>NC_135442.1:457500-1086666 GCF_051991255.1 Vanacampus margaritifer
TTTGAAGTTGGCAGTTGAACTCCAGACGTGATCCCCCCCCCAATCCCCCCCCTCCCTCCACCTCCACCGGAATTCCCCCCTAAGACCCCCCCCCCCCCCCGCCTCCAGCGGAATTCCATCTCGTAGCAGCAGTTTGCAAAAAAGGCCGACAATCGCTCGACACTCCAAAGTCGATCGCTGTCGTCGCAATTGTTCCGAATGCGCTCACTTTTCATTCCAACGACTTTCTTTGTTTTGCTATTTTCCTAAATAATTGCTTTTGATTTCTTTTGGAAGTTGATGAAAAAACATCTCCATATTGTTCCGTAAAGCAAAAACGGATTTTTCAAAGCATGAAGCGCTTCCGAAAATGGATGCGAGCATTTTGAAAACAAACATCCGCAAATCAAATCGAGTTGCCAAAACCAAGCAATCGAAATGTTGGTTCACATCGGCAGAAAAGATCAGAAGCCCATCAGGTCAAAGGTCAGCCGCACCTGGCTGGCTGCTACTTCTGTATTAGCGTGGCTAGCATTAGCACACTTTTCCTGGTTCTTTTCAAAATAAAAGTGCAAGATTCTGTCTGACTTTTCTTGTTTCCTCGCTCTTTTTTTGCGCGCAGGCGGCGTTTGCTCGCTGAGCATCGACAAGGCGCTGCCCGAGGACGAAGGCGAGTACAAATGCAAGGTGGAGAACTCGGCGGGCCGGGACCAATGTTCCTGCTTGGTTCTGGTGGACGGTAAGAAAAGAGGACATTGACAATAAAGCATCAAAGGGACTTTGGATCCTCCCGTGTGTTGACTTTTGACAATTCACTTCGAGCTTGTCTTTGGTTAGCCCCAAGAACAACATGAGTAGCAATGGCCCCAAATTCCATTGGAAAAGAGTCCATTTAGCGGACGATGGACGATTGTTGCTGACGATTATCATAAAACGGAGCCGCTTGAAATATTCTTCTTCCCAAAGGATAAAGAATTAATGCCTGCCTGTCAATTGATTGTGCGTCTTCGTGCTGCTGCGGCGTTCATTTGCGATTTGGATGCTAATTTTGTTAGCATTGTGGCTCATTAGCACAAAAATGTGTTGCTGCCGCCGAAACTGCAATTATTTGCTCTCAACTCAAAAGCAAAGATGTGAAAGTCGCTCATACGTGGAGGCCGCTTATCATTTTTGTGTCCTCCGGCTTTTGTGTGCGTGTGCAGATCCTCCGGAAAAATCGGCGGCTGACAACAAGTCCGGCAAGAAGACGGCGGCCACCTCGGAGAGTAAGTTGACAAAAGATGGTTTAAGGCAAAAGAAGCATCGTTTGAATGCTGGCAGCGACAACACGACAACGCGAGAAAAAAGAAGAAGAAGAAGAAGAAGAGGACGGCGACGTCTCGCTCGCTGCTTTTGTCCCAATAAGGACATGCAGGCTGGGAACGGCGCACACGCGCGCACACGCACACACCAACAATTCTGTCAAACGCACACACATCAGCGTTAAAATAGTTTTGCAATTCTGCTTTGGACTTTTTGTTGTTGTTCTGTTTGTGGTTTGGAATTTTTTTTCAGGGCAGTTTTGTTTTTTTCATTCGTTTAACTTTTGATTTTTTTTTTGTGATGTTAACGTGCGACTTGAGATGCAACATCTCGTTTGCCAGCACTTTTAAAAAGGGGGGGGGGGGGCATGGGGGGGGCAAGGACACTTCAGGGTATCCAAACATTATGACAAATAATTAGCTTCATAATAAATGAATTTCAATCGGAGTCTCTAAATGTTGAAATCTCTATTTAAGCACGCAAGAGATTTTGGCTCGTCGTGTGCCGATCGTCAACAAAATCACGCGTTTCGTTGAAGCAACAAGTCCGATTTTGTCCTCTTTTATTTTCCACTCACCTTATAAAAAATTCATGAATTTGTTCCTCGTACTACTACTTTATTTGTTTATGTTATTAAATCCGCCACTTCTAGACTAAAAACATAAATTTATTGAATGTTTAGCAGCGTTTTTTGTGTGTGAAGCATTTCTCGAGTTGAAAAAAACCAAAACCCAAGTTAATTATGGCCCATCCCTGATCTAAAGCTGCACACGCCAGGACATCCAAATATGGGCATGGAGCTCTTTTCAGCCATCTTTGTGTTGGCAGGTGAAGCTCGAATAAAGAAGCCCACAGCCAAGACGCCCCCCAAACAAGGTGACACACACGCACACACGTTGGGACATCTTAATGACATCATGCATTTCCCTAAACTCTAAAACCAAGTTTTGGACTCACAGGGACCACCAAAATGTCCCCACAATGATAGTAAGAAATGGGCCCCATGATGTGTGTGTGTGCAGCACTGCCTCCTCACATCGCGGCGTTCCCGGAGGACATGAAGATCCTGGCGGGGGAGAAGGTGGAGATCCTCTGCAAGTTCTCTGGAGCTCCGCCCATCAGCTGCACTTGGCTCAAGTTCAGGAAGCCGGTGAGACGCACGCACCTGCACGCACGCACGCACACGCATTTGATGCTGAGGGTGCGGCGCGCGCGTCCAGATCCAGGAGGGCGCGGCGGAGACGTCCATCGTCAGCACGGACAGCAGCAGCCTGCTGACCATCGGCAGCGGGCAGCAGGAGCACTGCGGATGCTACACCGTCGAGCTGAGGAACCAATATGGCCTCCGGCAGGCCGCGCTCAACCTCACCATTGTGGGTGAGGAATTAGCCTCTTAGCATTAGCACCTTAGCATTCACCTGTTGACATTTCTTATCTTAAGGTCAGGTTGGCATTGATAGCGTGAGCATTAGCATTAGCATTGCCATGCTAGCAGTCGGCGTGTTCTTTGCCTTATGTTAGGGTTAGCGCTTGCATCTTGGGTTAGCATTATTTAGCATCGGCAATATTTAGCACTTCATTTCTTTTGTGTAAATGTAAAGTGCATTACAAATCAATGTATTATTATTATTATTATTATTATTACATTAAGGATAGTGTACATTAACCTGTTAGCATTGGCAGATAAGCATTTTAGCCCGAACATTAGCGATAGAAATGTGTTAGCATTAACATTAGCATGAAGGCCAGAATTTGCATGCTATCATTAGCATAGTGGGCTCTTTGCACAAATCCACGACTTCCTGAACTCAATCCCACTCCTTCATTTCCTGCCTCTCATGATTGGACTCGCTGACGAATCCAGGTGTGCCTGACCACTGTCGTCATGGCGACTGAGGCCAGGATTCTGCACACCTGGATTCGTCAGCGAGTCCAATCATGAAAGACCGGAAATGGAGGAGAAGTGTTGAGTTCAGGAAGTCGTGGATTTGTGCAAAGAGCCCATGATGACCCATTAGCAGTAGCATGCTAGCAGTTTTGTTTTGAACTCGTTGACTGGCAGCCATTTTGACAGAATTTTGCATTTGGACGGATTTTGCAAGGCCCACAGAATATTGTGTTCTATTGCTCTCAAAACATGGAAGCCACCAAAAGAAAGATTCGAGTCTCTTCTTCCGTCGGGGAAAAACAAAAGTCTATTTCGATCTGTTTCCGTTTTGCAGCAATTAGCATTAGAACGTAGCTGACATTCATCATTATTCACAAATCTGTTTAGAACTGAGAGTAAATGAGCTTTTTTCCAACATGGCCGACGGGGTTGCCGCCGTTGGTGTAAAAACTCGCATTTCTTCAAGCCTTCTTTTCAAAGCCTTCTTCTGTTCTGCTCTCGCGTCAAAAACCAACGAGCATAAAAAACATATCAAGTGGCCAATTGAAGCAACGCGGCCGTCATTGAAAACACCCCAACGACCCAAAGTGGTTATTGGTATCAAAGTCGGTTCCCCAAACAGCAAGAGGTATTTGGCAAAGCAAATCTTTTTTTTTTTTCCGGACCTTTTCAAAAACCTTCAGGACACGTTTTGCTTTCAGTTCCGTCTCTTTTGAGATCATGCAAGATTTCTGCCTCCAAGGACTTGTTGGAGGATTCTTGCCGGCACAGAACCTTAGCGTGCGTGTTGAACGAATCGGAGCAGACGGAACACAATTTGACCAAAAGTGTTCAAAGGCGGATTTTCTATCTTGCGGCGATCAACCAGATTTGAACGATGCTCGTGTTGCCGGCGTCAGGTCGTGTCCACGTCCACGTTTTCGTCTTCATCCACATCTCTGTCCATGACCATGTATGTCTCCAAATCTGGACCGCGTCCATGTTAGCACGTTAGCATTAGCACGCATTTGCGCGGCGGCTCTCAGCTTACCGCGGCTTGAGCTAAACTAGGCTAAGGTCGGCTCGGCGTGGATCGAGCAGTCTTTGTTTGGGGACGCATGAAACCCGATGCCTTTTATGGCAGCGGAGGAGCCGGCGCTCCCGTTTGCACTTGGCGTGACCTCCGACCGGGCACGCCGGCCCTCCTTCTCCTGCACATGCGCTGAGCAAGATTTTGGAAAACGCTCATGTCCTACTCAGTAGAAGGATGCTAACTTCTTTAGCACCTTTAGCGCGGGCGGACTCATCATTGCGAGGCAAAACAGCACCTACGAGACGTGGCCCTTGTCAAAAGTGTCCTCCGTCTTCCAGACAAGCCGGACCCGCCCGCAAAGGTTCCGGCCCTGTCCGACGTGAGACGCTCCAGTCTGACGCTGTCCTGGTACGGTCCCACCTACGACGGCGGCAGTGCCGTCCAGACCTACCACCTGGAGATGTCCAACTCTGTGGACCACAAGTGGACGCCGCTGGTGTCCTGCAACAGCACGTCCTACAACGTCCAAGTGCGTCCGCCGTCTACATACGTGTCTCTGACCGTGTCTGTGTCTACCGCTAAGTCTGTCCATGTCTTTGTCCGTCTTTATACGCTTGTCCATGACCGCGTCCTCCAAGTTGCTCTTTCCATGTCCTTGACATGTTCCAAGGACTCCCTTCTCCGAGTTGTAGTCGGGACTCTTCTCGCTGCAATATGATTGGCTACTGAATTGAGGCTGGCAGGACAGGCTTGTCTGATGAGACCAGACGATCAGCCCGTAAATTCGTACCAAAGCAAAACGGTCCAGTTGGTCGGGGTTGGTGAGAAGCACCCTGAATTCCGAACGCAGCTCACGTCCCTGAACTGAAATGCAAACCGCACGGACCCCGTCAGCCTTTTAGTTCCAGCAACTGCGGGGCTTTTAGTCCACGATTATGTCTCACTATCTCTCCGGCCACCTCCAGAACCTTCTCCCGGAGCGCCAATATAAGTTTCGGATCCGAGCGGAGAACATCTACGGCATCAGCGAGCCCAGCGCCGAGTCGGAGGAGGTCACCGTGGGCCTGGCAGACGACGACGGTGCGGACCCGCCGGCCGAGTGCGTGGCGCCGCGTGGACCCGACCCAGTCCACTAACTTGTGTTCTTTGCTTCCGTCCACAGAGAACCAGGAGGAGGTGGAGGAGGACGAGGATGGTACGCACACGCACACGCACACGCACGTCACAGCGACAGATTAGCAGACAAGATTTGACAAAATCATATCATTTTGTATTTTGTATTTATTGAAGTGAAGCACATTTTGGTCTCGTCTTCATCAGTCAACAAAAATGCACACAGGTTTTTAGTCCCACGTATTGTTCATCAACGAGGGTTTTTGTTGACCTTTTCTCTTCACGAGCGCTCTGACGCCGCTTCCCCTCGTTGGCAGACTCTGAAAAGGTGCCGGACTACAGGCAGGTGACGGTGCGAACGGACGTGAAGGTGAAGGAGCTCTACGACGTGGAGGAGCGGCTGGGAACGTAAGCGAGCCCCTTCAAGCTTGAGACACGCCGAGACGCCGCACGCCTGGCCAGATGTTGCGCCGGCTCAACAATCCTTCCTTGTTGAGCCGCGTGCCATCGGTCGGCGCGCCTTCGGGACTTGCGCGCCTTCGGGACTTGCGCGCCTTCGGGACTTGCGCGCCTTCGGGACTTGCGCGACTTCGGGACTTGCGCGCCTTCGGGACTTGCGCGCCTTCGGGACTTGCGCGCCTTCGCTCCAGCAAGCCTTTCACGGCTTCTTGTATCTTAATGTTAACGCTAACCGCCAGAAGACGGAATGTCCTAGTTGGACTATTTACTGCTTGCCAGACAGATCCAGTACGCGGCTGTCAAGCGCTGAATGCGCAAGAAGGTCTCATCTAGTCCAAATCGTCTCTACTCTTCTAGGCCCACCCACACGGGGGACGGCTCAGCCGAACCCGAGCCCGTGTGTGAAGGGGTGAGCCGATGGTCTTAGCTGCTTTCTGCCGCTTAAGACGCAGATCGATAGAAAGGCTCCAAGCCAGGACCGGTCACAGCCACGCGACGGCCGGTCGCCAGTTTTGCCTTTAACCCCTGATGCTACCTAGCTAGCTAGCACGTAAATGAGCACGGTGGCAGCTAGCACCTGGGGCTAAAGCCAAACCGGGGCAGGGTTTTGACTTTCTGGACTTGGATTTGCCACCCCTGCAGAGGCCTCATCTCACAAATCCAGGTCCAGAAAGTCAAAACCCTGCCCCAGTTTTTGGCTTTAACCCCTGATGCTAACTAGCTAGCTAGCACGTAAATGAGCACGGTGGCAGCTAGCACCTGGGGCTAAAGCCAAACCAGGGCAGGGTTTTGACTTTCTGGACTTGGATTTGCCACCCCTGCAGAGGCCTCATCTCACAACGGTCCCGAAAGTCAGAACCCTGCCCCAGTTAGGCTTCCACTCAAGCGGCGGCTCGTGGATCCGGCGCACCTCGATGGGCTCAGTGGCATGTGGATGCTTTGGGGACGGAGGCGTTCCTCACATGGATGTCCGTGTTGGTGTGGCCTACAGGGGCAAGTTTGGTCAGGTGTTCAAGCTCGTGGAGAAGGCCACCAAGAAGGTGTGGGCGGGCAAGTTCATCAAAGCGTACTCGGCCAAGGACAAAGACAACGTCCGGCAGGAGATCGGCATCATGAACAGCCTCCACCATCCCAAGCTGGTCCAGTGCGTGGACGCCTTCGAGGGAAAGTCGGACATCGTGGTGGTGCTGGAGATGTAGGTAGTCCTCCGCTTCCACTTGAGACGTGACGGTTCCAGATTTTCACCAGCGCTCATTAGGCTCACGTTCACAGCTAATCTCCAGTCCTAAATCAAGCTAAAGTCCAGGTTTTGGTGGGGGCAAAGAGCAGGACTAAGATCGTCCCCGGAGAAAAGCCACTCCGGCACAAAGAGAAACAAAGTCTTAGTCTAGCCCGGAATCGAACCGCCAAAAGAAGCGTGAGGCCGCTGCGCTCGCCACTTGGCCAGCGCGCCGCCGACATCCGGACGCGCTCGCAGAAACATTTCAAGACCAACGTAAATCTCATGTACTTTTTTTTTTTAACTTTGACTGCCAGACGTTTTCAGAAAAGGGATGCCGTGGGTGCCTGCCGATTTAAGCGTTTTTGACTGATCTTTCAAGGTCCACAGAAAATGATGTGTTTGGACTATGGAAACACACATACTACCAAATGAAGGATTGGACTCTTATCTTTCATCAGAAAAAAAAGTTTGTTTCTACCTTATTCCGTTTTTCAGTAATCAACAATAGAAAATGGTTAGTTTCACCTCTGTTTGGAAAAAAACGTCTTTTAACGTCTTTGGCACTCCTCCATATGATTTTACTAAACGTTATTTAACGTTTTTGGCAGTCAAAGAGTTAAAGGTCATTTTAACACAAACCTACCAAATAAACATGTTCATTATTCTAAGGAAGACAATTTATTTGAAATGCATATTCCTCAGCTTTATGTATTAATAAAATAACTTTTTACGTTTTTGGGACGTCTGCATTCAGTTTGATTCCAAAAACAGAAAAATGTCAAAGTAAAAAAAAATAATAGACATAAGTGATCTTCACATATTTATCGTGTAACCTGCTTGTTATGCAATTCAAACAATTGACTTTATGTATTTTAAATAAATACTTTAGAGTCATTATACTTCATTCATACTAAATACATCAACCTGAGGATTTCACATTGATAGCTTTTATTAGACTCATGAATATGCAACAAAGAAGGTTTGGTAGGTTTGTGTTGAAATGATTTTAAAAAAAAAATGAGTACATGGAAGTTAATCATGTAAAAAAAAAAAGACAAACGTTACGCTTGAAATATTTCTGTCAGTGTGATTTGATTTGGGGGAAAAAAGGGAGATTGCTTGGAGCAAGGTAAGCATGGACGTTGGCTTATCTGGTGACTTTGTGTCGTTGTGAAAAAGTGAGAAGCGAGCTGCCAATGCTACAAAACGGTTAGCATCAGCAAGCGGGAAAAAAGACCCCAGTTGACCTTTTGCTGGCTTTGACTGACGGCCGTCCTGCGCCGGGCAGGATCTCCGGCGGCGAGCTGTTTGAGCGCATCATGGACGAGGACTTTGAGCTGTCGGAGCGCGAGGTCATCAAGTACATGCTGCAGATCGTGGACGGCGTGGGCTTCATCCACAAGCAGGGCATCGTGCACCTGGACCTCAAACCCGAGAACATCATGTGTGTCAACAAGATCGGCAGCAGGATCAAACTCATCGACTTCGGCCTGGCCCGGCGGCTCGGTGACCTCGGCCGCCCGCTCGCACTTTTTCCGCGCTTTCCGCCGCCGCTTCCTAACGCCGCCGGCCTTCCTTTCGTTTGTCTCTGGCAGAAAACGCCGGCACCCTGAAAGTTTTGTTCGGGACGCCCGAGTTTGTAGCCCCCGAAGTCATCAACTACGAGGCCATCAGTTACCCCACCGACATGTGGAGCATCGGCGTCATCTGCTACATCCTGTGAGTCGCGCTCGCAAGCTTTTTCACACGTGGCAAAACCACTGACATTCTCCACGTCCTACTCAAATAATGACTCCCGTCAAAGTACAAAAGTCTCGACTCGACGAGTAGAAGTCCAAAGTATTTTCGCCCATGTTTGAAAGACGTTAGCTCATGGATCCAAAATGGCTGCACTTGGACCAGTTGACTCTCTGGCTTGTCCTGCCGGTGTTGAGTCACGTGACCACATCCAGACGTCACCGTTACCAGATTGGCGCCATACGAAGATCACCGTGTGATGAAGATCGCCGTAGTGTGGGGAAGTTGGCGATATTAAAAAGAGAGATATTTATTGTGCTTTTGTACGCTCGAGCAAAGCATCTAAACAAGCTACGATTTGGAATAACGAGGTTTGGGAATTCCTCGTGATTGCGATTTTTGGCTCTGCGATTCCATTCGCAACCATTTTTGATTCGATTGTCAATGATTTCTGCTTCAATTTATGGATGCGCAAAGAAACGTTAAGATCGACTCCAGTCGGACTCGCTAATGCTAATTAGCGCGCTACTTGCGGCTGTTTTAGCGCTCAAAAGAAGGCTATTCCTACAAAACGCTTCTGGAATGTAAGCAGAGACGCGTCTTAACGTTACTCGCCGGCATTTGCTCTTCCTGTGGGACAAAAAAGAAAGAAAAAAAAAGAATACTCCACAAAGTATTGCAAAAAGCAACTCAAGTACAATAAGCGGACGTATTTGCACTTTGTGGCTTGCAAAGCAAAGTGGCGTCCTCTGGCCGAGCCGTCCCGCGACCCGCGTTTGTTTGTCCCCGTCAGGCTGAGCGGTCTGTCGCCGTTCATGGGCGACAACGACAACGAGACGTTGGCCAACGTGACTTCGGCCACGTGGGACTTTGAGGACGAGGCCTTCGACGAGATCTCCGAGCACGCCAAGGACTTCATCACGCGGCTGCTCCAGAAGGACATGAGGTCGGTCGTCTTCCCGTCGCATTCGCGCCGCGTCGTCATCCTCGCAAACACCGCATCCGTGTAGCATCGCTCGGGACCGAACCAAGTCAAGTCCATGCTTCGTTTCTTAGTCGCAAAAGACTCTCAAAGGCGAACGACGTGTCACCATCGAACCGCAAGAAAAACACAACCATCAGGGCAAAAAAGAGAAACCTTGAGAAGGGACCTCAAAAATCCCAACTCACGTGCGGAAAGTTGCTGTTTCTGTTCAACTCTTTTGCTGCCCAAAAACAAACCAAAAAAAAAGCAAGCTAGAGCACATTTGCAGCATTTTCACTCATCTTTCGAGGCAAACACAAAATTGTGTGCTGTGACTGCGTAAACATTCTTTCACTAGAAAAGAAAAAGTTTGTTTCGACCTTAGTGGTCCCCATTTGAAAAAAAGTCTTTTGAGTGACATCAAGCCAAAATGGAAAAGATCAGCAGAAAAGTTTTTTGTTTGGCGACGCCGCGTGAATTCCATTTCATGTGACGAAGGCTTTGATCGTTCACGTCATCCTTAAAAACCTTTGATATCCGGCATGTTGTCACGTCATTTGCCACACGGGAGCCCATTGAAAACGCTGCCATCTGCTGGCCATAGTGAGTGCGTGTTTTTCACAAAGCAGCAACTTGTGCGCACAAGACGTTGCACCGCCCGTTGAGAGCGAAAAAAAAAAAAAAAGGAAGCCCGAGTTGACGTTATTGGCGCTATGCAGCGGGCGTGTCCTTAAGGTAGCACCAAGGAACGTTTCAATCTTAATCCAACATTCTTTCAAAGAGTTGAATTTGTGCACGTGTGACCTTTGCGCCGCCGGCCAGGGCGCGTCTGAGCTGCCCGCAGTGTCTGGAGCACACGTGGCTCAAGCAGGACACCAACACCATGAAGGCCAAGAAGCTGTCCAAGGAGAGGATGAGGAAGTACATCCTGAGGAGGAAGTGGCAGAAGACCGGGCACGCCATCAAAGCCATCGGCAGGCTCTCGTCCATGGCCATGATGGCGGGGGTCCATGCCAAGAGGGGCTCGCCCACTGAAGGTGCGCACACGCACACGCACACGCACACGCACACGCTTGGCTCTCCTTCCTTCATTATTAGAGTTTTTGGCCACTCGCTTGCTTCCAATCGCACTCGTTTTTTTAAAAAATCACATTCATCACGCGCGTTTGTCGTTTGGACAAACAAAATGTTCAAGGTCGCACACGTTGAACGCGACCGCGTGCGTTCAAGTCAAACATTTGATCAATGTTTGCGGACGACACAATATTTCAAACGATCGATGCTTTTTTTTTTCCACTTTAATTTTCAACGATGCGAGTCATCAGCTGATACGAAAAAGAGTGGATCCAACAATGCCGACTCGTTGACCGGCTGCCATTTTGACTGATTTGACTGGACTGACTTTGTCTCTTCTTTCATCAGGAAAAAAAAAGTATATTGATATCTGGTTCCGTTTTACAGCAATTGGCATTCGATGATAGCTAAGTTGTATCATTATTCACAAACCTGTGGAAAAGAGCTTTTTGCAACATGGCCCGGGTTGATCTCTTATACTCTGCTGCCACCTCCTGGCCGTTTTTTGTAACAACTAACTACTCCCAGCGCTTCAAGCCTTCTGGATGCGCTAGCATTAAAAAAAAACTTAAAACATTTTAAATACAACATAGTTATACGTTTTTGGGAGCAATTGTGCAGAATTGAACAAGTGACATCGTTTTAGTCAGCTCTTAATATGAAAAGAAAAATGCACTGAGCTGTCACCGTTATCTTACAAATGCAATGATGCCATCTAGTGGCATAAAAGTGACCCCAACACAAATCAATATCACACTCATCGACACACGACATCTTTTTAATTTGACATTTTGTTCTTGACTAAATGACTAAAAAATGCAAACATATTTAAATGAGGAACATTTTTATTGTAAATATCAATTGAGATCTCAAATGTCAGTTAATGATTGAAGTCATGCAATTAATGACGATTGCAAATTTGAATTGACTGACACCTCTAATATATATGCGTAGCGTAGCCTATAAATTGCACTCCACAATTGTGGAACGAATCCGATTCCAAAATGTTATTGTTTGACAGCTCGAAGGCAAAAACGGAGACATTTGGCGGATTTTCTTCCGGAGCAAAGAAAGCGTTGAAAATTGCCGGCAGGACTTGACTTAGTTTTTTGAGAATAGAACGGCTGGCGCGTCGTCGCTCATTTGCGCGACAAAGCGGCAGGAGGTCCGCGAGCGGCAAACGGAAGGCCGGCAAAGCTCAGGTGGCGCTCGGCGGCCGCTCGGCTGCCGTCTGTCTGCCGTGCCTTTCAGAGGACGATCGCTTCCCGGAGTGCTTGGAGCCGGAGCGCCGGGCCGAGTGCAAGCCCACCTTCAGCGCCGTCATCCGAGATGCGGAGGTGGTGGAGGGCAGCGCCGCGCGTTTCCACTGCAAGATCGAAGGTACCCCAAAGCGCCCGCCCCCGCAAGCCCGCCACGCTCGGCTTTTAACCGCCCGCCCGGGGGCCGTCGGCAGGTTACCCCGACCCCGAGGTGGTGTGGTACAAGGACGGGCAGCCCATCAAGGAGACCCGCCACTTCCAGATCGACTACGACGAGGACGGCAACTGCAGCCTCGTCATTTCCGAGGTGCGAGTCTGACATTTTCAGTTTTTAAGGGCTTTTATCAAATTTAATGAAGACAAAGTTGTTGTTTCTTTTTTTAAATAAATAATGAAAAGACCTCAACGTGCAATTGAAGGCACATTTCTTCCTTTAAACATGGAGAGTGAATGACAAAGTAGCCTCGGTCCACAATTTTGAAAAAGAATTCAAATAAGCTGTCAAAGCGGCCGGACACTTGTTGTCATGCTAACCGCTAGCCGCTAGCCACTTGCGTCGGCCGTAGCGTACAAGAAATTCATTCGTTACAAGACGTGATTAGACGCGAGGGCCCCGTGAGCACCAAAAGAGAGACGGAGACTCGTACTGTCAAATGTCGGGAGACCGACGAGGCCAGTTGTCTTTTTCTTGACTTCACGCGCAATTGCGCTGGCTGCCGTCGCTACATGCTACGAGCTAGTAAGTTCATTCAATTCATGTTACATTCTAACTAGAATTGACTTTAAAATCCGCCGCCTGTCTGTTGCACATGCTAGCTGCAGATGTGAAAGGGGGCGTGTCACTGTGTGTCACATGACAGATGAGCAGACCAGATTTGACTCAATCATATCATTTTCAGCTGGTTTTTGTTCATCGACTAAAATGTTCATAGATTTTAGTACATTTTCGTCTCGTCTTCGTTAGTCGACAAAAAAACGCATCCTCATTTAGTCCCACTTATTGTTTATTAATGAGGGTTTTGTTCTAGTTTGGTTTCGTTGAGGAAATGAACACGAGCTGACAAATAAATAAAGGTCAAGGCTCGCCAACATCTCGGCAAAAGTAAACGATTGCCAGGTTTCAAGTGGACCTTTTGCTGACGCGTGCGCTTTGCGTCCGCAGGTGTCGGGCGACGACGACGCCAAGTACACGGTGAAGGCCATCAACAATCTGGGCGAGGCCACCTGCACCGCCGAGCTGCTGGTGGAGGTCATGGCGGGGGAGGAAGAGGAGGAGGAGGAGGAGGAATGAGCCTGACAGCTCGGAGACTCTGGTGGGAGGAAAGCGGCGCGGATAGGAAGTGGCGTCCTCGCACTTCCTGTCTGGGGAGGGTGGCGGGATATTGACAGAGATGGGTCAGGTGGATACGCGTAGGATGATGTCACCTGTCAATCACATGCTCATGATGATGTCATTCACACTTGTCCTGTTGGTTCAGCCAATGGCAGTCAAGCCTTCCAGTTGACCCGCCTCCGTCAATGCTTATTTACAATCACACAAATGCCTTTGTGGTGAAGAGGAGTGTGTGTGTGCGTGCGTGTTTGCTGTGCTCACCTGTGCCTTCACCACCTCCCGCGAGGAGCTCACCTGTCATTTATGCGCTCGTGTGATGATGTCCAGACATCTCCATCCATCCAGTATTTGAACTCAAATAACCTTTTCAATCAACGATTCGTCATAACCCCCCAAAAATGCTGCTTTTCAAATTAAAATCGGATGTTTGCAAAACTTTGAAAGGACCGATTGCGTCATGCGTAATTGCAACCATTTGAAAGCAATCAAGATCTGTAAACGACAAATCAAACATTTGTGGATCCATCGATCAGTGGTTGCCTGCCGTGACGATGCCGTGTGCACGCTGGTCATGACGTCCGCTTAAGGATGTTGAGGAGCAAAGCTGCCAACATTCAAAAAAGACATCAATGGCTAAAAAAATGAATACAAGTGAAAATAAAAACACATATAAAAATATAATTGCAATATTAAATACAAAAAAAAAAGAAATTGAAATAATCGCATATATTTCATATATATATATATATATATATTTATTTGTATTCATTTTGTCAGTTTTGCTCCCCCGCAGCAAGCAGCTGCCTCGTGATTGGAAGATGGCCGCCACCCTCCCTCGTGATAGCGACGCACACAAAACACACGGTGGCGCAATTTCTTCCGCAATACACTCGACACCTCACCAGTGTGCGTGCGTGTGTGTTTTTGCTGACTTTGATTTGATTTCACGTTGTTTGTCCATCCATGAGTTGTGTACCCTGCAGAAGGTTTGTCCAATTGTCCACCGACTTTGACACGTACGACGAGAGCACAAGTGTACTTCCTGACACGGACGTAATAAAGCAATCACAACAAACGTGCGCCTCCATTTTGGACATCGGTACCGGTACCGGTGCTCGGTCACGGACAGCAACGGCCCGAGTCACCTGAACAAAAAGTAGCGTATAGCTAAGTTTATTTTTCCAGTCTTGTACTAAACTTGAAGTCAACTCTTTGTGGGCCCATTTGAGTCCATGTATACATGCTGTTTAGGACTTTATAAATAAATGGAACCTACAATTTCAGACCCGTTACATTCACAGCAAGTGCCTTCTAAGACAGTATGTCAACTTTTAGCATATGTTTTTTTATCAGTTGTTGTTGTTTTAAAGTGTCTTTGAAAATCGCTACACAAACAAAAAGTATGATTATTATTCATATTGACTTGGTGGAGTATACTTCCAATAAGTACAAGAAAAGTCAACCGGAAGTCAACTCTCCTCATTTGGAGTACACTTCAAGCATACTTAAGTCGACTTCGTTTTTGGTACAAACACGATGACGCGCACCGACAAGGTTAGCATTTAGCTTAGCAGCCCCGCCTTGCCATTTGTGTACGTAACCGGCTCGGGCGCCTGCCAGGCCCGACAACATTGCACCGAGATCCCGCTGAAGGTTAGCATTTAGCTTAGCAGCCCCGCCTTGCCATTTGTGTACGTAACCGGCTCGGGCGCCTGCCAGGCCCGACAACATTGCACCGAGATCCCGCTGAAGGTTAGCATTTAGCTTGGCAGCCCCGCCTTGCCATTTGTGTACGTAACCGGCTCGGGCGCCTGCCAGGCCCGACAACATTGCACCGAGATCCCGCTGTTAGTTCGGATGCTTGGCGGCGGGAAGGTCACTATTTGGAAACAAATTTTGAACATCTTTTGTTTAGTTCTTTCGACCACACTATTACATTTGGCAGACTAGGCAGCTTTTGTTGAATTACGGTTATAATGCTTTAAAATTAAAAACATATACAAGTTTCCTCCTGTAAATGTCATTAAGCATATCATTTATACATGTATTTTTAGCTCAATTGTAAAATGTGTGAAGTCCTCTTGTGTTGAACAAATCCAAAACATGATCAATCATGCAGTTTCGACTAAGCGCTGCCTCAAATATGTTTCCACGCTGCTTGAATACAATTTCAACAACTCAGTCCGTCGACCGGGCGGCGTGTGTCCGTCCATCCTCCAACCGGCCTGTCATGTCTGCAGCCCCCTCACAAAGTAGGTCGTCGCTCCCCTGCCGGGCGTTACTGCTGATACGTCATCTTCCGTGACTTGAATCATGTCAAAATAAGACACATTTGGAAGGTCATTTAATGGTTGTATATGATCTGAAAAATACTCATTCACATACTTTGTTCATTTTGATAGTCGTCTTGCAATTTGATATTTCAAATAGTTATTTGAAAAGGGCTCCTAGGCTAACATTTACATTTAACACTAACTGACCCATCATGGCAAAAATGATGCTTGAATCCGCAATTGCACAATGCTTTCACTAAGCCAAAGGAGTATCAAAACCCTGCCACATGTTGGCTTCAGCTGCTCAAGTGGCAGGCAAACGAGCAGGTCTGCACCTGGTGAGGAGAAGCACACCTGGCTAAAGCCGATCTGGACCTGCGCGATTCCCCACCCTATGCAACTTTCACCAACTTTTCAGTAAACAACTTTACCAATGCGATTGACTCGAACGACGTAGCCCAGTCAAAACTGCTGAGTCCACATTGGCAGCTCTGCACTTGTGTGAAAGGTAATCAAATAAATGACATTGAAATTCCAAAAGACGTATGTTTTGCTTGTCCTTTATTTGACATCTCGATAGACCCTTTGGCAGGTACAGACCCCACTTGCAGCTGGCCCTTTAAATGACGTCACTGTTTCGCGGAAGTTCGCGCGTGTCACGCCCCGCCCCTCTCCCGCTCCTTCCGCTTCGCCTCCCTCGGCTGACTGACTGCTTGCTGAGAGACGGAAGCCTGAAAAGGCTGAAGGCTGAAGCCCGACTCATCTCCGGCGCTTCGCTGGCTCCAAGCTGCGTCCCCCCGCGGCTCCTTTTCATGGCGCTCCGCCGCTGACGCACATGGACAGTCGTCAAGAGAAGCCCGCCGCCGTCATCTACGCTATGGAGAACAAACCCATCGTCACATGTGAGCGCCGCTTTCGTCTCGTCTCGTCTCGGTCAGCTTAGCCTTAGCTCAAGCCTTAGCGCTAGCTTTAGCAATCACCTTAGCGTTGATTAGCTCAATTTAGCAGCTGGACCGTTCGCTCCTCGAGCCGTTTCGTTGTTTCGCGGGGCCTGCGCGGCGGCGGGGCTCGAACAGGGACCCCGACGCTGCGGCGCGGGTGTCGGGTTTGCTTGGCTCACCTGGCGGCTAGCTGGCTAGCGCGTTAGAGAGCTCGCTAGCTAGGTAGCCGCACACACAGGTGAGCTTGGCCTTTACCTGGACCTAGTTCGGGTTCGAGTTGTCATGGAAGCAAAGGTTTTGTCCTCTAAACATGAAGAGACTTTAGAGTTGTTTCGGTCGCGGCAGGCAGTCCGGTTCTCGCTGCGGTGCGCATGCGCTCTGTCGTCGCTCGTTTCAGGGGTCGGGTTTCAAGGTAAGGTTTGAAGCAAAGCTCGGGTTTCAAATCAGGCTTCGATTTATTTATTGTTTTCATGGCGGTGACTGGCTGAAGGTTTCATACGAAGGGGTCCTCGTGGCAATAGTTTTCTTTGCACTTTTGTTACCATATTCCATGGAAAAATGCATCCCTTGTTGTTGTTGTTGTTGTCGCCGCCATTGCCGTCGACCCAAACTGATGTCCAAGCGCCCTCGGGCTGGCGTCGTCAACATCGCGCTGGCCTCTTTTTGTGGGTTTGCGCTTGTCACATTGAACAGCAAAGTTAAGCTTTTAAATGAAGCGGTCACGATAGGGTTGAGGTTCCGATGAGGGCGTCAAACCTCGGTTCGGGTTTCAAGTCACGGATTCAAGATGGAGTTGAGATTCCAGATTCAGGCGTCGAGTATTGCGTCCGTGTTGGCAATGCCGATGAATGTTCCCGTTGTTGTCCCGGCAGGTGCTGGCGACCAGGCCTTGTTCACGTCTCTCTACACCTCCCTGGCCCAGCAGCTGCCCCGGGAGCCCATGGAGTGGAGGAGGTCAGTACAAACCGGCATCTTACGATCATCCCCTTACATGACAGGGAGCAAAAACGGATCCCGTTCAATTCCATGGGCCGGGCGGGACCAGGTGAGTCGATCAAACAAGATCCAAGAAGAGCGCAGCGTGGCTATTAGAAAGATCAAAGGAAATGAAAGTCGGGCTTTCACTCAGAAAAAGCCGCACTGGGAATCGTCGTTTGGCTCGGGAAAATATTTCTCCACGGCGGGCTGAGCGAGGGGGCGGGCTGAGCGAGGGGGCGGGCTGAGCGAGGGAGGACCCGAGTGAGACTTTTAGGAAAAGATGCCGTGATATCAAGTCAGGTTTTAAGGTTTCCGTGATGTGTGTGTGTTGAGGACGTACGGACGCGCTCCCAAGATGATCCATCTGGAGGCCAACTTTGTCCAGTTCAAGGAGGAGCTGCTGCCTAAGGACGGCACCAAGGCCCTGCTCACCTTCCCCTTCCTGCACATCTACTGGACCGACTGCTGCGTGAGTAGCACACACACGCACGCACGCACACACACTTCAATGTTTGAGCCATTTCCGCCGTCTACCCAAACAAAAAACGTTCGGAGCTGCTAAATAAATGGGAAGGATGAGCCCATAATGGGGAATGCGACACAGCCCCGGTCCGACGGCTTGCCATCTGTGGCCAAAATAATCTGACGGTTCGAAGAGCTCCACTGCGCAAACGTAGTCACGCAGAATTGTGTTTGTTGGCTTGCACGTCGCCGGTGCTGCCAATTTCGTATGAGACTCGAGATCTTGGCAAACGTCAATTCAATGAAGCGCGCTTGAGTGACGTCTTTTCATCGGACGTCGCTTGGACAGTCATCGGCAAACTAGACGATTGTGTGTGGTCCGTGTCGGCGCTGTGGTGGTGCGGCATGAGCAGCCCACTCAATATGCTCGCATTCTTACATCCTGCACATCTGTGATGCCACACTAGCGGGAAAGGCGAGGGCTTGAGGAGTTGGCCACAACCACAACAGATGGACCGGCGCGGCAAGTCCATTGTTATCGGCGGATTTTGCCATCATCTACTTGTTCTGTATCATTACCGGCCACCGATATTATTGTACATCCCTATTTCAAAGTTTAAGATACAGATGAGTATTATTTTTTTACTTTTTATTTTTTTGCTATGAAACTTCTCATCAATTAAAATGGTTACTAATATTTATTGGAATGCTTTTGTAACATCGGTTTCCCTCAACTTGTCCTCAACAGACAATTAACAGGGTTCATTTTGACATTACAAACAGTTAATGGAACATGAAAACATGAACATGAAAGTAACCCGGCCTGGCTCAAAGCGACCCGTTTGAAAGTTAAAGAGACCACGTCATCATTCCTCGGGCGGACATTTTTGGTGCGGACATTTTTGGTGCGTCCTTGGCGCGGCGGTCCTTGAGCCAGGTGCGTGTGGCCGCAGGACACGGAGGCGTACCGGAGCTCGGTGAAGGAGGACGTGAGCCGGTGGCAGAGCAGCCTGCGGAGTCACGGCTCGGCCGACTGGCTCATCATCGTGGTGGACGGCGGCGAAGCGCGCAAGAAGAACAAAAGCAACATCCTGCCCCGCTCGTCCATCGTCGACAAGATACGCGGCGACTTCTGCAATAAGCAGAACGACAGGTCAGTCCAAGTCACCTTTTAAGGTCGCTTCAAGTCACCTTAAGGTTAGTCCAAGCCGGTCGGTCCAAGCCACCTTTTAAGGTCGGTCCAAGCCACCTTTTAAGGTCGGTCCAAGTCACCTTTTTAAGGTCGGTCCAAGTCACCTTTTTAAGGTCGGTCCAAGTCACCTTTTAAGGTCGGTCCAAGCCACCTTTTTAAGGTCGGTCCAAGCCACCTTTTTAAGGTCGGTCCAAGCCACCTTTTAAGGTTGGTCCAAGCCGGTCGGTCCAAGCCACCTTTTTAAGGTCGGTCCAAGCCACCTTTTTAAGGTCGGTCCAAGCCACCTTTTTAAGGTCGGTCCAAGCCACCTTTTTAAGGTCGGTCCAAGCCACCTTTTAAGGTCGGTCCAAGCCGCTTTTAAGGTCGGTCCAAGCCGGTGAGTCCAAGCCACCTTTTTAAGGTCGGTCCAAGCCACCTTTTTAAGGTCGGTCCAAGCCACCTTTACCTGACGGCTCCGGCGGCAGGCCACGCTTTCCTGGTCTTGACTCACTTTGCGCTTGTGGTGCCGTGGCACGCTTTGAAGTGGTCGGCTCGGTCTCCCTCCCGGCAGGTGCGTGGTGCTGTCGGACCCGCTGAAGGACTCGTCGCGCTCGCAGGAGTCGTGGAACTCGCTGCTGCTCAAGCTGAGGACGCTCCTGCTCATGTCGTTCACCAAGAACCTGGGACGCTTTGAGGACGACATGCGCACGCTGAGGGAGAAACGCACCCAGCCCGGATGGAGCTTCTGCGAATACTTCATGGTCCAGGTCCGGTACAGCTTCCAGCCTGCCTTGCAGTTCTCTGGACCTTTCTTGGAAGCCTCATTCCCATCCCAAAGCCAAATAAATACATATCAATTATAAATAAGTTGCGTTTGGTCCGAAGGGAACTTAAGTAGTTATCGTGTTTCCAAAATCATTTTTTCATGATCGAGGAGCCCGATATCAACCCGTAAACAATGAGTTGAAAAAGGAATCGTTAATCAAAATGAATCAGCCCAATTTTCCTCCTGACGTGAGAGGCTTCTTTGAAATGCTTTTCTGGTCAGCGTTCAAGGCAGGATTCGGATTTCAAGCCTAAATTGGAACCCCAATCCTGTCTTGCAGGCATGGATTTCAAGTCGGGACCGATTTCCACATTGCTTGTGTGACGCCTAACTTGTGTTGTCTTTGGATTCTTGCTGCGTACGTTCGCCGGCGGCGGCGCAGGAGGAGCTGGCGTTTGTGTTTGAGATGTTGCAGCAGTTTGAAGACGCGCTGGTGCAGTACGACGAGCTGGACGCGCTCTTCACGCAGTACGTCCTCAACTTCGGAGCCGGAGGTACGCCAGCCCAGTCGCTCCACCGCGATCGCCATAGCGGCGCTCGTTTCCTTCCTTTTGGGGCGTCGGTGACGGCCGCTCTCTTTATGTCAAAGCGATCGCGTCTCGCTCTGCAGAGGTCTGAACGTCTTCTGCTGTGAGACGACTTTTGAGCTTGAACTGCCCCTTTGGATTGTTTTACAGTTTGTGCGATCCTTTTTTTTAGCCGCAATCTTTTTTCAAACTGTACAATATTCAGCATAAGACGGTATCATACGTACGCAGACATGAAATGTCAAGTTGAAGGAACTGCAGAGGAGCAGCAAAAATGACGCCTCATTGGCATGACTAAGACCCGCACGCCACACATGGTGGATAAATCAATGGAGCCCAAAGACTTCATCGCCGTTTCCCTTTTATCATTTTTTCATGGCTCTTGTATACACGGAAGCGTCTTAAGGGCCAAATATGAAAAGCGTCTTCCATCATTGACAATAAAACAAGATTGCAACGTTGAAAATGTATAATTACGTCCGCTTAGGAAGAAAATCAGGTTAGCTTCGACTTTCGAAAGTGACCGGCGCACCGCTGACATTTTTTTGTCGTCAAGCTTTGGATTTGGAGGTGCCAAAATGCGCAGGGTCAGTCCAACGAGCTCGCGTTTGAGTGGCGAATGATCTTTTTGAAAGTTTGTTCCAAAGGTGACCGGGCGCGTCCTGCTCCTCAGACGCGGTCAAGTGGTTGGGCTCCTTCTGCTCGCCGGTGCTCAACTGGAGCGGTCTGCTGCTGCGGCGACCCATCGACATGGAGAAGCGTGACAACATCCAGCGCGGCGCAGCCAGCCTTCTGGACCTGCGCAGTTACCTCTTCTCGCGCCAGTGCACCCTGCTCATCTTCCTGCTCAGACCCTGGGAGGTCACCCGGCGGGCCCTGGAGCTGCTGCACAACTGCGTACAGGAGCTGCGCCTGCTCGAGGTGGGCTCCGCACTTGGGTTCGACTGCCCGCCGTGGCACCGCTGCGCTTGGGCTCTCCGTCCGTGACCCCTTTCCATCAAACGAGATCACCACTTTGCTCCGGCTCCTTTCGATTCCCACGGATTCGATTCCTCTGCCATTCGTTGCCGCCGAGCGCAAAGGGGGTCACGGGAAAAACGCATAATAAAATGGCCAGCCAAGCTTATTTTATTATTCAATTTATTTCTTTTTTGTTGAGAGCTCAGTAGTTCAACATGTCATCATCGTTGCTCACTCTTTTTCAATTATTATTATTTCTTTGTGACTGCTATTATTGTGAACGAAACCACAACATTGTAGATTCTCACTGAAGGCGGTCATGAAAATAAAGCAACGTATTGAATGAGAAGGTCCAAACTTTTGGCCTGTACTGCATAATATTGAGTTTTTATCCACGCCGACCTTTTTTTAAATTTCTTTTTTGATGTTACCAACCTCCCCACAATTGTACGGGATCTTGGTCCTAACGGGTCCGCCTCGCTCGTGGCAGGTGTCGGTGCTGGAGGGGGCGCTGGACTGCTGGGTTTTCCTCAGCTGCCTGGAGGTTCTGCACCGCATCGAGAGCTGCTGCGACCAGGCCCAGTTGGCCGCCAACAGCTCGCACACGGTGGGACTGTGGGCCTACGCCACCGAAAAGGTAACCGGCCGCTTCTCCACTCGACCCACAACGGGAAGGCAAAGGGTGGCCAATGCCCAAAAAGGCCCTCCGAATGAACCGGGACGTATGCGCCGATGGCTCCTACCTTTTTGCGTACCACGACGTGTCATTATCTCCCAAAAAGCTTTGCGTATTGGTCGGAAAAAAAGGCCGAGGCTGGACTGGTGAATGCTTGGCAAGCAGTGCCGGGTTAGGCTAGAACCCGAGCCGAGCGACGGACAAGACTCGAGAGCACGTTGTTGCCGTGGTCTTGGTTTCTCCTCATCTGAGAAGCCTTCCGTCACTTCATGCAAGAAGGTCTTCGGCTCAAGAATTCTATCAAGGACACAAAAAAGGGGCATCTCCAACGGGACCAGCTCGCCCCCACATACGGGACGGGACCCGGCGCATCCACGACACCGCTCATTCATTTCCGGAGGTATCTGGTGTTCGTCATACGCCAATGATTTTGGCCTCCAACAACAAAAAGCCGTCCTCCGTGACTGAGCGGGATGTTGATGAGGGAGTTTCCGCCCAAAGACTTCTGGACCGACAGAAAGCCTTCTGAACCGTTTGTTATTTTCAAAGAATGATAGCATTTGTGCTAGTGGGCTGTGGCCCACACATAGTTGTTTTTTTTTCTTTCACATCAACTCTGACTGGTGCAGTCTGAGCCACGTGAGGACTGAGGACGTCTCCTCGGATGAGGCCAAATGAATTTGAAGTCCGCTTGCGATCCAGTCCATGCCCTGCTCAAGTAACAGTACCGTTGAGCACAATTTTCAGACTAAGACCGAGGCGGCCGCCTGCAAATATTGCGTGTAGCAGAAAACATGATGATGATGACGATGATGAAGGGCGCTTGTGTCCTTGTGTGCAGCTGAAATCTCTGGGTCAGTTGTGCGGCTTGGTGTCCCGCCAAGGTCCAACCTCGGAAGACTTGAACAGGACGGTGGACCTGCTGGCCGGGCTGGGGGATGAGCGGCCAGAAACTGGTAAGTGGACGCAGTCGGCTGCAGGACTGCCCGACGTGGGGCCGTTCAGGGTGTCAAATCGGGGCCCGTGGGAACGACCGCCTTCTCCGCCGTTTAAAAATCAATCATTCAAGGAACTGTTGCACCTCCTCATTTTTTTCCCTCTGGCGATGACGGCCTTGCGAAATTGGCATCCCATATTGATTCTTTGTGAGGGGGGGGGGCAAAGGGGCGGGGCCCTAGTCCTTTCAAATGCCGGTACTTGGAAGAATAAACTTGTGTGAGAACTTGGGAATACCCGCCTGTCGAAATATTTGAAGGCTCGGCGCTCCGGTCGATCGATGGGCGGCCCGTTAGTGTGGAAAAGTACGTGATGGACTTTCATTGCCGTTGTCCTCAGATTAAGCCTCTTCGTGATTGGACGGCTGACTTGAGCTCAGCCGTTGCGTCGCTATGACCTTTGTCCTCTCTCGGCAGCTTCCTATCTACTGTCTACTCCAGCGTGGGAGCGTCAGCCCGCTCGGAGGTCGACGGCCGTCCCCGGGGTGGCCGGCGCTGTAGTGCGGGATTCCTTTATTCCCTCGGCAGTTCTGGGAAATCCAGATGTTCCGTGTTCAAAATGGCCAAAATGGCTCAATTCAAATACATGGTCAGCGTCAACAACGTTAAGACCATTAAGTCAAACACTTTCACATGGGCTAGACTTGATTTTGGGCTGCGGTCTGATGAGTCGTGTGTGTTGACGTGCTCTTTTGGATGTCTGTCCTCTCCTTCACATGCGCTTTGCGATTTGGAGGTGGCCGCTGTCAGCGCGGTCGTCGTGTGACGCGTTTGTCTTTTGTGTTCCGTCAGTCAACAGTCTGCAGAGTCCCTACAAGAAGCTGAAGGAAGCCTTGTCGTCCGTGGAAGCCTTTGAAAGGCATTACCTGGTCAGTTGCTCGCACCGTGCGGAGGCCGCCCCGGAGGCCGCCCTGGAGGCCGCCCTGGAGGCTTACTCCACTTCCTTGCTTGCTTCCTTCCTTGCTTGCTTCCTTCCTTCCTTGCTTCCTTCCTTCCTTCCTTCCTTGCTTGCTTCCTTGCTTGCTTCCTTGCTTGCTTCCTTGCTTGCTTGCTTCCTTCCTTCCTTGCTTGCTTCCTTCCTTCCTTGCTTGCTTCCTTCCTTCCTTGCTTGCTTGCTTGCTTCCTTCCTTCCTTGCTTGCTTCCTTGCTTGCTTGCTTCCTTCCTTCCTTCCTTGCTTGCTTCCTTCCTTCCTTGCTTGCTTGCTTGCTTGCTTCCTTCCTTGCTTGCTTGCTTCCTTCCTTGCTTGCTTGCTTGCTTCCTTCCTTGCTTGCTTGCTTTCTTCCTTCCTTCCTTCCTTGCTTGCTTGCTTTCTTCCTTCCTTCCTTCCTTGCTTGCTTGCTTGCTTCCTTCCTCCCTTCCTTGCTTCCTTGCTTTCTTCCTTCCTTGCTTGCTTGCTTGCTTCCTTGCTTCCTTCCTTCCTCGCTTGCTCACTCCCTCCCGCCCAATCAGGAGCTGTGCCAGGCGGCCATGGAGATGTACCGGACCATCGGGAGACTGCGCTCAGCCCGACTGCTGGGAAAAAGTCTGGCGGAATTTTACATGTGAGCGCAACCATGATGGCGTTGATGATGATGCTGATTTGAGTGATGTTGACTTTTTGTGCGCGCTTGCGCCTGTCCGTGTTTGCCGGCATGCGTTTGTGTCTCCATGTTTGTTGTTGTGTGTGTTCCAGGAGCAAAGGCGAGCCGGAGCAAGCTGAAGCGTTGCTGGCGGAGGCTCTGCATTCGTACGTTTGCGAGGGCTGGACGTTTCCCGTCACCCACACCAGGAAGCAGATCGGCGAGTGTCAGAAACTGCTGAGACGAAGAGTGGAGTATCCTCCTCATCCTCATCCTCATCCTCATCCTCCTCTCGTCGCTCCGCTTCACGGCTTCTGTGGGCAAAGTCTCACAACCGCCCAATGCCAATTTCTAGCGTCCGGGTTGACGTGGTACTGACCAACAATTGATTGATTGATTTTTGGGCTGGCAGCAGCAAGTCGTTTGTGGGTCACAACGTTCTGCTGGACTTTTACTTTGGTCGAACCACAAGATTTTAGCCACGTCATCGGTCCCATTTTCTGTCACCAACCGTTGTCCAGATTGTGTTTAGCATATTTTGTTGGGAAAGACAGAATCCCTAACATAATCCAGGATCAACGATTTGCTGCTGGCGAAACTCAACCTGATTGCTTTTCGGAACCGTCCCACTGCTAATGTCGTTTTCGTCCCGCGGGCGTGATTCAAGACTAGCTTGGTCGTTGGGTACCGCACACCGGCCTGGTCCCCGGTCCCCGGTCCCCGGTCCTGTTGTTTCCTTAACCGCAGTCCCTCGCCAGCTCCCTGCAGACCAGCGCTTTACTGGCGGGCGACGCCAACCTCAGCACGGAAGAGAGGACTGGCTTTTGCCGCGACGTGCTGGACTACGCCGGCGTGCCCGCCGATCAGGGTGAGCGCCCGCTTTTTGAGGGCGGCTCTTGGGGAGGCCGGATGCTGACGACGTGTTTGTGCTGGCTCCGCAGGGGGCGCGACCTCCGCCAAGGCCACGCTGGACATGAGCGTCTTTGCTCGGCTGACGCGGATCCGATTCAGGCCGGACGGCGCCCGCGTGCACTCTGGCGCCGCCCTGCAGGTAAGCTTCCGTTTTGCATGTGGTTTTCGGCCGAAGCTGGAAGACCAAAACATTTACATTTGAAGTGAATCTGATATTGTTTGTTGTCCTCCAGATCAATTATTTTCCTTTTTAAAAATGAGAGAGTGATTTATTCAAGAAGATACGGCAAAATCATTATGCGATATTCCAAAAACGAAAAGCATTAGAAAACGCGTGTGTTGTTTTTATTGTGAGTTTTATAAGTGAGTCGCGGCTTAGTGACTGCAATCGCTTCATCCCGTCCAGAAAAGCGCATCCGTCTTTGCGTAAATGTGGGCTGATGTCCAGACTTGACCTGACGCCGCCTGCCGTTGCGCTTCTCAGGTGGAGCTGACGCTGCGTTGCCTGATGCCCGTCGCCGTGCACGTGGACGAGATGGCGCTTGGCATCCACCTGGACGTCGACAGCGCCTCCAAGGGGGGCGCTCAGGGGCGCGGCGGCCTCCCCGCCACGGTGGACTTTGAGGTGGCCGTCTCTCCGGCGGGGCGCCCGTCCTCCCTGAACGCCGGCCCCCCGCCCGAGATGGACGAGGCGCACGACCGCAGCCCCTCGGACGATTCCCTCAGCTCGGCGGGCGTGGTGTGCAAGAACGCACACCTGGTCATACGCCGCCACGACAGCGGCTCGCCTCAGGACGCGCCGCACCCCCTCGCTCGTAGCCCCCACGCCGCCGCCGCCGCACCCGCGCTGCCCGTGGTCCTGAAGGAGGGCGCGCGGATGCTGAGGGGGCGGGACATCACGTTGGAGCCCGGAGACAACATCGTCGTCCTCACCGCGCCTGTGAGACGCCGCTTCCGTCCACCTCGGGGGGGTCGTCGTCCTCTGTGTGTGTGTCTGTCCTGTGTTTGTTTGGATTTGTCGTGTGTGGTGTTGTGTGATCAAAAACGCGCACAAAGAATCCAAAACTCGCATCAGATGCAACACGTGTACAAAAACAACACAACACGCGACATCCACATCGAGCGGAAGAGCAAGTAACCGCATCCGTACAGCGCGACAGAAAACCCGCGCAAAACCAAACGAGACGCAATGCGAAGAATGAATGAGGCGAGCGTGTGGGCTGGAATGAAGAGCGCCACCTGCTGTTTGTGTGTTTTTGCTCAGAGCGACGAGCCGGCCACGTACACGCTGCGGCAGCTGTGCGTCACCGTGGCCCACGTCAACTTTGTCCTGCCTCACATCTACCCCTCGGTCCAGTACCAGGTCTACTCTCAGGAACCGCAGCTCACCGTCCAGCCGCTCTCAGGTGAGCCCCCCCCCCATCTGCATCCTCCTCAAAGAGAAGTCAAGCACAACTCACCGAATAACTCGTATTTTTGTTAACAAAATCAAAAGCAAAAGTGCTTGAAAAAAGAAAAAAAAAATTTCTATAACTAATGACGAGGCCACATTTTGCTGACCAACTCGTTTTCCGCAAACCACAATAGCGTCTTGAGGCCAGCGACGCTAAGTGTTGCGCTTGATTGCAACTCCCAGACGACTCTCGGACCTTCCTTCTTGCGACGGACGGCCGTGCTGGAATAACCACCAGGCGACTTTATTTGTGTCGCACGTTTCATACGCAAGGCAAGTCGTGGGCTTTACTCGAGATAAGACGACACCCGGAAGCATCAACGGAAACACAAGTCGCTTACAAAATGGACTCAAAGAACACCGTGTACGTTGGCAATGTTCAAACATTAGACAGCAAACATTTAGCGTAAGGAAGTAAAAAAAAAAAACATGTTTCAAAGACTTTCAGCAAAAGTATCGGGAAAAAACAAAGCACACTCGGGTCTGATCATGTTGACTTCAAACTCTAGGCTCCATGACAGAAATACTTTTCAAAGCATACCGAAAGGCTCGGGGCTTAAATCAACTCATTTGCGCCTCAAAAACGTAGATAAATACTTCCTATTGTAAATGTCCCAAAGACGTATTTATATGTCTTTTTATGTTTGTTTGAATGCTCGGGCATACAGAAGCCTCTCCACTGCAAAGAACTGCTGAAGAAATGGTAGTAATTACACAAACGACCAGCAGGTGGCAGCAGAGCAAAATATAAATAAATATAATAAACCCACGCCAAAAAAAAAACAGCTCATTTACTCACAGTTCTAAACATTTGTGAATAATGATGAAACTTAAAGCTATATTCTAATGCTAATTGCTTCAAAGGGAAAATCGATAGAATCATCCATTTTTTTCCTGATGAAAGAAGAGGCACGTTTTGATAGCAATAGAACACAATATTGTGTGAACCTTTCCAAAGCCGTCCAAACAGCCGGGAGCTTTTTTTTTTGTTTTTAAGTTTGAGAAATGGAAATCGTTTTGATGTTCTTAATTTAGTGACTGTGAATGTTTTGGTGCGAGCTGAGCGCGGCGCTCCCTTTTGTGCGTTCAGAGCCGCTGTTGGCCGGCCTCCCGCAGACGGTCAAGTTCACCCTGCTGACGGGCCACTACGCCGTCAAGAAGGGCGACGCCCTGCAGCTCAGCAACAGCGACAGCATGCCCGTCCTCGCCAACGCCGCCTGCGCCGCGCGCGTCAGCAACACCAGCGCCGGTACGCACACGCACACACCAAAAGCCCAAACGCGTCCGCCGTAAGCCGTAATTGCCGTTGCCGTCGGACAGCCGTGTCGCAGAGCGCGCTGGCGGTCCAGTCGTCGGACAAGGTGACCAGCATCAGCTTGCCGCCCACCCCGCCCTACCACACGCTGGAGTTCCATCTGGAGGTCCTGTGCCTCATCCCGTCCGGACCCGCCGACGAGAGGCTGACCAACGGCGAGGTCCGACACCGGCCGCGAAGCTACAGTCACCCTGACACGGCCATGACTGCCGTGGACCAGAGGGTGAGGCGTGGCGTGGCGTGGCGTGGCGCCCCCCCCCCCCCCCCTCCTCCAGACGGCCACTCATCTCTTTGTCCGTCTCCAGATGTCCATCGACTGCCCGTGGTCCATCTACTCCACCTTGCTCACCCTCACCTTCCACATCCCCTTCAAGACGGAGCACTCGCTGCTGTCCGCCGGAAACAGGTTGGTGGGTGGCTGCCTCGCACCCTGGCGCGCCTTTTTTTGCTACAACATCCTGCAATATTCTGTTTGGCTTGAGAGATTTGGAATAGCACCCAATGAAATGTGTCTCATGTCCTTTTTGGCCCCGCCTCCGACAGGAAGTACATCCAGGTGTGTGTGCGCAACGTGTCGGATTGTGACTTCACGCTGGCCCAGGTCAAACTGGCGGAGAAAGGGCAGCAGGATGGGCAGCGCTGGCGGGCCCCTCTGGAGATGCCGTCCCTCAACGGCACCGCCCAACAGGTGAGCGCAAACTTGACCTTTGCCCGCTGTCAGCAAATGGCCTCGGGTTAGAGAGCGGTGCATTTCATTTGTTTCCAAAAACGGCGCGTTCGCACAACTCCCATTTCTTAGAAAATGTACAACGTTGTGGTGCTTTGCCGTTTAACGTCAACAATAAGAACATCGAACCCACGATTGACGGATGCCGCCCGCGTGTGTGTAGTTGTTGTGCAGCAAGCAGAGTGTGTACTGCCTGTGGGAGGCGGCGTGCAAGGACGAGCTCCCGCCCAGTCTGGAGTGCGTCTTCTCGGCCACTTTCTGCCCCCGCGCTTGCCGCGATGCCGCCGCCTTCAAGCTCTTCCACTACCACTTCCTGTTGGACAAAGTGCCCGTAAGAAACAGCAGGGGGCGCCCTGCCTCTCTCCCTTCAGGAAGACCCCGTGTGTGTGTGTTTGCCGATTGGGGTATATTTGTGTGTGCTCCGGCAGACCTTGTTCAGCGTGAGCGCCGACATGGTCCCGCCGGCGGGCGAGCGTCAGTGTCGCTCGGGCTCCCTCTGCGGTCTGGAGGTGGTCATCGCGCGATTGGCCGAGCCTGCCGGCACGGAGCCGGCGGCCGCCGCCGATGACGACAGAAGTGACGCCGACGGCCTCAGGAGCAGCAAAGTCATGTACGAAGGTACGACGCTCACTTCTTGATGGCTTGAAAATAAACGTGTCAATCACATCAACTCTGGGCAAATGAAAGGCCAAGTGTTTCAAAGTCTTGCTAGCAACAGTGCTAGCATTAGCTCAAGTACTTGGCACGGCCACCGGGATGCCGGTGAGAAAGGGCAAGCGTTCGAAAAAGGGGGGGAGGCGCCGCAGGAGGAAGAGCGGCTCACTCGCCAGTTCCGTCTTTTTTTTCCCACCTGCTGAAATGTCGAACGCCGAGCGATGAAGCTGCAAACGCTGAAACGGACGCTTGCTTGCCGCCGCTTTTCAGCCACATTCTTTGGGCTTGAATTTGATTCGGACCGAAATCGACCTTTTCGGCCCAATATTTCCGCTAACCGAATATTGGCTGCATCGCTGGTTTCTGCCGTTCCATTTGGGTCCCGCCCCCCCCCGTCACGTGTTTGCGTGTTTTGTGCAGTGGCGGACAGCAGCAGCAACTGGGCCGTGTGCGGTCGCAGTTCGGGCCTGGTGTCGGCGCCGTCGTCCGGAAGCTGGACTCACAAAGTCCACATGGAGGTCATGCCGCTGTTTGCCGGCCATCTTCCCTTCCCCAAGATCAAAGTCCTCAAGTATCTTCCTCACAACGCCAACGCCATCCAACCAGACGCCGGTCAGTAACGCGCACGTCGACACACGCAAACAACACATCGAAAATTCAACAAAACATTGAAGCCATGACCTCATATATGCCGGACAGGATCAATGTCCCAAAACCTCGCTTTTGCCGTCACTCCGTTGTCGCGAGTGAGGCGCGAGGTGCGCTTCTCGTGTCGTAGCGGGCAGCCACGTGTCTTCCTTTGCGTGGCGAGGGAGCCAACGTAGCCGATTGCGCTCGCTCGGGATGGCGGCGTCCCGACAATACTCGAGCCAGAAATCACAAGGACCGTCCGACAACATACTTTTGCTCATCTTGGCCGCTAAATGTCGGCGGGGGCTCCTCGTGGCATTTAGTGGGCGGGGCACGGTAAGGTCAATGGACTTCAATCAAGTCGTGCCGATCATGAGAGCTCGCTTATTGACAAGGTTTCTTATTTACGTAAACCAGCAAAAATTGTCCCGTTCAACATCATTCAGCTTTTCCCTTTTAAAGACGGTAATGTTTTGATTGACCTTCACTAGCTTGGGCATCCGCTGCCACCTTTCTCAGAAGCTTTCAAAAAAAAGACGAGATAAACGTCCAAAACACAATATTTGCCGAGTATATTGGCGGAGATTTGCAAAAAGCCCCAAAAAGTGCGGGACTGCTGGAGTTTGCGGACAAAATAGCAACGGCGCCGCCAATTGATGGACTCAAGCGTGATTCTGATGAACGACAGCAAATCCCGCGCTTAAGCCGGCGTGGTTGCAATTTGTGTCTGAGTGCGTGCGTGCGTCCCGACGTCCTCAGACAGCCTGGTGGAGAACGACAGCCTGTCCCTCCTGGACAAGACCTTGGACGAGGCGGCGGCCGACACGGCCAGCGTGCGCAGTCGCGGCAGCGTCCAGTCGCTGGGTGAGCAGCAGCAGCGAGGCGCCGCCATGCCCCGCCTGGAGCCCTTCAGTCCGGGCCAGGTCTTCAACCACAGCCAGGCCCGGCAAGTCCTGGTCCTGCCCGCCGCCGATGACCACATCGTGGAGATCCACGCCACGTGACCGCGCAGCCGCCGCAGGTAGCGCCACAGGTAGCCGCCGCAGGTAGCCGCCGCAGGTAGCGCCCGCAGCGTCACATGTAAGAAACGAGGACTTTGTACAGACTTGACGAACGTCGGCGACATGCAAATAACGTGCGTGTCGGCTGCCGGTGGCCGCCGGGCCGCAAATCGAGGCCGCTTGTTGTGCTCATGCTCGTCCCGCAGCAAACACACACGCATGTGTATATTGTAAATGCCCCCCCCCCCCCCAAAAAAAAATCTTATTTGATTGACAGTCATATTATTAATAAAATGCTCAATGACGTGACAGCTGCGTGTCGTTGACTGTTCTTGATGTTGCCTGATTAGTACGGCTGAGTTTCGATATCGGTTTTCCGTTTTCCAAAATCCGTCGGTTCAGGATTTCATGCGGTACCAATTTGACTTTGATATTATGGAAGACATTCTCAAAAAATGTAACGAATAGAAACTTCTTACTCTTACTTGGTGCATTAGTATGGGAGGGAAAAAAAAAAGATTTACATTTCAAATTGAATCCAATGCAGTTGCATAAATCGTGTATGTTGAACTGAACATGGCCTGATCAAAAGCATAAATAAGAATTGATATTGATGACAACCACAGCACGATGTCAATAAAGTGGCAAAAACCTCTTGGGGTACTTGAATAACAGAAGGTTGCATATTTAAAAGTATGTTTTCACGATTTTATGAATGGATGTTGGGCTATGAAAAGGAATATCGATTTGATATCGTTTTTAAAAAAACTCAGCCCTACTGATTAGTGACGCAATTTGGCTCTCGTTACGAGTTTGACATTTGTGCCAGCTCCTCCTCAATTCCATGGATAGGTCGCAAAGTTCTCCATTCTTCATCATCGTCATCATCATCATCATCAGGTAAGAGCCAAGACGTACACCAACTGGTACCAATGCAGCAAGGACACAACAAGAAACGGATTTCATTTGATTTGGTAGAAAAAAGTTTGTACGCTCTCAAGAGGTGACAAAAAAAAATTCTTTTTTTTTTGCATTTCCACTAAAGGAAAAGAAGAAGAAATGCTTTTTTTTTTTGGGTGGGGGGGGTTCAGGCTTCCCTGCATGTTTGGACAGCAGCCGCGTGGCCGTTGCCGAGCAACCAGAGAAGGAGTGAAGGGCAGCCGCGGAGGTTTGGGAAGCGACTTCAGGTAAGACTTTCAACGCTTTAATGGTGGCTTTGCCAGCGACACGCTTGAAATGAACACCTGCAGACGCCTCATCAATGCTAATCGATTGATCGGTGCGATATGGCCGCTATAGAGAGGTCGTAGTTCACCATCAACACTACTTTTAACATCAAGAGATCGCATTTGTTGCATTCAATTCAATGTTTTGAATTTTTCTCCAGAGTACCTCATTAGCATGCATCTCATTCAATCATCCATTTATTGTTACTACAATAAGCATAGCTAATTATATTTCTTTTTTAAAATGTTGAGTTGATCCATTCATTGTAAATACAAATCTAATATTTATATCTGAGGTCGTGTGAGAAAGTTTTGTCCCAACTGATACAGTTTTTCCAGTTAAAGTAAAAAGCCCCCAGGTGCGCTCAGATCTTTTTTTTTTTCTTTTTTTTTTTTTTCCCCCGAGAGGTCTCAATTGCAACACATGAGCAGCCGAAGCCTGGTTGAACATTTCTCTCAAATTTCCTTTTGGCTTTGCACACTTTGGCACACTCGCCTCCCGTCACGACGTGCTCGGCGTGTCGGAATGAGCTTTTCAAGTCCATTTGGCCGCCTACACGCTGCCGGAGGCTCTTTGAAATGCAAACGCGCAAACTGGATACAGGAGGTCGCTATCACTTGCAGCCTGGTCGCCTAGCAACCGCGCCACCAACAAACATGGCCGCTCATCAATAAATAATTGGCTAACATTCCACATGATGACGTCTAAAAGTTCGGAGCGGCGGAGACTCGTTCCAGATCACAAGTGCTTCATCTTGAGATTTGCAAAGGTCAAATATGCTCTTACTGTACAGTTTTTACATTTCATTTCTCTATCATAAAGTTGCGGGGTACAGTATACAAACCCACAAAATAAAGGTTCTGACCTGGCGTCTCTATTGTTTGCCGAGATATACAGACAAGAAAAATGGTTTGGCCCAAATTCTATTTGTTTACATTCAACTTCCCGTCCACTGGCTTTTATCATTTCCAGAAAAAAACATACCCAAATCATCCGCAGTGATGCCTGGAAGTCCGTCGGAGAGCGAACCGGCCTCCACTATCCATGGATCTCTCCACCGAACCCTGGCCCCATCGGGCTGGGCAGCGCAGACACATCTTGACCTGGTTCAGGCCGAGGTGGAGCTACATGGTCTGCGGGAACGCCAGGCCACGGAGGCGGACTCGGCGCGGGAGGGGGTTGAGCGCGCAGTCCTGGGAGTTCGCCGGGAAGAGCGCCGCCTGCTTGAGCGAGTGGAGCAGGACCACCGAGATGCACAGCAGCACCTGGAGCAGGTCCACAAGGAGAATGCGGCAGCGGCCAGAGTCGGCCGGGCCCTGCTGGACAAAAGGCTCGGGAAGCTTGTCCTGCTTAAGCAGAGAATCCAGGATGCTGCTCAGCAGATGCCGGCAGACCAAAGTGATTCAAACAAGACTCTGCTGCAGGAGGTTGCGGAGTTCCTTCAACCCTGGGAAGTTTCTGTTTCCCTGAAGAAAGTGACCTTCAAGCCCAGCTCCCAACCCAACGCCGTCACATTCGGAGAGATCAGAGTGCAGGGTCAGAGTTTATCTCTACATACCGGAGGTTGCGGTCCACATGGGCAGATGTGCGCTCTCCATTCTCTAGAAGTTCCATCCAGAGAAACCAGTCACCAAGTACCTGACGAAGACAGAAGGCCCCAGGAACAGGGCTGGACCTCCACAGCGGGCAAAAATGTGAGTCTCTCTTCTTGCCGTGATCCTCAATCGGAGGCGGATTCAATAACAAACAAGCAATCCAGACTAAAGTATCACCAGTACCAGGATACACAATACGTAACATGTCCACAGAACATTCCAACCATCCACAGCCCTGATTGCGGAAAAGATGAGTGGCCGATGGGCATCGGGAACCACAGGAAACCACACACGTTATCCTCGTCTACGTCACTTGAGTGGAGTCAAGAGCTCCAGGGAGGAGTTGCAGGAAAAGGACTTTTGAGGCCTGGAAAAAGGTCTGCCTGGTCCCAAGCCAAGTGTCGGAACGAGCTCTTGACCAGCCACAGCTGCCTGGACCTCACCTCGAGAGGACGTACTCACTCGGGCCTCAGCCAGTCATCCGATGATCACTCTCTCGGGACACTCTGCGATTCGGGCCGAGCACCGTCACCGGCGGACAGCCTGGACTCGAGCTATACTTTCGTCGTGAGCCCTTCTCAGGACTACGCCGTCAACAGGAACACTTTAAGCAATATCTGCCGCCTGTCCAGATCTGCAGCGGACTTGCCTTACATGACACGCCCCCTGATTGGCAGTGGGACCAAGGAATGCATAGGAGCGTGGCAGGAGAATATCCAAAACTTTGTGAGACCAGCTTCTCCTACTCCCAGCGGTGGTCTCGGGGTTTCTGTCAGTGGGCGGCCGGTGTCCTATCGAGATCCAAATTTCCATGCTCAGCCTCTCGTGGCCAGGTCTCTATCCATGTCCGTCTTGGATGTCTCCTCACATGAGCCCAAGAGAGGAAGAGGTGAGCGGGTCGGTCCTCCAGTCCTGGTGGCGCTTCAGGAGGAAGGAGAGCCAAGAGAAAGTTGTCTTATCCGACAGTTCGGAAAGCAGGGCTCGGGTCGGGCAGATTTCACCCTGCCAAGTGGTCTGCATTGCACGCCACACGGGCAAGTCTTCATCGTGGACTGCGGGAACGCTCGAGTTCAGGTATGTGCACTTGGGCCAAGGGTACACAGTTTTCCTCTGCTATTGGTGACTCACTTCCATAGTTCCTTGGCACCAAGATGCCACCAGATGGTGCCAAACTAGTCCTGTTACTGCGTCATTAGCATTTCTACAAATAGGCCAATTTGCAAAAACTAGACCGGGAACATGCCGGGGGGGGGGGGGGCTCACTGTAGTTTGTTTTACTTCCATAAACAGATAATGCTGTTTCCATTATCATTATTCAAACTCCTGTTTTTAGTTATTTAACAACAATATTTTAATTGTGTGTTTTTTTTTTGCGGCGTCTTACTATGAAGAACCTTGGCCTGTACAACTCAAATCTGTTTGACATTTTGAGATTTTTTTTTGTGACAATGTTCTAAGTCCAAATTAATGGTCAACTCTGGGCCCAGGTCACAGACCCTCGGGGCAACGTTCTCCAACAAGTCACCTCCCCGAATTCCAATGGTTTTGCCAAGCGATGCAGGAACTTCTTCGACATCGCGGTCAACTCCAAAGGCCTGGTGGCACTGACCTGCGCGGCAGAGCGCACCCTGCTGGTCTTCAGTCGACATGGGCGACTCCTGCAGACCTTCGGAGGGTCTGCTTCGGGTGGGGCCAAAGACGAACTGGAGGCTCCCAGGGGCGTGACGGTGACACGGCGGGACGAGTTCTTAGTAGCAGATATCCGCAGAGGTACCCTTGTTGCCTTGAAACTGGACCACAAGACTGGATCCCGCTTGGAGCGTACGGTGGTGACTGGATTCCACCGCCCTTACTTGGTGGCAGCTTGCGCGAGCTCGGGAATGGTCGCCGTGTCGGAGCGTGGCACAGAAAGCGGTCGTGTGCCCTGCATCAAAGTCCTGGAGCCCGGCTGGAACACAGTACGGGTTCTGGGGGTCTGCTCAACCATGGGGCCAGTCCTGGTCTGCCCCTGGGGTGTCTGTATCGACGCCGAGGGTGATGTCTTGGTGGCCGACTGGGGGGAGGTCCACAGGGTCCTGATGTTCCCGGTGCACGGATTGGGCCGGTCCCTGGTGGCTCGGGGTTTAAGTAGTCCGCGTGGGCTCGGTCTGTTGCCGGGGGGCTGCCTGGTGGTGTCTGACAGTATGAACCACTGCGTCAAGATCTACCGGTACAAGTCTAAACTCGTGTAGCCATGCAGTGGTCGGGGTCAAGACTTGATTCAACAGAGGTGGACTTTTGTACTGTTAAAGCAAATTTTCCACAGAACTTAACTCTTTGACTGCCAAAAACGTTAAATAACGTTTAGTAAAATCCTATGGAGGAGTGCCAAAGACGTTAAAAGACGTTTGTTTCAAAACAGAGGTGAAACTAACCATTTTCTATTGTTGATTACTTTTTTTTTTTTTCAGAAGATTATTGATTAGTGATCTATTGTTGATTACTGAAAAACGGAATAAGGTAGAAACAAACTTTTTTTCTGATGAAAGATGAGAGTCCAATCTTTCATTTGCTAGTATGTGTGTTTCCATCGTCCAAACACATCATTTTCTGTGGGCCTTGAAAGATCAGTCAAAAACGCTTAAATGGGCTGGCACCCACGGCATCCCTTTTCTGAAAACGTCTGGCAGTCAAAGAGTTAAAATGAGCAATTTTGGGGGAAAACATTTGGTTTCTATTTCTGATTGCTGCTGGCTGCGAGCCGCCTCTTGCCCGAAGACGGCCGGGATGGAGACTGCAGCAGCACCGCAACCCACGTGAGCTTCCATTAAATTGCCCTCAACGCCCATAAATGACCCTCTTACAGTTTGTTGGCGGGCAAATTGACTGCAAAGTTAAAACGGACTAAATCCATGTTCTATTTTTGCTTGACTGTTACGAAATCCTCCTCGATTTGCATGAAAGTTTACTGTTTGGAGCCGTTTGCAGCAATTCCCCAATTTTTGCTGGCAAACTTGCAACCCTTTTCAACCCGAGTCCAGGAAGGACCCGCGTGTGATCTGGCGTGTAGCCGACAGTTTGAGTTTGTGTGCGCTATTATGCCTCCTGGATTGAGTTTTTCTTTTCTTTTGTTTGTCATCAAGACCAGTGGCAGTGGAATTTGTCATTTTGTTGAGCTGAATTCAAATTCAAATTGCATGAAAATGTGAGTGGTTTGCATACAAACGGATTAAAATTCCTTCTGCTTCCCATGCGGTGTTGATTGATTGATTGGTCCCGGTTGACATCTGCTTTGGTTTCAGAAAGTCCAGTTCACGGTTTCTCAACCCCGGTCCTCGAGCACCCCTATCCAGCCGGTTTGCCATGTCTCCCTCAGCCGACACAGCTGAGGATCGTCATCAGGGTGGATGCCGAGCTTGCTTGATTAGCTGATGGTTTGAAACACCTGTGTTGGCCGTGGGAGACCTGGACAACAGGCTGGATAGGGGAACTGGAGAACCATCGAGCTCTGCTTGTGATGGACTCGGGTGAGTCGTTGTCGTCTCCACATGATTTTTCTTCTTTGTTGCGGAACATCCTTGTTGAACTTCCCGCTGACGTGTTCTGAATGCGACTTCCTGTTCCTTCCCGTTTGTGGTCCAGCAGCAGCTGTCGAATCCTGGTCATCTTCAAGCCGAGCTTCCTCAGCAGGTGTTTCCGTGCTTCTCGCTCGCCACCTCCTCGCTTTTCCTTCCACTTTTTTCTGGATGCATTTCAAAGCATCTTTAGTTTTTTTGTACTTCTTGCAGCGGCTTGCTCAGGTTCACGATTGCGATTGATGGTATTTTTCTCTCACTGTCTTCTTATAAAAGCTGATTGACACAAATCTTGGAATTGACATCAAATCAAGGAAGAACGTCAATGAGCTTCAACGACTGCGCTAAGAGCAAAACAATCACAACTGCTTCCGTTTTGCAGGCGTCTTCGAGAAGCAATTCTCAAAAGGTTGCGTTCTGCCTCTGCCCATGAGCAGTGTTGATTTGCGAGGCCACTGAGCAGGGCTTTTTGCGCCAAATGCGCAATTTGAGGTCGGAATTTGCCTTTGCAAACGACTTTTGGTTTCCAGCAAGTCGAATAGAGCGTCGAAGTTACCTGAGGTCTTTGTTCGTCTATTTTGCCGCCAGTGATTCTCGACGTTTGGCTGCGCACGTCAGCAGGTTGAAGACGGCCGCAGGAAGTAAGTACAACTCCACCGACTTTTGTCTTAATGTTAAACTCCTCTCCAACGTTGATGCTTTAACTTTGACGGCCCTAATGTATATGTCAAATGTTAGTTTAATAGTATGGCGAGCGGAAATCAAATAAAAATGAATTTACTAATGCAAAAATGTAATTTTATATATATATATATATATATTGTATTCAGTTTTAGAATTCTTTTTTTTAAATGTTTTTATTTTCACTTTTATTTTGGCAGCTAAACATACGGCGGGTGCAAAACCTTCAGTAACACAGAAAATAATACTGATATTTTCTTTGTTTATTGGATTTTGTTTGTTTTTTGACTGCATTTGACCTCATTTTTCTTGTTGTTCTACATAACAAATGTTTATCTGCGTTTTTGAAAGCTGTTTTTGAGTTAAAAGCAAAAAGTTCAACTCTAGCCAACCAAAGCGGAGAAAAGCCACGCAAGCGCAGAGACGAGACCGCTTTTCTCGGGCGACTCCTACACAGTACATTTGATTCAACCAACCTTAGGAGAAAAGTCCAAATCACTGCAAGCGATATCGCAGGTTTGTGCACAAGCTTCATTTCGACTCAACCCCCATCTTGAAAATGGAACTCATTTTGTCAATAAATGGTCGCTTCAAAGATGAGAACAAACACATGAAGTGAAACACATGAAGTGTTCATTGTTTTAATGAGCACATACTTGAACTTGAATATCAGAATTCGAATAAATAAGGCCTTATTGCGGGTGCGGGTGCGAGTGAGCCCTGCTCACACAAAGTCTCACAAAGACTCCAAATGCGGTCACAGAATAATTGGCAACTTTTTATGACACGAGTGTTCATTGGCAAACCAAAACGGAACTATTAGCATGAGTTAGCGTGGGGGGGGGGCACTGAAGGGGGCTGGAACCCTGAAACTGTAGTTTGAAGGTCTGTCGCAAGTTGCGCTCATCGTCAATGTTTGCGCAGACTATGCCTCCGGAGGGCGCCGTAGGGCTTAAGTGAGGAGCAGCGTTACGCTTGAGCGAGGGTCCCAAGATTCCCTGTGGTGGGCCGGCCTGTATCTTTGGCAGGGAGCTATAGAGAGTCTTAGCACCTGATCGGCTGCCCCACCCAGGCATAGTCCAGGGTCCTGGCTCATTTAGTCCTGATCATTTAGACCATGTGACGAGGCCTGGTTGCGGGGCTCACAGTGGGGTCTCTCTCTTGTGAAAGGAAATGCTGGTGGGACCCTCAAATTTCATCTTGATGGCATGTTTGAGGTGGAGCTTGGGGTCTGAGGTTTGCATGGAGATCTCTAAGGCACTGGAGGGCAATGCAGCATTGTGCTTGGGTGGAGGGTCCCAAACTTCCCTCTGGTGGGGGCCCTGCATTCTGGGCGGGGCACCTTGGGCAGTTTTAGTAGTCCTGAGTTCGGCATCTACCCGCTGCAAGTTTTTTTTGTTCGTTTTGTTCTGATGGTCCAATCCACAAGTTGAGTCTCTGGGGGCTGGCTTACAGTTTTGGACTACAGCTGTGATCGGTGCAGGGCTCCCCTTGTGTTGATGCCGCCGGTTACTTCCCGAGCCTACAGGTGGTAGGAATAGGGTTGATGGGCGGCTCCGGCTTCGGGGTAACGAGTGCTGCTGGATTTGCTGAATGAAGCTGAGGTTGTCGGCTGGAACCGTCTGCAGGGTGCTCAGGGAGTGCCCGGTGGATGAAGTCTGGGAGCTGTGGGCGGAGTGGAAATGTCCTGAGCTGGAACCTGCAGAAGACGGTGAGGACGAGGAGGTCACGCTCCTTTCAGCTCCAGTGAAGTTCAAGGATATTTTGTTGTCAGGAGAAGCCATGCTGCCTCTGGGTATGAGAGCATGGTATGGCTTGGCCCCAAAGCTCTCCAGGAGCCGGATCACCTTGGTATGACCGTGCTTACCCGCTACTTTCATGGGGGTCCGGCCGTATTTGTCCACGTGGTCAGGGTTGGCACCTCCCTGCAGGAGAATGGCGACCACGTCAGCGTGTCCTTGCTGGGCGGCGATGCTCAGAGCCGTCGCCCCTTGGTGGCAAGTCAGGTCTATGTTGATGGTGCTTGCTGACAGGAGACGGCGCCCCACATCTGTGTGCCCCGTCCATGCCACAGAATGCAAGGGCGGCCTCCCTTCTGCGTCTTGAGCATTGGGATTGGCCCTGTGCTTCAAGAGCAAGTCCACCACATCCACAATTCCCTGCCAAGAGGCCACATGCAGGGCAGTTCGGCTCTCGGAATCTCGGGATTCCAGAGGCGGCCCCCCTTTCTCTATGAGGAGAGTTGACATGTGGAGCTGCCCCTCCAACACCAGGAGGTACAGTAGTGGTCGCCCCTCTGCGTCGCGGACGTCGGTGTCAGCCCCTCGTCTCATCAGGAGCTCTGCCACCTCGCTGTGCCCCTCCAGAAGGGCGCCGCTCAAGGCAGAGTGTCCGTCGTAAGCCCTGTGGTCAATGGGCGAGCGGCGGTCCAGCAACAATCGGGTGGCACCCAGATGTCCCTCCTGGGCTGCCAGAATCAGTGCCGTACGGCCTTCAACATCCATCTCGCCGACCCGTACCGTGCTACCTCGCTCTGTTAGGGCGGCGCAGACTGCCCGGTGGCCTTCGCAGGCTGCGGAATGCAACGGGGTCCAGCCTAGGTCATCTTTGTGATTCTCGTCCAGCCCCCGGTCCAGGAGGGCACGTACCACCTCGGTGGTCCCCCGCGCCGCCGCCAGGCTGAGTGCTGTCCTGCCTTCGGCGTCGATGGCGTCCACGGCAGCCCCCCAAAAGAGAAGTCGCGACACAGTCTTCATGTGGCCCATGGCAGCGGCGGCCAGAAGCGGGGTCACAGCCGCGCAAGCGGGCACATCGCCTTTAGGGCCCGCACTCTCATCCACATCGGCGCCAGCCTCCAGCAGAAGCTCAACTATGTCATCGTGGCCCTCGTAGGCTGCGAGCAGCAGCGGGGTCATTCCGTCATTGTCTCTGTGTCCTGGATTAGCGCCTCGCTCCAGTAAAAGATTTGCAACTTCACCATAACCTTGGTGTCCGACTGCTGTGGGGATGCAGAGGGCGGCAACCGACAAAGCCGTGCGCCCATCCCCATCAGCCAAATCCACTTGAGCCTTGTGGTCCAGCAGCACCCCAACCACCTCGTGGTGTCCCATGTAGGCGGCGGCAATCAGTGGGGTGCGGCCTTTGCAGTCAGCCTTGTTCACTTGAGCTTTGTAGCCTAACAGGATGAGGACAGTCTCCTCATGACCCCCCCAGGCCGCAGCCCTGAGGGCGGTGCGGCCCTCCGCATCACACCCATCCACGTCCGCCCCTGCGTCCAGCAGAAGCCTGACCGCTTCGCCGTGCCCCGCCCAGGCCGCAGACCGTAGCGCAGTCCATCCGTCGTTGTCAGCATGCTCCAGCATTGTGGTGGCGGTCTGCACATCCTGGATCCGCACCCAGTCCAAAAGAGCTATCAACATGTCTAAATGACCCTGTCTGGAGGCTATAATGAGCGGGGTTTGACCCTGGTGGTCACTGAGGAGTGGGTCAGATCCGCGAGTCAGGAGCAGTCGGACCAGTTTTGCAGACCCCTCAAGTGCCGCCGCAGCAAGTGAGGTCTGCACGTCTGTAGAACTCAAGCGGTTCACAGATTTAAGAAGTTCACTGTCTGCCATTTCACCTGTACTGTGTATTTCGCAAATTGGGTCTACAGAAACAAGTCCGCTCATCTTGAAGAGCTGCAAGACTTTTTGGTGCGTCGAGGCTGGAGCTTGTGTTCCCAAACTGGGCAGGGAACTGCTGCCAGTCCAAGTCAGAGTGGGCACGTCAGCCCATATCATCCACAGGGCCAAAATCCAGGGCTGGTCCTGATGGTGACCAGAGTAGACTAAATGCGTCGCGAGCTGCACGGCCTCCTCCGAGTTTAGCAGGGGTCCCCTTAGTGTCAGAGACATGGCCAGCATGCCGTGCCCCTCGGCCCGGCTGCACAAGTACTTCTGAGTGCAGTACTTTATGTCCATTAGCCACTCTGAAAAGCTGCCGTGGAAAAGCAGTTTGCTGCCCCCGGGACCATCCACCAGGAGGGGTGCCAGGGTGCGTAGCCTGTTGTGGAACTCCTGGACGCTGAGTAGTTTGTTGTGTGTCCAGAGTGCCGTAAACAGATCCTGCGGGGCGAGAGGGGCCGGGGCCGCCAGGATGACATTAAGGAGAGGCTTGACGTAGCTAAAGAGTCTCCGGGGGAAGAGTCTTTGGCACAGCCATAGGTAGAGGCCATTCAGGGTCCCCGGAATATCTCGGATCTCGCGGAGACCCACGAGGGAGGCGGCCACCCCATCCAGGACTCTCTCCAGGAAGAGGAAGCAGCCACCGCTCTTGATGTGGAGCAGATTCAACATGTCTGCCGTGTCCGGGGTGATCTGTCGCCGAAGCGCTGCCTCCTGGTCCAAACGCTTCAGGATGTACTGCTGCACGTCGTGAACCGTGTCCGACCGACGCAGGTCATCTAGGCAGAGCTTACGAAAACCTGACACACACAAAGTCAAGTGTAAGGAAATGCCTTTTATGCTGTCGAGAACAGGAGCCAGAGACTATGGCCGGGCGCCACACAAGGGGGCCTGTTATAATCTTTTGTGTGGCCCACCAAGCTTTGAGAACCACTGCCTTACAACAGCAGGCACCCACCTGAGAACATCCTGCTCACGGTCTTGTTGTGGCGCCGGACCGAGCAGACCAGGAGAATCCAGCTGGGCATCATGTTTTGGTGGGCCGCCAAAAGCTCTGCGATGGAGCTGCTCCTCCCGGTGCCCCCTTGGGTCCCCTCGCAGCCCACGTCCAGAGAGTCCACCAGCAGCATCATGCTCCGGGGTGGTGGCGGCAGGTCCAGCAGGGGCTCCAGGACGTATCTGTGGACGCAACACCACAAGCAGGTCAGGTCAGCAAAAAACTCTTAGAAACACACAAGAAACTAGAGAATGCAATTTCTTGAAGGATCAATGAAAAATTGTGGAATATGGATATTAAATTTCATGCAATGATAATTAGCTGAACATGTTGACATTGGAATGATTTGAATCTGTCAAAAAGTCGTGAATTTTTGGCTTTTGGAAATGTTTTGAATTTTGGGACTTGGAATAATATATGAGATGGTTTGAATGATCCGAATGTGGTGAAGTTGGAACGCTTTGAATCAGTCAAAACCGTCAAAAAGGTTGAGCAAGGGGAGACGCGTGTAGAATATTCTTAACTCATTGACTGGCAGCCATTTTGACTGAAGCAACCTGCGGTCTGATTTCGCAAGGCCCACAGAATATTGTCTTCTACTGCTAGCAAAACATGGAACCCACCAAAAGAAAGAATAAAGTCTCTTCTTTCATCAGGCAAAAAAAAAGTCGATTTCTATCTGTTTCCATTTTGCAGCGATTAGCATTCGAAGATAGCTAAGTTTCATCATGATTCACAAATCTGGTAAGAATTGGAAGTAAATGAGCTTTTTTGCAACATGGCCCTGATTGAGCTATTTTGCACCGCTGCCACCTGCTGGCCTTTTGCGTAATAACAACCATTTCCTCAACCGTTCTCTGCAGTGGAGACTCGACTGCATCAAAACCTTCTGGATGCGCGAGCATTAAAAAAAAACATTACAAATGTATAAATACATCTTTGGGACACTTAAAACTTTTAAAATAGAACGTTTTTATACATTTTTGGGAGCAAATGAGTTCAAATGTAGTTGTAGGAGGAGGCGGAGTCCTAGTGGTAGTAGAACTTGTGCTTCTTGTTGTAGTTTCTTGTCAATGAAAAAGTCAATTTATGGAATATGTTGAAGTTTGTTGCAAATTTGTGATGGACGGAATCAAAGTGAATAATACACCACAGATTCCAAAAGAATTAAATTCTTCAAACAGATGCGTTCCAATACTTTTGTCCGTATTCCTGATTTTGCATCACTTCAGTACACGGAGCCAAGAACCGGGTCACGTTGATGAAGCAACAAAAAGGAATTTCTTCAAATCATTTTGTCCACATGCGTAAGTCCTGTGAAATCATGAATATGGACCGAAGAGTTGGACGCATTTTCATATGCTGAAAAATTTGCCCCTCAACTTTTGTCCACAGTGGTTCATTTCAAAGCATGCTAAACGTGCTACGCTAGCATTATATTTCTGACGGGGACCTCAACTTGTTGGAACTTCAGGTCGGAGGCTGCATCAAAGCCTTCTGGATGCTCGAGCATTAAAAAGAAACAACAACAACATATAAATACGTCTTTGGGAGTATGGTAATATTTTAAATAGAACGTATTTATACGTTTTGGGGAGCAAATGTGTTCATGTGGGTGCGTTGAAGGTTCCAGGACCTTCCACAAGTACTAAGCCGACAAGAAGAGTTCCCGTACTTTTTTTTCCGGGGGAACAGAATTGGGCTGCAGAAACTATTATCACGCTAACCCCTGACCCCAAGGCAAGTACCAAAACGTAAAGCTTTCAACTCCGCCGATGACGAGGTCCTCCGTACAAACCTTCGGAAGGCGAGGTGCGGTTCTGTCTGGCAGCTGAGTGGCTCCAGGGGCGGGCGGCGGCGAAGGCTGGCGCCATACTCGGGCGGCAGCAGCGGCGACCGCCTCAGCTGCTCCGCCAGGGCCAGAACCAAGCGCCAAGCCAGTCCGCTAGCAGGCTCCTCCCGTCGGCAGAAGTGCCAGGCCAGGCACCGCGACGCCAACCCGGACGCCCGCCCGGCCTCGGAGTCGGGTCGCACCGCCTCGGCGCAGAGGGCCGTCTTACCGGCGCCCGGGCCGCCGATCACCAGGACCCCCGCTGGATGCCCCGCCCCGGCGTAGCGGCCGTCCAGGGAGCGCCGGAGTTTGTCCAGTGCCCATTCCCGGCAGAAGAAGCGCCGACCGCGCGGGAGACCGGGATTGCTCATGACGCCATCGCTCCTCGCGCGCTTCCGGCTCACTTCCTGTTGGCCTCCTGCTCACTTCCTGCCAGCCCAGAGAGCGGGGAGGGGGAGGGGTAAAGTCACGACAGGAAGCGTAGACAGCTGTGCCACCGTTGATGTCGAGTTGCACTTTTCAACGACCTTACACGCAAACACACACACCTCCTGGCACTCCGGTTTTTCAAGTTTTCTCTCGGCCGGCGGTTCCGCCCTCAACGCGAGTCGCCGCACGTTTGAGCGCAGAGCCGGGAAAGGCACAGTCAGGTGCTGCTACTAAGTCTCAAAACAGAGGTGTCGGAATTGTGAGACGGGACCGAGGCTGCGGTTAAATGGGTCATGCCAAATAGTGAGACCGATGAAGCTGATAGGGAAACGGCTGATGCCAAATAGCGAGACTGGCGCTGCCAAATACTGACACGGAGGCGTAAGAAGTGCAACAGGCGTGTCCAGTGCAAGCTTATTTTAGTCGAGGGAAAAACTTCAATTTCATTAAACAAAGACGACAAATTTGCGTGCTTGACTTTTGACTCGGTGCTAGCTAAGAAATGTCTTACTTTTTAATTGTATTTTACTTTTTGTTTTGTTTTTTAATATTGTGCACAAATAATACACATGAAAACTAATACTAAAACTAAGCATTAAAAAAAAAAAAAAACTAAAACTAATAAAAACTAACTCAATGAAATAAAACAAAACACAGTGAAACCGGTGTGCCAACTATGAGACAATGTGTGCAAATAGTGAGGCCCTGCCAAATAATGAGCTCGGCGGTTGAAGTTGTGCACCTAAAAGGAAAAGTTGACGTGCTAACTAATGAGCATCTTGTGTGATTTAGTAAGGTGAAAGCTGATTGGTTCCTGGCGTCATGTGACGTCCTCCAGGTGAGCGGGCTCAGCGGCATGCCTTGAAGGCACCGATGGCCGCTAGGCTGCTAGCATGCTAAAGACACAAACGCTGGGAAAGCAACTTGTTGACATTCTTGTCATTTGTCATGTTGATGACGACTTGCTGGCGGCAAACGTCACTTCCTGTTGGATGGCATACAACGCCGCACATAGCTCACAATTTGGCAGCGCCTGTTTGGTGCCTGGACACGCCCGTCTCACTATTTGGCACAGCTTCTTGCAATTTGGCAATTTGGGATTAAACATCGGCCGTTCTCACTATTTCTGTGTCAATTTGAAACACGTTGTTAGTATTGGCCACAATGCCTGTGTCACTATTTGGCATCGCCAAGCACCTTATTGGACACGCCTGGCTCACTATTTGGCACTGACAAAGTTTTCTGTAAGATTGTTTAGTCAGTTGCTATTGTTGCTATGGTTACACCGTGGGTTTAATTTATGCAATGAAACATTTTTAGACTGATGCAATCAATGGGCGATGACGTCATAGCCTACGATTGATATGCTGTAGTCAGTGTAGTGACTTGAGCAATATTGTGATTAAATGGATGTCGTGCGGCAGCGCCGGTCTCACAATGTGGCAGCGGCTTTTCCCGCCGCTCTTTCGGCCCATCTCACTATTTGGCAAGATCGACCGCGATTTGGCGGCGAACATTTCTTTCCACGCGCCTCGAAGCGCGCCAAAGAAGCGCGCCTCGAAGCGCGCGTCGCCGTTACGCGCACGCGCACAACGTCAAAAGTCGCCGAGGACCAGAAAGACGCCAAGAAGACAAAAGTGGTTGTAAATGTCAGCGGAAGTGTCTCAAGTTGTCTTACCTGGAAGGCGCTTGAGCTTTTTCTCTTCTCTTCATCTCGCCAGCGACGACGACGTCTCACCGGACTGGCGCGTGCGCGCGTGCGTCCGCGGCGCGCGCGAGGGCGCACACAACTCGCACGCGTGCCCAAAGTGATCACGTGACTCGCCCGAGACAAATAACTCGCAGGTCTTTAGGAACGTGCGTGGATGCGACGCTTTCTCCCATTTTTTTTTCATTTTCGTACAAATGTATGACATTTTTTAAAAATGTCATCTTCATTCAAATCTATTCATTTTGACTAAAACTTTATGAGGACTGTTTTTGTCCATATTTATTACTTACAACATGGTTAGTATACTATTTAGATTTACTTACTACTATTTTCTGCATTTTTTTTGTTGATAAAATCAATTTTTTTGTATGCTATTTTTTGCTAATTGAATACTTTTTTAGGTCATTTTTTAAATGTATGCCCTATTTGACTTTTTTTCCATATTGCCCCATGATATCAGCTGCAACTGCTATGTTGCAGTTCTACCATTGGAATCAAATTCTGAATAAATGCAATATGCAGTATTTCTTTCAGCGCTGCGTTTTCTCAAGTCATTCAAATCTATATTTTTTAAGGTTTCAATATAAAACATGTTAAGGTGTTATTTCTTTTGTTAGCATAAAGATAACAACCAAAAGCTCAATGTAAAGTTTTTTTTATATACAGTATATATTGCAAGTGAATGAATATTTTTCCATGATGTATTTTACAAAAAAATGTAAGTGTCAATTAAAAGTCAACATTGACAGATTTTTTTGAACCTTTTTTTCAATAATTATCATTTTTAAATATCAAACAATGAGATGAAAGCTACGAAATGATGAACATTGCTGATTGCATTCAACTTTTGAAAGAAATGACGCCAGTCGACCACAATTGACTTTTATGAAGTCTCGTTTCCTCCACTTTCCCACGTCACACACACTGACCGCCAACACTGATGTGACACGTGACCTTTAACCTCACACACATTCTAACATCACTGAGTGACAAATACCAAAGAAGAAGAAGAATGTCTTGTTTTTACTACGTTAACAGTCCACTTGTGCGAATGTTACCCCAGAACACACTGACAACATTCAAAAGATTTTGCTTTTCTTTTTGGTGCTTTTCTCAGATCCAAATTGAAATTTGCAAAACAGTCAGTGCATTTCTCAAAACAATTTGTACAAATAAAACATCACGGCTTCCCAGCAAAAGACATTTTTCCCTCCAAATCCTTAACTCATTTCTCAAAAAGTCAATATTTGTGTGTGTGTGCATGACAAGATATTGTGGAGCGAAGTTCTGATGTCAACTGTGGCTAAAGTTTTGATGACAGTTGTTGCGGATTGTGTTCCATCTTGGTGCATTCGGGCCGGCGTGACTTTTGAGAGGTTGTCTCCCATTTGCAAGGTTGTGGGTTCGATCCTCACCCCCGGTGACCATGTCGACGTGTCCCGAACCCCCATTTGCTCCCAGCGGACCCGGCGGCCGTCCACCACTGAGGTGCAGTTAAAGCGCTTTATAAATGCAGTCCATTTGCCATATGGAAGATGAATTGCAAGATTGAGATGACACTTTGACTGTTATTTGTTGGCAAAGCGTGTCATTGACACAAACGCCTGGAAAAGGGTTCCACAAACAGCACGGAGAATATTCCAAACAAATTGGAATGTCAACATATGGTACGAGCCTTTGGGCCCAAAATTCTCATCCACATCACAAGAATGATCTTGACAACTATTTCACAAATCAGTTTGCTCGTTGGTTGCTCGAATGCTTCACACGCACATTTCATCTTTGTTTGGAAAAGAAAGAAAGAAGAAGATTAACCGGGGGGGGGGGGGCATTCCAATGGAAATGCTGTATATGAAAATATGCTTAACATAGGACACGTCCAAGAAATAAGCTTTGATGTGTTTATTTTTTATTTTAACGTGCGCAATATACACGACGTGAAAAATGAACTCGTCGTTTTGAGAGACTCCAAATGTGACCTCAACAAAGCAGAAAAAAACGATTTCAGTGAGTGGGGAAAAATCAATACACTAAACTACTTAATGTTTTCAGAGTAAAATAATTGATGATTACTAACAACATTACGTATAGCAGGTGACTGATTGACAACAAAATGACAATGTTTTTTTTATTTTATTTTTGATGTATTTTGTGCGAGAAAGCGTCGCGCTGCAGACGCTGGGCGAATGGAGCTCTACCGGAAACACGTGACCTTTACCGGAAACACGTGACATGGAGCGACACACGAAACGCTTTATTTTTTAAAGCAAATAATTATACAAACGTGTAGACAATTTGAATCTAAACAATGTTTCCAACATCAACAACACAACTGTATCGGAAAGGCGTCGCCTCCGAACGAAAGTCGACGTCCAACCAGACGGACTTAACAAACGTCCTCAAATCAACCGTGATTTAAATGTCGAGCCTTTTTTTTTTTAATATAAGAAAATGGAAAGTTTTGGAAGGACATTGAGGAGGGTTCAAACAAAGCAAGCCTTGTTGCTATTTGATCATTTGAAGAATTTATTGTCCCTCTTTTTGGTTTTCTTTTGTCTTGTTCTATGTTACGTTGTGTGCTCAGTTTGCAATTCTCGTGTTCTATGGAAGCAAGATTTGGAGTCGGTTGACTGACTCTAAAACGGAAACTTGTTTTCAATTGCATGTGACGTGTTCTTTATGTGTTTACACCTAAATCAAAATCTATGAGTCCTTAATTGTGAGTTATTCCTAAGTTTTCAAGTACTTGCATTCGAGCCGTGAGTTTTGAAATGCTTGAGTTTGCAAGAGCGGGATTTGAAATGCAAACGTGTTGTGTCTGTTAATGACGGCGATCTACAAAGTTGTTCCAAAGAAATGACCGGTGTTGTGAACTGGAGCTGCCCGCAGAGTACACAATGATATGCAGTACTTTCTGCAACTGCCGTCAAATGTATAGACACTAGGCTGGATAGAAGGGAAGGGAAATGGACAGTTTTGGATTCGATTTACATGCTTAATCCAACAATCCTGCACAATTGGGGAGGAGGCTTTCTGGAAGCATCAATGTATTATGCGTAAACAAACTTCAGATTCAAAGAAACTTTGACATGGTTTTCCTCTCTTCTTCAACACTCAGTGTTCAGTCAACAGTTTTACAGCAATGTACATGACTGTCACGTCAATATATATGCATATTCCAACTGACTTCAAAAATTCACGGAGGCTAACGCTTTTGTGAATTCATATTTCCATCACAATATAAATCCGATTCCATCACCGAGTTCAGACAAACCAACGTGAAGCGTATGACACGATGTATTGCAATTACGCTACATTCGCCATTCGGTGGCGCTGCGCTACAACTTTGGTGTTCAAATAGGGGTCACGTGTTTCCGGTGGTGGCGAAAGTGCCAACAGTCGTCTCAGTTAAAACAGCGAAATATACTCAAAAATACAAAGAATACTACTTTACGTACGTTTGAGTCAAGGTTATGGTTATGTTTCGTGTTATAGTTAGGATTAGGCTTAGTAAAAAAGTAAGACGGAATTGGAGGTCACGTGTTTCTGGTAAAGCTCCACTCGCCCATTCACAGAAAGCCGGAAACTAACGATCAGAAGTAAACGCTGACCCAGAAGTATGTTTTTAACTGGAAGTCACTCGAGCAAATCCTAATATTTTATTTTCCACACTAACCTTACTGTATGTAAACAAAGAGTCGTCAAATTAAACAAAAAAATAAGTAAAACATATTTAATTTGTAGCTGTTTTCGTCAACCACAAGGCAGCAAATTGACCCGGAAGCTTATCAAGCGACAGGCGCTCGTTATACTCCGTTCGTGTTTTTCTTCTCGCAACGAAATAAAGACACAATTTGGATGTTCACATGCGCTATTAAACTCACCGAAGTCCAAGAAGGTGACAGAAGACGAGGAAGTTTGTGTTTGAAGAATAATTAAAAAGGGTGAGTGCCTGCTAGACACGTTTGGCGTCGCTAGCCTTAGCTCGCTAGCTTTAGCACGAGAGAGAAATGCAAAAATCAACAAGAAAAAAGTTTAGTTTTTTTTCCCCCATGGGTTTATTTTGCCGTGACCAGCAACTCACTACCTAGCGTTATGTTGCCTCAAATCGTACGGAATCTACAAGTAATCATTCTACACGGGTGAATGTGTACCGTCTCGTGGCCGAGTGAGTAAAGCGCTCATCTCGAAGGTATATATATATCTATATATATATATATGCTTTTTTTGTTTGTTTTTTTACAGTTTACAATTCCAGATAGTCGAGAGTTGTAAACGAGCTGTTTTGTTTCGCGTGTTTATTGAAGAATTGAACAGTTATTGTGAAGCTTACGCTGGTAATTCCGAAAACGGCCTTTTTTCGGTGGCAAAAGAAAATGAAAACAAGCGACACAATGGGGAGGCGGGAACTACGCACAGTCACGACTCACGGCAAAATAACATTCGCGGCTAACCGACATAACCACCGCCTTGTTTTGTTGTTTGTTTTTATTTTAATGGCTGGTATATCACAACCATGTTTGATGCGGTTTGTAATTTGCATCTGTTGCGTTGGGATGATGAAATTGTTTCATGCCTTTCAAAATATCCGTTTCTACCTTTTAGAAATGGATTCTCCAAGCACAAGTCCTGGTCAGAAACAACACCGTGGTAAGTTCATTGGCCAAATGTGGAGAATGTTTTGCTGCCGGCTGTCTGGCTGCTATGTGTGTCAAATTTGAAAGATGAATGGATTTACACGAGACAACAGCTGACAAAAGTATCATCTTCCTGTGATACATCTTAAGAATGTTGGAGTCTGTAAATGTGATGAAGATGCACCGATTTTTAACTATCGTCTTCATACAAAGTCCGCCGGGGTCTTGATGTCGGTGAGGACCTTTTTGCTGATTTGCCATTCTAAACGTTCAGAAATGTCTTCTACTTCCAAAAGGTTGGTATCGGGTTGGCTAAGCACAGAAACGGACAACATACAAGAACGAGGCGCTAAACGTCATCTTGTAAGGAAAGCCAAGAAAAAAAAGGAGGACAAAATAATGCTTTCACCTGATTTAATTTGGCACTCAAACGCCTGCACTGACAAAACAAACAAATCAGGAGTTGAGAAGAAGTGACACGGCAGAAGTTGTTCAAATACATGCTGAGGATAAAAAGTGACCCCAAAAAGTTTTGGGGGGTCAACCATTGCACTTTTGTGCACAATTATTTGTCTTTTTTTGCCCATGAATAGTGTTTTTGTGACAAATTAACGTTGCGTTATTATTATTATTTTTTAAAGATTTTGATGCGGTATGTCACAAGTGAGTAGAGCTCTCACATTTCTGCATAACAGAAGAACCACGTGGTGTGGTCTGACGAGACCAAGTTAAGTTAACTTGGTCGAGATGTTGTCAAGCAGGCGATGTTGGTGGGAGTGTGGCGCCTTTTCCATCACTCCTTTATGTGCTAGCAATGCACAAATGATACGGAGGGGTGACGCTGTTTGCTCACATGTGCTATACTTGCATGCGTGACCGTCAGGAGAGTCCGATGAGGACCCCGCGCCCCGGCACGAGTCCCCTCTTGCCAAGAGTCCGGCCGGAGGAGCAGACGGCAGTCGGGCGGGCAGCGGCGGCTCCGACAGCTCCGACAGCAGCAGCGGCGAGGACGAACATCACGTCGCCATGAGGAAGATCAGGAGCAGCGTGGCGCACATCACGGTCGGGAACACATTTGGCAAATGTCAAGTTGGAGTTTGTATTTTCCAAAATGGCGTCGTCATCAGTATTTGTCGGAAAAAGAACGTCGGCTTCTCCAAATGTGGCTCATGACGGTGGCGCAATCCTTGAAAGCAGTCAAACTTGTCCTTCACCCCTCAAGTTGCAGCTGACATTTTGGTACCCGACCATCCCTGATAAATGTCGCTGTCCAATAGTTTTGCAATCCATTATAGAAGCAAATAATCTGGTTTTCTAAAATGATGATTATTCTGCATTCGATTGTATTGCAATTTTTCCCCCCGTTGACTTTTCATGAAGCCGTTTTTTTTTGCGCTTGTTTGCAGAGGGCCGCAGAGCAACCGCCGCCCGACGTGGGACATCCCGACGGGTCCCCATCCGGACGCCCAGACGAGTTCAGGGAACAAGAGAGATCCGGGCCCGGAAGCTCCGGCAGATCCAGAGAACGGGACCGCTCCAGAGAGCGAGGCCGGTCCAGAGAACGGGACCGCTCCAGAGAACGGGACCGGTCCAGAGGACGAGCGCAATCCAGGTCCAGAGAACGAGGCCGGTCCAGGTCCAGAGGAAGAGACTGGTCCAGAGGACGAGACCGGTCCTGGTCCAGAGGACGAGACCGGTCCAGAGGACGAGAACGGTCCAGGTCCAGAGGACGAGAACGGTCCAGGTCCAGAGACCGTCACAGTTCCGACAGAGGACGCCACCCTCGGTAAGAAGCTCGGCAACAACTTTTTGGAGGGACGGACAAGTCGTGCCAGCCCATTTGAATTTGCTCCTGACTCGTTCTTCGAGTACGCCGCTGCTTGGACACGCCCACTCCGCTCCCCCCAAAATGGATTCGCTTCATCGATGTGAATTGGCTTGTGTCCTCTGGCAGCCCCACGTGACCAAAATGTTGACGGCTGTAATCAAAGTTTGGAATCCAGTTTGTGTTTTGAACTTGACGTCCGTCTCTGCTCAGGGATCGCGAGCGGGGCAGGGAGCAACGAGAGCAGCGGGGGCGCGGCGGCCCCTCGGCCGACGGACAGCCGGCGTGGAGCCATCAGCCGCCGGCCAAGAAGAAGAAGGAGGAGCTGGACCCCATCCTGACCCGGACGGGCGGCGCTTACATCCCGCCCGCCAAGCTGCGCCTCATGCAGCAGCAGATCACCGACAAGAGCAGGTAGGCCGCTTCGTTTGCTCGCTTTAGATGCATTGAGGAGGCCGGCGGCGGCTGACTCTTGGCTTCGTCCTCCCTCCTGAACCTTCCCCGCCCCCGCCCGCTGTTGCCGCGCAGCTTGGCCTACCAGAGGATGAGCTGGGAGGCGCTGAAGAAGTCCATCAACGGTCTGATCAACAAAGTCAACGTGTCCAACATCGTCAACATCATCCAAGAGATCTTGCAGGAGAACATCGTCCGGGGAAGGTGAGAGCCCCGCCCACCTCCAAACACAAAACGACTGCAATCGCATGTCGTGTGGATGGAAGCAAGGCAACGGGCGAAAATGGCCCCGATGTTCATCCTTGCCGTGAAAGGTTTTCATTTGGGCCGTACGGAAGAAGAATTTGAAAAAACACACTTATTCAAAAGAAAGTGAAAAAGAAAAAGAAACGGCAGAGCCTTCCGGATAGGAGTTGATTTGGAAATGGAACATTCCTATCTCAAATGACTTTTTTTTTTCACATTAAAATGAAGGCAAAGCCATGAATGGGTTCCAGCACCGCCCATAAAAAAAAAAAATTGGTGAGACAAAAGTTGTCAAAATCGATTGCGCTTCAAAACCTGACAACATTTTTTTTTTTTGGGGGGGTGCTCATCAAGATAATGACTTTGGAATTAGTGTTGTACCGAGACTGGTGTCGGCAGAGGCCCCGATACTGCATTAAAAGAGTAACGAGTAACATGCCGATGCCATGAATTCCGACGCTAATATGGGACTTTGGATGCATTGTCTTGTGTCTTGCTCGTGCACGACATTCACTGACGCGTGACGTGTTCACGGCACGCCGAGCTAACATCCCATTGGTCCTCGAGCGCTCTGAACCAATGGCAGGACAGTTTTTCACATGGAGGGAAAAAAAATAACTTCGGCGTCGGCCGATACCGCAAAGCTGAGTATCGGGATCGGAACAACGCTCAAGTATTCCATCCGTCACAAAAAAAGTTTGAAGTGTAATGTTCATCTCCACTGTTGTTCGTGTTAATAGAACAAAAAGGAGTTCATAAAAATGAGTGCGCGAATCTGTTGTCAGACTTGAATTGTGTCCAATCTGCATAATGGGAAGAAACCGAAAGGATTCAAATGAAAGGTGTGTGTGCGCGTGTGTGTGTTGAGGGGTCTGCTGTCCCGCTCGGTGCTTCAGGCGCAGGCGGCGTCGCCCATCTTCACGCACGTCTACGCCGCCGTGGTGGCCATCATCAACTCCAAGTTCCCGCAGATCGGCGAGCTCATCCTCAAGCGACTCATCCTCACCTTCAGGCGCGGATACCGACGCAACATCAAGGTAGCGTCCCTGGGCGGCGTGCGGTTGCTACGGCAACAAGCGCCGCCATTGAAGCCGAGCACGATTTGCAGCATCCGCCGTGGGTGGCGTTGCCTTAGCATTAGCATTGATGCTAGCCTGACAGAGCACAGTAGCCAATTTCGACTCAGCATTTTCCCTCATTTCAAATATGTGTCGAGGATTTCTCTAGAAACATACATTCCACCTGAATTACTTTTTACCCCCCCAAAAAAAATCTATTTTTTTTTTTCAAATTGAATTGATGTTCTGTATACAAAGTAAATACTGCATTTGTATGCTTATTTGTCAACAAAATGGAATGTGCTTTGACTTTTTTGACAAAAAACCTCTGTGAATGAATTCCATTGTGTTTGCAAGTTGAGGCTTATTCTTGCCAAGAGTCGCTCGCGTCTTTGAGTCCGTTTGTCTTTTTCCAAGTAGGTGAAGACAGACAAAATGTTGATCAGTGGCCCGTTTTGTTTTGCAGCAACAATGTCTGACGTCGTCCAAGTTCGTGGCGCATCTCATCAACCAGAACGTGGTAGGTAGCAACGAGCGCAGGCGGGTTTGTGGCTGGCAGCAGCCGACGCGTGACGTGCGCGTGTGCGTGTGTGTGCGTGCGTGTGTGTGTGTGTGCGTGCGTGCAGGCCCACGAGGTTCTGTGTCTGGAGATGCTGACGCTGCTTCTGGAGCGGCCCACCGACGACAGCGTGGAGGTGTCCATCGCTTTCCTCAAGGAGTGCGGCCTCAAGCTCACCGACGTCTCCCCGCGCGGCATCAACGGTCAGCTAGCTCCGCGCGCGCCGCTGCCGCTAACCCGACACCCGCTAACCCGACACCCGCATTGCCCACACAATCGCCTTCAGCGCCAAATTCTTTCCAAGAAAAAACCCAAATCTTGACATCCAAGTTGTGTTTTCATGGCGCTCATTTCGCCGTGTCCGCATGCCAGATACTTTTGCAATCGAATCTTATTTTCTTAAGACAAAAAAAAAAAGATTGAGTTTTCTTTTTTTGTAAAGTGAATTTCTTTTTGGTTGTAATTCGGTCCAATATCAAAAGTCTTTCAAGAAATGAAGGATAATAAAACGTGATGATAAGAATGACATCCACTTGAAATACAAAACATGCTTTGTTCTTAAAACATAGCTAGCCTAGCGCTAATGCTAACAGGAAGTTAGCATCAACTTGAAGAGTGTTTTTCCTTCAAATAACACTTCCCAAAGGCTCAAATTCTTCCTAATGTGTGAAAAAGGAGTCACAACTTTCTTCTGTGCGCATTTTCAATGTGTCCAACATGGACGCATGGCACGAGATACCCTCCAAATATACATTTTATGCATTACATATTTATTTTGAAATAATCAGCAGATTAAAGTGTATTTTTTTCTGTCGGCCTCGAAAAGTGCAAACACCGCGAAACGTGTCCTGGTATCGGCCCGATGCCGATACCTGGTATTAATTCTCGCCCGTTCCTTCTTCTTTTTTTCTATTGTGTCTTGAGTAAAGTAAAAGTGTGATTTAATTAAATTTATTTATTTTTTTGTGGTGACAGAACGCTGACTGACTTGTTTTGCAGCCATCTTCGAGCGCCTGCGAAACGTCCTGCACGAGTCGGCCATCGACAAGCGCGTGCAGTACATGATGGAGGTGATGTTCGCCATCCGCAAGGACGGCTTCAAGGACCACCCCGCCATCCCCGAGGGGCTGGACCTGGTGGACGAGGACGACCAGTTCACGCACATGTTGCCGCTGGACGACGACTACGACGCCGACGAAATCCTGAGTGAGTGCCGTCCGTCCGTCCGTGCGTCCGTCCGTCCGTCCGCTCGCCACTCGCTTGTTTGGCCGAGCCCAAAAGCTCACGCGTGATATTCGCTTGTCAAACACCAAAAGGAGCTTTTGTCAGTTGTCTCGAACCTGCCAATTCCATCCGTGTCACCAATGAATCCACAAAACAATCTATAAGTCCATTGATGTGATGTTTTTTTTTTTTTTTAACTACACAAATTTCAAAAATACTCATCAGTAAAACTTGTACACCGTAAGATTTGTATGAACATCATTGATGTGAACGTTGAGGCTTCTAACCGTGAGCCTGCATTCAGCAAACAGGATGCAAATCCAGTATGAATAATTGGCAGGGCTGTGCAATGAATCCAAATTCAATTACAATTTCAGTGATTGCGCTCCACAATGACAAAATCAGCATCATCGTCCAAAAAAAAAAAAAGATTATTCATACTAATTTTGAATTGTTTGCATTTTGCACCTTTTTTTTCCATTTTAAAATAAGTAATTTACTCCATTTTGTTTCATCCAAAAGGAACTTACATAATTATCGTGTTTCAAAGTGCATTTTTACGTTTAAACGAGTGCAACTTTTTAAAAAATGGACTTGTCTATTGATTATTCCATCGATTAAGCGAGCAATAAAAAAGCTTGAGATGCTTCACAGGGAGACAAAAAGTTGACCGAAGCTCACATGTGAAGGTTGCCGTGTCGCAAACACACCAAAAAGCGTGATCAATGTGTGTGCGTGTGCGTAGACGTGTTCAAGATGGACCCAAACTTCCAGGAAAACGAGGACAAGTACAAAACGCTGAAAAGAGGTAAGAAGGACGACTGATGATTGTCAAGCGGCAAAAGCGTCCGGACGAGTGAGCGCGTTTGTGGTGTGGCCGCGCAGACATCTTGGACGAGGGCACCAGCGACTCCGGGGACGAAGGGGACAGCCAGGACGAGGACGAGGACGAAGATGACAAGCAGGACGGCGAAGGTGAGGGACACGTCCTGGTCTTGTGCGGTCTTGCCTGTCGTCTGTCCTGACGTCTGTCCTGACACGAGCGCGTCTTGCGTGATCCGCCTCAGACGAGAAGGTGACCGTCTTGGACCAGACGGAAGTCAACCTGGTGGCCTTCAGGAGGACCATCTACCTTGTCATTCAGTCCAGGTCTGACACGCACACACACGCACACGCACACGCTGGGTTTACATCTGGTTGACATCATCCGTCAACGTAACCCTCACAAGCAACTGCCTTCCTCTAACCTTACCCAATTCAAAGCTAAACTCTAAAAGCCTCGCAAAGAGGTTTGGACTCGTGGGGACCACCAAAAAGTCCTCACAATGATCGGAAAAAGACAGAAAATGGTCCCCTTTCTGGTTTTTGTTTTGGGCCCCAAATGTTTATCATTGGGTTACGGCAGCTGCCGCTAGCAGTTAGCCGTCGCGTCGCGTCACGTCGCGTCGCGTCGTGTCACGTCGCGTCGCGTCGCGTCACGTCGCGTCGCGTCGTGTCGCGTCGCGTCGCGTCGTGTCGCGTCGCGTCGCGTCGCGTCGCGTCACGTCACACGTCACGTCACATCGCATCGCGTCGTGTGCGTGATTGTGCGCATCTTGACTTCCTCACTTGTGCAGTTTGGACTTTGAGGAGTGCGCTCACAAGCTGATCAAGATGGAATTTCCCGACAGTCAGACGGTAACACGCACACGTGACCAGATGCACTTTCTTCCGCTCGGCTGACGGACTGCTCACCTGTCCGCAAATGTGTGTGCGTGCGCAGAAGGAGCTTTGCAACATGATTCTGGACTGCTGTGCTCAGCAGAGGACCTACGAGAAGTTCTTTGGTTTGCTCGCTGGGGTAAGACGTGCGCGCGTTCATTCACGATCAACATTTGCAGCATATTTTGAATTTGATAACTTGATTATTTTCCATGTGCAATCAATACCTTTAAAAAGTAGACGATGCCGATTATGAGTCGTCGAGGAGGCCGATAAGCCCACATTCATTTTCAGTAAAAGAAAGAAAAGATGTTGAAAATACAAACGGCAATCTTGACTCTGTGGCGTCAAGTACTCCGGCACGGTGCCGGATTTCCGGCGGAAGAGCCGCGAGCGCAATGAGCCGCGAGCGCAATGAGCGTTTGCACGTGGGCAAGATTTGTCACGTCCGGGTTCGGAAGAAAAAGTCCAACGATGTGAAATTGCGCGAGCGGCTGCAAGCAAGCGCTGAGCAAACGAAGCTTTCTTTTGCGCGCTCGGCAATGCTAACCGCTCTGCTTTTGGCCGGATGTTGTGGTGGCGTGCAGAGGTTCTGCCTGCTGAAGAAGGAGTACATGGAGAGCTTCGAGGCCATCTTCGCCGAGCAGTACGAAACCATCCACAGGCTGGAGACCAACAAGCTGAGGAACGTGGCCAGGCTCTTTGCTCACCTCCTTTACACCGACTCCATCCCCTGGAGCGTAAGCGCGCACACACGCACAAGCATCCAACTGGCAAGCATTTTGTTGTGGTGGAAATTGTTATCTTCCAAATAAGACCATTGGAGCACTTTGCGGACCTGTTTTTTTTTTTTGTGAAGCGGTTTGTGATGTTGCGCTTTCCTCTCTGAAGGTTCTGGAGTGCATCAAGATCAGCGAGGAGACCACCACCTCATCCAGCAGAATCTTTGTCAAGATTCTTTTCCAGGAGCTGTGCGCCTACATGGGCCTCCCCAGACTCAACCAGCGCTTCAAAGACATGTAAGCCACGCAAAACCACCGGCGTCACACGCAAGTGCTTGTCGTGCGGCTCGGAGGCGGACGCCGCTACGTTGCCCGCTCCGTTCCAGGGAGCTTCCGTATCCAAGCGTCACCATATTGTGGGGAGGTCGGCCATTCTTTCAAAAACCAAAGCGCAATGTTGTGCATCACCGCAATGCATGCAAATCACAATGAAGACTTCATATATGACCTTCCCGACATCTGACCATCAGCGTGGATTGGAAACATTGAAGGGCCAAAACATGCTGTATGAAGAAGAAAAAAACTCGCCACCAGAGGGTGCTAGAACCGCACAAATGGAAATCAACATGACTTTGTTTTTTAACCCTTTAAATACTGTCAGTTTTTAGAGGGGAGTCTCCTGCGTGGCGCCGATACCCCCTCCCCCGCACATGAAAATCCCTCCCGTAACATACGTGGTATGGATGCAAAACGTTGGAATGGCGTTGTGAGTTACGGCCATTTGAAGAAGATGCGTCTTGGATTTTCAGGCTTTTAGCGTTTTCATACGGCGGGATCGCCATCTTGCCGTTCCGTCGCTACCGACCGCTATGTTGGCTGCAGTTAGCTGCTTTCCCGTTTCCGCCATTCCCATGAGTGTCGTGGAAAGAAAAGTCCACCATGCAAAGTGCAACGGCTGCGTCTCATGTGAAAATGGCAAACTTGGGTTGTATTTGCAGCACTTGTAAACATTTGAGGAAAAAGTCTTGTGATGGATTTCAGCTGCCAATCTTGAGCTTTTGTGCCTTTTTTCCAGGACTCTGCAGAGCTTCTTTGAGGGACTTTTCCCTCGCGACAATCCCAGGAACACGCGATTCGCCATCAACTTTTTCACCTCCATCGGCCTGGGAGGACTCACGTAAGCAACACGCACGCACGCACGCACACACGGACGGACCACATGCACCCGCGTCGGCACGTCCGCAAAGTGTCGCTTGTGCTTTTCCAGGGACGAGCTGCGGGAACATCTAAAGAACGCCCCCAAGATGATCATGACTCAGAACCAGGAAGTGGAATCTTCAGACTCCTCTTCCTCCGACTCCTCCTCCTCCGACTCGTCCAGCGAATCGGATTCGTCCTCGTCAGCCGGCAGCAGCAGCAGCTCAGGTGCGTCACAAGCGCATCCGCAACGTGGTCGACACAAAGTTGCAAACGCTCAATACAGGCTGCATCGCCATTCGCACCTTGTGGCCACACGTATTATTTCAGCTCTTCCCTGCATTTCGGATGTCATTCCACGGGCAGCCGCCACCTTTGATACTGTGTACATTCGAAAGACGAAGCGTGGGAAACAGGAAGTATTTCAAGCCCACGACAAATTCTCTTCAATCCTGCTTTTTCCGCCTGCACAAAGCCACGGCTGTCGTTTTGCTTTTGTAACCTTCATCTTTCACCACCTTGGCGTTTCTGTATAATGTCAGATGAAAAAACAAACGTTGTGATCTTGAACGTTTCCGATTTTAGTGTACGATTATTGTCCGACAAAACAAAAACACGCTTTTACGGTTATTCTTGTAGACATTTTTTTTTTAAATCACATCAGCCTTCTTTGAAAATGTCTATTTTTAACGATAACTGAAAAGAAATGTTGAAAAAGTTGCTGCCTTTTGAAACAAAGACAGCCGATGAGACCGACTCTGGCCACGTCGATGGTTTGCACCCTGGTTCCTTTTCAAACGTACTTCCTGGTCAAACGTTTGTCCACGGCCTTGAAACTGGACACTCGTGCACTTTAGCGCTACGCATGTCGGCAGTTTGCAGCCATGTCGCCTTTTCAAATGATTGACAGCTGTTTTGCCTTCAATCCCCCCTCCAGACTCGGACGCCAAGCGCAAAAAGAAGAAGCAGAAAGGACAAAGCCACAAGAAGACGAGGACGACGAGGAAGACCAAAGCCGGCCAGAGGGGGCAGGAGGAGAAAGGACGGGAGAAAGGACGCGGACGGCGGGAAGAAGACGACGACGAGGAGCAGGAGGAGAGGGCGAGGCGCAGAAGGGGGGAGGGGCACAAGCGAGGGAGGGAGGACAGGAGCAGGATGGAGGAGGACAAACGGGGGAGGGGGAGAGCAGAGGAGCGCAACAAGGAGAACCGAGACGGCAACCGAGAGGACAGGAGGCGGCCCTGAACACTTTGGCCCCGCCCTCAACTCTTTCCCACCAAAAAGCCACTTTTGCCCTCATTTGACCTCATTTGACCTCGCCGGCCGCCAGACGAGAGATTTGGAAAACAGTCACGTTTTCTGTGTTGCAAATCTGGCAGCCGCTTTTTTTTTACATGACGGACGGGAAGGATGTTGTGCTTGGATTAGAACAAACACACAAAAGAAACTTCACTAATCATTAGAAATGCCATCCGTTTTGTCGGCTCGCGAATTGCAAAACCAGGACAAGAAAAGAAAAGAAAAAGAAAAAAAAGTTTTTTTGAGAGGGGATGACCGCAAAAGTGTTGAACTTAACATATCATCATAAAGATTCCACAAAAGGGTGCCCGAGTGTGAGTACTCAAAGAGGGTGCAGCGAGCGTCCGAGGTGGCACCGAGGGAAGGAACGAAAGCAAGGCCGTTGCTCCTTCTTGGAAGGGTCAAAGGTCACATTCACAACAGCATTTGAATGTCAGTCCTTTGCGACGCTTGCCGTCACCGCGTCCGTCTCCGCCGCAGACCCGCTCCGAAAGCACCCGTGATGTCATCAAAGGCGCCCAAGTCGTGCAGCGGTGGCAACCAAATGCTCAATTTGTTGCCACACTTTTCTTTTTTTTTCAAAATAGGCAATAAAGCATTGCAATTTTCAGCTTCATTAAAACGTTTGCTTTCAAAAGTTGAAGATTTTTTTTTCATGGCTTGAAATGATGCTTCAGTCGAAACCAACAATGTCATGGCAAGAAAAACATTTCAATGATTTGGTATTTGCTCAAGTTCATTCTTGCTGGATCCGTTTGAAAATTGAAGAACAATAGCCGTGTTTGCATCCAATTGTTTTAAATGTTTTGCCCATTTTGCCAATATTGCGAGATGTGATCCACCAATCATTTCAAAGACGACCAGGAAGCGACTGCGCCGTGCCATGACGTGGTAGGAGTTCATTCTTGATCAACCGTAGCCTTTCTTTGCTACGACCAATTTGACGTCATACAGATGAACCAGATATGAAGAAATCCGACGATAATGGACTTGCCCTCCCCTCTAGTAGTGTTGCATATTTGTGACGTCATAATTGACGCAACCTCAAGTTGACAGAAGATGCATCGTGGCAGTGGGAGGGCTTTCTTTACAAAATGTTGCCCTCGCAGTTTTTTGTCACTCGCATGCATTTGTACATGTTAGACCTATAGTAGGACTCCAAAGTTAATATTTGTATTCAAGATCATTTTGCAAACAATTCTTAGCAAGTTCCATCTTCTTTTTTTCTCCCATGCCTTTGCGTGACCTTTGATGGGAACGCGCCCCTTCCAACATGGCCGCCACGTAGGGACGCCGTGCGTGTGCGGGGCCAAATGACTGCCACAATGGCGTAGATGCCACGGACTTCACACATCAGCGCCGTTTCCGGCCATTGCTGGCCGCCTTCCGTCCGAGACAGACACACGACGCACTCGCACCCGTCGACAGGAACGCGCAACCGAGGGGCACACGGGCGGAAGCGCAAGTAACGGGACGCGGCCCACACGTCGCAAACAGCACTGATATGAAAGCCGGAAGTCTCGCCTCTTCCGTATGACGGCGGCTCTGACGTATCGAAGGAGGGGCGTGTGTCACGGGTTCTGCTGCGCATGCGCGTGCCCACAAAGACACTTTGAAGACACGGTTCACTTCTTGTTGCTTACACGACAGCGGGAAAATGGAAGGACGCAAACGCTGGAGTTCTTTCGACGACAACAGAGAAATGGGCAGCTACAGCGGGAGAGACCATTTCAAGTTCCCCAGAACGGCGAGTAGCGCAAGCGAGTCGTACAACCAACCGTACAACGAGTCGTACAACCAACCGTACAACGAGTCGTACAACCAACCGTACAACGAGTCGTACAACGAGTCGTACAACCAACCGTACAACCAAGCGTACAACGAGCAACCCAACCAACCGTACAACGAGCAATTCAACGAACCTCCCAAAAAGAAGTACGGCGAACCTCACGCGGTGAACAACAACGAACACTACAGCGCACATTTCTCCGCGCCGTTCCCCAGCGGACCGAGCCGCTCCGATAGCGACGTTAGCTCGCAGCGCTTTCCCAAAGAGGCCGGCGTACAGCGGGCGCCGTGGAACCAAAATAAGACGGAGGGAATTTGCTGTTGCCCGGCACACGAAGGTGAGTGGCAGGCTTTTGGGCGCGGAGCAAATCCAATCAAGCGAAACCCCCCCCAAATTCCGTTTTGTCGAACGAAACAAGGTCGCTGTCGCCTCTGTGGCCGCTTTCGTACTTGCTTTTGGAGAATCTGCCGTAGGCGCCACAGACTGACGACTTACGTCAGATGCGTAAATTCGTGAAAAGTCCGGTCTTGACGGCGCCTTGGTTGGGAAGTCAAGCATGAGATGAGATGATGTTGCCTTTCGAACATCGAAATCGAAAGGCCTGTTTCAAATTCATTCCACTCGTGTTTATATATCACATATATATATAGAATATAGCGTCACTAAATGAACAAAGTATGGCAAATGTCGTCATCAGATCGGTGGTAAGTTTCAAGACGACCACGTTTTAATGGGAAACTTAACTAATAAATATATATATGCACATCTAAAATATTTTAAAAAGCAAGCTTTTAACGGGTACTCTAGAAAGGAAAACATATTTTAACAAATAAAAGTAAAAAAACAAGAAGGTACATAAAATATTAATGTAAAAAACTGAAATCCATTAAAAAAAAATTTTTTTTTAATGATTATTCCAAAAGAAGACACGAATATTCAAAATTTGTTTACAAGAAGAATTGGGTCGAAAAAGAATTTGAAAAGAGAATGAGCAAAATCAACCACAACCAAATCACTCTGCTTTGTTTGTTTGCCAGGAAACATGTGCTCCACGCTGGCCGCTGTCCTACCAGGCCTGCTAGGTGGCGCCGCAGGACAAGCCAGCATGATGATGAAACCATTCCTGCGTTTTCCCGTCAACAACAACACTGTTGCTCCACCCGCGCCTACTCTTTTCCCTCCTTTCAATATGGTGCGTCTAAACTGCATTTTGCTAACAACAGTGGATGCTTGTCACTTCATGAAGCTAATGTTAGCGGCTAGTTTTTGTATGTGCCATTTCATGAAATTAATGAGAAATGTTCACGTTGGTCAACGCCGCTAACATTAGCGGCTAGTTTGCCACAATGTTAACAACATTGGCAGCTAATTTCCATGTGTAATGATGTCATATTAGCAGCTAAGCTCTGTAGGTGTCAGTTAACAATGCTAACATCATTGGCTATGTTTTTCCCAGTTGACAGCAGTAACGTGAGCGGGATTTTCTGTTAGTTGACGGCGGCCATGTTAGGTTTGTTTTTGTGTGTGTCAATTAGCAACGCTCACATTGGTCGCTAGTTTTTTTGTGCGCCACAATCGACGACGCTGAATTTGCATCCCGTTTACATGTCGCAATGCTAATCTTTTGCGTGTGAATCCACGATGCTAGCTTTAGCGCTGAGCACGATGTCTTCATGAAGGACTGTGAAATGTTTGTGTGACGTGTCGACGCTAAGGCCAGCGTTGTCAACTGGTTTGTGTGTGTGCGTGTGGTCGCAGATGGACCCGGTGCAGAAGGCGGTGATGAAGCACACGTTCGGCCGGCGTGGCGGCAGAGGCGCGGCCGCCGCGGTGAAGAGGAAGCAGCCAGCCAAGTGCGCCGTCTGCCAGCTCAAGTTCAACTCAAGCGTGAGTGTGGCCGGCCACGCCCCCTCAGCCCGCCGTTACCCTTGACGCGGGTTTTTGTGTGCAGTCGCAGGCGCAGGCGCACTACCGAGGCAGCCGCCACGCCAAGAAGCTGAAGATGCAGCAGAGCAAGAACGAGCACAAGAAGCTGGCGGTCCCAGTCGGCTCCAGCGGCACCGGCGCCGCCCCCTCAGTGGCAGCAAGCGCCAATCGCAACACAGGTTGACTCGCCGTTCTCTTAATCAATCGCTTCAATCAAATATGAAGGCCTAACGTTCTTCCGTGCTTCAACCCCAAGTAAGACGTCGTGTTCGACAGTTGCATCCAAAATGGAGCTTTTGGACGTCATTGGGCCGCAAATCCAATCCATGCGAGAATTGCCGTTCAACAATCCGCTTCACGTGACAGAAAATTCAACCACAGTCACGACAGACGGGCCCTTTTTGTTTTTCCCTACAGAAAGGGTCACTTTTTTGATTTATAAACTGGATCCGTTGTTTTGCTTTGGAGAGAAGGTAGCTGGCTTCAGACTTTGAATTGCGTTCCTAATACTGATCCAGTCGGTTGAGGTTGCAGCCATTGTGCCATTTTTGGACGGGCGGCTGCGATGTTGCCCGATGTTGTCCATTGTTTGAAAGTCAGTTGATGTTTTGAAAACGGCGTTGATGTGGCAAACGTCCCGTCCGTGGTTTTCCCGCACTTCCTCCCAGCCGATTTTCACACAAACTGAACTGAAGAAGCGCTGGTTGCTATTTGCCGCTTCCTTTTCTATCCGCTTGTCAACAATGACGATATCCAAAATGCTTGCTTGATTGCTTTCCGTGTTTTTGCTCAATTCAAGTCCAAGAAATCCCAAAGAATTTTCTCTCAAGGTCGTTATCGCCTTCCTCGTTCCTTCTCTCGCTCACCAAAATTCTTTTCACGCCACTTCCGATGACTTGACTGCTAATCATTTCCCGTGTTAGTCGCTCGTTCTTAAAACGTCAATATGATTTCACTTATGGACATTTTTCCTCCTATATTGTTTGAGCTGTATTGGATTTGACTTGATTGCTTTGTCTCGTTTGCCGCATGGAAGTCACTTGACTGCGGTTGCTTTGTCAAACTGTTGTTGGCCACAGAAGCGGGCAAGAAGGGGGCGGAGCAGGCCAAGAAGCCGCTCTACTGCTCGCTCTGCAAAGTGTCCGTCAACTCGCTCCTGCAGCTGGAGGCCCACAATACAGGTCAGACGCTCCCGGGTGCTAACGGCTAACGCTAGCGCGGCTTCTGTCGCGCCGTCCAAATTGGGCTTTCCGTGGCGCCATTTGGAAGTCGGGCGGGCGTGGCCAATGAATTTGTCGCAGATGAGAACGTTGTTGGAGGTCGCACCTGAGCAACGCGCTAACCGGATTGACCTTTTTGCGCACGCCGTCGTCTTTGCCGGCAGGCACCAAGCACAAGAACCTGTTGGACACTCCTGGCGGTTCGGGTTCCATCAAAGCCTTCCCACAAGCCGGCGTCAAGTTGGCTCCCGCCGCCGCTCCAGCGTCAAAGGGTTCGGGTCTCCCGAGCAAAACCTTCCAATGCCAAACCTGCAACATCCACGTCAACTCTGAGATTCAACTCAAGCAGGTGACAGACGGACGGACACAATGCTCTCGCTGTTAGCCTGTTGCTATGCTAGCATGGAGTGACTTGCTGTTGCTGTTGCTGTCGCTGTCGCTGTCGCTGTCGCTGTCGCTGTTGCTGTCGCTGTCGCTGTCGCTGTTGCTGTCGCTGTCGCTGTCGCTGATGCTGTTGCTGTTGCTGTTGCAGCACATCTCCAGCAAGAGGCACACCGACCGCGTGGAAGGGAAGCCGAGCAAGCCCAAATTCAACAAAAGTCAACCGATGGTCAGTGTTGTTGCCGTTCTCCGCGGATGCATGACAAGTTTGTGTCGTACGTTTATTTGGGTTGTTACCGACATGACGATGAGATTCATTTAGTAGAAACTTTATTTGGACGTACGCCGCCATTGTGCGTCGTGAGCTCCAATGGCGGCGAACGGATATCAGGAAATGGAAGCAAACAAAAGCACATGCAATCGTGCCTCGCATATGAAAAGAATGTAAGCGCTAGCCACGGTGTCACGTAAGGACGATGTTGGCGCGAGCAAAACAAGTCGCCTCTGACGTCGGCGTCCAATGAGGACATTTTTCATTGTCTTTGTTTCCTTTTAGGAGGTGACCACGTCCTCGGATCTGTCCTCGCTGCCGCAGGGCTCCTCCGCCTCCTCCGTGTCCTCGTCCTTACCTTGTCCTGCGCTTGGACCCGTCAAAGCCAGCCCGGGTTCTGCCCTCATCCCGCCCTACTGAAGCAAGAAATGCTGGGAAGAAGACAACAGCCGCAGGTATGGAAGGCCTTGAAGCAGCTGCAGGACTCGGACTTGCTTTTCCTTCGTTTCCCACATCAATCGCCTCATTTTCAACTGATTTCAACTCGTGGTGTTGTTAAATCCAGTGGACGGACGTCCATCGAGCGGTCCTGTGGTTTTTCTTTTTGAAGACGAAAAAAAAAAAAAGCTTTTCGCTTTTGCTTGACTATTTTCGGCGTCCACCGTCACCTTCCTCAGAACTGACATTTGGGACGTGCCCCAAAAGGAAGGTGACGGTAAAGCGAAAACCTTTTTCTCTCTTAAAAAAGAAAAAGCACAGGACTGTACAGATTTGAAGACCAGATGAACCTTTCTTTTTCTTTCTTTTTTTTGCCGTCCATCGAGCGGGTGGGCTCGCGTCACATTCGCTCCAACCAACGTCTGTGCCCAAACACTAAATATTGCTTCTTGCTTTTCTCGCAAAATGTTTTTAAAAATGACTGTACAGTATTTTGATGTCAATATTGACTTTAGCGGTGAAACGCGGTTGACATCGCCGGCGTATTTTGATGTATAATAACTATGATATGACGTGAATGATCAAGTAACCTTTGTTATCATTGAGTTAGAACTAAGGAATGAGTCGTGTATGGCCCCTAAAAAAGGTCACCGACCTCTGTATTCCAGAGGTTTGAGGGCGCCCGTAAACAATGAAATGATTCAATCGGGACCCTGGAATCGGCAGATGGCCGTTAGTTTGGAAGAAGATAAAGGTGGCACTGGTTCCTCCAGAACCCCTATCCAGCCTGTTTTCCGTGTCTCCCTCAGATGACCACATGGAGCGGAGCGATTGTCTCATTTCCAGCCAAACGTTCCTGGCTCCTCCCCTCCATGGAATTGCTGCAAACGGACATCATTTGAGAAAATGGTCACTTTTTGGGAGGCGCCCCAAAACGCCGTTTGGTTTTGTTCAACATTAGCATTCCATCATCAAAGATATCGAGCCGCTTGATTTCTCACTCATTCATCCAAAATAACGTGGACTGAGTGCTACCAATTTAAAAAAAAAAAAAAAAATCATTTTTGGGGACATGCCTGCGATATTCGTTGCAGCCCCCCCCCACCCCCCCACCCCGCCCTATTTCTTTTTTCTAAATAATGTTAGCTTCTTGTTCATGTTAAGCATTCGTGTTCCAATTATTATTGAGTGGTCGACATTTTTGACGTGTTTTTCGTTTCACCCTTCGACAGACGAGCAAGCAAAAACGTGTCGTCTTGACGATGTAACCGGCAAAAGAGTTTTTTTCGCTTGGAATGACATCATCATCATGTGACGATGTCAAATCGGCAACATCATATTCATGTTCATTAAAAGTTATCCTTGTGAAACCTGGAAATCCTTTTTGAGCGTGATGATGTTCGTCCACACAAAAGTCTCGCGAAGAAGAAAACAACGCTAGCATGTTGCTATGATGTTAGCATTGCTAGCTTGCTCACATCCCGTATCGCGATGGGCTAATATGTGACCGGATGGCCGCCATATTGCTCCTCCCAAGAAACGCTTGTCGGCATCCTCGACAGTTGCAGCATCCGAAGTGGAGAACATTTGAGACGCCGTCGTTTATCGTCTTTTCCATTTGTTCAACATAAACCAGACGACCTTAAATGCATGCATAAATGATAAGATGAATGATGTTTACAGGAGGAAACTTCAACAAAAGCTGTCAAATGTAATCTTGGCTTAAACCGTCATCATCGCAACAAAACATCAACAAGCCCCCAAAATTGTCCCTTTTGATCCAAATGTCTTCAATCTTGCAGACGCATTCAAGGTCCTCGCGGCCTTTTTATTCTGGCAGGCGTTGAGTGATTGCAAATTTAAATCCAAATCGTCATCAAATAGAGAAAAGAAGCGCTTTGTGACTTCCAAGTGTCGATTTCTGTCCGTTTTTATTGACTTTCCAAATTCACCAGCAAAGCGATTTCTTTGTCATGATCGCCATGCGGTCGGATGGTTCTGCCAAAATGTCACCGACGTGCCAGATGTGCCAGATGTCTTGATACTCCATTTTGAAGGTTTAATCACCAGTAGACAATTTCAAATCCTATTCACCTTCTTAAGTGTACAAAAAACGACGTATCATCCACGAGACTCAATAATGACTTTTTTAAATATACATCGAAAACAACTTTTGTGTTGTAGATATTTGCAATATCTGAGTTGCTTTATGAAGTCCCAAGGAAGCCTGGTAGCAAATTTGCCGCTTTTACCGGCAAGTGCGCAATCGACTGCAAAAGGTGCGCTAAGACTACGACTACGACTTTCCGGACCCCGCGGGATTCCCCAACCTGGCAACTGCGAAAATCAAAGTCAAATCAACTGACGTCAGCTTTATACGCCGCGAAACGTGTGCGGGCCGTAAGTTGCCATCAAAGCTCAAATGTGACTTTGTCTTTGGACTGTTGAGGTGAAAGGTCAAAAGCAGGAAAGCATCACACAGTTTGCTGGTTTTGCCGGGCCGTGGTCACGGGTTGCCGTCGCCCTCCTTGTCCAGCACGCCGCCTCCTCGCCGTTTGTCGTGAGCCTCCTCTGGCTCGGCCGCGGCCTCTTTGCCCACCCCGTCTCCATGGGGGTCTCCACGGGGGTCTCCCCGTGCGCGGCGGGCCCGCAGCGCCCACTCCAGTAGAGCCACGCGGGCCTCCATCTTGCGCTGACTGGACTCGGCCTCCGCCATCAGGCGAGCCAGTTTGGTTTGCAGGGCCTCCAGGACGCTCTCCAGCCCCGCCATCTTGGTCTCGGTGTGCCGGGCGCCGCCCCCCGCCGCCGCCGCCCCGCCCTGGTCAAGCATGCCCATCTTGGTGAGGATCTGACGGCCCTTCTCCTCCAGGTGGCGCTTGGCCGACGGGTACTCGGACAGGACGTCCGTCAGGTCCTCTTTGGACAGGCTGAACAGGTCCGAGTAGCCGATGCTTCGGATGTTGGCCGTGCGCCGGTTGCCCGATTTGTTGCCTACGGGGCGAAGATGGCAATCAATCCACAGGAGCGAAGACGGCGAGTCCAAAGCGACTGACCTTTGATGTTCAGAATGCTGATTTCTCCAAAGAAGTTCCCTTCGCCGAGCACGGCCAACTGGCTGACGCCGTCGTCCGCCACCACGGCCAGCCGTCCTTCTTTGACGATGTACATCTCGTGGCCCACGTCGCCCTTCCGGCACACGTACTCCCCCGGGCTGAACACCTGCATCGCGCACGCGACATCACATCGTCGTCATCGCCTACAACGCCAACATGCGTAACCCCAAGCGAGGTGGGCCGCGTCTCCCGTCCGCGTCTCCCGTCCGCGTCTCCCGTCCGCGTCTCCCGTCCGCGTCTCCTGTCCGCGTCCACGTCTCGCACGCAAAGCTCGCGCTTTGCGCAACCAACTGGTGTGAAGTCGCACACGTTAGAGCAAGACGTCATTCGGACCTCGCTGGCGTTAAAAAGGCACAAAAACAGGACGAAGCTCTTTTAGGGAATGCTTCCTTCCTCAGACGGTTCTGGCCTGAGCGTGTATAAAAGTCTGTTTTGAATGAATGTGTTTTTTCCCAAACACACAAGAGAAAAAAAAAGATATTAAAAATCTTCTAAAACAGGAAGGACCTAAACGCATGTTCAAAAAGAAGTCAACCCTTTGTAACTCCTCCCCCTTTCGAGCTTAAGGAAACATGGTCGAGCAATAAGACTCATTTTCGACATCGCTGAAAAGGTTTCCTGAGTGAAGAACGCAGATCGCTCCCCTCAAAGCGTCTTGCCGGTTCTTCAGCGTCGGCACACGGTGAGACCGCCTCGGTGGTGACGGTGCAAACAAAGGTAGGCTTTCCTTGCCATGCATTGAAAGTTGCGCAGCGTCGACATTCTCCTTTCAAGAGCTTTTTGCACTTTTCAATTCCTATCGCAAGGACGCGGCCGAACAAAAGCAAATCCTGACACAAGACTTGACGAGGGTTCGAAAGTTTGCCGTTGTTACCCGCAAACTGGCCTGCCGGCTCTGGCCACTGACCCGAGTGCGATTACAAGCTTTTGTTAGCGTCTCCTCAAACGGGACGGTTTGGCACCTTAGCGGTACCGCGGCTTCCGTCCCGAGACCTGCACTCGCAACACGCTCGTCTATTGGCGACTGTGAGCTCAAAATGTTCTTTTCAAACTGCCGCATTCTGGAACGTTGACAGCAACGACGAGGGCGCGTCCGTCTGGAGAAATAATTGCATTTGGATTGAAGACGTGTTTTTGGATTCTTGCATTTAGTTAATCCGCACCTCATTTGCATATGGCTTCTTTCCCTGCCTGACGTCTGTATTACTGCTCCCGGGGTTCTTGAGTGGGCGGGGCATGTCGCTGATCTTTGGGAAACATTTGCGACTGAAAGCCAAAGCAAGTCGACGAGCGGTCAAGCAACGGCGCACGCCACCAGCGGCCGACCTCTGACCTGCGGCGTCAGCTTGAGCACCAGCTCCTCCAGGAGGCTTTTCTCGCAGCTCTGGAAGATGGTGACCTTGGACAGGGTGGGTAAGTGCACGCTGACGGCGATCTCGGTCCTGAGGTGGAGCGGCAGCTGCTGCAGAATCTCGTTCTCGCGCATGATTTTCTTGTTGATGTGCAGGTGCTGGTACCAGTTGTCGATGCGCTGACGCAGCTCCTTGCTGATGTGGCGGCTGCGCAGGTACGCCTTCACCTGCAAACACACACAACACAAGCGAGCGCCAACAGTCCAAAACCCGAGTCCAGAGAAGATAGAGAGATGGAGAGATGGATCGGGATGTATTTGTAAATCCGTTTGAGAGCGATTCAGTCGTCAGATCGGGTCATTCGTGTTGCGCCGCCGCTGACCTCGTCACGCGGTCGTCCATCGACGCTGTTGGTTTTGCATCGTTTGTTAGCATTAAGTTCTGTTTCTTTGAAATACATGAATGATTTTCTTTTTTATGTTGAATTTAACTGTTCAACTGGGATTTGAAGCCCTTTCTTCTTCTTTTTTTTTTAAAAGAAGAAGAATTATCTTGTCTTCTTTTTAAAATAGGCTCAATGTTTGAGTTTTGACGAAGGCTGAGGTCACAGCCAAAACTATCAGCAAAGTGAGAGATTTTTCTGCTTACTGTACAGGCAAGAAAAACAAGTTTTGTACTTTGAACCTACTAACTGCTAAACTGCAGCTATTTGCTAATTGAGTTTGTTAGCATCATTGTGCTCATATTTCAAAGTTTTGCTTCCGTTTCGCATCGTCAAGTCCCGACACCCGCCGTACGCGGATTCATCTGAGCTCTGCCAATCCTACCAGCTCGTGATTGGGGAAAAAGACGTTGTCGCGGTCCCTCAGGCTGGTGATGACGTTGCCCACGTTTCCCACGATGGATGCGAACACCAGCACGGCGATGAGCAGGTCGGCTATCATGAACAGGAAGGCCTCTTCCCGGCGGGGCAGCGGCGTGTCCCCGACGGTGGTGAAGATCTGGGCCGAGAACCAGAAGCAGTAGAAGTACTGGCGGCGGGTCGACGCAAACGCCGGCTGGGATACGTTGGGGTAAACCCAGCCGTCGCTCCCGAAGCCGATGTAGTCGGAGAGCGCAAAGTAGAGGCAGGCGTTCCAGTGGATCAGCACAAAGATGTAGACCATCAGCTTGCTGATGCGGAAGGTGTTGGGGTACGAGGTCCTGGTCTCCATGCGGTCAAGGGCCTCGTTGAGTCGCGGGGTGCGGAGCAGGCGGTTGACCCGCACCGCGGCCGCCTGGATGCCGAACAACAGGTAGAACAAGTCGGTGGGCAGCAGGGACGCCAGGTCCCGCAAGAAGCGCCTCGAGCGGAGGTAGCGACTCTTCAGACGACCCGGGTCTTTGGTCAGGACGCCCTGCTCCAGATAGCCTGGCGACGGTGCAAAACCAGCAGTCGGTCAATCAACAAGCTGGAACCACTGGAGTGGCTACAAATCCACGTCTTCTGGTTGCCGCAACATTGCTTGGTTTTTGGCAACACTATTGGCTAGCTAACGCTACGACGTGCTCCAGACGGAAAATCAAAAGGTTCAGGTCATTGTCAAGCTACCATCAGGTACGGACAAAAGAACATCACATGCACACACGGCGAGCGTTAAAAAAAAAAAAAAAGTATCCCGATGTTTTGGAATTCATGTTTGATCTAAGACCATCCGGAGAGCACCGGATTGGGGACGACGTTCTGGACTTTGTGGCGAAAACATTCTAACTTTCATTCAGATATTTTGCATGGGTGCTTCTCCAACCCGGTGGTCCTCGGTCCTTCAGGCAGAGCTTCCTTTTTAGATGATGGTTTGAATTGAAAGGCGTCCCCGAGGACCGGGGATGAGAACCGCTGCTCGGACCTGCTGGCTTCATAAGCTGGCGCTTCCACATTCACATCTCGCAACGAGTCGCAACCATTGCTAGCTACCTACTTGGGGCTTTGGGGATTTGGACTCTCGCTCCCTTCTTCTCCCAGAGAGACTGATCTCATTCCCTCCCGAGCCAAAATTTGACAGATCGAGTTCCGCTATCCCACCCCCGTTTTTACTCTTAGTCTAGCTTGCCTGGCTTTTCTTACCTGTTGAATTTGAACATCTTAAAAGTCAGCGGCTCGTCACCAGCGTGGTCATGTGGACACTTTTAATTGTCCTTTCCACCTACTGTCCAAGGATACGCCTTTGGGATCACGGATGGATGTTCTCTTCTTTTGTTTTTTTCTCGGTCTGCGCCTTCACAGACTTTGTTCTGTCCGGCTACTTTCCAATCATACTACAAACCACCACCGGACGAGCACGTCAAGCTTCCTTGTTGCGCGGAAAAGTTCCCACAAAAAAAGGCTCCCACAAAAAAAGGCTCCCACAAGCATCATTCCGCAAGACTACGCAGCTGAACAAGACAGAAAAGGTGCGGTCTGGCGTACCCGAACGCACGGCGATGAGCATGTCGGCGGCGTACATCAGGTCAGACGCCAAGTCCAGGGTAAGCCAGACGGCCAGGTAGCCCCGGGCGATGGAGGGGAAGCACGTCCTGTCGCCGCAAACAAACACACAAGGGCTCCGTTTTGGGACACGTCACAAGACTCGCAAGACTCGGTGCCACCGCGGCCCGTCCGGCATATGGCGGGAGGTGTCCTCCAAGATACGCCCGAGCGGCGGATTGACGGTTTGGTGCTCTCAAGTCACACCTGCTCCGACCATGTCTAAATAGTGGCGCGGCTGTTGGAAAGCGCTTTTGGAGACGTAATAGATGGCACATACCTGAGGATGATGACGACCCAGTTGTAGACCACCGGTGGAACCATGAGCTGCAGCCAAACGTAATAGAAGTGCTCGGCAGGGTCCACGACCCAATTTGTCCAGCTGGAAGCAAACAAGCAGCACTTTCCATTCACTGACTCGACTCGGACGGACGGACGGGCGGACGGGACAAGGCACAGCCCATGTCAGGGGTCACCAACCCTTTGGAAAGTGAGAGCTACTTTGTGGATACTGATGAGCACAAATGTCTACCAGACCACTTTGATGCCCCTCCTTCATCACCTCGTCGCATTGCAAAAGTTCATGATTTGCCACAATAATGAGCAAACTGATAACCGAAGCGCCGGAGCCTCGCTCTGACTTTTGTCCGATTTGGCCGCGAATGTCACAAAGGTCGCACGCGTCATCTGAGGTGACATCGTCGGGAAAGACAGGACGCCCTTGTCCTCATCGGCGGACGCATCGTCGGATGGACGCAATGTCGTGTCTTTTGAAGGAATGAAATCAACATTTGGAATTGAATTGAACGCGCTTAGCTGAAATAACCGTGCTTGTGAAATCAGCGGGTGGTATCGCCAGATCCGGTCCATCGTAACCGTCCATCAGGATCAGGAGCAGCGGCTGGGACATACTTGGCTCTCTCTTCAAACACTTGAAATGCTACTTACAAGATGGCCAATACTTTGTGTCAGATGCTTTGAATTGAGTTTGAGATTGATTTTGTTCAGACAAATTGATGTATTTTGATGGATTTATTGATGTCAAGCAATCAAGTTTTGCACCCGAGTGTGAGAAGTGAACGCGCTGCAGACGGCACGCTGACGTTGAAAAGTGTCGTCGTCGTTACTCACGTTGCGGCGGCCGCATGGGGCTCCGACCCATCTCGGTCCGGACCGTCGCGGACGCCGGCGTCTGTTTCGTGGGTTACCTTTGACCTCTGCCGCCACCTGAGCCAGGCGGAAGCCGGCCCACCGCAAACTCCGTTCATGGTCGCTTCAAATCTGCTGTTGGTGTGCGTGCGAGAATGGGAGGGAGGCTCGTCGCTATGGACGACAACACAACATCTTCTCCGTCTCCTCCGGGAGTGTCTTCGTGTCCTTTGGGACAAATTTGAGTTTGTTTTCGTTGCATCGTTTCTTATATTTTCATATGGGGCTTTTTGTTAATCAAGAAAATCCAACTTTGTGATGACATTTTGCCCCCACCATGGCCTTAACTACATGTCCAAACAATATGATTGTTTTCCTAAAAAAAAAAAAAAATGCAACATTTAATTTTTGGAGATTTAGCCTTTTTTTATGACCACATGTATTACAGTACGTTTGGATTACTGCTATTCATTGTATCATGGCCTTTTTTGGATTTTTTTTATTTTAAATCTTTTCAGTGATTTCTGTTTTTCTGAGTATTGTTTTTTGGAATTTTCCGTTTGATTGTTTTTAAATAATTTGTTCTGTTTTTCACAGTATCAGCAAAAATACTATGAAAAACAATTCCGCCAAGTCAATCTTTGCGCTTTTGTTACGATACGATAAATGAAAGTGAAAATTCTGTCAAACCGAAATAAAAGAACTATACAAATAAGGCAAGGCAGCTTTATTTGCGTATCCTGTACATTTCGCACGTACGCTAACTCAACTTTACATGTTTCAAAGTACACCAAAACAGGCGCGTTTCGTGTTGGAAACTCACGATGTTCTTGTGGCGCACGTGCTCGTGCACGACGCCCCGGGGTGACGTGCACGAGCACGAGCGTCGTCTCCGGGCGGAGTCACCTCAACACAGCCAAGATGGCGGCGGGCCGACGACGAGCATCGGAGGGACTGGCCGCTTGACGGCGATGCTCGTTGGTGGCGTTCGTTCTCTTGGTCGCCGACAGGATGCGCCGCCACCCCGACGGGGAGTCGCTCTCTCGCCTCGCCTTCAATCGCTCCCCCCGCCCGCTCCAGCACCCCCGCCACCGGCACCGAGGCGCTGCGGGCCGCCCTGCCGCTCGTGTCGCGTCCCCGACGGGCGCCGCGCTGACGTTGTGGCGCTTGTAGCCGCTCGCTGCTAACCGCTAGCCGCTAGCCGCTAGCCGCTAGCCGCTAGCTGCTAGCTACGCGCTACGCCTTCGCTCCAGCAGACAGCTCAACAAGGTGAGCCACACCAGCAAGCCTTTGACACACACCTCAGCACGTATACGATGAAAAATGATGCTCATTTTAGGAATGAGTAGCGGGGAAAGTGCCTTCCCGAAGATTTCTTGACAGAAGAGAAGCAGCCATCAATGGCATTAAGACGGTCATAAACCCCCAGGCCATCGCGGACGTTGCTTATGTGCAGACCAACCCCGCAATAAGTGAAATCCGCGAGAGAGTAGTTCTGTTTAAAGAAACAAAATACTACAAAAGGTCCAACAATAAGTCTCTGTATCTCTCGTTTTAGTATTTATTTTGTTTTAACATCTCTTTCGTTCTGTTACTGCTTTTAAATGTGCTTTGAATGACAGCATTTGAAGCTATTAATTAGCGATGCTATGTTTATTTTGACAAGCCCAAAGTACTGCTTCGATGCTGCTCAACGTGGAAACAATGTGAGAAATTGTCCTTTCTAATGAACGCCACCTTGATTTGTGATCTTTTTTTATTATTATTTTTTAATTTGTGTTAGTTACAGGTTTACTGTAATCAGATTTTGATATTACATAGAATAAAAAGTGAATGAATAAAATTGAAAAAGAAAATAGGCAATAATATAAACTGTTGTTTTCCTAAGTAAAAGCAAAAGGCTTTGTTTGAATCAACACAAAGAAAATCAGTCTGTGTCACGGAGGACAACAAAAATCAGAGAATATTTACTGTTGAGTTGCTGAAATTCTGAGGATTTGGCGAATTTCTTCTTAAAAATGTGTCTAAACGATTCATCGGCTATCACAAGTATTGATTCGCCATTGATGAAGTGTCACATCCTTTTTTTCAAATCTACATCCAATTGGTTTTGCAGCGCACTGAGAGAGATACAAGTTCTTCCACGCATGGTTTAGCAATCTCACTTTTAAAAAAATCTATCTTACAAAACACAAATTCAATTACTCCTGAGACAAAAAATCTTAATCTTATGAAAGTAAAGTTGTATATTTTCAAGAAGTCTGTCTTTCAAATTTCTTCCTTGAGGCAAAACGTGGCCACTGATGGTTTGTTCCACTTCCTGGTGTTGACAGCAGCTGGACCCCACCCAGGGGTGCAAAGGTCGTTGGACGGCTCGGCGCTCACACACGCCTGCACTTTTGCTTGGAGGAGCTCGCGAGGTCTCGGCAATCTTGTCCAACTTGGCCGTTTTCTTCCTTCTTGGACTGCCGGACGCATTTGCGGTGAGTGCTGCTTTTACTCTTCATTTTATTTTCTTTTTTTCTTTTTTCCCTTCTGAGGACTTGAACTTGTTGTTCAGCTTGTCTGTTCAAAGGTAAGACAAAAGCGGTTTAAAAGTTAACTTGCAGACGCTAACCGTCAACAAATGGTTGGACTTGGGAGTTGAAAGGTCACCAGAGATTCCTCTGGATCGCTGAGTCCGACCTTTGGAGTGCTTTTCCCAACGCAGATGAGGTCCAACCGGGGACATGTTAACGTCTTGGACTGCGGCGGACGTTTTGCTCAACTGGGATCCAAGTATTTCTTGCCGCAGACAAAGTACCGTAAAATCGCATCCTCTACACGCACGTGTGTAGAATTCGCCCCCTAAAATCAGGCCTAAAAAGCGTCTTTTTTTCTCTCACTCTCGGAACTTAAGTGTGGCCTGGACAGAAAGTGAGCTAACTCAATTAAGTTGACCACAAAAACTTTTGCTGCTTTGAAAGTAGAGACCGATTGGTTGATCATCCGATGATGGCAATAAGATGACAATGTATTTGGAGAAGATTGTTTTGTGACGGTCCCTCCATTTGCTGCTATCCTTTAGTTTATATATTTTTATTTAAACAACTTGTTTTGCTTTTCAAAAAGATTGTTTTCAAAAACAGTTCAAGAAAAAGGCCATCTTTTGTGGGGGTCGTCACCCTTTGTGACAATGAATTCAAAAATGTTTGTGGCAAGAAAAAGGTTCTTTTCAAGGGCAAACTGTCTTGCTGTGATCTGACGATGATGACAATGATGATGATGATGATGATGATGATGAAGGTCTTGTGTCGACAGCGACCATGCAGTGGTCGTGGCTACAGACGGGATGAGGGGGTGTGGCCAGCGAAGCGGGTTGCAGCACTTCCTGCCCGTGAACCCTGAGTGACAGCGACGTCTGCAGACCAACGCGCCGGCCCCGCCCACGCCCCCGCCCCCTGCCCCCTCCCCCTTAAATAACGCAGCCGGCACCCGCCAGGTCATCGCTGTCCGGTCTGCGCCAAGATGAGCTGGCTGAGCAGGTTGACGCCGCGCGCCCGCGCCGGTCGCGGCGCCGTCCCCCAGGAAGCGACCTCGTGCACCGCCGATCCCGAGACCTGCCTCATGGTCTTTGAGAACCACTGGAGACAAGTGAGTGCTTTGACGCCAACTGGAATTTATACTGGGGAGTTGAGAGATGTCGATGATGTTGAAGACTGAGAGGAAGGAAGGAAGGAAGACTTGATTATCAAGCGCAATCATCTGCTGCACTGCCTCCGCCGCACGCCGCACATTTCATGCTGACAAAACATCAAGACAATTTCATAGCAATAGGTTGCCTTTATATGGGCAAAAGTTCATATTTTCTCAGGCCCAAAAAAATGTCTACATAATTGTTTCCACAAACACAAAATAGTCATCCAAAGGAGAGGAAAAAACGTCCCTTTCAGGTCTAAGGCTGTTTTCTTGAATGTATATTTTTGTATATATATTAGGGCTGAACGATGACATTTGCATCGGGCGCAAAAAAACACGACAAACACGTTGCAGCATCAAATATTGATCGTTATGGCGCTAATGATTGAAGTGCAATTTGAATACAATTGTGTTTTATTTGTAGACTTTGTTAATCCCCTCCGTGAGTCATGACCTTATGGTGGGGGGGGTCGCGTGTCCCAAGGATCCTAGGAGCCATGTTGTCCGGGGGCTTTATGGCAGGGTCACCCTTGGCAAACAGGTCGCAGGTCCCAGGTGAGGGAGCGGACAAAACATGTCTCACTGACCTCTTATGACCAGTACAAATATTGGAGGCGGGGCTCCAAGGCTAGCGTGTGGTGGCATAGCCCGAAAAGGCAACGTGGGTCCCCCTTCCTATGGGCTGTAGGAGGGGCCAAAGAGATCGGGTGCGTAGCCAGCCAAAGGCGGGTGAGAAGCTCGGTCATCTGGGAGGACTCTGAGTAGAGCCGCTGCTCCTCCGCGTTGAGAGGAGCCAGTTGAGGTGGCTCGGGCATCTGGTTGGCATGCTTCCCTGGAGAGGCGTTCCCACCGGCGGGAGGCCCCGGGGACGAGCCAGGACACGCTGGAGAGACGTCTGTCTCCCGGCTGGCCTGGGGACGCCTTGGTTTCCCGCTGGAGGAGCTGCTTGAAGTGGCTGGGGAGAAGGAAGTCTGGGCTTCCCTGCTAAAGCTGCCACTGCGACCCGACCTCGGTCGGATAAGTGGCAGAAGACGGATGGACGGACTTTGTTAATGTTGATGACCGCGTCAAAAAACCTGACTTCATAATATCCTTGAAAGCGATTATTCAGCGCCATCTGCCGGTGAGCTCATTTTGCTCGTCTATGCTACGCTAACGCGGTGTCCACGTTCTCCAGGTGTCGCGCGTGCTGGAGCACAGCGAGCCGTCGCGCTCCACGGACGACTTGATCGCGGTGCGGAACCACACGGACCAGATGTTGTGCCTCCTGGCCGAGGAGCGGCCCCCCCAAGGCCAGGACGCCGGCCAAGCGGCGGGGCCCATCCTGCAGCTGGTGGAGCGCGAGCGGGTCCTGGAGCGACTGGTGCTGTGGCACCTCCGCCACGGGCCCGACCTGGACAGCCTGGCGGCGCTGCTCAAGCTCTTGGAGATGCTGATCGGCCAATCGCAGCAGGCCTTGCTGCGCCGGCCCGCCGTCCTGCATCCGCTGCTCCGGCTGGCGGGGGCCTGCGCCCACCCCGACGGCGGCTGCCCCCCGGCGCTGGAGAACAGCCTGGTGCTGCTCCTCAATCAGGTGACGGGACCCCCGCAAAGACTTTTCACTGCTTAAAAAGAAGCCACTGACGTTTTGGAATGACAACAAAAAGTCATCTTTTGTAAGAGAAGAATTTGAGAGTTTGAAATTGAAAACTAATTTGTCTTTAAAATACAAAAATCTCCACCGGGAAGGAAAATGGAAACATGTCAGTCATTTCAATGGAAAACATGAAGTAAATAAATAACAAACAAAAGTCAAACATACCGTTAAAGGAAAAGTTGTCTTTTTAAAGAAAAAAATATCTTTGGAACAAGAAAGAAAAAGTTGCGCCCCCCCCAAAAAAAAAAGAGGGGAGGAGAAAGTGCACCTGCGGCGCTCGCAAGGAGAAACGCTTTGTCGAGGAAAAACAAACGCCTTCATTTGTTGAATTCAAGAAAGCTTGTAATAAACGTATTTGTGGAGACGCCGCGACGGCCGCGTTTGCCAGCCGAGCCGCGACGTCACCACATCGGGTGCCGTCACGGCTCCACCCGCATTTTGGGACGAGCCCGCAGAGCCGATACTCGCGGAGTCGAGTGACGGCCTTTCCGCGCCGTGACATCGCGTCGGCCCCAAACGCGGCCGCAGGTGCCGAGACAAATGCAAGAGCGTAAACGTGGCCGAGTGGCGAGCTCGGCTGTTTGGCAAACGTGACACTCTGAAATGTTGCTTGTGTGGCAGGTGTGTGCGCGCGTGGCCCGCGAGCCGGCGCTGCTGGAGACGTTGTTCCGGGCGGCTCCGGCGCAGCAGGGCTCCACCAACCTGCTGGTCTTCTCCCTGCTGGTGCCGTTCATCCACCGCGAAGGCGCCGTGGGACAGCAGGCCCGCGACGCCCTGCTGCTGGTCATGGCCGCCTCGGCCGCCAACCGCGCCGTGGCGCGCTACATCGCCCACAACTCCTACTTCTGCCCCGTACGTAGACACGCGCGCGCCTCGTGATTCGCTGGAGAAATTCCAAGACGCTTTGAGTTGACGCGGAAAGGAGGTCGTTTCCGGGAATCCGGCAAAAAGACCACTTTGAATTCCAGGCCTCAAAGCCACTTTTTGCTGGCAGGATGCCGTCTGCCAGAAGTAGGCATCTCATGACGAAGCCGCAGGTGGAATCCGTCGGTACCAGCCATGCCAGAACATTTTGTATTGAAGCTCGACCAGATCTTGACGAGCCCACTTTGAAGGTGCAACATGACGGGAGAAGACCCTCAAGAAAGTCACAAGAGGCCCACCATCCCCAAAAAGAGGTTTTAACTCATTCAAACCCCAAATCAGGAACGTCCAGCAGGTGGCAGCAGAGTATACGAGATCAGCCAGGGCCATCTTGAAACAAGCTCTTTTCAGGAATGCGCATCAGGATGAAACTTGGCTATATTCTAATGCTAATTGCGTAAAAACAGAAACAGAAAGAAATAGACCTTTTTTTTCCCAGATGAATGACGAGCAGTGGAGCACAATATTGGACGGGCTTTCCAAAATCAGTCCAAATCCAGTAAAACAGCTGGGAGCGTAGGGGGTTGCTTCAGTCAAAATGGCTGCTGGTCTTCAAGCAACAATTTTTCAGGCCTCAAAGCCAGTTTGTACTTTGAAAAAACATCACCGGACGGCCGCCATTTTGCCACCATCCGTTTCCAGAAGTCTCTCAAAAGCCACGTTTGAAAAATCCACCCCTGAAAGCGTTCTGGGATTTGGCGGGCCTGTCTTGAGAAATCCACCGTGGAAGCGATGACGATGAATGAAACGATATCGCTTCATAGCTTCGTGCATGTTTCCCAAACTCGCCGGCAGTTTGAGTTCCAAACATGACATTTCGTCGTCCTATAAATAAAAGAATGCAGCGAGTCTTCATATTTGCCGACTAAGACGGCGTCTCAACCCTCGGCAGGTGCTGGCGACGGGTCTGAGCGCGCTGTACTCCTCCCTGCCCCGCAAGATGGAGGTGCGCGGGGACGACTGGCACGCCCTGCGACGCGAGGACTGGATGGGCGTGTCCTCGCTGGTGGTCTTCATGAACTCGCTGGAGTTCTGCAACGCCGTGGTGCAGGTGGCCCACCCCATGGTGCGCTCGCAGCTCCTGGATTACCTGCACAACGGCTTCCTGGTGCCCGTGGTGGCGCCCGCCCTCTACAAGGTACGAGCAGCGCCGGCCGCATTCGTCATCCGAGGTTATTTGAGTTCAAGGAAAGTCAAATGCCAAAAATCAAAACCAAAACTAACTGAAGATACATTTGATGTTTACAAAACAAACTCAAATGAATGAAGAAATGAAAATGCGCCATTTTGCCACTTGCTGTTGACGGACGGACGGACGACTTTTCAGTGATTCATTTGTGAAAAAAAGTTTGAAATATTGTATCCATTTCATTCCAATTGGTGTTGATTTGGTCACAGCAAAAAACACATTTTATATCCTAATGTTGGAAGCCTGAATGTGGCAAAAGTTCAAGGGGGGGGCTAAGACTTTAGCAAGGCAATATAGAGCGGATGATTGATGTGGCCATATCCTCTGTAACGGCGCATGTGTGTGCGTAGTCGTCGGTGGACGAGATGATCGCCAGCACGGCCTACCTGGACCTGTTCCTGCGCAGCGTGAGCGAGACGGCCCTGCTCAAGACCTTCCTGCGCTTCATCCTGCTGCATCGCCTCGACAACGACTCCATCCTGGACACGCTGCTCCTGCGCATCAGCAGCAACTCCAGGGTTGGTGCACAAGCGGCAAGCGCCGTCGCGGCAAGCGCCGTCGCGGCAAGCGCCGTCGCGGCAAGCGCCGTCGCGGCAAGCGCCGTCGCGGCAAGCGCCGTCGCGGCTCACGGGCTCCCAGCCTTCAATATGAAGAACCCATTCGGTCCTGTGGCTTGCGCCTCAAATTGAAATGCGACCCATCGGTCGTCCTCACGTTTCCGTACGAGGGGCAGAAACCATTTTCCGATTGTGGGCCGGACGGATTTGAGACGTTTGTTGGAGATGGCGAATGAAAGCGCGCCGTGTTGTGTTGCAGCTCTGCATGGTGTCGCTGAGCCTGTTCCGGACTCTTCTGTCCTTCAACTGCGAGGACATCATGCTGCAGCTCGTCCTCAGGTACGTCGGCGCCCAATGACGCCATGCTTTGCGCTCACCTGCTCCGCCGGCCCCGCAGGTACCTGCTCCCGTGCAGCCACGTCATGCTGAGTCAGCGGCGCGCCATCCGGGAGGCCGACGTGTACGGCAAAAGCGCCGACAAGTTCCTGTCGCTCATCCCCGAGTGCTGCCGGACCGCCGCCGTGCGGGACGAGGATCCCGCCTTCAGGGCCAAAGGTGAAGGACAAGGATTTCGCAAATACTCTCAGGAAATATAATTGAGGATGAATTTAAAACATGAAAACTAAGTGAAAGTACGTTTTTTTGACGCTTACCAAACTAACAAAAACAAACTAAATATGATAGCGAGAATGTCCTTCCTTCCAGAGTGTATAATGTGCAATGCATTGGTTTTGGAATGACAGCCTTTTTTTCAACATGGCCCGGGTTGATCTCTTTTGCTCTGCTGCCACCTGCTGGACATTTGTGGAATAACCACCATTGCTTTAGCCGTTGTTTGCAGTTGAGAGGCTGCGTCAGGGCCTTTTATATGCTCCAGTATAAAAACAAACAATAATAAATACGTCTTTGGGACACTTAAAACCTTCAAAATAGAACGGATTTATACGTTTTGGAGAGCAAATGAGTTAGTTGCGTTCAAAATCAACAGTTTTTTTCACATCTGACATTTTGACAATCACTCCTCAATTGTATTCACGAGACAAGCTTGACTGCCGTACGTTCGAATGGAAAGTTTTCGTCTTTGCAAATTCCCGGAATTTTGCGTCCCGTGACCTTTGCTTTCTCCCGCCCGTCCACAGCGACCCACAATGCGAGCGCGGAGTCCCCGGCGCCAGCCAGACCCAGCACGCCGTCCCGCTTGGCCTTTTTCATCCGCCAGCAGAGTGGCGGCGCCGCCTCGGGGGGCTCCCCTACGCCCACCGGCTTGGAGTCTCCGCAATCGGTGGCCCCCGACAGCCCCGTGCACCCGCCGCAGTGTGAAATACTGGCCTGGGATTCAGGCTACCTGGACTACCTGAAGGACGCTCGACGAGGCATTGAGCTTTGCTCGTGGGCCTGCCGGGACTGGTCGGCGCCCTACGATGGTGAGAACCCCTCCCCGAGCACCGCGCCGCCCCCTCCGCCCCCTCCCACGTACACCCCCTCCATGGCCATGTACCCCGAGCACTTCTCCCTCCAGCCAGGAGGCGGCGGCCAGCAGAGAGCCGGCGCGGCGGCGGCGGCGGCGCGGTCCGAGTGGAGCGGCTCAGAGCACGACAGCGGCGAGTGGGACGTCACCATCGAACAAAACAACTGCATCAGCCTCACGCCGCGTTCCAAGAAGAGGAGCCTTCAATGTGAGCAGCTCCTTCCAAAACCTCTTCCTCCTCATCTTTGCCCCGCCCCTTTAGCCACTTCCCCACCGCCGCCAAAAAACCCCGCCGCCGCCGCCGCCGCCTCCTCCTTGCACAACGGCACGGTGGCACCGGGCGAGGGCTGCCCAGGTCGGGACCCAGAGCTGGAGGCCAAGAAGGTGAAGCGAAACTCTGACCACGAGGAGTTTTTGGACGAGAACGCCAATCAAAACGGGTGCCCCGCCCAAGGCGCCGGTAATGCCCGGCCGCCGCCCAATGCCGACCCCGCCTGTGCCCAGCACCGCGGGCCCACGGTGGAGAGCCTCATCCAGGAGCTTCTGGAGCAATCTCCCGCCGAGACGCGGCCCCCCGACGACTCCAACGGCGAGGGCATCAGCATCGAGGCCTTCAGCCGAGAGCTGAAGATGCTGGAGGAGCGCGTGACGCCGCCCGCCGACGCCGCGGAGACGTCCCCGGGCGACCGGGACCCGGAGGAGAAAACGGCCCGCGCTTCTCAAACGGCCGTCTGCTGTCCCGCCAGGCCTCTCGCTCCCGCTCAGGTTTCCTGTCAGCCATACACGGGTAAGAAGCGTGCGGCGGCGGTTTGCGTGTCGAATTTGTTATCTGCGCCTCATTAATAAAAGTCGATGCGCAAAAGCCATCATCCAAATAAGTAGCCGGCGTCGTAACTTGCACGCTCGCAACCAATTGTTGGCGACTAATTGACAGTTTGCGGTCACAACTTTATTGACAGCGCGCGAGTCTGCAAGAAGAAAATATTCTAGCCTTTAAATGACTTTACAAGAGATGCTGCTGACCCTGGGAACCTTCTCAAACCTTTTTCTTGTCTTTTTTCACATTAAAACAAAGAAATGTCCACGTTTATGATTTTTACTGTAGAAAACTGTCGAGAGTTATTTCTGGTATTTACTCCATTTTGCTTTTTAAGACGGAGAACATTTTGTTCGAAATTTCAAAGCATGTCTATTGTCGAAGATTTCAACTAAATTTAGAAAAGTCCGAAAAATGGTTCAATAAACGTGCTTGAAGGCATTACAACAAAGAAAAGGAAACAAATCATCTTGACTTCAAATAATTGGCATCGCTATCAGCCCTGAAAAGAAAAACATATCCGTCCATCTCCAATCAGGATTCACGACACGCCCAAAGATGAAAGATAAGGTGACGTGAGAAAAAAGTTGATTTGAAAATCCTTTCCGTTTCTTTGCAGCAGGACGGACAGCAAGCGAAGGAATCTTTTGATTTCACAAGCAAACGGTTGCCGGAATTTGTGTTGCGTTCCGATGTTTCTCTGGCATGGAATGAAGGGAAAGGTGCGAGCGTGTGACTTGTGGCGTGCGTGCGTGCAGGTCCGCTGCTGGCGGTGCTGCTGGCCAAGATGGAGAACATGCCGCACAACTCGCTGTACGTCAACATCCTGCTGACGGGCACGCTGGCGCAGCTGGCGTGCTACCCGCAGCCGCTGCTGCGCTCCTTCCTGCTCAACACCAACATGGTCTTCCAGCCTTCCGTCAAGTCGCTCATCCAGGTACGAGGCCCCCTCACCTGCGCGCCCCCATTGGCATTGCGCCCATGTCTTCGGGATCCCAACCGTTGAGCAAGGCACATCCACAGCAAACACTAGTTGGCATTCACAAGCAAAGAAGACGAAACTAAAGTCGCTTACAGAATTGACTCAAAGACAGCAAACAGCGGAAGGAATTCGAATATTCATCATTAAAAGGGAGAAAAACATGATTTGAAAAGAGCTCAATCAAAGGTATGTGGGGGGGGGGGCAACGTTTTTCACCTGGATTTAAAAGTTCGGGGCTGACTTGACTTCTGTTGGCAGCTTTTTCCATTTGTGTGCAGCATAACGGCTAAATGCAGCTTCACCGTGTTTGCTTCCAACTCTGGGTTCCACTCGTTGGCCCGAGTCTGTCGATCTCAGAACCCTGCTGGGTTTCTACTCGATCAGCATTTCTTGAATAAATTTAGGAGCCAAAGCGTTCCATGTTGAAATCTGTTGTACAGCAGACCGGGAGTCGGCGTCGAGCCTCAAGGAGACCGGACTGGCATGTTCTGCACTCCGCATGGGGGGAAAAAACGACGACGACAACAACACATGCTTGTTCTGTTTAGTTTGAAAGTCAACTTCCCCTTGGAGTGACATTAAACCGCTTGAACTCTTGTTTTGTTTTTGTCACAATTGTTTGCCATTCGAGACCGTTGGCCGCCGGTCTCCAGTCTTAGTTCGAGCACAAAATGGGTCCAACCGACGGCCCTCCCTTGAAAAAGTATCTCAAGGCATGACTGTTTTTGGCCAACCTGTGTCTCCAGGTCCTGGGTTCTGTCAAGAACCGGATCGAGGCCTTCGCCGCCTCCCACGAGGACTTCCCCGCCATGCTGAGGAAGGCCCAGCAATACCTGGTGGCGCGCGGGAAGGTGGACTGGAGCGAGCCGCCCGGCGCCGTCCCCCCACTCCGCCGCTCGGATTCGTTAGGTGAGCGTGCCTTTGAAACGGGTGTCCGCCGTCGCTTCCCTGACTCGTCCTGACTCGCCGTCTCCTCTCGTGCCAGTCAAGAGTCGCAAGTCGTCCCTGAGCGACCTGATCCTCCGCCACACCAACAGCCCCACCCGGACCCGCAGCGCCGCCCAGATGGCCCTGGCCCACGTGCGGGTGGGCGGCCAGACGCTGCACAGCGCCCTGTTCGGTGGCGCCGGGGGAGCCGGCGGCGGAGCGTCCAATCTGGAGAAGCAGGCGGAGGCGCTGCGCGTCAAGAACGCCGTCTACTGCGCCGTCGTCTTCTGCGAGTTCCTCAAGGAGCTGGCCGCCCTCGCCCAGGAGCACGCCGTGGCGCTGCCCTTCGCTCGCACCCACGCCGAGGAGTAGATGCCGGAGGGTCGCACGCCCGGGGCCAGACTCCACAGTCGGCCTCCACCGCCGTCACCCGAGACTTGGCTTCTGAGGAGAACCTCAACTCCAGACCAAGAAGCCGACGAGCGGATGGCGAGCAATAAATAGATGCGAAAAGGCGGTGACTCGTGAGTACCCCGCGCCAAAGGGGGCGGGTGCCAAGGACCAGACACTGAGGGGCGGACTAGACTAGATGCCAAAGGGTTTTTAGAAGTCTAGGAATAGATGAGACGAGGACGTAGACCTCCTCAACATGCAGACTGGCAGAGACTGGCAGAGGCTGGCAGAGGCTGGCAGAGGCTGGCAGAGGCTGGCAGAGGCTGGCAGAGACTGGCAGAGGCTGGCAGAGACTGGCAGAGACTGGCAGACCAGGACGACGTGCGCACCTGTGAGGAGACATGCTGAGGGGCGGAGCCACCGTAGGAGTGACGCGTAAACGCCGGGGAGGTCAAAGGGTGGACGCTGAAGAAGAGATGGTAAGGACGCTGAAGGGGCGGCGCCTTTATTGCTTGATGCCACAACAGTTTTCCCAAAAGCATCGCCAGGCGTGGACGTGATATTTTGCAAATGAGGTTTCCTATCGATTGACTAATTTTTGCCAATTGGCTCGAAGGTCAGTCGACTTTGTTAGCGCCGCTCCAGATATTTGCATATGCAAAACACTCACTTTTGATTTGTCCATCCTCAGTTTTATTTTGAAAGGCTACGTGACAGGAAGTGGAATGCAATGTTCTCATGAATTGGACCCGCTTCCAATCCTGACGTGGCAGCAATTTCGGTTTCACTGCTCGAAGGGGGGGGGGGGGCAGTCACAGTCGTGATGGCCACTCTGCAGTTTTGGGGGCCAGTCAATAGTGCTCAGGCGCAGGTCAGACCAGTTTGGGAGTTGAGACCAGTTCAAGCCAGTTTTGCTCCATTCAGGATCACGACGTTGCGGGTGGAGCCACTTTGTTCCCGTCAGCAGCAGGTTTGGGCCCCCAACTGCCAACAAGGCACTTTTCAACACATTTTTGTGGCATGGAAGCCGTTTTGCCACCAAGCGCAAAAAAAAAAAAAACGAAACGGGCAAAGGCCTTTTTAAGACTTGAATTTGTGAGAATGTTTGCCGACGGGACTTGAGTGTTCCGCCATTTGTGTTTGTTGTCATTCAAGCGGCAGCATCACTTTTCATGTTAGGTAAAAACAAAAAGATGATTGCAGTTGTTGTACCCTGGACCTTCATGTCAAAACAAAACGTGTTTGCGAGGCTGTCTTGGGCATTTCTTTGTTGCCCTCCTTTTAATTGCAAGCGCTTTGTGGCTGCAGTCCACTGACTCCCCCTACTGGACGTTTTATTTAATTTTTGATGTCCTGATGCCATGTTTGACTTTTCAGCCCATCAAAAGTTTCTTCCAGTTTGCAACTATGCAAAAACGCGGAGGTGGTCGGCACACGCAAGCTCAATCTGTAAATCTTGTAAGAAAACTCAATGATCAAAAAATGTCCAACGTGTGAAAGCAAATGTTTTGAATATTTTTGTATATGATTGTCATATTGCACGTGTGAGAAAGGTGGGAAACAAATCTGTCACAAAAAACACTAAAGGGAATGTTTTTATTAATTTATAAAGTGTTTGTCAGCAACAAGCTCGTTTTTTTTGGGGTGTCTGCATGTGTGGAAATTGTCATTGATTGGTCGCACGCACGCAAAAACCGCTTTGGAATCAACGACTTGATCAGGAAACGAGATCCCGTCTTCAAACGTTTCATCTCAATTCATTGGGAACATTTGGATGCTCCGCAAAGATCTGAAGTCTCTCAGTTGCCGTGGCGACGTGTGATTGGCCAAGGCAGTCAGGCCCCGCCCCCATTTTCAGGTCTAAACGTGTGGCGAACGTGTTCAAACTTGGCATCCTCATCAGGCCTGGCCCACGTTTTGTATTTTGAAGTTGTCATGTTACAAAAGAAGGATTCTGTCGAACCTCCTGACACCAACATCGGAAGGCGCGTGAGACAAAGAAACGCAAAGTGATCGATGATGCGTTGAAGAAGAGACGCACGTCGTCCCAAAGCCACTTGAAACTCCATCTGCTCCATCTCAAGACCCGAGACCCGAGACCCGGCCTGAACAAAGCCGACCGTTGGTGTGATGCTCGTGTTTGTGTCCGTGCGTATCCCAAATGTGTTGACCATCAACTTGACGAGAACCGGACTGAACCGGTCTAAAGGATGCTTGCTGCTAATGTGTGACCGTCTGGTTAGCATGAGAGCCAGAAGACCAAAGTCCACAAGAAGACGACTCGTGACACCGACCACTGGTTGGATGCGTTTCCCCTGCAAAATTCACACTTTGTGCGTCACGACTTAGCCAAGAGTTTGCTTTGGAACTGCTAGTTGTAGTCGACCTCCGACTTGTTCTGGAACTTTTACAACACAGCAGCAAGTGTCGAGCACATAATGTTGATGATCTGCCCAAAGTCTGGAGAAAAAGTGTGTGTGCGCGCGCGTGTGTAAGAAAAACTGAGTTAAGAGACAAGAAGACGCACAATCTTGCTCACAAACACACCCGAGCAGACGTGTTAGAGGGGCGGAGTCGAGGACCTCCTTAAAAGGGACTTTTGGTTGGAACTGTTTTCCCTTCAGACGCCAGCGTTTTTCGTCATTGACGTGTAATTGATCGGTCGCACTCTGAAATCGGCTCACTTGGTCAGGGAAGGATCCGCAATGCAGGACTATGAGGACTCCGTGTCCTTCCTGGGTTCTTGGGGTCCCTTCCAGAGACGAGTGGTCTTCCAGCTGTGCCTGGCCGCCGTCCCCTCGGGGTACAATCTGCTGTCCAGCCTTTACCTGTTGGCCACGCCGCCGCACGCCTGCCGGATGGCAAACCAGAGCCTCGGCCAGGAATGGACGCCGGCTGCCGCCTCTCTGCAGGTCAGAACCTGATGCCCAACAGGGGTTTTATTGGCTGTCGTCTTGGAAGGTTTGAAGAATTCATTTCAGAAGCCTTGTCATGTGGTCCCACGTCCCAAAGGCTTGTTATCCACTCCAAACGGTTCTGGTCCCTTTGGAACCAGTTGATTGTTCCCTGGCAGCTCTAGCCTAGCAGAATCCTACTTGCAGGTGTTGCTTTCGACTTCGGACTCCTCACGGGGGTCGAAGAAGCCTGAAGTCGTCATTGCCGTTTCACATGATTCTCGTTCAATCCTGACGTGAAAAGCTTGATTCACTAATAGTTGCATCAGCGAAAGCTCCGCCTTCTGCCACCCGCAAGCAAGTATGTGCGATGTCTGTAAAAATGTCCCGGACGAAGGTTCCTCCAAAATATTGCCCAAACTGCTCAGTTAGCAAATCATTGACCACGTCCTGTCGGTTTGTACTGAACCCTGAAGCCAGTTGGGACTGGTCTACTAATACGTGTGGAACATGAATGTGATCTCTCCTGGTCAGCTGGTCCCCGGACAGACGGAGCGCAGCAGCTGCAGCCGCTTTCAACTCGGCCTCATTCAGAACCTCAGCACCTGGAACCAGAACATGAGCATACCGGGATCTGCTTCAGGTTCAGCACTGTCCGGTCTGCCGCAGGAGGGCTGTAAGGACGGTTGGACCTTCAGCACGGAGCACTACCAGTCCACCGTGGTCACTGAGGTAAAGTGCTACCTAGACCCCCCCCCCCAAAAAAAAAAACAATACCGTTTTTCGTTACCTGTTGTTTTTTTGTTTTGTTTTTTTATAAAGATGTCACATAAAAATGTCACTTTTGGCATGCAGTTCGTGTTGTGTTCCCTCCAGTTTAATCTGGTGTGTGAGGATGATTGGAAACCGCCTCTGAGCACGCTGGCCTACTTCCTGGGCGGACTATGCGGATGCTTCATCTCGGGCCAGATCTCCGACAGGTACCGTCAGCGTCGCCGTTGGTCCTCCGCAAGAACTCCTAAAGCAGTCCTGCTTGGCTCGGTGTGGCCTTCAGGTTTGGCAGGAAACCGGTTTTGCTGGGTTCCGTCGCCCTGCTGAGCATCTTCAGCAGCGTCCTGACTTTGGCGCCATCCTGGGAACTCTTCACCGTGCTCTTCTTCATGCTCGGCCTCGGGCAAATTGGCTGCTACGTCGTGGTCTTTGTTCTTGGTTTGTGCCTCCTCTTTTCCAACCATATTTTTCAAAGGAGGGCTGCCTGCCTGTGACACACCAGTACTAAACCCTATAAAGCCTGAACCATGAAATATATGAGAAAATTCCCATTTTTTTTATAAATAAGAGAATTTAATGGCCCTTTTGACGTAATTAAAAAATGAAAATCAACTTCCACATATGACTTTAGATTTTTTGTGTCATATTTGATACTTCTGGTCTCAGTGCTTCAAAATGTACAGCATACATTTAGAACTGTCAAGCAACGACCGGGATCTTTCCCTGCCGGGCCTGGGGTTCTGGAGTGCTGCCCGTCCCCCGATGCTCCCTCCTCTCTTCCCTCCCCAGTGTTGCGCCCTTGCAAGGTCACCATCAGCTGGCCGATGCTGCCCTCTAATGGATTATCCGTGCAATGCATGTGTCAGATCACATACGTCAGAGTTTCAATGTGGGGGGAAAAATGTTATACTCATGAAATCGAGGGCTCAAAATGTCTTGTATTGAATATGATACGTTTGGCGTTTTCGGGTTAAGTCCAGTACAAACAGTTCTCCATCCACTTTGCTCCGACAATGCAGAGTTCGACCCGACCAAGTCTTTCATTCGAAAGGGCTTCCCAAGTAGTTGAGCAATGGTCTTCTTGTTCTTGTCCAGGCTCCGAGATTCTGACCGGTCCAACCAGAGTTCTCTTCTCCAATCTGTGTTTACCCTTCGCTTACGTGTTGGGCATGCTGCTTTTGCCTGGGACCGCCTACCTGGTCCGGACCTGGCGCCTCCTGGCACTGATTCTGGCACTCCCAGGTCTGGCCTGCGTGCCTCTCTGGTGGTGAGCTGGTCTTGTTAGAACTTCTGCAGCGTCCAATCCAACACAGAACCATGCTTCAAAAAATCTATACAAAAGATGTCTACTGACTTTTACGCATCTTCTACATCAGTGGTTGTCAACCCCCGGTCCTGGAGACCCCCTGTCCAGCCTGTTTTCCATGTCTTCAAACAGCCAACACAGGTGATTCAAACCATCAACTCAATCCGCAAGCTCTGCATGAAGCCTGATAACGATCCTCAGCTGTGTTGACTGAAGGAGACATGGAAAACAGGCTGGACAGGGGTATTGGAGGACCGGGATTGAGGAACACTGTTCTACATCATGCTCTCTGATCCTTGTGGATCTGGATTCGCCATCAAGACCACCTCTGTTTTCCCTTGTAGGTTCCTTCCAGAGTCACCTCGCTGGCTGCTGTCTCGTGGACGTGTGAGCCGAGCCCAAGTCGTGCTGAGATCCGCCGCTCTGGAGAACCATGTGGAAGCTCCGCAAGTCATCTTCAAAATGGCCACGGTGAGCGACCTCAAGCTGCTTTCGATGCCGTCACTCGCGTCAATTGAGTCCTCATTGGCTTTTTCATTGGGGGTTTTTTGTCTTCGACACAAGTTGTTCACAAGGGTCTTTACAGGGGCCTTTCGCTAGCATCTTCAGTAGGGTCTTTACGGAGGTCCTCAATGTGGTCTTTTTGGGGGGTTTTGACTTTATCCCGGCAGGTCGGGAATCAGCCAATCAAAGAGTCAGGATCGTTGAATTTTGTGGACCTGGTGCGGACGAGGAATGTTCGTCACATGTCGCTGATCCTGTGGATCGTCTGGTGGGTTTTTGTCCTCGTCCAAGTCATCACGCCATCCAGCATTAAAGCCGATCGGATTTCCTGCCCTGGTCTGGTTTCAGCCGTTGTCACATTTCAAGCTGAGCTTGTTATTGTTTTCAGGTTCTCACTGAACGTCAGCTATTTCGGCATGTCCTTCAACATGTCGTCTCTGTCCGGAAACCCCTTTGTGAACTACTTCCTGGTGGCGGCCATTGAGCTTCCTGCGTACGCTGCCAGCTGGCTGGCGTCTCGTCGTCTTCCTCGCCGCCTGTCCTTCATCGCCTTCTCCCTGCTGGGGGCGCTTGCGCTGCTCCTGGTCCAGATCACCGTGCACGGTGAAGTAGAGCACAGTCCACTCTGAAGCATCCTGGTCCAAACTGATGACTTCTTGCGGTGTCTGCTCCCCCCCCAAAGCAGCTCATCCAGACTTGACCCTGTTCCTGGTCCTGCTGGGGAAGTTTGGAGTTCTGTCCGGCCTGAGCGTTTTGTACACGTACAGCGGAGAACTGTACCCCACCGTGATCCGGAACACAGCCTTGTCCTCCTGTGCCACATTCTCACGACTGGGATCCGCAGTGTCGCCCTACATCCTAGAACTGGGTCAGTTCAACTTCTAAGAGGAAAGGTTCACTCGTTGTCAAGTAGCTGGTCTTCAGTCACTGGGGTCTTCATAAAGGTGCTCACTCGGGACTCGGGGCTTTAGCAAGTCTTCACTTGGGTCTTTGCTAGAATCTTGGCTCAGTGTCTTCCACGAAGGTCCTTTCTAGGTTTTCACTCGAGTCTTGACTAAAGTCTTTGCTCTGTCTCTTCACTAATGTCCTCTCTAGTGTCATCTTTTTCACTGGGGTCTTTACTCGGGTGTTCAGTACTGCTGCTCATCACTGGTTTGTTTTTCATTTGGGTTTAGGGTGAATCCATGTTTGTGTATGTGAAATGTCGCGTGTCAGGCGTGTGGAACGAGTTGTTGCCGTGGATCCTGGTGGGTTCCTTGTCGGTGTTTGGTGTTGCGCTCGCCGTCTTCCTGCCTGAGACTTTGGCACGGCCGCTCCCTGATACCATCCAGCAGATGGCCACCATGCGCAAGTAAAGTTTTGTCCTCGTCCTCGTCCTCGTCCTCGTCGTCGTCGTCGTCGCAATGATGTCATACGTCTGTCCTGCCCTCAGGTGGCCATGCTCGTCGTCCGCTGCAAATCAAAATGGAAACCCGGAGAAACCCTCTGAAGACCAACCATCCGGACCACAAGTCATCTGGACGGCTCACTTTTAACACGCGCGTGCGCTTGCAAGAGCTTTGCTCGGATCGTTCTCATATTTCTTCAGCTTCTAGACCAGATAGCGCTCAAATGCTACACAGCGGGACACAAAAAAGATTCATGGAAAGAAATCAAACAAAACTGAAACGTTTCTTTGCAAAAAAACCACATCCAGTTGTCTCATCCATCCTTTTTCTGTACTGCTTATCCTTACTCGGGTCATCGAAAAGAACATTTGTGACATCAAATGAAGACTGTTTTGTTGAAAATGTATTTCAAAGAGGATCACTTAAGAATGTGTCGTGTGTCGGAATATAAATTATTTCCTGACTGTTTGGCGTGTGTGTTTTCCTGTCAAATGTGTGTCCGTAATAAGTATGTGGAGAAAAAGAGCTGTTGATGACGCTGGTGGCTGCGATGCTTTGCTTCCTATTGCATTCTGGGAAAGGAATTCATAAGCTTCGGCTTCATCCCGGCAGCCCTTTGACTTTGCGGGCATAATTGTATGTGAAAAGTCAATGTTGTAAATTGTTATGATTGTCCGAAAAGAAAAATGAACAAAACAAAACAAAAATGCCCATAAACGTCCAAGTCTTGTTATTGAAATGGATGCGGTGCTTTTTCACGTGAAAAGCTGAAGTTTACGATTGTCTTTGAACTGCTCCCACCCCGGATATGCCTTATTGAAGAGTATTATATCTTCAAAATAAGAAATGTTGACGTTGACGTGCGCATTTGGCGCAGTTTCACGTCAACATATGTCAATTGTAGGAATATTGAAATGCGAATTATAACGCGTACAGAAAGACAGAGACACAATTCAGGTCGGCAAAGGTGGCGGAAGCTTATGAAAGTGTTTTGTTTTGAAGAGAGTTACAGCGCTCTTGGAGGCGGACTGCGCATGCGCGTGCCGCCGCCCGTTTGTGCCCGCTTGGCTTCCAGCTAGCGAGTCGAAAGCGTCGAAAGCGTCGCGCTGCCGATGGAAAAACGCTAAATATCCGCACGCGGGCCACATTTGGAGCTCCTGCAAACTTCTGCCACACTCGACGGAGACGCGCAATGCACAAGATCTGACTGAAAGGTAGCAAAAGTCCGCAGTTCGGCGGAGAGTCGTTGCCGAATTGATGGGAGACTTCTCGATAGAGGCGGAGGGGGAGTCAATGTAGGTCATTGTGTCGGTGGGCCGAACCGAGCCCGAACCAAACCAAACGCACGCGGACGACGACGATGATGATGATGATGATGATGTGGCATCATTTGGGACATCATCGCCAAATCATCCAATCATTTTCAATCATCCGTCGCAGGTTCAAGATGTTGTGCGAAGAAGTTTGACAAAACAAAACAAAGCAATTCCTTCCTAGCCTGAGAAGATTTCAAATGTAACACGAATCTGATCTTAATCCTCACAGACGATCACATTCGTGTTCTTGTCGTGGGCGAAATGGACAAAAGAAGGACAATTGGCTTGATTGGCAATATTTTGACTTCACTTTTTATATGAATTATGAAAATATGGTCGGTGATGCGCATTGACTTTTCGGTGGAGTCACTCCTGATAGTATAATGTGGGGGGGGGGGGGTCCCCCTCCCAGATCCATACACACTAATGATAGAACAAAAATGTGCTCAAATGAGCGTATTGATAATAATAAATGATTTCCATGTTGGGGAAGGCATTGATCCTTAAGTTTGAGGGCGGCGGATATTGATTTTTCTTGCTCAGAGTTTGTTCAAGTTCACAAAGACGTTTGCACTTTGAATGGTCGCCAGACAGGTTTTCTTTTCGTCAGGAAATGTTGAACCTCTTCAAACATCTTGTAAGCGTCACAAGACAAAAAAAAACATTCCAACTGTTGGCGAACAATTTGCGACGCGCAGTCGACCCTCGGCGATTTCCCTCAATAATTGGGACGGCCATCGATTTCAACGTTTTCAATTGCTGCCGTCAAAACAGCAAACGTGTTGATTTCCTCCAATCCTCTTCTTTTCCATTCAGCCATGTTTGATGGAGTTCAATATTGCGAGCTATTTTCCGTGTGAAATTTCTGCCGCTCATGCGATGATGTTGCATTTGAGAAGATGTGGAGGAAGAACGGAAGCCATCTTTGAATTCTTGTTGTGAGATGTGCCATCAGGTGAGCGCCATGGAAGCCAACGTCATCATCAACGTGCTCAACAAGAAGCTGGCCTTCCTCTCAGGTGGGCGTGCGCCGGCGTGCGCCAACGAGCGCCAACGAGCGCCAACGAGCGCCAGCGTGCGCCAACGAGCGCCAGCGAATGTGACTAACAGGCGTGTTGTGCTTCCTTTTGAGGCGGGAAAGACCGCCGCAGTGGTTTGATCCTCAGCATCCCGCTGGGCTGCGAGCACACCAACATGGACGAGCTCAGCCACACGCTGGACTACCTGCTCAGCATTCCCAGGTACGCACGCACGCACGCCAGCTCGCCGCTTTAACGCAAAACACGCGCAGCAACTGGCGAAGATGGCGGACGACAGCCTGGCCGGCGTCACGCGTGTCACAGGAAGCGCCGTCGGCAAGACGCTCGCCAGCGGGACGCGGGTTTTGCTCATCGAAGGCAACCGGCGTCTTCGCCCTCGCAAAAAAAACCACAAAATGCCGTTTAGGTTGGAGAATACAAAATGGCGTCGATGCCGCCGACTTGCGGCTTTGACGCATCGGCGCCGTTTCCAACAATCGCAGCCCCGCCCATCGGCGGCTCACTGATTTCTGCTTCACTTTACGGACGTGCAAAGAATCGTCATGATTTACTCCAGTCGGACTCGCTAACGCTAATTAGCGCGCTAATCGCAGCACTTTGATCACTCAAAAGAACGACCATTCGTACAAAAACGCTTCTGGGACGTTACAGAGACGCTTTTAACGTGACTCATCAACAAATGCGCTTCCTACGCTGCAAAAAAACAACTTGAATTGGAATGACTTGATGGTGACTTTTCCCTTCTTCTCTCTAATGTGGCTATCAGAACCACACTGCCCCTAAGTGGCCAAATCAGGTACAACATGAACAGCGCTCCCAGTAAAGGCACACACAAACAAGGGCACGATCATTTCAATAAAATCGATTTTAAATGGATTCTGAATCGTGATTCTTACGACAATGGATTTTTTGGGCACACCCGACTAATGATCTCGATGGATGTCCTCACAATGATAGAAGTGTGTGTGTGTGTGTGTGTGCCAGCGAGAAGTGCAAGGCGCGAGGCTTCACCGTCATCGTGGACGGCCGACGCTCGCAGTGGAACACGGTCAAGACGGTGGTGCTCATGCTGCAGGTACGAGACGCCCGCCCCCGGCTAACGGCTAATGGCTAACGGCTAACGGCTAACGCTTTCAGAACGTGATCCCGGCCGAGGTGTCGCTGGTGTGCGTGGTCAAGCCGGACGAGTTCTGGGACAAGAAGGTGACGCACTTCTGCTTCTGGAAGGAGAAGGACCGTCTCGGCTTTGAGGTTGGACCCGCCGCTCGTCCCGCCGCTCGTCACCTTTGCGCTTCTCCGCAACATCCCGGGCACCTTCCCGCGCGCGCTACGCTAACGCCGCACGAGACGCCACGTGACGTTGTTCCCGTCAGGTGATCCTGGTCTCGGCCAATAAGCTGACCCGCTACATCGAACCCTCGCAGCTCACCGACGACTTTGGCGGAACTTTGGACTACGACCACGGCGACTGGCTCAGCAAGAGATTGGTCGCCGACACACGTTTGCAAATGCAGTCGCTGCGGCCGCTTGTTACCATGGCAACTCACACTCCTCTCTTGTGTGTGCGTGCGCGCGGCAGGTGTTTGAGAAGTTCACCAAAGAGTCCACGTCGCTGCTGGACCAACTGTCCGTCATCAACGCCAGCGACAAGAGCGACGCCCTCCATAAGTATGTGCGCGCGTACGCACGCACGCACGCACGCAGGCGCATCGTTCTCACGTGTGTACGTGTGTGCGTGCAGGTCAGCTGACGTCCTCCTGCCGTCCTTTGACCCCGAGACCGTCCTCCAGACGGGTAAGTTAGCATTTAGCACCTTTTGTGCGCTCGTGTGTGTTCACGTGTGTCATTTGTCGGGCCCAACACACACGCATTTTATACGCATTTTTGGCAGGAAAAAACAACCAATTAATGATTAATTGGCTGAATATTTCCAAAAATATAGAATGCATACATTATTATATATACATATATTAGGGATGCACCAAAATGCAAATGCTCGTCTGAAAACCGAAATGTTGAAAAAAAAAGGAAGCCAATTTTGCATGTATTATTATAATGAATAAAAATGATAATATTATTGTCAAATATTGATTTCCACACTTTGTGCTGCGTTTGCAGGTCACGAGTTGCTGTCCGAGCTCCAGCAGCGTCGCTTTAATGTCTGCGAGGGGGGAGGAGTCGGAGGCGGAGTCGGCGGAGGACAAGGAGGTGAGGAAACTCATTAGCACGCTAATGCTAACGTTAGCGTGCTCGTGTCTTCACGAAAACATTCGGTCGACGATGCTGCAGAAAAAGTGTGTGTTTTTTGGGGGGCGTTTTGGTATCGGTGCGCAATTCCCAAAAAACGTCTGGCGAGCGGCGGCGGCTTCCTGCCGTGTGGGCGCGCGCGCGCCTGAGCCCGGATGCTAGCTAGCGAGCTCCCTCGCAGGTAAACGAGCACCATGGGAGCTCGCCAGCTAGCATGGACGGCTAAAGCCAAACCGTGGCCGCGTTTTGACTTTGCGCCCGTTTTCCCGCAGCGCCGACATGGCGTCCGATGGAGGAGGAGCTTCTGGCGCAGCCGCAGGTCATGAAGCTTCTGGACTCGCTGAGGGAGAAGTACACGCGCTACCAGGAAGTTTGCCGGCAACGCAGCAAGCGCTCGCAGATACACGACGTGCACGCCAAAGTCATGCAGGTGAGACGGCGGCCATCTTGGCGGCGACGGCCGCTGGCGTATTTGCCCATTGTGCGAGAAAGCCGATTCCTGAAAACCAAAGTGGATATGACGGCTTTTCCTCTTGTCACGTTCTCCAAACATGGAAAACAAAAAGTGAAGTCAGGTGTGTGCGTGTGCGCGTGCGTGTGCGTGTGCGTGTGCGTGTGCGTGAGGTGGTGACGTGGCTGCAGGGTCCGGGTTCGGAGCTGCTCAAGACCCACCAGGCCATCGGAGACTCCATGCGGACGGCGCAGGCGCTGCAGCAGAAACACGAGGAGATCGAGAGTCAGCACAGCGTACGTCACGCACGCACGCACGTAACGCACGTAACGCACACGCACACACCTCACCCGTAACCCGCCGTCCCCCCCCAGGAATGGTTTGCGGTGTACGTGGAGCTGAACCAGCAGATCGGCGTCCTGCTGGGCGGAGACGAGGACGAGGACGAAGCCGGCGAGCTGAAGGCGCTGCAGCGGCAGCTCAGCGACGTCTGCTACCAGCAGGCGGCGCTGTTGGAGAGCCGGCAGAACGTCCTGCAGGCCGCGCACGCCTTCCACGCCGCCGCGCAGGAGGTGAGGCCGCCACTGGCTTCCTTTAGCCTAGCTTAGCTTAGCTTAGCGCCGTCGTCATTGTTTGCTCCGTCGTATTTGATCTTACGTCGGAAACGCTTTGAGCTCGTTTGTTTTTCAAGGTTGGTCGTTTCAAGGACGCGTTTTTGTTCCTGTTTTTCTTTCACTGCCTTCGTTTCATTTCGCTCTTCGGTTCATTTTGGCTCCGTTGACCTCAACCGTCGTCGCGCTCGCTTAGTTGAGCTGATTTTCATTTGGCTTCTCTCACTTCATCTTGGCCTTCTTCAGCCATCTTGTTGATTGATTTCAAATTGTAGCTACAGTAGCTAGCTAGCTAAGCCTAGCATCACTTAGCTTCTTTTTCTTTTCTTTTTTTCCTTCTTTCACAACTTTTGAACCTGAATTTCGCACCATCCAAGACTGGCCAAAGAGCAAAACCTTTTCAGCTCTCAGCTCAGTTTGACTTTTGCTTTTCCATGGATGTGGCTTGTGTTAGCACGTAGCTTGTGTTAGCACGTAGCATGTGTTGTGCTTTAGCTGTCGCAGCAGCTGGACGCGCTTCTGGGCATGCTGTGCGCCGACGTGGCGCCGGCGGACGGCGAGCAAATCCAACACGACCTCAAGCTGCTGGAGGAGAAGCTGCAGAGCGTCGGTAAGCCCGGCGGCCGCGCCGCGCTACTTCCTGCGCTGACTCCTCCCCTTTGAGCAGAGGCGGGGCTGGCGGGGCTGCGCCAGAAGGGGGCGCTGCTGCTGGAGCAGACGTGCGACGGCGAGAAGGCGGCGGCCGAGCGCGGGGAAAACGTGCGGCAGATCCACGACGTCATGGACGACATGCAGATGAGAAAACAGAGGTGAGCGCGGGTGCGAGCGCGGGTGCGAGCGCGGGTGCGAGCGCGGGTGCGAGCGCAAGGCAACACCTGCTCAAAGAATGTCTCATTTGCTCAATGGATTCCATTTTCTCCAATTGGATTCCGCTCACTTAGCAAATTGCGTCTGAAATTGATGAATTCTCGCTCGTCCGTTGCGAAAGCCGCGCAAACGTTCCATTTTTGCGCGGGCAGCCATCGCTTCGTTTTTTTTTTAAATGTTACACAAACGTCAGCCAGGATGAGATGAAAATATTTCCACAATTCTCATTCAATGGTTTGAAAATATGAATTGATCTTTCATAAATGTCAAAAAGATTTCAAGAAAACACCAAAACACGATTTTTCAATTTCCTTATCAATTTATGGGAAAAAGCTCGATCCATAGTTTTATGAAGCGATGTCAGCCTCAAAGGAAAATTGATTTGATATCGATTATTTGATTGATTGATTTTATTGACTTTACCCAAAAAAAGTCAAATGCTATAATTGGAGCGATACCATTTATTTGATTTTATTTTTTTACACTTAATCCTGCCAAAATGACACATTTGGAAGTTGTTTGGATGGACACATTTGCACCTTTTTTACATTTTAAAATCATGAATGGAATCGATTTAGTTTCATCCAAAAGGAACTTTCATAGAATGGAAATGTTTGAAAGAATAAGAAAAAAAGAAAGCAAAAGAATTGAGATGAATATTTTCTTCCAAATCATCGAGCGCGAATGCTGACTTGAAACCCAGAGCAAGGCTTCCCGCTGTCGTTTGAATCCCGTCACGCCGGCTGGCCGCTCGTCGTCATGGCGACGAGCGCGCGTGACTCCCACGCTGTCCTTTGCAGATGTGAGGACATGGTGGACGTGCGGCGTCTCAAGATGCTGCAGATGGTGCAGTTGTTCAAATGCGAAGAAGACGCCCTACAGGTCAGACGGGGTCACGTCCGCGGGATGACGTCATCGTGTGCGTGCGTGCGTGACGCGTGTGCGTGCGCGCAGGCTGTGGATTGGCTGTGCGAGCTGCTGGACGCGCTGCTGAAGACGCACCTGCGGCTCGGAGACGACACCCGCGACACCAAAGCCTTGATGGACAAACACAGGAAGTTTGTGGACGTGGCGCAGGTGCGACGGGAAGCGGCCGGCGCCTCCGTTGGCGGACGGCGGTGACCTTCTTGTGGCTTTCCCGCAGAGCACGTACGACTACGGCCGCCAGCTGCTGCAGGCCACGCTGGTCCTGTGCCAGTCGCTGCGCTGCGCCACGCGCTCCTCGGGCGACACGCTGCCGAGGCTCAACCGCGTGTGGAAGCAGTTCGCCCTCAGCGCCGACGAGCGGCAGCATCGGCTGCAGCTCGCCCTCGCCTTCCACCAGCACGCCAACGCCGTCAGTGCAGCAAACGCGCAAAACCTTCGCCACAAAACAAAGGTGACGTCATGTGCATACGATAACAGGCGTGTGCGTGTGTCAGGTGTTACAGGAAGAGCACGTGGAGGCGGAGTCTCTGGAGCAGGTGGACGCTTCGGCCAAAGCTCTGTTGGACAGGCTCGGCACGCCCGTCATCTTCCCCGATGGGTTCGTACGCACACACACGCCGACGACACACGCTGTAACAAGATGGTTGCGCTTTGCACGCATGGCTTCTCCTCGCAAGCGTCGGTCCGCTGCTTTTGACTTCAAACGTCAAATGAGTTCGGAGCCGCAATCTCAGATGTCTCGGATTGAATCGCAAACATTGGCCTGCAAATCCTCATTTGTCACACGCTCGTGTGCGCGTTAGGAGCGAGCAGCACTTCAGCAGCGAGGAGGCGGCGGCGGCCGAGTGCGTGCGAGAGCGCCTCCTGCTGGTGGAGGAGCGCCGGCTGCAGTTGCAGGAGGCGGAGCTGGGCGGCGAGCCCCGCCCACAGGAAGAGGCGCTCCACGCCGCCCTCGACGTCATCGGGGAGGAGGAAAAGGAGGAGGAGGAGGAGGACCAGGAGGAGGAGGACCAGGAGGAGGACCCGGACCTCCACCAGGAAGACCCGGACCTGGTGGAGGACCCGGACCTGGTGGAGGACTCGGACATGCTCCAATGCTGAACAATTGGCCTTTGTTAGCCCATCAAGCTAACTGATGCTAACAGTTTGTTTGTAACATCCGGATTGAAGACATTTTTCCCAGCATGCTCTCTGTTCCTGCTCCTGCTTTCCCAAACGAGACAAAACGAAAGAAGAATTATTTATTTGACTTTTTTTTCCCACCTGAAGCTTTAATGGCTGCTTGCTGCTGAATGTGTCGTCAACCCCCCCCCCCCCCACACACACACACACACACACTTAAATATTCATGCCGTGGTCCAAATAAACGTTTTCAAGTTTGCCACTTTTTGTCTCTTTTTTGATTGATTCTTGCAATGCTGCGACGTTCAAGTGCAAAAAGTGCCTCAGCAAGCGACAACGTCAAACTCAAATGGCCTCGAAAGGTTTTGCTTTGTGTTGATGATTTTTATTTGCGGGAAGACGACCATCGTGTCTCAACAACAAAGATCAAGATCCGATCACGTGAAGGCAAATGAATTGAAATTTGAAGTTGAGTGACGCCATCGAGAGGCGACAGCAATGTCGAGTTCCTTTGAATTTGGGTGGAGAGAAAAATGAACTGAATGTATATTTGTTCCACGCAAAACATTCCTACTTTGTATATATATATATTTGTTGTTGTTTTATGTTTTGTCATCTGAAGGGTACATTTACATTTACTCGGATATGTTTGCAATGGACTTCTTTTTTTTCCCACTCATTCACACAAACACGCTCTCCCGGCGGGGAAGCAATGAAAGTGAATTGAGACGACGTAAGGTTGACGACGTCATTAAGAGGCGACTGTCGGAGTCGTCGTTGGAAAGTGGGAAGTAAAAATGTTGAGTTTTTAAATGTATAAGGGCGTATGTTTCTGATGTGTTTTCGTCCACTTTATTACCCGACGCATTTCACTCCTCGCTTTAATTTGACAGAGCAGAACAGAAAGATCGTCTTCATGTCGTTACGTTCTTGCTGCATTGTGATTAACAATACGAAAAGAGTGAGCTCTAGTGTCAGTTGTCAGGATGGCCGAGCGGTCTAAGGCGCCAGACTCAAGGTTGAAACCTTCTCGCCAACGGGAATTCTGGTCTCCGAATGGAGGCGTGGGTTCGAATCCCACTTCTGACAAGACCTTTTTTTTTTTTTTTGCGTGCTTTTCAATATGTCAACTCATTCGGAAGATACGACGAAGGTCGTATTCGATTCGTTTCGAGATCATTACTTTGAAGTCTGCTTGTTTTAACGGTTGAACTTGTTCAAATAAAAAACATAGCATGGATTGTGTTGCTATGTCATTTAAATTGCGTCAAATACGTCATAAGTAGTATTTGGATCATGTTGCTGTGTTTGCGGATATTTAACGATCATATCGTTCCAATATTATTGGAAAGCAACAATAAACACGATACAGGATTACAAATAATAATGTGGTCAAATATATTCTCGCTGAAACCTGCTTTCGTCTTTAGTTTGTTTTCTAAGCCAATAACTTCATGGCAGTCAGCAGTGATTGGATGGAAATAATAAAGAACATTTATATCATGGTAAATATAATGCAGTCCTGTTTACGAGCTAATTATGAGCACGTCTGCCCCCCAGTGCAGAGGACTGGGGGTCTTGGGCCTTCCTGGCTGGAGTTTTGCCTGGCTTTTCTCCGGGTTCGCCGCTTTGCCTCCCACATTCCGAAGACTGCATTGAACACTCCAAATTGTCCATAGGTGCGATTGTGAATGTGGATGGTTGTTGGTCTCCTTGTGCCCTGCGATTGGCTGGCAACCAGTTGAGGGTTTACCCCGCCTACTGCCCCAAGCCAGCTGGGATAGGCTCCAGCGACCCTTGTGAGGAAGGAATTATTGTATCGTTTTTTTTCTGTCACACACACGCACACGCACGCACGCACGCACACACACACACACACGCACACGGATCGTTGGCGTCCACTAGATGTCAGTTTAGGAAAAGGAAACAACAGCACGCGTATGGGGAGAGATTTGTCCCTAAATTATTCACACAAATACATTTGTGTTTTTCACATCCATACACAATTTCGCGATTTTCACATGTCTTCTTCTTTTTTATTTTGTGTGTGCATTTTCTATTCACTTATGCTTGCGAGTTGTCGAATTGTTATGCTTGCGAGTTGTCGAATTGTAGATCGTCGCGCATGCGCATTTATTTTTGAGACCAACGTCACGCTGTCTGGAGATACAGTATTCACAAACACAAGTTCCTCCTCCGTCCACGGGGAGGCAGTGTTGCTGTCTCTATTGAATGTGAACGGGCCGTTTCTCTTTTAAAATTGACAAACGGAAAACGAGCCGTTATCGCATCCTCCACATAATAATGTGTTTATATTACACAAGTCGGGAAACAAAATGCCACCTTAGTCAAGACCTAAATTGATGTGTGTGAATAATCTGGAGACAAATCTCTCCCCATACCACACGGAGCACATCATTAGGGACACTCGCTTATGTACAGCTGTCCCTAATCATATGTCCACTGAGACTTACGACTACTCTAGTTTATCATTGTTTTTTTATATTATTTTAATTAGGAGTGTTTTCAAATATTATTATCATCATAATTATTATTATTATCATCATCATCATTGTTACTATTAGTCTTATTAAAATGAAGCAAATGAGATGCAGTTAGCATTAGCATTGCTAACAGAAAAGTTACACATTTTTGTCTTGATGTGATTTTTGTTGTTTACATGCTAATTTGAGGACTGCCCCACCCCACCCTAAAACAGTTGTAATCCTCTGATTAGTATGCCAGGAGCAAATGTGCTTGTGTGTGTGGGGCGGGGCGGGGGCGGGGGGGGGCTGGGAAAGAGTAAGGTGGCTCTGCTAGTTGGGCCCTTGAAGGTCTCCTGACTTGTTGAGCAGGTAGTAGCAGGATTGACCCATAAGACCCCCTGAGCCCATTCTGACCCCCCCTCACACACACACACACACACACACACACACTCTCTCTCCTGACTACTGCCACATTGGAATGTTCCAAAAAGAGCTCGCCGGTCCAGACCCAACGTGTCACGTTCAAGTCCCGTCGCACAAAAGGGCCTGGATTGGGAAATGTGGTGAGGGGCCGGTGGCGGTGAGGGGGTCACTTGAGGGTCCGGCCCAGGCTGATTGAGGGGAATCACTTGACACACAAACAATTAGCACTCAACACACACGGAGATTAGCTATAGGCCGCGTTGCCTCCTTTAGCTTAGCGACCCCCCAATCGTGACATTGTCCACACAAAATGGCCGCACCCCAAAGTGTCTTTGAATTGAGCGATGGCGTGTAAAGCAGACGCGATTAGCGACTGGAAGGAAAGCAACGGTGACTTTGACACGTCAAAATGGCCGCCATCATTAGCACGATGCCAAGTTGCTTTCACAAAGTCGTTGGATGCGTCCTAAAGCGTCATCCATCCTCACCAAAATTCAGATGCACGACAGTTGCAGAGGTGGCAAATCCAGGTCCAGAAACCCCCCCCCCGCCGCGGAGTGGCTTTATCACTTCATGCTAGCTAGCTCAGGCAAACAAGCACCCAGGGAGCTAGCTAGGGAGCTAGCTAGTTAGCATGAGGGGCGAAAGCCAAACTGTGGCAGGGTTTTTACTAGTTTTTAGGGCCTGGATTTGCCACCTCTAAACAGTTTTTTCTCTTCCCAAACTACAAAAAAGAAAAAGAAAATATAACACACAGGCAGAAACAGAAACAAAAACATTGTAATTATGGTTATCAATGTATTTTTGCGGGCATCACAAGCTTCCATAGATTTGCCTCTCAAAGCGAGTTTACGAGGCTTGAAAATTGAAAAACTTTTTGCCAAGATTTGGACTTTGCCAGGCATCAAGTGCAACGCTGCGTTGCTCTTTCATCCAAACTGATTTCTTTCCGTCCCCCTCATGGAAGTGTGCAACCCACCGACTCCCCTTGTTAGCACCCTCCATTGCCCCCCCCCCTCCCTGGTCCTAGCTGTCAGCGCTACAACAATAGCGCAGCATTAGCATGCTAATGAGGCCGACAGGTGGCCAGTAGACGTCTCAATTAAAGAGCTCGTTAAACAGCAAAGTTAAGCAACAGCACTTTTTTTGTGTGTGTGTGCATTTCTCACGCAACAAATGAGCGCGCGTGAGTGACAGGTCGCAGGAAGTGAGACGGACGGACGCGGCTAACGAGCGCATTGAAATGCGGCCTTTCCTTGAGGGACGCCATTAAATGACCAAAAGGCCACAAGCGAGACCAGGACGCCACAAAACCAACACGACAAGTTTATTTCCTCCTGCCTGTCTTTCGTGTCCTCAAAATTGTTTTTGTAAGGACCCCCCCCCTCCCCCCCCCCATGTAAGGAGTCGCCAACAAAAGTACGCCCTAGATCGAGTGTCCAAATTGTCCCATGAAGAAAGGGCCCCAAGGATCCCGTAAGAGCGGCCCCCCGTACACGCTGGCCCCTATCACAGAGACAGCCATGTTGGGTGTGGCAAAGATGTTCATCAAGACGTTGCATTCCAGCACAAATTGACGAAGATTATTTTCCACATCCAATATGGCGGACACGCTGCTCTCCTTTGAGTCCACTCAATCCAGTTCCCACTCTGCTATATGCACTGATCTGAATATATGACTGGATAGCTGACAGGCCAAGACTTTTGAAGCTGCGAGGCGGCCATATTGCTCCTCCCAAGAAACGTTTCTTGGCATAGCATCCTATACATTTACAGTCTTGAAATTGGAGAACATTTGAGACAGTTGGTAGTAGAAACAGCATGGTTTTAAAATTGTTAAACATAAACAAGAGGACTTCAAACATTTTACAACTAGCCTTAAATACGTGTATATGCTTAATGAGGTTTGCTGGCAGAAACGTGTCTATTTTTTATGAAAGAATTATAAATTTAATTCAATGAAAGATGCCTGTACCAAATCTAATATTGGAGACTAAGGAAGTGAGCCATAAAAGAAAAAGGGGGTCTTCAAAGCAGCACATAACGTCTACTTGTACATTACTTGTTGTTGTTGTTGTTGTTGTTTTTCAGCCCCGCCACAAACCCCGCCCCCCCGGTCTTATACTAACTGCCTACGAGCTGTAAATGTCTCATCTGTGCGTAAACCGCATCGTTTATACAGTAGTCTGCTCGAGAGATGGGAGGAGCAAGATGGCCGCCTTGGCACTTCAATGGCTTGCACGGGCGTGTCTGGGCTGTTGGCGATCCAGTCATCGATTCTGATCAGCGCTTATATGCCTGCTGGACTGCATACTGCCCCCAGGTGGGCAAAAAAAACACAACAACAAAATGGTGAAAGATGATTTTGTGTTTGGACAACTTTTTTACTCAAAACAACTTTGTCGTCCTTGCTGTTTATTATGATTTCAACAACCGCTTATAATGTCTTCTCACGTGCATGTGAGTGTGTGTTTGTGTGTGTGTTCATTGTGTAGGACAATAAAGATGTAACACGGCATGCTAATCACTTTGTAGCCACCACCAGTTTAGTGCTAATCCGTGGGGCCGTGTTCTCTGGACTGTGAAAACGGGGGCGTGTGTGCGTGAGTGTGTGTGTGTGTGTGTGTGCGAGACATGCGTCACGTCGAGAGTTAATGGGGCGGGCGTCGGGCGTTGGACAAACGGGGTTATGTTACGCGGTCGCGCACAATCAGCGACGGCGGCACTGGACACACACACACAAAAAAATGTGTGTGAAAGATGGCTGCCCCACCCCACCCCACCCCACCCCTTATGAATATGCTAATCCTGGTTTAGCATAGCTCGTTAATTAATGAGCCACAATGGCCCGCTTCTTGGTCCTGGTCTCGGTGTTGTTGAGCTGGCATACTGACACCATTGCAGCATACTTTGAGTGTCATGAAGGCGGGCTGCGTTTAGCATTTAGCGCGTCTGTTAGCGTGGGCCGGGTATTAACCTACATAACGGCAAGTGCACAACAAAAGACAACAAAAGCTGTCGGCCATGACTCACCTCTCAGGGACAACATGTCGTCCTTATTTAGCTACTCGTTAGCCTCATGCTAATGAGTGGGAGTACAATAGCTACAATGTTGTTTCTGGCGTGTGACGGCTAGCGTCAACGTTGTGAGTGTGAACCTCTAAATGCTTTTGTTTTTTTTGTTTAACTCATTCCAATGCTTGGACTACTGACTGGTTATTTGTTTGAGTTTTGTCCACCAAACCTTAGCCTGATACTTGTTTAGCCTACGAGGTGGGCTAACGCTATCACTTGCTAAAAATGTCAAATCACTTAGCTAAGGCTTTGAACTAAATATGAATTTACCGGTAGATGACTTACTTTTTAAGCGGTTGGGAAATGCAAGAAGGAGCAAAATGTTGCCTTTGGTTGCACTTTGACCCCGCATCAACCTCGGGGTGAAAAGGACACTGTGTGACCTCACGCTCCACAATAGCGATGTTAGCATAAAAGAACAGTTAGCAATTGCAACAAATGAAAGGTAGAAAGGCAGAAACTAAGCAGATCCATGTAGCAGGATTAGCATTAGCATTAGCTGGGCTAACATAGCTTAGTCTAATTTTAGCGGAGTCGTCACTTTAGCGTAACTCTTGTGGTTGTCGTTAATCTCATTTGAGCATTTTAGCTTGGAATAGTTAGTGAAATGTTGTGCTAATTGTTGTTGCTAATTTAGCTGATTTGCTATTGTTTTAAGCAATGGCTAATTAGTGTTTGTGTAATCAGTGTGAATGTGAGCTAAATGAGGCTTTTAGTTGTAAGTAATGGCATTTAGCGTTAGCATGGTGGTGTCATTTTTTTTTTTTTAGCTTAATTGGCGCTCTACGTTTCGTTTGTTCGTTTAATGTTGGTAAGCGAGATACGAGTTAGCAGTGATTTAGCATTAGCGTGTGCTTTGTCATTTGTTGCTTGTGTTATGTGACGGTCGGATTTGGACTTTTCATTGATCGTGAACAGAAATGCAGCTCGTGTTTGCTTGTGTGCTTTCAGCGTGTGTAAAGTCAACATGCTAGTGGAGCTAATTAGTGTTTCTGAAATGGCAGTGCGCTCATTAGGACCAACGGAACCCCCTCGAGTCGCCCACCTCATTATAGGAGGCCACACTGCCAAGCCCGCCTTATTAGCACCTGCGTGCTAAAGCGCACGCTAACATTTGGAATGCATTCACTCAATGAAGTTCTTCCTTTTCATTTGTTAATAAACAAACTTAGTTGCAAGGCAATGAAAAAGAACAAAAACGTGCAGTTTCTGTCCAACAGGTGTAAATGCTAACTTCCTTAGCATGAATTCTTCATTATATATTTGATTGACAAGCACACAAAAATCATTCAAATGTCATTTGAAACGGGCAATAATAACAAATACTTTCCACGAGCGTATGTTTTTGTATTTTGGATTGATTTTTCATGACAAGATTAAAGCATTTTCTTTTATTTATGAATAACTTCATTTCTTTGGTTAATAGCATTTTTTTTTTACTTATTTGGAGCAATTTGTGTATTTATGTTTTGCATCGCTTTTTAGGGTCATTTCATTTTTTTCATTCGTATCACTTAATTTGTAACATTTTCTCATTTGTTAAAAGGTTAGCATTTGATTATGTATTAAAAAAAAAGCAGTATAGCATTTGTATTTAAAACATTGGAATTTCATTTCATGCTTATTAATTTGTTCACGATATTTTCTTCGATTGGTTAACCCTGAAGCGTACAAGTTGCTTTTGTGAGTCGTCATGAATCAATGACTGACCTTCTTCACCTCCACAGAGGGCCAAAATATTAGGAACAGCTGCGATGTCGCTAATCAAGTGACCAAGCCAGCAAGTGTGAGCAGTGGACGTTTAATTAGGACCAACAAGTGTCCAACGCCTTTCGTTTTGTGTGCGTGTCCACTTCAGAGTGCTCAAGACTTGGAGGACCCCCCCCCCCCCCCCCCTCAACCCCCACCAGAAGACAAGTCAGGTCCTCGAGTCAATAGTCCGCCAGGCAACAGAGGTGAGGAATGGCAGGCCTCCAAATCATGGCCTGTTTTGTTTTTTTGTTTTTTACAGTGGCAAACGGTTGATGAGGGGGGGGGGGGGGGGGTTGATGGGTGTCCTGGTAGGTGGTCATCGCTGACCCGCGCTCACCCCGCATCCTGTCGCTTTTCTCCGCCGCCTTGTCGCCGAGACCTCCCAGCTAATTAGCCCCCCAGGAGGCGCTAAACGCGTCCGTGTGACTCTGGCGTCGGCCGAGACGCCATTCAGGACGCCCCCCCCAAGCCACCGCCCCTCTACATTTCATCACCGCCTCCCGGTTTTGTCCCACTGTCTCCGTCCATCAATCTTGCCATTAGGCCCCCGTATTACGGAAACCGGCGGGACCGCCCCTTTACAGACCCCCACCCCCCCCACCCCACACGGTCTCATTAACCCCACCTGTTGCTGGCCAGCGATGCCGGCCCCGCCTCCTGAGCAAGGTGGGGGGGGGGGCAGCACTTTGGGTGGTATGTTTCGTGTGTGTGGGGGGGGCACAAAGCCCCCTGTGTTCAGGCGGGCCCACTGGAGCTTGTTTTACAACAGGGGAGGGGCCGCCCTCAATGGGCCAATGATGTGAACCGCCCCCCGACCCCTTTCACGCTCACAAACACCCCCTCCAACCCCCCAACAATAACCCCATGAACCCCCCCAAGACACCCGCCCGCCAAAGAAAAAAAAAAGTTCTCATCAGCTCACAAGGCAGAACTGATATCAGAACTGATATCATATCGGACAACAGATTCAAGACAGGGTTAAGGTTTGTAATTGGGCTCAGGGTTTGTCAAATGGACTTCAAACCCTAACGTTACCCAGCAAATGAGTTTGAAATCAGCCAGTTTGAAACCTTAAGCCTGTCCTGAAACCCTCATTTGACAAGCTCACCAAAATCTCAAATCCTAAATCTGGCTTGAAACCCTTCCATGAGATCCTCGGGTTCGGTTTTTCCCAGGTGAGACGGATTTAGGATTTGAAGTTATGGTCGGGATGTGAAATTTGGCCTGGTTTCAAATCAGTACTCAGAAGTGTCCAAATGAATCAATTAATTGGCAACTAATCAATTCTGTAATTCAGGGCCAACTTTTTGAAGAACTTGCAAAACATCTGCTTTTACTTTGGAAATTGATCGGAAGTGAAGCGGCAACTCGGCGCTTTCAAAATGCTCTCGTGTGATTTTGCATAATTGCTGTTTATCAACAAATAATCATTTGTTAAACAAAATGGCACTTTAATGCTAATTTAAATCAATCAATCAAATGATTGAATAAATCAATCGATCGAATGACAGAATGAATCGATCGGATCGAATCAATCGATCGGATCGAATCAATCAATCAATCGATCGAATGAATCAATCAAATTCACTCAATATAAATTTGCAAAAAAAAATTCTAATCAAAAGAGTCTTTCGAGATTTGAAATGTCAAATAAAAGCAGCCTTTTTTTAAATGACATATTTGACTTTAAATGTATTATCACATGACGTACAACATTTACTTCAACTTTTATTTTGAAAGCACATTTGTGTGTGTGTTGTGTGAGTGTGCCGTTGGACCTTGTGTCGTCGTGTGCGCGCTGCGTGTCCACAACTTGTTAAGGAAAGTGTGAAACGGGATTAGCGCGCTAACACGCCAGCCTGAGCTAGCGAGGCTAGCCGTTGTTAGTTGGGGGGGGTCTTTCAGGCCTTGAATAGCCGTGCGAATATATTCATCCCCATGCGGCTTTGTCGAACCCCCCCAACCCCCGCCGCCTCGCCCCCGTGACCCTGCAGGATCAGAGAGCAGCTTGTCGAAACATTTGTAACATTTGGCGAAAGCAAATCTCTGCTTGTTGAATTGAGCTGAGGAGCGAAGACGAACAAAGTGCCCCCCCCCCAACTCTAGTCCCCCCCCGCCCTGATCTCCTCTGGCTCTCCCACACAGTGGCACAAATCCCCTTTTTCAGCGGTGGGCGGCGGGAGGGAAGAATGGGCCGAGCCGGGCCGGCGCCATTCAATTTGTCAGGCCGTGTAAAGAGCTCGTCAGTGGCACGGGAAGCCGTCCGAGCCCTGACACTTAATTAGCTCCTAATAGTCGCCGGCCGCATAAAAGCCCCGCCCCCTTCCCGGCCCCAGCGCTCAAAGAGCCGGCGTATCGTTTTAAGGAGCGCCGGCCAGCCCACAAAATACGGCCGGAGCCGCAACAGAAGGCAACGAAACGGCAACAAGGCTCGAGCGATTCGGTTTTGTCGGCGCTTGGAATCCGACCAGCTGCAACGTCATCGAACTCGCATCTCACAAACGAGAACGTTGGTGGAAGTCAGCAAAGAAAATTGGCAAGAAGCGCCCTTGGAATGCGCTTCTGCCGTCTTCAAACACAACCGCTCTCACATTCAAGGCCTTTTTGTTTGTTTTGAAAGCAAAACAGCAAAAGACGGTGGCCGCCATTTTGTGGCACGAATGCCTTCAACAACAACAAAAAAGGCCAAAAGTCATCAAATCCACATTTGGAGCATCAGCGGCACCAAAACCACAAAGACCGTCCCAAGTCCAAATGAAAGATTCGCAAGTGCCCGAATGTTGCGGGACGGCCGTCACGAGGACACAAGGCGTCCAACGCAAAGTTTTTTTTTTGCTTTCCATCTCCAGGATACGTCACAATTGTGGCCATCTTCCTCAGAGTTTGCTGGCATTCTCACCAGGACCAAGACAAAGATCACGACAAATCACTCGGCTCCCTAAAAACGCAAAAAGTCAGCAACGGAAAAGAAATCAAATAAAAAAAAAGAAGCTGGCAGGAATCGGACGTCCGCACACTCGGCAGCAAGCAAACATGCCACGACGTCTTCAGTTGACAGCAAGTGACAAAATGGCCGCTGACACTCGTGAGGTCACGTAGAACATACGATTGCCAAGAAATGTTTAAGCTTGACTTCCCCTTTAAATATGTGAGTTGCAACAATCCGGTGGAAATGATTTTCTTCATCATCATCATCATCATCATCATCTTGAATGCTGGTTCTACTCACAACAACAAGCAGAAGAGTTGATCCAATTGTCCGTTGTCAAGCCGCTTTCTGATGGATGCGGAAGAAGGTCTCATCTGTCCAACGTGCTTTCCACTCTTATGCTGTCTTGGCTGACCAGCCACAAGGGGGCGCGCTTCTGCCTAGTCCAGGTGACCGTGCGCCACCTGATGGCTTTAATTGCTTTCATGTGGGCCAGCGTGCAAAAAAAAGGGCAGATGGGTGGAGCTTACATCGGCTATCGAATCTTTAAGAGGCCTGAACTAACACCATCTTCATCATCGTCATCTTTAACTTTGCCTGTAAGGGTTTTTTCCCCCATCAGGAAATTCCCGGATGTCCTGCCGGACAATTTGGTTGGCGACCCGTTCGCCGTCGGCCGCGGCGTTGGCGGCTCGTCCTCCTCCACCCTCCATCTTTCTTTCTTTCTTTCTTCTCCTCATCATTATTAGCATCGCCATCATCTTGCATGCATGCAAACAAACAGATGGTGGGAGGGGCTTAGTTTATGAGCAAGTCGTCATTTACAAACATTTGAAATGGATTTATTGACGCACCTGCAGGCTTCAAAGCCAGGGTGCGAGTGTGTGCGAGTGTGTGCGAGTGTGTGCGAGTGTGTGTGTGCAATTTCACTTAACAATTTGCGGCCCCTCCCTCAAGGCAGTTGATTGCTAGCTTGAAAACGCACACACGCACGCACACAGAGTGACTGTTGTTTTCCCGGTGCCCCCCCCCCCGGCCCCCCCTCCATATAAAAGTCTCCAAGCCCCGGCAGGCGCGTCACTGTGCAGCTGGCGTGCACTTGGAAGGACGTCCACGTGCGGCGCACGTCCAACGTTGACCACGTCACGCCGATTCCAAGTCAACCTTTTGACCTTTTGGGCAACTTTCAAGTTCGGCAGCCAGCAAGTGACGGTAAGTTTCAACAATTTGACGATGCGGACGCGCGCTTTGGGAAACTTTCCTTTTCCTTTCTTTCTTGCTTTCTCGCACCTTTAAAGGCGCGTGAAAACAACAACAACTTGACTTGCAATTTGATTGATTTACAAGCAAACGTGTCAATTCCATTTTGACCACATGACGCCAGACGTGACACGACATCGAAAGCGTCCTTTTTCTTGTATTCAAACGTCCTCGTCGCCTTTTCGTAACGTGCAATCGTGCACACCGTCTTTCCGTTAATAGCTTGTGGTGACTTTCTGGTCTTTTCGGCCACAAATACAAAGGAAACGTGTAGTAAATATATATAAATATATATATATAATAAACTATATGCGCGCCAATTGAAACCTTGTTGTGAAGGAAATCTCATTTCAAGAATATGATGATGGATTGGCTTTTTTCTTAAATTTTCATTTAATGGGAAGGGAATCAACATTTAGTGTATTTGTTGATTTTGGACTTTCTAGCCAAATAAAAAGTCTTGTCATCTTGTTACGTAAATGGGCAAATGTGCATTGTGAATTTGTTTGCTGACTTGATTGACGAAATGAGAGAAAATGGTTTCAAAATGTGAAATTGCTGAACGGTCAAATGATAAGAAAAAGGAAGCGGGAAATCCAATATGATTTCCATGTTGGCTTCGCGCGCTTGACATTTCTTCCGCCATTTTATGTCCAAAGCGCTGCCGGGTTTTGACGTCCGCCACATTTCAACGACGTTTTGGTGGAGTTTTGTGAATTTCGTGAATTGTTGTGACGCGATGTCGTCTCTCTCGCAGGTGCAGGTGCGCGCGCACGATGGAGTCGGACGCGAGCCGCGTGTCGTCGCCGGAAGCGGTCGCCGCCGCCTTCCTGGCCGCGCCGCGCCGCTCCGCGCACGCGCACGCGCACGGCTTCCCGGGCGCCGTGTCGTCCACGCAGGGCGACTCGCCCACGGGGGGGCCGCCGCCGCCCCCCCGCCACCATCTGCGCCGCTACCCGGACGACGACGACGACGACGACGATGACGACGGCGGGGACGCGCTTTCGGCGGCGGCGCGCTTGGCCGCCTGCAAGAAGGCCGAGCGCAAGTTGCTGTCGGAGCACGAGCTGCAGTCCATCCGGCTGAAGATCAACAGCCGCGAGCGCAAGCGCATGCACGACCTGAACGTGGCCATGGACGGCCTGCGCGAGGTCATGCCCTACGCGCACGGACCCTCGGTGCGAAAACTCTCCAAGATCGCCACCTTGCTGCTGGCCAGGAATTACATCCTCATGCTCAGCTCGTCGCTGGACGAGATGAAGCGGCTGCTGGCTGACGTTTACGGCGGCGGCGGCGGCGGCGGCGGCGGGGGGGCGGGCGCGGCCCACCACGCCTCTTTGACGCACGCGCATCTGGCGGCGGGTGCGCACGGCGTGCACCACTCGCTGCTGCCGCCCCCTCCGCCGCCGCCGCCGCCGCCGCCCTCCGCCAGGGCCCCTCACGGACTCCTCAAGGGGCCCCCGCCCCCGCCCTTCCAGCACTGGGGGGTCGCCGCCGCCGGCATGCCGTGCCCGTGCAGCATGTGCGCGGTGCCGCGCCTGCACGCGGGGGACTCCAACAAGTGAACGCGCACGCGCACCAAAGTGCGCGGCCCTTTCCCCGCCGCGACACTTGTAAATAGGTGGGCAGCGCACGCGCATGCACGCGCGTGCGCTGTTCCTTTGTACATTTTTCTAAGGAATATTTATTGACGATTAAGTGTCATGTGACTCCACTCAAATAAAGTTTAAGAAATGACACGAAAAAATGACGTGCATTTTTTCCCCGTTTCCATTTGAGTATAAGATTTTTTTGGGGGTGTTTAAAAAAATGTCATTCTTTAAATGTCTTCTTATTTGAGTTGTAAAAATGGGGGAAAACGAAAATAGATCGAATGTCATCTTTTTGCCAATTTGACACACTTAACACATCATCTGAAATCATTTTCCATTTTCACGGCACGTATAAGAAAAAAAAATAAACAAAAAGGTATTTTTTTTGTTTTGTTTGAGTTTTATGAATATAAAGAATTCAAAGTCCTTGTTGTGAGTTTGGATGGCAACATTTTGCGCTCATTATTAATATTAATATTCTAATCCATCTGTGGATATTCAGATTTCAATTCTAAGATTTAACGACAAGTTAAAATGTTGCCGTCTTTTTCCGATTCGTTTCTCGTTTCTGCGGCGACCATTCAAAAATTATTCGAGACCCTTTTCAACGATGAGCAAACAAACAAAACGATCGATGATGATTTCCAGGTTGCAATTTAGCTGCACTCACAAAAATGACAAATAAAATAAACAGTTAAGCCAGTCACATTCTAAAAATGGATTGGTTAAAAAAATAAATAAAACAAGTACCAATCTAGTAGGTTAAGGTCATATTGGCTTGATTAATCAATAAATAGGTCAGACATTCACCATTCCGGGTGGTTACAGGCAAACCAATTTTATTGGTTCGTATCAATTTCATGTATTCTAAATGTATTTATTAATGATTACAAGTGTTATAATTGATTACAATATATAAATAATATAGTGTTTAAAAATGGGAATGTCGATGACTAGGCGTGGCCAGCTCCGTGGCCTAGTGGGAGAGTGCCGACCCTGACACTGGCCGGTTGTGGGTTCAAACCCGGGTCGCGTCACACCAAAGACAATAAAAATCTTTTTGCTTGACACTCAAATGCGGACAAAGAATTTCGGCCCACTTAGAAATGGCTTCTGTGACAATCAGTGGTACTTTTTGTCAGGATTCCCCCAAAAATCTCAGCCTCTAACACAGATTATGTCTTGATCACAATAAACAATTTGTATCGGTTGGCCCAATCGCCAAAATATATATTGAACTGTTAAGACATTGACAGTAACTAAAGTCGATTTCACATTTTCAGTAGTAAAGACTTACTGTAAAGATGTGGTTTTTAACTGCAAATCACAATTTTATAGTACACTACTCTCACTTTTTTTTTTTTAAATGCAGGCCAGACACTCATTTTAATCTGAAAAAATAAAATCCAATTGTATTTGTTTATAAAATGTGCAACATGCACAATTATTCAAAACAATCATTTACAGTCATTCGAATTCATTTAGCAGCATTCCAACATTTTGTGGACAATATGAATGATTTCTTTGCCCCGAAAACGGAACTTGTTGTGTCTCAGTAGCGCATTGCCGGCAAAGGCAAGCTGCAGCTCCTCCAATCGGCAATTTCTCCCATGATGTGCACAGACCGGCGGGTCACATGACAACATTCGTTGGAGGAAGACAAACGTTCGCGTTTGTTCCAATGAAGGAAGAAGATTTCATTGAATATGGAAAGGCAAATGTACAACTTGGCCCAGATCGTCAATCGCACAAGCAAATGAGAAGCTCATTTCAAACTGACGTCATCAACACAAGCATCCCTGAAACCCGAACAGAACAACAATCTAGCCTACAATTGCAACAAAGCCTTGCTAAGGTGAAAGCTCGCATCGCTACTCATGAGGCCTCCCCAGCACACAGCAGTGGCTCAATCTTTAAGGCGGTAAGTCCTATCGCTCGATGATGCGACCAGTCCTTTTGGTGAAAAGCAGCGTCGCGAGCGGGGGGGGGGGGGGGGGGGGGGGGGGGGCGCTTGAGCGCTTCCAACAATCGGCCCAGTCCACTGAAAAACGGGCCAGCAATTCAACCAGTTGTTTTCGGCCAAACGATTGGCAAAAGTCCAAACGTCTCCGCTGTGCCTCCCGTTTGCCCGCCGGTCAGTTGAGGCCCAGGCCCAAGCCCCGCCCCCTTTCCAGGTGAGGAAGCTGGCAAGTGCTTTGATTTTAGCGCTTTTCCGTTCCTGGCTAAGGCACGGATGACGACGCGCGCGCACAAAATATAAAAGAATAAAAAAGAAAAATATTCAAAGCTAAAAAAGTGAGTTTGAATGTAGTGCAGTTAATTTCTTGTTGTTTGCTTGTCCAGATTTCCCTTGAAAACTGGTTTCCAAAGTCTGATCAAGCTCTTTCACTTGATTCGGTCCAATTGGGTCACATTTAATTCGGCTCATTCGGTCCGATTGGGCTCATTTGGCGAGCTCGGGTGTCATTGGCTGCCATTTGGTGTCATTGGATCAATCAAGTGCTTCAAGCCCAGCGCGTGCCTCCCATTTGCAGGTCGGGTCCCGGGGGAGCTTTTTCCACTGCAGGGGAGGATCCAGAGCCGAACCCGCACGACCTTGGGCAGCAGGTCGAGCGCAAAGCAACACCTTGTTGGATTTGCACAATTTTGCATTTCTTGCGCAACCCGCTGAGCCGAGGCAGTGGCGGGAAAAAAAAGGAGTCCTAATAATTGGATTGCAGTGTTTCTTTATTTGTGTCTGCGTGCTGGTCTGACTGGTCTCGCATCCGTCCGGTTGTGTGTTCCAAGTACCCTTGAGCTGAACCCTGATTTGCTCCCGGTGGACCCGGCAGCAGCCGACCGCCGGCGTGCGAATCAACGGCTGAATGTCAGGCTTTGGAAAGCGCTTTGCTGTAGTTCAAAAACGCTCTTTTCAAAAAAGTCCATTTACCGATTTCAAAACGGATCCACGGTCAAAACAGTGTCTTTTTATCTCCAGCCATAAACAAGTTGCTGCTTATGTCTCGGCTTACAGGAAGTCATGGTTTACAAAATATTGTTGACAGAAATCCATTTTGCCAAAATTGAACCAAAAACCACAACCATAAAAGTTTCTATACAAATACATCAAATATTAGACAAAAAGATTTGTGTTGACAAGTTGGCAAAATGAAGCGAGCTCATCTTTGCTAAATTTAGCCGGTACCGCCGCCTCAGAGATCCTACTGAGAACAGGAGCAGTCACTCTCAAACGTCAATGCAGTCCTGTCAAAGCAAGCGCCCCCCCCCCCCCCCCCAAGTAGGGCCGAACATTCCAATATCCAACGTCAATAGTTATGTTATATATGATCAAAAACTATAGTAACTTACTAAATCACAATCAGTATATCTGAACAATTATGAAAACATAAAGTCAACGAAGAGTGCTAAAGAAATGGATTTGATCATCTGTCATATTCTCTAAACATAAAGACTAAATAAGGAGACACATTTTTGATGAAGAGCTCAAATGAACTGCAATCACATGTCGACGTCTTTGTGCCAGAAAGTGTTTATTAGCAGCAGAGAGAAAGAAAGTCACGCTTGCTCTAAAAATGCTTAGCATCCGTTTTGCACAAAATGGTGGCCAAGACGTCCAGAATTCAGGCCCAACAAGCGGGAAAATGCAGGCCACTCCAAGTTAGTCACTCGGGGTCTGGCTCGGTCCAGCAAAAGCACTTGAAATGCTGCTTTTGAAACTAAACAAACAGCGCCCCCTTTAGGCCAAGCGGGAAAAATCGCTGGTGGACGAAGACTCACTTACGTCTTACGCTTAGTCTGTTTTGAAAGTTTGTGTACGTCAGTATTGGAATGAGGACGACACTGCGAGTCGGTGAAAGCTGAATCTGAAATGAATCCTTTTCTGCAGTGGTTGGCACGACATCATGGCGACGTGACGACGTGACGACATCACCAACAAATGTTGGATCAAGAAAGGTTGTTCACAATTTCTTATCAAATGCCATTTTTCAAGCCCACCTACGTCGCTTCTCATATCAGTGTGTACTCGGCGTGAATGCTCGTTCTGGTATCGGCCTGAAAAAAGTGGTCTTGAACATCCCTCATCAAAATTGGAACCCATTCAGCACTTGAGCGCGTTTTGCTTAAAGATTGGACGGACGTGCACCAGGTTTGTCTCTTGGCCACTGGACGACAAATCACAGGATTCATAAAGTACTTGTGAACATACACCAGCAGGTGTCAGGAAATTCTTGGTAAAAATCCGGTGTCATGTGCCCTTCATGTCTAGTTACACAAAATGGAATAAAAATGAAAATCGATACATCAAATCTTTGTAAAAAAAAATCCAATGGCATCAGCGTGGACCCGATATTAATTGGCATGCGAGTTGGCAGGTGACTTTGTACAACAGGACACTTTTGTGTCAGAGGGTTCTGGTTGTGATCCAAGTTCGGTTGTGGTTGTGATCCAAGTTCGGTTGTGGTTGTGATCCAAGTTCGGTTGTGGTTGTGATCCAAGTTCAAGTGGGCCCAAGTACAGATGGGAAGTGTTTCAAGACTGTAGTCCTCGTCTCCGGATTTTTGGCTGTCCCAACATATGGGGGCTTACCGATTATTACGGCCATTAAAAAATGGTCTTGGTCTTGTCACGGTTTTGACTCAACTCCCAAAAGCGGCGGTCTTCTCTTGGTCTTGGTGTGTTCTAGTCCCGGGGCAAGTCTTGATGTGGAAAAACGTGGTCTTTAGCACACCGCTGGACCCTCTCCAAACTCCAAACCATCAAACCTGTCATGGTCTTCTTTGATCTGGAACATTCCCACCGACCACCAGGCAACTTCACAACAAGTGCCGGTTTTGGGACACAACTTCAGGTGTTCTTCGTGTGACCTCTTAAGGACAACATCCAACCTTTTGAGGACTTGTTTTGCGAGAGAGAAAGTGTGTGTGTGTGTGTGTGCGTGTGCGTGTGTTTAACAGAAGTAAGAATTGTGCTGCTGCGTCGTCATGGTGACCAAGGATGGATTGATCCCGGTCTTTTCTTGCCACCGTGACGACAGGAAAAGATGGCACAGGCGAGTCTTTTAGTGTGCAGGTGCACACGTGCCGTTGGTCCAAATGGATGATGATGACGCCCTCCTCCCCCGCCCCCGCAACACCACAAAGACCCCGCTCTTCCTGCAGCAGGAGCCTGGAAACTGCACGGCGGATATGGTGGCGGGCGCCCATCCCGCCCATGAGGGACACCAGCTTCTTTATTTGGGGCACATGACCTCCGCCAAGCAGGTGTCCCCTTTTTGCGTCCGCCGGATCCCATGTTAGCATCCTGCCTTCTTTATATTTGTTGTCAACACACACACGGGGACGCATGAGTGCCGGCCCACAGGTGGCGTCCCTTCCTCTGGTCCGTTTTCTGCACGGACTTCCTGCGCTCGTCCTTCTGTTGCAAACAAGCCGCCTTGTGTTTGTCCTCGCGAGGGACGCTCGCACAGCGGGGAGTCCATGTTTCCAGGGGGATGGCGGGGGGAGGGGGGCTGCTTCAGTGATGGCTTGTGTCAATGTTCTCGTTGTGACTTTTGAAGGTGGGGGGGGTGGTGGGCAGGGCTGGTGCTACACCAGGCCAGGCGGGGTGTTGCTATCCAAAGCAAGCATTTGATTTGATGTTTGTAAATATATCTATAAAAGATGTTCTCATCCGCCCACATATTGGTCAGCCTTGGGAGAGAAAACCATCCCTGTTGTTGGGGGGCAGAAACGCAATATTTGGCCAAACGCAGAAACGTTCACCTCGGCTAGTTGCCAACTAGTGTGTGCCTATTTTTGCACCCAAAGCTCATGCAAAGACTCCGGTCCTGACGGATTTCCTGCCATCCCGGCGGTGCTGTTGAGCTTGTTGGATAGGAGCTGCCCCAAGGTGGGGGTGGTGGTGATGTGGGGGCTGGTCAGGAGGGGTGGGGGCCTGCTCATTTAGCTCACTTTCCAGCATGTGAGGCATCACTTTCAGAGTTTCCACCGCCGAGCACGAAGGTGAAGCGTTTGAGTGGTCGTCGTCGTCGCGTAAAACATTTCTCGTTTCTGCGGGACTCAACTTGAAGATGAACGTTTTGAGCAACCCGATGCTCAGAGGCCCCCAGGAGCCCCACTGTGGACAGGACGTGACCACCTGCCCATCCGCCTTTGCCTCCCACCTCCACCTGCCGCCAGCACCGGGCGGGCCCGCCAGGGGAGGGTCCTCCAAGGCGGGCCGGGAGCTGAGTGCCGAGGAGCAGCAGGAGCTGAGGAGGAAGATCAACAGCCGCGAGAGGAAGAGGATGCAGGACCTCAACGTGGCCATGGACGCCCTGAGGGAAGTCATGGTCCCCTACGCCTCCTCCGCCCCCGCCTCGGTAACCCCCCACTCTGCGGGCGCCCCTCCTGGACGCCGGCTCTCCAAGATCTCCACGCTGGTGCTAGCGCGGAACTACATCCTGCTGCTGGGCTCGTCCCTGCAAGAGATGCGGCGACTGCTGGGCGAGCTCAGCGCGGGGGCGGGGCCCGGTCCCAGGCTGCTGCTGACAGGGGGATGGCCCCTCATCTCAAGTCCCGGGCGGCTCCTCCTCACCCGGGAGCCGTTCCCGGCCTCGGCCACCTCGCCCCCCTCGTCAGCCCTCAAGTGTCCCCTGCTGTCCCCCGGCCTCCCGGAGGCCCCGATTCCCCCTGCGCAGTGGGGCTTCTCGGGGTTGCCCTTGTGCCCGTGCGGCGCCTGCAGACTGCCCAGGTTGGGCCAGCTGGCCCCGCCTCCCAGGTTCCCCAAGTGACACCCGCAAGTTGGCCGACACTCCTGCCTGATGAGGTTTTGCAAAACGATAACAATCAACAAATGAAGACATGAGATTAAGGAATGAATTTTGTGCTGCTGTGACGACATCATGTTGACAGGACCGCTAACACTCGTTGACGCTAACAAAGACGCTAACTGTGGAGGTGCAACTTTTGGACCAGCTAATCAACAAGCGGTCCTCGTCTTTGGTCTGCTGCAACTTGGAGACCCCGGGCCGTCTCCCGTTGACGTCCCCCACCCCTCCCCTCGCCTCCCCCCAGCACGAAAAGATCAAAGTGTTGTAATGAGGCCTTTTGATTCTTTGCTCTTTCTCCAGATGACAATACGTTGAAACGGGACAGAAAAAGTGAGCGCTGGTCCTGATGGGGTCCTGATGGGAAACCCGGCGAGCACTTTGTGAGGATTAGTCGTGTGAAAGGAGCGGCCGCCGGTAGCGTGAGGCGCACAAAGGAGGCGCTGGACGCAATTAGGCCAGATGATGGCAAATAAGGACCAGGGGGGCGGGGCTTCATCAAAGTCAGATGCTCCATGTTGTCCTGCGTTCATCTGCATAAAGCTGTTTTGTGCCGGATTAGCTACCTTGCTACTTGGTCCACTCGCCCACCTTTTTGGTTTCGGGGGGGGGGGGGGACGCCCCCCCCTCAACCCATCCATCTTAAGTGCCCCCTAAGAGGGTGTCGCTTTCTACTGCCGGCTGCTCTCATTGTTGCGGCGTCGCGGGGGTCCGCTGGCGCTCTTTGCACTTTAACTCATCTCCTGCTTTCACGCACACTCACACATTTCTCTCACCCTCACACACACACTTGTCTTTGTATCATGGTGGGGACGTCTCATTGACATGATGCATTTCCTAACTCCTTCCTCGAACCCTAACCATCCAAAATGATTGCCCGCCCCCATTCCTTACCCTCAGCTCAACCATAACCCAATTCAAACCTAATTCTAAAACAAAGTCTTGACCTTCAAAAAGAGGTCCGAACTTGTGGGGACCACCCAAAATGTCCCCACAACGGTAGTTAAACCTGGAAAAAGACGCATGCATGGACCCCACAATGTAGCAAAGACACACACACGCACACACACACGGGTGCAGCACAAGGACCGTGTTTTCTTGATCAGCGTTGCTTCTTTGTAATTAGGAGTGTCAAAAGAATTGAAATAAAAAATGACACAAAACATTCCCCCTATTTTTCCTGTCTTCGATTTAATCTGAATGTTAAAAAAAAAGAAAAGAAAAAAAGGACATGTGTGAATGAAATTTGTATGCAAATGAACGAGTTGCAAACTTCTTGGCCAATAGGAACGATCCGTTGTTGTTCAACTCAAAGTCAAATATATCAACATCCATACTTTCATTTCAACAAAGTCATCTCATAAGAATAACTAATAATAATAATAATAATAATAATAGTAATGAAAATAAACAGTTCTATTCTCCCCAAATTTCCCAGGGTTGTCTATTTTGGGGATTTTTATTTCTTATTAAATTTAAAAAAAAAGTTTTGTGAAAATGTTGCAAGTTGTATTTTTCAAGAACCGCAAAAACTGTTTTCAAAAGTGTTTTCATTCCAGGAGACGGCAAAAAGGTTTCAAAATGAATTTCAAAGTCAAATTCCTTTCAAGTGATTTACATTGTTGGATTAAAATTCCTAATTTGTTTGGCGGGAAAAATAAAGCACGCGGCTACTGTAATAAGCTCGGGCTCTCCCAGTGACCTTTGAACCTTGCACGGCCTCTAGACAAACACACACACAAATTCCTCTTGCCTCATCACGCGTGCGCACAGAAACACACACCTAATATATATATATATATATAAAAATAAAGAGAGAAAGAGCGAGAGAATAAACTTCATATTCCTTTCAAGAGAAGTGACTAAAGATTTTTTTTTTTGTTTAAAGCATTTGTTATTATTCACTCACTTGATAGATTTGATAAATCCTCTTTTTATATTAAAAAATAAATAAATAATGGTAGCATTTGAATTAACATCCATACATTTTGCATATCAATTTGAATTCTTTTCCTATTTCAATACAATGATGATTATGAATATAAAGCATTTTCAAAATGGTTGATCATGAAACAAGTCAATCTTCATTCTTGGCAGCAAAAACATTTTTCCTCAAACACATTCACATGAGATTTGCGATTTCCGGAAAAAAGGATATTTGACGTCCTCACAAAGAAAAATCTTCAACCGCTACACTTAAAAAGTAGATTTAAAAAAAGAGCCATTTAAAAACAAAATGCTACGAAAAATATTCAAAATGAAAGATTGTCTTCAAAAAGTACAAACTATTTCATTCGTTTAAATGAGCAACATCAAATGTATCTTGTAAAAGTGAAAGCTGAAAGAAATAACGAAATCAAACACATAAAACTGCAATACATTTTTTTTATTTAAGAAAAGAATGAAAATCAGGAAATGAAATAAAGTCAAAAGAAAATATTCAAATATAAAAGGATTCCAAATTCCAACATATCAAATGAGAAAAAAGAATGTTGCATAAATCAAAATGTCAACAAACTCAATGAAAATCTCATGAAAATTTGCATGCACTCAAAACGCATACTTATTATTATTATTATCATTTATTTATTTTATTTATTCATTTATTTCAAAGTGTCGCCACGGCAACGCTCACTTGCGCCAGCTCACAAGTTTGTCGTTACCGTGACGACGACGGCCGGCCCACTCACCCAGACCAAGTTCAAAGGTCAAATGTCTCACACGCGCGTCGTGATGACATCACACATTGTGACGTCATCGGATTGACACGCACACACGCGCGCACGCGCACACACGCACGGACAGATAGATTTCCATCGTGTGTGTGTGAAGTAGCAATAAAGTCAAGGGTTTTTTTCTTCGTTTTTTTGGGAAGCACACAAACACGCACACAAACACACACACACACATCTGACCCATCCATCTGCTCACACACACACACACACACACGTCAAGGGCAAAGGTCTAAATGTGTATGTGTGTGCGTTGAAGTGTGTGCGCGCGCGTCAGGTCTGGACGGACGCCACAAGACTTCAGTGTGTGTCTCTGAGCGCCCCCCTCCGCACGTGCACGCGCACACACACACACGCACACACACACACACGCACACACACACACACGCACACACACACACACACACACACACACACACACACACACACACACAACACTTGTTCGTTGAACTTTCTGCTGACCAGCATAAAGTCAACACGTCAAGCCAAGGACATTGCACGTGTGTGTGTGCGCGCATGTGCGTCCTCCGGGAACTCGAGGGCGGGTCAACATTTGAGGCCGAGCAGAAGAAAAAGAAGACGAGCGAGCAAGTGCGCTTTTGCTGTGATGTCATCAGGTGCGCACGTGTGTGCAGGTGTCTCCTTATTAGCATACATTAGCATGTGTCAAAATCTGCCCCAGCGTTTCGGCTTCCTGGACCGCCGCCCGCACGTGAGCGCGCACGTGAGCGGCCTATTAAATTAACACGCACACGCAAAAACACACTCAAATTGCAACAATATCAATAATCAATCCATCAAATATTGGTGTTTGATTTTGGCAACGTAGGCCGGCGGTCCTGAGAGAGGGAGGCCTGCGCCGTCGTCGGAGTGGTCACAGCTTTAGCCGGCTGTAAAAGCAACATGCTAGCTAGCTATTTGTTTATTTACTTCAAATGTAATTGCATAGTGATAAAAAAAGAAAAAAAAAAAGGTAGATTGATGTTCTATGTTCCCAGTTTGGTCAAAGTTTTCCAAAGTAAAAACAGATGTTTGCAAATGTCTTATTTTTGATTAAACAGAAGATTCTTTCATGAAAGATGACAGAAATCAGTCAACAATTACTGTTGAAATGCTGAAATCGGAGGATTTGGATCAATTACAAAATGGCTCCAATTATCCAAATAGTTTTTGTAATAATAATAGTAATTAATTTGATCGATTACTTGCTGATTAATCAATTAATTTGGACAGCTCTAATACAAATATAAGATTTATATATTTTTATATCGATAGGCTCGTGAGAGAAAGTCGTGATTTGGACTGAAGGGACAATCGAGGATGAGTTTTGGCTTCTTTCTGCTCCTTCCCCAAAAACATTTTGGATCTTGATCCACATCAGGATCAAACTTTGGAACGATAACAACTGGCCAAAATTCAAAACCTCATTTGTAGTCCCGCTAAAAACAAAGGCGCCAAGGTGACTCGGGCGTCGCCGTCCTGTCTCAAGCGCCGGCGCCCCCCGCGGGGCAAACAGGACGCGTGTTTACCGGGCCGCTGTCGTCGTTCCGGGGAGTCTTGTCGCGCTCACACTGTGCGACACGCCAGCGCTTAGCCTCGGCCCGCGACGCATGCTAATGCTGAGATTTGCCGTCACCGCCGCCGCGCGCCGCCGCCATGTTTAATCAGGAGACAGATTAGGAGAGCCAGTCCACCTGGACCACGGCGAGAAGGCTTTAAACAGCAACGATGACCACAATCCATACGAGACCGCAAGCGGATGATGGAAGGACTAAAGACTAGCATGCTGAGCTAACGTCGGGATGCCAACAAAGACAAATCCCGTCAAATCAGTTCAGACATTTGTGAGTATATCCGGGATATCGCCATTTTTCCTGCTACTTTTTGGTGCAATGAATTGTGGGTAATCCACTTTCCACTGCTGATGTGGTCCAAAAGTGCAACGAGGACGGAAGAGGGCCACACGGGCGGCGGTGCGGGTCATGTTTGTGTGGAGCGGGTGGCAGTGGGAGGAAAGGTTTTGCCTGGGCTGGACGGCGCCCCCTAGCGCCCGGCAGATGCCATCGCTCTCACAATCCAATGGGATCTTTCGGCTGCAGGCCGTCAAAATCCAAAAGCTGGCCTGGAGAACAGGACCAGAACTGCAGTGAGTCCAACGCCATTTTAACAACTCAACTTATGGCAATAGCATCAAACAGGCACAACATTCGTAGACGTGATGTAAACCGTCTCATGTCAATATCGAAACAATGACATCATAGACAAACACCAGCATATAGAAACTGTACGGCAGGGTTATTTTAGCAACTGTTCAAACTAAAAAAAATAAATCTCAAATTCAAAAAAAACTTTTTGTTGAACTAAAATTCAAACGAAAATGCTTTAAAAAAAAAAAAAAACTAAACTAACTGAAGATACATTTGATGTTTACAAAAAACAACTATAATAATAGCAAAAATGTCCTTTGTTTGAGTCTTTAATGCACCTTTGGGGATGATTTGAAATCTATTGAATTTCACCGGAATGACGACGTTTGAAAATGTGTCAGACAGAAGTGATGTCATCACAAAAGCGCCTTCAGATGAGGCCACAACCAAATGCAACGCTAGGAAAGAAATGAGTTACTGTTCTCATGATGTTCCCGTACAAGCGGAGGTGGCAAATCCAGGTCCAGAAAGTCAAAACCCCGTCACAGTTTTAAGTCCAGGTTCATTCACCTTGACGGGCCCCATCCCTAGCTAGCTAGCTAGCTAGCTGCTCATTTACCTGCTAGGAAGGTAGCTAGCTAGCATCAATAGCTAAAGCCAAACCGTGGCAGGGTTTTTACTCTCTGGATCTGGATTTGCCGCTTCTGCCACAAGTAATACACATTGAAAAAATGGGAAAAAAACTAATACTGAAACTAAATAAAACTAAGCTTTTTTTTTTAAATAACTAAAACTAATAAAAACAGAACCACCCTAAAAACTCATTAAACTAACTTAAATTTAAAAAACCAAACTCAAATGAAAATTCCCAAACTATAATCCCCGCTGTGCGCATATTCAAGCAATAAATACGTCATTCAAACGGGGAAATCATTGCATGAACTGTGGAGCTTTTTTTCCTACACTAATGAAAGCACTTTGCACAACATCGCATATCAAACGAGGCATCAACAAAATGAATGGCAAAGACCAAACAAATGTGGCACTCACAAATTCCACTTTTTGACTCCTTGCAAACAAAGTCGTTGGTCACAAATTTAGGATGCGTCTGCAAGCTTCATCAAGCAACCAAGCGTGGGAAATTGACAAAAACAAGTCAAGAAAAAAAACCGACCTGCGGACGTTTCTCTGACGAGACGCCACTGCACTTCCTCATTCCTTTTCCCGCCCACTGATAGACGCACCTAATTGGCTGCACCAGGTCACGTGACGTCATCGCAAGCCAGGCGCTCTTATTGGTCAATCAGAACCTCACGCACAGGCAGAGGACGTTTAAAGGGACAGTTTCTAAGACTGTCTCTAAGATATGCTAACGCAGTAGTTTTTATTTTAATTTTAATGACTGACCAATTTTAACAGGTGCAAAAACTGACATCCTCTCAAACTGGAATTGGAAGTTGAAAATACTTATTTTATGTATTGTAGACTTGTTTTTGTTTTTTTAAAGGAACCCCAACTGTCATGTCAAGTTTGCTTATTTAGGTGAAAACTAAATTATATTCATGTCAGTTCAACATGTTTCATCGGAACATTTAACAAAGACGTTGTCGTCTTGCGTGTTAAACTAAAGTTACCAACGTGTGTGTTATCATTTTCTGTAGACAAGTTGAAATGTTTGCTGAAGCAAAATATCAACTCAATTGTCCATTTAGTCGACTAAAATTGCTCTTTATTTCATTGACTAAAATTGGATTCAAACTAAAATACAATAATTGGAGTCAATATTGTTGTCACGAATGACTGGATTTAGCTTGAAGCGCGGCGTGGTCGTGCCGCGGCCCCTCGTTGTCCCCTCGCCGCAAACTACGTCTTCTTGTGTTTCGGGACACAACACAGACTGTCTCAATGTTGCCTGACATCTTTTTTCTCCACACAAACATGCGCATTGTGCGCTGCGCGCGTGTGTGCGTGTGAATGCGTCCATTCTACGCTGGCGTCAATGCGTCAGTGTGCAAATGACACGCACACACACAAGCTGTCTCATGAGCTAGCATGTTAGCATCTATTAGCATCTGTTTGTGTCCCCATGCGGGCGTGCCGACAAAATGTCCGCAGCACTCGGGCGACTTACGCGCTCTCCGAGCAATTATCGGCGGTGAGGCCTGATGGGAGTGGGCGTGGCCTGACATCATGATGACTAATTTCCCTCAGGAGGACACACGCGCTCGCACCGCGCTCTCGTCACCGCGTCCTTTAACGAGGCCGCGACGCTCCCAGCGCTTCGTTTAGCGACTCGCCTCGCGCTGACATTTACGCACAAATTAGCACCTTAAGTGTGCGTTTGCATCTTTGTGTGCGTTTTCATGAGTTCAAATACGTGTTTGTTACTTTGTTGCACTGTTTGTGTTTTGTTGCTTCACTACGCCAGCTTCGATGTTAGGTCGGTTGGCCCGACATTTTGCATTGTTTGTTAGCATCAAGCTAGGCAGCTGCCACTTGAATCGTGTCTCAAATGTTTGCTCTCACGTCAAAGCAAAAAACAAATCCATCTGAAATAGCTCCCAAGTTGGGCGACTCGTATCTCAAGGCACCGCTGAAACGTGTGTGATGTTTTTCAGATTCCTGCCAAATTCAAAACTGCAGCAGAAGCAGGACGCTACATTTGGCAACATTTTAGTTTTTGTTGCCGTCAAACAAAAATGACAACAGAAAAGTCCGAAGGGCAACAGGGGTGGCAAATCCAGGAGCGGAAAGTCAAAACCCTGCCACAGTTTGGCTTCAGCCCCTACCTAGCGGGTAACCGGGCACCCGGGGATGCTAGCAAGTTGAGTTGGCTAGCTGGCTAGCCGGCTAGCTGGCTAGCCGGCTAGCAGCTGGGGCTGAAGGCAAACCGTGGCAGGGTTTCGACTTTCCGGACTTGGACTTGCCACCTGTGAAGGGCAGCAACCGGCGTTGGCGTACGTGATGTGGATCCCGTCCTGACGGAGTCACCCGAGCGGCCCGATTGTTGTGTGATGTCATTCAAGTTGCATCATCGACACACACACAAAAGTGGTGCCAGTCAGCACGTCCAGCTGCCACACACAAAACAACAAAGGAGCGCTTGTGCGGCCGGCGTGCCGTCACCGAGTGTGTGCGTGTACTTTTGTTGATTTGACCAAATATTAGGAACAGCTGTCGTTAGCAATGCAGCACGTCAAAGACTTTTCAGCTTGATGTTGGCATGTGTCAGGTGACCTCACATATGTGCCCCCCCCCCCCTCCCTCCCTCAGTACACCTGATCAGGTCTCAGGAGTTTGCGCATCCTCATTAGCAAATATTTTTCTCCTGTTTGTTAATTGTGTCCTTCTACACCAGCTGCCCCCCTCGCCCCCCCCCCCCCAACAGACACAGCCCCCTAACAGCCACTAATTGTCATCATAAGGAAGTGAGGCCTGTCGCAAGTGAAGAACAGCCTGTGTCAATACCGTTGTGTATTGTGCGTTCAGTGTGTATAGTCGAGAGACCCCCCCCCCCCCACCTCGCCCCCCGCCCCCACCCAGGGCCCCCAAACAGAGGTGAGGAAGCGCAGGGGGCCCAAGAGGACGAAGGCAATGTGCAAGTGTAGCTAATGACGAGAGCGGGAGACGAAAACCTCCACCAAAGAAAAGTGGGCGCGCTCGCCGCTTGCTAACTAAAAGTCAAAAACGGCCCTCGGTCGGTCCAGGTGACCCCCGCGCACCCAAAACAACACGCAGGATGGTCTTACATACGAGGGAAAAGAATATTGCGCAGACTGTTCCGGAAGGTTTACATTTAGCTTCAATGTAAATGAAGAAGATGGCACGAAGATGGCGGAGGTCATGTGACTTTCTTTTCTGTGTGTGTGTTGCTGATTTGCTGTGTTGGTCCCAGAGGCGGGAAGGTCATGTGGACTTTGCGCTTCATTTCTGACACAAGCTGCTTCTTTTTCTTCTTCTTGGCACGTTCAGCGCAACACCGACAGCTCAGCTCCGCCAGGACGCACGCACGCACGCGCGCACACACGCACGCACACACGCACGCACACGCGCGCACACACACACACGCACGCACGCACGCACACACGCACACACGCACACACTGGGGAGGCTGATGGGAAATCAAAGAAAAGTTAAGAGGATGAAGATGAAGACAAGCAGAAAGTTGTCCTTGATCCTTGTCCTGGTCTAAGTCCCGGCTCCGGTCTTGTTGCCGCTCATTTGTTCTTGTTGTGGTTCTTGTTGGTGCCCTTGCACGTCCTCTGCTCCCGATCCTGGCACTCGTCCTGGTCCCGCAACTAGTTCTTGACCTTGTTATGCTCCTGGTCCCTGCTCACCATCTGGTCCAGTTGGTGAGCCCTATTTCTCCATCTTGACCTGCTCCTTGTCCTGGTTCATGGCACAGTTGTGTTCATGTTCCAGCTCACGGCTCCAGGTTGTGGTCCCGCTTACAGTTCTCGGTCTTGTTTTGTGCTCCTTGCCACAGTCGCGACTGTGTTTTCATTCCGGTCCTTGTCAATGTTGCAGGTCACGTTTCAAGCCCCGCTTCTTAGCCCAGCCTCGCTTCTGTTCCTGGTCTTGTCCTGCACCTTGGTTCTGCTACTGCTCATAGTCCTTGACCTTGTTCTCGTTTTTGTCCTAGTCCTCGTGTCCTGGTCCAAGGTACAGCTCCGGACTTGTTTCAAGTTGCGGTCCGTCTTAAAGCTTCTGGTCCAGATGCCTTCTCACAGCGGTGACTCTCTTCTTATTACTCATCATTGTCTGGGTTCTGCTTCTTGTCACTGGTTCTGCTCATTTCCATTCCCTGCTTCCAGGGCCAGTCTGGCTTTTGTTCCCAGTCTTTGTTCTCAGTCTGTGTTCTGTTGCTGTTGCCTGCCACATTTGGAGCTCGCTTTGCTTTGCGGATCAACTTTGACCGCCTTCAACTGTTTGCAACACAATTGTGGAATTCTGGCTGCAAAATATCAGCGGTGGCTCCTTGTGTGTGTGTCACGTCCACAACTCGTGTTCCGTTCCAGTCCAATTACACAAGAAGGTCAAAGATGCTCTCAGTTACAGATTTTCCACTCGCTCACAGACGACTGTCCATTGTTTGCGAGTGTGTGTGTGTGTGTGTGTGTGTGCGTGCGTGCTGTCAGTTTGATGGGGGCGCCCGGGTCACACGTGCCCGAGTCTTTTTGGCGGTCACCGGTCCAGAGGGGCGGCGGGCCGAGACCATCTGCTCACCAGAGCCAACATTTACCTGCCACGCTGTTGGCCACTGGCCACACACGCACGCACGCGCACACGCACGCGCGCACACACGCACATGGGGTCGCGCCACACCAAACGACAGGCTGAGAGCAGATGTCCGTCAAGCCTCCTTGTCCACTTCATTAAGCAGAATCAGCACTCACACACGCACACGCACACTCATAAAGACAAATGCGCACCAACGCGATTCCTTTTTCTCACATTTTTCATTTCAGATTCCAGAACAGCCCCTTCAAATCACAAGTCAACCTCAGAACAGGAACTGGATCTGGTCCTGACAACTAGACCTAATCAAGCAATCCTCACACGTGGACTTCAAATATGGACGTCAGAATGAGACCCCCCAAAAAAAAGTTCTCAGAACTGGACCGTAGAACTTGAAATGAAGAAAAGCAGACCTCAGAAATGCATCTGACAACCGCTGCTAAAAACTACAAATGCTACATTAGCCTATTAGCATATTTAGCCAGCAGATCGCTTCATCTAAGGCGCATATTGTTCAATCCTAATTTTTCATTTTGTCATTGTGAATATTCTTCTTCCCACATGGGTGATGTGGGTCAGGGTTCATCGATTCCGGTCCTGGATGTCCGGAGACCTGCGGCTTCCAGATGTTTCCAGCTACCAACGTACCTGATACGAAAGATCAGGACGGTTACGATGAGCTGATTATGTGAATCAGGTGTGCTAGTGGCCGCAAACATCTCAAAGCTGCAGACATCCAGGACGTCCAGGACCGGAACCGGTGAACTCTGACGTAGATGATCGTTTACCAGATTGCAACAACATCTTCGTGTCTTTTCTTGCTTCCAACACTTTTCTTATCATCCCAATTTTTTGTCCAATACGCTTTGCGTCCCGCAACAAGACTCTCGATTGACAAGCACGATCATCTTTTGTTCATCATTTGGTGACTTTGAATGATTGTGTGCGCGAATGTGCCAGAAGGACAAAGTCCATCGAGGCAGCCAGTCAAAAGCCGGGTTGTGGCGCCCCCTGGTGGACGCCAGACACAAAAACACTGCAATCATGACAAGAGGGAGGCCGAGTGCGTTTGCTCATATTTATTGACAACAGCTCAAAGTCTTCAATGGTCGCAGCCAAACAGATCCATGGACACTCGGTGCTGCTCCGGGATGGACTTGCCGGCCACGAATTGCTGGATGCTGTCAAAGTGGTAGTAGTGGTTTCCATAGATGACGCGCACGCCGTGAGGGTCGCACATGGCGGCGTCCACTTTTTTGATCAAAGACAGCGGACGCTCGTTGCTGGCCACGCGAGGAAACGCCATCAGATCCACGTCGTATATGTGATCGCCTGAAAAGATCAAAGCGCACGTTTCAGCGGGCGGACCGAGAGACCCGAGCGAGACTTTGTTGGAAACCTGAACGAAGCAATCGGGTCCGTGCGAGTCTACCAACTGCTGTCAAAACTCATTTCAAGATCAGAAGCTAACCTGCGGAATGAATCGATTGATTGGCAGATTTGATAGGATCTTACAAGACCGTGAGAGACCACATGAGGGCCTTTCCAAAAGCCGACTACTTTGGCGACGTGCCCGTTAGAGACGAGCAGTGAGGACGGAGACGGGATAAGCAATGAACCTTGTGGGCCTTTCCCAGAGCAGCGGCTCTAACCCTAACCCGAACCCTTTCAACACGGCGGTCTGAAAGGTTACCTTTGATGACGTGAGCGATGGCGTGACCCTCGCAGACAAAGGCGGCGTCAATGGGACCCTCCAGACCCAGTACTTCCTTCACGCTTTTAGGGTAACCCTCCGTGAGGTTGTGCGGCTCGCTGACCTTGTACAGATACAGGTTGTTGTCCTGCACCCAGACACACCGCGACCTTGTCAACATCAAGACCCAAGACCAGAAAGCGGCGTGCAAGCAAACCTTCATCATGTAGAGGTGGTCCTCGTAGGAGAAGACGGCGTCCACCTCGCTGTGAAGTTCCTCGAAGGACGCCTCGATGGTGTCGGCCTTCACCGTGTCGTTGTTGCCGTCTCGCTGCAGGAAATGATGACCTGAGCAAAGAAGGACAAACAGCTAGCCTCGGCACTAGCAGAGTTGGCCAACCCGGGTCCGGCAAGCAAGAACCCTGCCACATATTGCTTTTAGCCTCAGGCGCTTCCCCTGAATCGGCAGGTAAATGAGCTCGTCTCCACCTGTTGAGTAGAAGCACGTGTGGCTAAAGTCCAACTGTTTCAGGGTTTGTCCTTTCTGGACCCGGATTCTCTGACCCTGGGCGCCAAACACGAGATCCAGGTCATTTCACCTCACATTTTTTGCCAGGCTGACTTTTGGTCAAAGCATTGTCATCACATGTTGCTGGGCAGAATTCAGAAGCTGTCTTCACTTTCACCCAATCGGACACTTGCTGTGGAGTTTTTTTTGCGAGATGGTTGCTAACCAGGATGAGTGTTGCTAGGCAGAATTGAGAGGACTTCTATCTTTGAACCTCATTGGATCCTTGTTGCTTGGCAAATCTCAATCGGACAAAATGTCGCGAGACCGAAGGTTAGCTACAGTTTGACCCCGCCCAATTCACAATCGCTGTCTATTGGCCGCTTGTTGCTAGGCAGAATTCAGCGCTTTGGCTCTGGCTCACCTCTGAAGGCATACAAGTTGCCAACATCGTCAGAGGTGATGGCATCCAGGTGGACGTGGCTGCATCTCTCGCGCTCCACGATGTCGGTTTCCTCGCCTGCAACGTAACGTAGCCTCAAGCTAACCGCAGCCGCTTTCCACAAACTTCTCCGAGGTGCGAGAGCGACTTACTGTAGTTGGAGCATCTCATGAAGAAGTCGCGGGCCTCCTTGGGGTACCTGCCGTGGACCTCTCCGGTCTTGGGATCAAACTTGGAGAACTGGTGTCCGTGGAAGCAGTAGTAGTGCTCCATGAAGCGGAAGGCCGACGTGCAGTTGGCCATGGTCTTGAACTCTCGGTGCTCCACCTTCTTGTTGCCCACGTGGAAGTGGTAGATCTCGTGCTCTGTCGGCAGCGCCGGCGCTCGCTCAACATTTGGAGAAGAAGTGCGACGCGGCAAGCGCGAGTCGGGACCAACCTTTGAAGAAGATGACTTCGTTCTCTTCGCAATCTGGCATGGGACACACCACGGCGGCGTCCAGGTGGTCCGGGATGTCCGGGAAGACTTCCGAGATGGGCTTGGGGAAGCCCTCCTCCAACTTGTGCTTGTAGTAGGCAAACACCTGGTTGTCCTGGAGGCAAAGGAAACATCGGCACACGTTTCGTTTCTCTCACACTTTTGTTGCCAGGCAGAATAGCAATCAAAGAGATGCCTCATTTTCAGCAACTTGAGCAGGGCGACCGCTGCGAGGTCCTTATTCGCTGTCAGACTCAGAATCACACATTTTTTGCCTTCATAAACGCTCGCTGCTAACGTCTCCACGCTTTCGTCCCATTGGACACTCGTTGCTAGGCAGAACTGGATTGCTGCGCTCCGCCGGCTCACGTGTGGCGCAATCACGTCAGAAAGCTTCTGGAGTACGTACAATGAAGAAGTAGACGTGGTCGTGGTCCGTGGCGTTCTCAAAGTGCATGCGGAAAGCGGCATCGATGTGGTCCAGAGGGTGCGTGGCGTCGTCCAGCTCGGGGAAAGACTCGTTGAGCAGCTCGGCTTTGCCGTGGAAACCCTTGAACAGGTAGTGACCCTTGAAGAAGAAAGGCATGCCCTCCTCGCTGACCGTCACCGCGTCCATCTCCAGACCCAGACAGCGGTCCGGGACGTCTGCACACAACGTGAGAACAACAACACTGACGCGTGCGAGCCACCATATGACGTGGCGGACATTTTGTAGCGCTGTTGGAATGGGAAGTCGATCGGAGTCTTGCCAGACTTTGGGCGACATTTTTGAGCAACCAAAAGGTTTGCCACGCCACAAAATGGCGGCGGCACAACACGATTTAGGGAGCGCTTTTTACTCATTCCAAACTCACTACAAAGTGTTTTTAGACATTTTAGGGAACTGTCTATGTCCAAAAATGGCAGAATCATGAAACGTGTGCCAGGGATTCACAAGGCAGTCAAGAAGAGGACGAAGGAGCAGACGGAGGTGGAAGCTCACTCACGTGGGTGGTCCTCATGGCTGTGGGAGAAAACAAAGACGGCTTACCATTGTGGCTTTTCTTTTCTAAAACTGAGACTGAATTTGAAAATGGCTGCTGAAATTGACATAGTGCTAGCTAGCTAGGTAAATGAGCACCTGTGGCGCTCGCTAGCTAGCTCCTGCGGCTAAAGGCAAACTGTGGCAGGGTTTTGACTTTCTGGACCTGGATTGGACTTTTGAGGGATGAAGTCCGGATTTTGAGAGCGAGACTGCCTCGTGCAAGTCAGTCGTTTTGTTTGGAGAGATAAACTCATTCTTTTGGCAGAAAGATGATTCCAGAAATGGGAGTGAGAAAAAATGGGTTTTAGCTGCTTGCGTTTCATGTGAAACACTTGAATGTCACGTCGACCTCATCTGACCCTTTATGATAAATGCCTTACAGATTTGCTGAGGAAAATCAATTGCAATCAATAACATCATCAGCTGACACAAATAAGCTCCTCCCCCACAACATGCAACGATTTGCACCCGTCAGTCCTGCAACATCATTTGCTGACACCACTTTTGTTCGGGGCTTCGGTGCCATCTTGGAACGTTTGCAAAAACACAAAAGAATTGAGCAAAGCCTGTGAATAGTTTGAGGTCTTGTTTTTGTTCTTCAGGTGGTTCGTTGATCTTCCTGCCATCATTTTATTCTTGCCTGTCACTAAACGTCAACGGCGTCCGTAGACGAGTTCTGCTATCGAAATCATATGTTTAGATCAAAGTCGTGAGGCGGGATCGTTTCAGGATCGGCCGTGCTGAATACGAGGCAAACCTTCAGGCCAAGGTACGAACCCCACCGCGACGAGCCGTACGCCCGCAATTGTGGAATCCAGAAGGTCCAGGAATTCAAAACCCTGGAAGCCACGAGCCACGGCTGCTTCGACTCAACAGGCTGGTTTTCTTGCCAGGTGAGGAGAAGCAGCCGAAGCTGAAGCCGATCCGCGGCAGGCTTTTGGATTCCCCAGCCCGGGTTCCACCCTTGACCACACGAAATGTACACGCTTGGAAAGCCGAAAACCAAGAAAAGACTTACTGGTCGGTCCACGCCGAGGACAAGCACAGGCACAGGACGGTGGAGAACAGGATCTTCATGGCGGCCTGACAAGAGCGAGGAAGACCCGAGTGACGACTCAACGGGTCCCCGTGCCATTTATAGCATCACGGCAGGAGCAGGGGCGAGCCCGAGCCGTTCGATCCAGAACGCCGTGTCCCCAAGATGCACCTGCGTGGGCCCGCGTGGACTCTGGAAAGCAGAACAGATCGATACGCGCAAGCACACACGCTGCCGCATCCTGTGAGGCCCCTGGCCACATGCCAAGGCCTGCTTGGGTTCACGTGTCTTATTTTCGCATGCGAAGTGTCCTGAAGTCACTTTGCCTGAGGCGAGGGACTGACGGGGACACGGGTCAAACCAGGCCCAGAAGGTTCCAGAAGGTCCACAGTGAGAGGTAACTAACCCTGCGTGCTCGCGGGTCAGGCACACAGCGGCCGTTGTGCAACGCGCGTCTGTCGCTGAACATTAACAGGATTTGTGTTTGATGACGTGGGCGGACGTTGGTGCGACGTCCGCCGTGGGCGGTCAACATCCAAATGCGGCTAAATTCTCCTTCACCTGGCCCACATTTGACCCGGAGGATCCTCGTGGCCGGCCTCAACTCATTTTTAAGGGTCACCGTCCGTTGCTTAAGGACGCGTACCAAGACCCGCTTGTTGCAGACGACATTCCACTTTCATACGATGGCTCCGTTTTCCCGCCTGTTGCCGGGCAAAAGTCATTTTGCCCTTTTGGCGACTTGTTGCTAGGCGGAATTCTTTTCTTTTTCTTTCTTTGCCTACTGGCCACTTTGTTGGGAGCGATCACTAGTTTCACCCCATGGGGCACTCGGCTGAATTTGCAGGGCTGACTTCCTGCACTTTCACGAGGCAAACTGCTTTTGTCCCATTGGTCACTTGTTGCCAGGACCAATTCATGCGACTCAGCTTGGTTCTTAGGCATAACTCGTTTTGTGTTGTTGCTGAGCACAATTCACAGGATAAACTCATTTTACACAAAAGGACCACAATTGATGCTTACTTATCTTAGTGAGTTGTTTTTTTTAACCAATGGCACACTTGTTGCTAGGCAGAAATCATAAGGCTTGCTTATTTCTGGCCAATAGGACATGACACCAGGTAGAAGTGACTTTGATCAATGACCCCCCCCCCCACCCCTTTGAAATCAGCATGTGCGGTCTGAGTTGAACCCTGCGTTGCCGTACTGGACCTGGACCGAAGTCCCCAGAAGGTCATGCTGCTGTTTGCTGGATGCTCACGTAACACGCAGCCACGCCAAGCTGCCTCCACGCACGTCCTTGAAAATATTGACAGGAGGCGCCATCGCGTACTTAGCTTCATTCCTTGTCACAACTGCTTAGCACGGTGCAAAGGTCGTAGGTTCAAATGCAGGCTTTCCTTGGTGGAGATTGCGCCAGCGATGTCAAAATCCGGCGCAGGAAGGAAAAACCTTGCCAGAGTTGAAGCTGCCGGTTGAGTGGCTAAAGCCAAAGTGCGGCAGCTTTTTCAGACTTTCTGGAAGCGGCTTTGAACGCTTCTGGCCTGCGTGGCTTTTCTTCACGTCCTCTGCTTTAATTCAAGACTCAACATTGTGCGTAGCTTTGAAAACTTGTTTGTCTTTTCCTGGCGACCAGTTCAGGGCGTACCCATCCCGGCCTCTTGCCCAAAGTCCGCTGGGATAGGCTCCAGCATGCCCGCCACCCCTCAGGAGGAGAAGCGCTTCAGGGGATGGATGAAGGCTAACGAAGGTCGCCGAGTTAGCAGAGCGAAGGCGGGCTTCGCCAATTGTGGTCCTCCAGGGCCCGAGTCCTGCAGGTTTGAGATGTTTCTAGTGGGCGCAAACATCAAAAGCCTGCAGGATTAAGGAACCCTGAGCTAAGGTGTGTCATCTTGCTAACATTTGGCCAACTTGACCTCAAAGCAGCAAAAACGCAGCACAAACTGTCAATAGGCCCCAAATTCGTCCCCTGGCACGAGCCACTTGTGGCTTCTGGTTTGCTCATTTGTTGCAATTTTGGTTCTTTCAGAAGGATTTTCAGGGCTCATTTTTGGCCTCGCTTGTTGCTCGGCTCAAGTCATCAGGATAAATCATTTTGGCCCAATTCTTGCGGGATTCATGGGACAGATTGACTTTGGCCAATAGGGTGCTTGTTTGGAGGCGGAATTCACGGGACTTGCTGATTTTTGCCCAATTGGTCACAATTGGAGGAATTCTTTTGGGGGGACAAAAGTCCTAGAATAAGTCACTTTTGCAATTCATAGGACTTGCTCATTTCATACTTTGTTACATTTCACAGGGTCAACTATTTCCCCCTCGTCGCTCGTGCTCAGAAGAAATGATAAGAGCACAAGTTTTATTCCATGACAGGAATTGTGCGAATAACTAATTTTTCTTGTTGCTGGGCAGAATTCATTGGGCTGCCTCTATTTTGCCCATTTGGTTGGCTGCTTGTTGCTAGGTAGAACGGTTCATAATTATTGCCAAGGACAGTTTGAAACACAAACATGAAGAATAGTCATGAGTCAGTTGTAATGAAAATAAATACCAATTTTTATTCATTATTTCTAGCGAGTGAGCCCTCCCTGCATTGACACCTGTACAAAACACACACACACACACACACACACACACACACACACACACACGCGCACGCACGCGCGCACGCACGCACGCTAAAAGAAAATTCCACCAGTGTGATTAGAAAGATTCCCAATTATGGAAACAAACACACAAAGTGAAGGAATGTGAACAACATCCGAGAAGTAGTGCTGTGTTGAAACAAATTGATGATGTCATCATTACACGCGTCAGCAAAAAAAAAAGAAAAAAAAGATGTTATTGTTTCTGAATGCCGATAGCGGACGTCGACACAGTGAAGTTAAACGTTAGGCAAATATTTCACAGGTTGCAATGACTAACGCTAACACGTGTTAGCGCTCGCTATGATCATCATCGCCGCCGTCGTCAACTTCAACATTTCCATCAAGAACATAAACGTGTCTGTTGACATTTTAGCCGCGCATCATTTCGTCGTCTGCGCTCACATGACAAACATGGTGGCAACAAAATGCTAGATAACCGCGAAAGCGCTCACAAATTTGGCGCCAAACCGATGACGCTACTAGATGAGCGATCTGACTCGCGTCCATTTTTCTCTCAACTTTCTTCTGACTTACAATAAACGTCTGCAAAGAAACCAGCCGGCGCTGTCAATAAATGAATTGTTAGCTGCGCACTTAGCCTGCAAGCTAGCTACGTTGGTCTAGCCTTGACATGTTGCTAGCACGCCTGCGTTTGAGCATTTGCGTAGCTCACGTTGCTAACGGCTAAGCTTACATTCACGTACAATTTCAACACAACTCGCCGAGAGTAGAAAATCAACAATGCTAACAGATTAGCAACATGGCTAGGGACGTTGATTTTTGTTGAAATCTTATCTGGAGCAGCCGAGCCGCTAACGTGTCACCGTCGCGTGTTCGTTTGCATGTTAGCAAAGAGCTAAAATATTTTCTCACCGCTTGCCTTTGAACAACATCCACAGCTAAGTGGCTAAAAGCTAATGCTAATGATAAGCTGGTGCTTTTTTCAAGCATCGAACATGATGATGGAGCGCATTTATGTAAACGCCGACTTAGTGGCAACACACACTCACAAAAGCACGCACGCACGCACGCACACGCACGCACGCGCGCACGCGCACGCACGCACGCACGCACGCACGCACTCATCCCTCATGTTGTTGTGTGACAAAAAAGAAGAAAAAAAAGTGCTGTTGGAGGACTGGTCTATGGTCTGACTGGTCTTGGCTTGTCCTGGTCCTGCGTTCAGGTCTTAGTCCAATTTTGTGCTGGTGTTGGCTGGCCTGATTGTAGTCCTGGTTCTGGTTCTGGTCCTGGTGGCCCGTTGCAAGTCTTCCTGCTTCCAGGTCTTGATGTCTTGTGACTTTGCTTCTTCTTCTTCTGCTTGCGATTTCCTGATAGCAGGCTGCAGGTGTGCTCTTGCTCCCCCTGTTGACTGCAACTGGCCCTGCTTGCTGGTGCATTTCAGTGCTTTGACTTGTATTTGAAGGGAGCGGGTCTGTTTGCTGGTCCAGCTAACTGGTCCTGGTTTGACTTTTTGGTCCCGATGAGCGGTTCTCCTCCTTCCAAGTGGTCTCAGTCCTTCCGCGGCGGCTTGCTTCTCTCGCTGGTGCTGCTGAAGTCAGTTTGACTTTTGGCGCTTGTCTTTTGCGGTCTTGGCGTTCGTGTCGGCAGTTAGAAGTCAAAAGGGGGGCAGCGGTTCAGACCATCGGACTGGCCTTCCCTGGACGGCTGCTGTTCAGTGTCGTCGACATTCAGTGTTGCACTCCGCGTTGCAGTCTTGAAGGGGGTCGGAGGTCGGGGGTTGGGGGTCGGGGGTCGGGGGTTCTACAGGCGGGGCGCCCCGCTGGCCACCCACAGCTGGTTTAAGATCTGCCGCCGCGTCACGCCGGCGCCCATCTGAAGCACAACAGCCCAACGTCGTCAAACTCACGCATGACTTTGGAGGAAAGACTTTTTTTTTCTGCTTCCTCAAAAACATGCAATTCTTTTTCAAAATGGAAAATATATCGTTAACACCTTCTTGTAATTTGACGACATTTTTCTTGCAAAGACTGACGAAAAGAACTTTTGAAAGTTATGCTACTTAACAACTTGACTCTAATATTTATTGAATCCATTTCTGCAAAACGATGATCCAACTTTGTTCCCAAATAGGCAACTTTTGCATTTCACATTTTTAGGTGACAAAATCCACGTTTTGAACGATGAACTTCCTGTTTTGACGCAATTTCACACTTTAATGTGAAAACATTTCACGTTTTGATGTCATTTTTTTTCAATACTGCTTATTAGTAATCGAGGACGCCGATAATTGAGATTTGGAGGCGATTTTGGCATCAACATTTGAAAAAATACAAACGCCAGCTCTTAAATTGGTTGAATTTTGATTCATTTGAAAATTGTTCGGATTTGTACACTATTGGCGTTTAAAAAACAAAAGAACTAAGTTGTTGTTTTAAAAATCAAACAAAAAGTTCAAAGACTCAAAAGTTCAATCAAATCTTAGCTCACTATAGTTGAAATCAACTTTTCCAAAATGTCCAAATATCCGAAGAATGACATTTTTTTCCCGACATGACGTTTTCATTTCAAACAGAAGGCGCAAGAGTTGCAGCATCTCGTTAACTTCAAATTTCAATAAATTGTTGACTTTTTGACATCCATCTAGTAACTCTTTGACTGCCAAAAAGGTTTAAGAACGTTTAGTAACATCCTAAGGAGGGCTGCCAAAGACGTCAAAAGTCGTTAACTTAAGTTTCTTTTGGAGGAAAGCCTCGGCAGTGTTTGTGTTTCCAAACACGACATTTTTCTGTGGCCCTCGAAAGATCCGTCAAAATGCTTAAATGGGCTGGCACTGGCGACAAGCCTTTTCTGAAAACGCTTGGCAGTCTTCAAAATGGCCGATGCCGACATTTGTATAATGCTGAACATCGGCGCCGATAATCGGTCTCGCCCCGGTTTGAATGTGATCAATTTCAATTGAACTTGTTTTGTTGGCAAAGAGGAAAATATCAACAAAGGTTTTGAACTTTGCTTTTCACCGATTGGAAATTGGAAGAAGAGATGCAAGCAGCTTCACCTTTGACCTGCGATGGTTTACCTCTGTGATGAGGAGGTGGTCGCTTGCGGCGGCGGCGGCGCCTCCTCCCGCCTCCTCCGGCGCCTCCTCCTCACGGCGGCCCGCTCCCTCCTGGGCTTGCTCGCGGTCCCGGTCCTGCCGCCTGCGGGGGCGAGGGGGCGGTGCCGGGGTGATGTTGATGGACGCCCGGTAGACGGCGGGTCTGTACGGGCCGGCGTCCGGCGGCGAGGAGGCGGCGGCGGGCGCGTCGTAGCTCAGCTCCGACTGGAGGAGGAGCTGCTCCCTCAGGAGGTCTGAAAGCTGCACACGTTAGCATTGTTAGCTTTAGCTTACGCGGGACGCAACATTTGCCTGCTAAGCGTCTTCATTTCTTCCTCTTTGACAGGATGATGTCATCAACTTATGATGATGTCATCAACTTATGATGACGTCACACCTGTGCGGTCGAATTTTGTGGTGGAGGTGAAACGCATTTCTAGCCGTCATTGTGTCGCTGTCGCAGGCTAACATATTAAGTAGTGTGTTAGAAAAAAATGTAATCATGGATTTGGTGATATTACAATTCCGAATGTGGCCGAACTGATGTTGAAAGCTCCATTTTTGATGGCAACCATCAAGCAGACGTCTTACTCGGGGTTAAGGTTCACACTCGGGGCATGCGAGAGTGTCGTATTAAATGCAACGTTAACGCCTTCCTATTTGCTTGCAATGTTTTTCAAACAGGTTGCAAGCTCACGTTGACATTTTCATACAAATCTTACGGATTAGTAGTGATGAGAAAACGAAGCTTGATGAAGCTTCATGATGCACTTTTTTTTGACTCCTCTAGATGGTGCTCTTGACTCCAATCCCACCGCATCTTCAAACCAAGAGCGCCTTCTAGAGGAGTCAAAAAGATGACAGGTGCTTCGTGAAGCTTCATTCAGTATTTTGCAAACACAAACACACACAATAATCGACGTGATTATGATCGGTATCATGATTGATGGGTGCGGAATGGAATGGCGACCTATCCATCGTGATCGGATGTAATCGCTCTCTACGAGGCAATTCGCACCCCCGTGAAGTCGGGTGGGGTCAAATGATTATCTGCTCCGATATGTGATGATTTTGAAGCTTGGGCCGGTAACACGTCAAGTTGGGCTCAAAATTGGGTTGCTAACCCAAAAGTCGTTCATCAGACAAAGTGAGCCCATTAGAAGGTGACCTTGATCATGACTTGTTTTGTTTTTGTGGCAACATGACGCTTTCCTTCCATAAAAAAGAAGAAAAGTTGCAAAAGTCAAGAAGAAACCAAGGATGGGCTCCGACGTTGGCGTTTTGTGACAAAGCGCATTTTACGAGCTGACTCACTCGATCAATCTATCCAGCCACTTGATCGGTTTGTTTGTTCCGCAGTAATAATTGTCGGAAATCCGATAGTGGACGCCGGTGGCGTGTTTGCGTGTGCGTGCGGCCGTCAAGGTTAGTTGACTGAAGATAACGAAAAACAAACAAACATCCACGACGGCCAATGAAAACCAGTTTTGAAAAAAGGCAAACACAAATTTCATCTTTGGACATCAACTGCATGTTTTGAGCTTTTTTTTTTCATTTTCATGCGATGAACTTGACATGATCATGTCGTGCAATTTTTGATGTCCTTTGAGAAGAACGTGATACATTCGAACCGCATTTCACATTCGAACCGCATTTCACATTCGAACCGCATTTCACATTCGAACCGCATTTCACAATCGAACCGCTTCAATTTCATCTTTGAAGATTATAAAGCGGATCTTTTAACTTCATACATTCACATTTAACAAGTTGCAGATGGTTCGAACCTCATCAAATTCACATTTTCATGTCAAAACTCAATTTCATTTTTCAAATGTTTGACTTCAGCCAAACAAAACAAAACAAAGCAAATTGTTTGATGCAGGCAAGACTTGAAAAATCGTTTTCTTCATTCTTTTAGTTAACAACGAGATGAGATTGGATTCCTTGAGGGAAAAAGAAAGAAAGAAAGAAAGAATCCAAGGTACTGACCGGCTGGACGGCTCGCAGCGCCGACGCCGACGCCGAGCTGGCCGACGTCTCGTCCCCGCCCTCGTCCTGACCAGGAGGAGGAGCCACAAGGCGCACGTTAGTTGTGCGTGCGTGCGTGCGTGCGTGCGTGCGTGCGTGCGTGCGTGCCACTGATCTGAATATATGACTGGAGAGCAGATCAGCCACACACGGCCGTCCGTGCACAGGGCGGCCATCTTGCTCCTCCCATCTGGCGAGCAGACGACTGGACTAGAAACTAGACGGTCTACCAACAGACGAGACGTGTGCAGCTCGTAGAAAGTTAGCAGAAGGCCGGGAATGGGGCGGGCCATTTGTGGCCAGGTGGTCACCGTTTTTGAACAAGTACAACCCAAAAAACACAATCATACAAAAGTTGTCTCCTCGTAAACACGCATTTAAGCAAGTTGTCAAATGTCTGAAGTCCTCTTGTTGATGTTTCTCCAATTGAAAAAGTCGCCAATTTCAAGACCGTAAATGGCTGGCACGCTGAGAAAGGTTTGTTGGGAGGAGCAATATGGCGGCCTGGCGACTTCAAAAGTCTTGGCCGTCCAGCGCTATCTGTGCTGATCGCTGGCGTGTGCGTTTACCTTGCGCGGCCCCGCGTGTTGCGTCAACTCCATCAGTTTGTCCTCCAGCTGCTGTTCCAACTCCAGGAGTTCGTCCCTGACGGCCGAACGCAGACACTCCAGCTGCTCCACCTCCAGCCTGCGCACACGCACGCACAGAAACACCTGCATCGATGTATGCATTTGCACGCAAGGCGGCTAGCATCGCAGCTAGCGGTTAGCGTACCTGTCGGCGGGGCTCAGGTGTTTGTAGACGAGCGCCTGCTGGCGGACGACGGCCAGCTCCAGCTCCGACATCTGCGTGCGGAACTCGGCCAGGCTGCGACGCTTCTGCCGGAGCTGCTCCTGGGCCTGGAGGGCAAAGGTCAAGCCGGGGAGGCGGGACGGGGGCGTGGAAGGGCGGGAGAGGGGGCGGGCGCTTACCTGTCGGCAGGAGGCTTCCGGCAGCGCGTCCGAAGCATCGGCGGCGCGCTGCTGTTGGGAGACAACGGCTTGTAAAAAATAAAAAATAAACACACATAGAGAAAAGCCTGTCTACAGTGGACATGGCAGAAGTCTACACACCCCTTTTCATTAAAAATAAGTCCATTCAAAGAAAATTGAGAGGGAGTACAAAAACATCCACTTAGATAATGCAGTTGCATAAGTGTGCACACCCTGATTGCTGAAGCCCAAGACAAGTTGAGCTGTTCAGGTAGGCTTTCCATGTCACTTATTTGCTTAACTAATTGACTCGCAGCCATTTCTGTTCTATTACTATAAAATCATGGAACATAACAAAAAAAGATGAGCGTCTCTTCTTTCATCAGGAAAAAAAAAGATATTTCTATCTCTTTCCGTTTTGCAGCAATTAGAATATATCATCATTATTCACATTCCTGGCAAAACAGAGCTTGTTGTAACATGCTTGATCTCTTATATTCTGCTGCCACCTACTGGCCGTTTTTTGTAATGACTATCATTGCTTTAAGCCACCTCTTCATGTCAGAAGCTGCATCAAAGCCGTCTACATGCTGTGTTATTGCATCAAAAAACAAAAAAGAAACGTATAAATACATTTTTGGCAGTGAAGGACAAAGTTTGAAAAAACGTATAAATACGTTTTGGGGAGTGGATGAGTTCATCTCCGTTTCACTTTCAACCAGTTACAAACGTGCCCAAAATGAAGCAAGCCCTTTCCTGCACGTGCACTTGGAGTCACAACACACCTGCCGCCACTTCAAGGGCCTCCGATCAAGGCCAAATAAAGGTCGGTTGTTCGAGTCATCGAGTAATCATCAGGAGAAAAAAAGGTTGACAAAATGAGCTTTTTTGTCCAAACCTGCGCGTCAAGCAGAAAGGTGTCTTTGATGCTCATCCAACATCTGAACAACGCTTCCACTCTGGCAAATTTCCAGATGATGTCAAAATAATCCCGTACCGTTGGCCGACCTCTGACATTGGCAACCCTCGTCATCTGTGCAACATCTGTCCCGTTCTTTGTCGTGTTCATGACGCAATCTCTGCGCCCCAACTTTTCTAGCTGATAAGTTGTCAAACTTCTCAAATATAAAATGCTGCATCGCTGCCATCTAGTGGTAGTCAGTCAAATTGTTCCCATCTGGAAATTCACATCAACATCAACATCAGAAGTTCCCCAGCACTCCCTGTTGAAAAAAATCAATGTATATATACACATGCAAATGCCTCCGAACAAGTTTTACCCCCTTGAGAAAAGGAGACCCCGCCTCCGCAGACGCTGGTTCGAGCTGGAAGATTTGACTACAAAACATATTCAGCAAAAGCCTACAAAAACAGCTTGACTGATTTGGTGGCAAGCATGTGCTGGAACGGGATTGGTTACACATTCCCAGTTATAGGAGGGTGTGGACACTTCTGCAAGCACATGATCAGAGTTGCTTATCTCTACATACTCTGAAGATTTATTTCATCTGAGTCAAGTTTTGAAATGACTTATGTTGGTCTCCCTTTTTTAGTACATCGCCAAAATGTGGCGCTGGAACAGGGGGTGTGTAGACTTTGCTGCATCGTCTTGACAAATGAAAAAAGATGCACACACTATCTTTCCAAAGTGAAAATCAATAACGTCTGCTTAGGACAAAACGAAAACATCCAATTGGCTTCAATTCCCCTTAAGTCCCACAATTCCTTTTCCAATTTGAAAGATTGACAACATTTCCCTTCTTAACTTCCTACGGAACTTGAGCATCAACTTTCCTGAAACTGATGTGCAAAAGGTTGGTCCGCCCGCCCGCCCACCCGCCCCGTCCACCCGCCAACCCGCCCCGTCCACCCGCCCCCGGCAAGGCTAAGGTGTGCAACCAACCTGGCTGAGGCTGTGAACGGTCCCCCGTATGTCATGGAGAACCCTCCTCAGCTGCATCTCCGTACCGGACAACACCTGGCCGGAACCCGGACTCAAGCCCAAAGGTGGGCCGTAACCGGGGCCGAGAGCCGAGCCGAGACCCAGGTGGGGGTTGTGAGCCAGATATTGACTCGGGTAGGGGCCCGGGCCGACACCAGGGTAGGGGCCCAGATGAGGACCTGGGTGGGGGACCTGAGCCAGATTATGACCCAGGTGAGAGCTATTCCCGAGACCATGGTGGGGGCTGTGACCCTGGACATAACCCGGGAGGAAGCCCGGACCCGGAGGGGCGGCGCTGCGATGCGCGATGTGGTCCGGGGCCAGCGGGGGGAAGAGGCTGAGGTCGTAACCGTGGTGACCCAGATAGGGCGGGCTGTGGGGAACGGAATGGTACGCCATGTGGTAGTTGTGGTACTGGTGCATGGGGGGAGTTCCCGTAGGGAGGTTCCACAGGCTGGCGTAGTGGGGGGGTGTACCCAAGTGAGGCGGGTTGAACGCGAAGTGGTTGGAGTACGGATGGAGGAGGTTGGGAAGGCTGGCGTACGGATGCGGAGGCGTGGGGTACAGCAGGGATGGGTTTACTGGGGTCTCCGGTCTAGGGCTGGGGCTCGGGGAGAGGACGATATCTGGACCCGGTACGGGGGTCCCGCCATGCCGATAGTATCCAAACAGCTCCTGAGTGGAAGAAAGGTCTGGGACGCTTTGGCTGATCCAGGGCCATTCGGTGGGGGGGCTGGCACATCTCAGCGAGCCGGATGAACGCAGGAGGGGACATGGCGCTGCTTTGGTCGCGGCGCCATCTGGGTCGCATGACTTGCGGGAGTTCTCCAACACCAGGGTGGAGATGCAGCTGGGCGAGTCGGCGGCCTGCGGGTCAGTGTCGGGCTCGTGGATGTAGCGGAAGGCGTAGTGGGGCTGACTGCAAAAGGCCCGTCCTGGCCCTAACTGGATCTTGACAGACGACACCACCCTGGAGGGGGACAGCAGCGAGGACGGGAGAGAGGACGACCTTTGCATGGGTAGGCCGCCTCGATGACGCCTTCTGCTCGAGCGCGGACCCGCGTCACCCAAACGCTGCTTGACGCGACTCAGCGCACTCAGGACGGGGGAGTCCCAGGCGGGGAGACGGTAAGGATGGTCCGCCGTTTGAAGACTGAAGGGATGATCTGAGGGTAGGCAATCCGAGGATGGCGAATTTGAAGATGGAGGGTCCAAGGGCTGTGGATCCGAGGGGGGCGGATCCAGGGACGGCGGTTCCAAGGTCGCTGGACTTGAGGATGGAGGGTCCGAGGGCTGTGGATCTGAGTGCGGCGGATCCAAAGACAGCGGTTCCAAGGATGCCGAGTTTGAAGGTGGTGGATTGGAAGACGGCGGATCTGAGGAGAGCGGTTGCAAAGTTGGCGCATTGGAGGACGGTGGATTTGAGAGCTGCGGATCTGAGAACAACGGATCCGAAGGCGACAGCTCCGATGTGGGCGGATCCTTTTGGGCATCATCCTGATAAGCTTTTTCCTCTTCCTCTTTGGGACCTTCCTGAAGCTCCGGCCCTTCATCTGCCGCCGCAAGGTTCTTGGGGAGCTGGTGGGCCTTGTACTGCGGCACCAGCTTGGAATTCTCGTCAAATTTCTGATGCTCCTCCTGCTCCGGGGAACTGACGTGGTCTTCGACCACCGCCCCGCAAGCGGCTTCCGACTCCTCGGCCCCGCAGGCGGCTTGCGACTCCTCGGCCCCGCATGCGGCTTGCGACTCCTCGGCCCCGCAAGCGGCTTCCGACTCCTCGGCCCCGCAAGCGGCTTCCGACTCGTCGGCCCCGCAGGCGGCTTGCGACTCCTCGGTCCCGCAAGCGGCTTCCGACTCCTCGGCCCCGCATGCGGCTTCCGACTCCTCGGCCCCGCAGGCGGCTTGCGACTCCTCGGCCCGCGTGTCCGGTAAGTCGAACGCTGGCTGGTTGAGAGCGACGGGCGTGGCGACGTCCTGCGAGGGGTGCGACGTCACCGTGGTTTCGCTGTCGCAGCTGTCGCTGCTCTCCTGAACCTGAGCACGTGCACGTAAACACATTTCATTACATTCAATGAAGAACTTCACTTACTGAAAACATTTCACAATTGCACTTTCACATGCACAGTTCTTTTTGTTCATGTCCTATTTATATGTGGTTTATTTATTGATCGTAAATAAGCAAATGTGACCGCATGGTGCAGACAGCGAGCATTGCAAGCGGGTGAACGTGCGCGCCACATATTGTCCACCTTGAAGTTGGCGGCGTCCACGGACGACGTCTCCTCGGCGAAGCCGCTGCTGTCCGACTGCTGGCTCGCCGTCCTCAGCAGGTCTGCCGGAGGAAGGAAGGTGGCATTAGCGCAGTTCCGCCTGTGTCCAGCGGGGGCCGCTGTGACACAGGCCACCCGGGAGCGGATCCCTGCCACCCATCAGGCGCTCCTGACAGCCAGTTTACAGTGGCCGTCCCCAGAACACTTATGTAAGACATTCACCGCATGGAAATTTCCTCCGGAGCCAGAAAGTGAAATCAAACAGCCGCGACAGTCGCAAGCGTCAATCTTGTCGGGAACGCCGCAAAAGAAATCGAAGAAGGAAAAAAACAAAGAAAAAGAAGAAAAACTTCTCACCTGAGTTTCTGGACGTTCTGGACAGAAGAGCTTCGTCTTCGTTACTCTGAATCTGAGGAGAAAGGACTCCGTTACAGCGGTGACAAGAAGAAGTAAAAGCTGTAAGTTAAAAAAAAACATTGAAAAGAAGAAGAACAAGTTTGGAAGTGAGCAGATTCCGATTCACAAGTCAAGAGAAAACTCAATCAAGAAAAAGTCACCATTTTTTCAATACATACAGTACATATAGGTTATACGAATGTATATGTATATATACACATACACATGAACACACACATACATAAGAAAAACTTTCAAATAAATGAAGAGTTTAAACAAAAACGTGTAAGAAAAGATATGAAAAAGTGCCGAGGAAGTCGGAAAGGAACGCAAGCGTCATGAGAATGAGGAGAAAACGTTGGTGACGAGTCTTGCGTGCCTCCTCCATGTCGAACGAGTCGGCGTTCTCCGTGCGCAACTGCGCTAGTTGGGGCGGCGCCGGCGCCTTCTCGGGGGCCCGCATGTCATCTGCGCTGCGATTGGCCACCGCTGGGTCAGCTGACTCGGGCTCACCGCCTCCTCCGTTTTGGCTGGTAGGGAAGACGACCACAAAATGATTCCAAAGCCGTTTTTTTTGGGGTGCGTGGAAAAATACAATGCTGATAAGCAACTAATCCGCTGATTAATTCAGAAAAAGATTTTGGTAGATATGACGGGCACAACATTTGACTCTTTTGCAAAACCTTGTCCTTGAGTATTTGTCTACAAAATGTATAGCGCTTAAAATGTTGACGTTAATGAGTGTGCTGTGGCCAAATTGCTAACGGATGACTTTCTGCATGACGCTATTTTCTTGACACATTGAGCGGCTTTCGTCCACTGCCAATAAGAAAAAGGCTGAAGCGGTTTTCCTGTTGGATGTTGCTTGACTTAATGCCACCACTTTCATAACGCGTCCTTCAGGAAAATCCACTTCAACTGGAATTCATGTTTGCATTCAAGTCCATCACTTGATGGCCGAGAAAAGCTTTTGTGCTTCTTTTTCAGCTCGGAAATTCCTCACTTGGCCTCAATCCGCATGAGCCCACAAACGCTTTTGAAAAGTCACCATTTGAGGAACGGCTAATGCTGGCCGTCACCGGCGATCAGCTTGTCTTTCCTTTTTTTTTTCTTAGGGGACGTCTAAGCGTTGGCTGCTTGCAAAGATGATTTTCGAGCTGCCACATGAATAGTGCAATAGCAGGACATTTTTGCCATCAGAATCAAATATGGGTCCAAGTTCAACTAATAGCAAAAGGGCCAAGTATGGAAAAGTGGCATCAGCCTTTGGAAATCCACATGGCATGTGTCCCATGTATCCGTCCCTGCTTCCCACCCGTCTTCTTCTTACCCAAGGTGTTGCTCCTTGTGGCCTTCCTCGGCGACGGTGGCCAGCGAGCAGCTGTCCTTTTTGCGGACGTGCTTGTCTGCGTGCTGCTCGTTGGCGTCGGGAAGGGCGGGGGCGGGGTCAGGTGGCGCTTTATCAGCCGGCCGGCCCGATGCGCCGGGCAACGCCGTCAGCAGGTTGTGCTTGCTCAGGCTCTTCTTCAGACGATCAGCCACATTCTGAGCGGATTTTTTCCTCCCGAAGAGTGACGGCGTGGGCTGGTCTGTGGCGACTTCTCCTCCTGCAAAGTTCACATTTGCAGTTCATTTTGGGGAATAATAAGAATAAATAATCATCATCATTTCTACGGATACAATAAGGAGCTCGGAGCGGTCGCTGCTCAGGCCCAAACTAGAGCTGCCCTTGCAACCCGGGCCACATTGGGGTTCTAAAATGATGAAGGCAAAAGCTACAAGAGCACGTCGCACCAATTTGACATTGCAGTGACAAGTTGCACAAAGCGCTCGGAAATTTGGAGCCGAGTTGCCTGGACGTGGCCGCAGCAGGAACACTCATGACAAATTGAGGAGACGAATAATAGGAATGGTAGCAAAAGAGGCCAGGAGCAAGCTCCAAAGAAATCCAGGGTCAACTCCAAGGTCAAGGGTCATGAGTGTCAGATGGCACCCTCCCACGTCATTTGACTTCAGGGGAGACAAACAAGGAGGAGTCCGCTGCTGAAAGTGAATCCTAACATTTCCAAACTGTACCTTGCAAAACCACAACTCTTTTGGGGGACAGAGCAGACAAGAGACGCACCAGCCGGATGTTGACGGACGCAAAATTGAAGCCTAGCGAGAAAAGAAGACGGTCCCAACTGTCAAACATGGCGGAGGCTCGGCCATCCATCCAGCACAGGCTGTCTTCAAACTGAACCAAACGTCAAGACTATCAAAGGATTCTGGAGAGAATCGTGCTTGGCCTCCGCCGTCGTGCTTCTTGCAACAGGATCATGAGTGAGAAACCCAAGAATGACTGAGCGCAAAACATTGGACTTTTGTGACGTGATCTCCTTGATCGGAAGAAGACGCCCTTCAAAGCTTTTGGGGTCTGGTCCAAAAGTCCAAAAGTGAAAGATGGCAAAAATCCATGGGATGAAGGTTGCGCAACAACACATCCTGTTCGGGGTTCCATCATTTTGATCTAGACCTGTTGAAATCATTTTTGAATCTTTTGAACCTCAATTCATAAGCAATGTCTGCTGTCCATTGATTCCTTTTCACAAAACATCGATTCAAGTTATTTCTGTGAGCGCTGTGCGTTTTCTTTCCTACCAACAATTCAGTCCACGCGTGTACAAAAAAAACGCATCATCATAAACATGAAAAACGGGGAATACACACATGTAAAAGTCTGCCAGTGTTGAGTGCTTGGTTGTCGGTGTTGGCCGCGATTACCTTGATCTCTGCTGCCGCTGCCGACGTTCTGGACGGGCTGACCGGACACGTGACCGTAAAGCTGGATGAACTGATTGGCCACCGTCGTCAAGACCTCAATCTGACGGAAGCGACCTGATGGACGGACGGCAGACAGAGCGACAAAAGGACAGACGGTCGAGACCGTTCACCATCAAACGGTATCCACATTTCACAGCGCCAAATAGGTCGGCGGTCCCAGACGCAACGTGTGCGGGGGCTGCTGGAGATCTCGTCTAGATTTGTCCGGGCCACATCAAGTCAGCCGCAAAAAAGGGGGTCAACGATTCAAAAAGGGTACAAATAATCCAATCCTCCCCATCTTGAGTAATAACTAAGGATGCGAGGCATACTAGATTTCTTCAGACCAATACCAGCACGAGTACTCAACTCTTGGGTGCCCGCCAATACCAAGTACTGATACCACTAGTACTTCTTTACTTCATTAAATGGCCCCCCAAAAATGGCATATTATGATCTGATATTTTTCCTTGAAATGACATGAAATGAACGGCAATTTTTTCTTCTTCTAATTTGTCATTCCTAGTTCAACAGCCACAAGAGGGCAACGTGAGTACAGATACGTCCAAATAAGGTCAACTATCGGCCGACTGGCCCAACCCTCGAAATAACAAAAAGATTTGCTGTTTGTCTTGAAATTGCATGTTTTTGTGGCCAAACTTTCACTTCACATCAAATGTGAATGTCTAGCAGCGGCCGCAAAATATCGTCCTGCGGACTGCAAGTGGCCCCCCGGCCATGAGTTCGACACCCCTGGCATAGATGGGAGAAAATGACAACATTGAAAAATGTGACTTTCTAAAGCACTTGACATGCCCTCAGCTGCTCCGCAATGGAACCAAAAAAATCAAATCATGAAAAAGCTACAAATGATGAAAAATGTTCAAAATATCGTCGCTGCTAAGTGGAAAACACTTAAGTCCATTTCGGAAGCCACAATATGCCAAAAACAGGATATATGTCAGTTGACATGAAATAAGTCCAAAAAACACATACAGTGCTGCTCAAAAGTTTGGCATCAAATATAAAACTAACCTTATTAAATGTTCAGATCAAATGTAATGATTCAGATTGAACAACAAAATCCGGTCGAAACAATTGGAAAGTCCAAATTGCTCAAGAGGTTCACAAACTTTTGAGCAGCACTGCAAGTGGCGTGATACCAAATTACAAGCACAACACAAAAGGGTAAAAAAAAAAGAAGAAGAAGTCAAGAGCATCGTGTTGAAAAGTGAGGAGTCCTTTTTTACAGACACACACAAAAAATGTTGTGAAGGTTTAAAAATAGAAGAACGGAATGTCCTTGTGCTGCAAAGCATCAGGAGCTCTTTTTCTTTTTTTTGTGGGTCAAAAGAACCTGGCGGCGTACGCTAACGCTAAGTCGTTAAAAGTGCTACCACTGCTGCGCACGCGCTATTTATGGCAGCGCATTAGCATGCGTGTGTGCGTGGCAGACGCACGCCAGTCGAGCCGCCTTGACCTACGAGTTGGAGCGAGCTCCTAACTCAAATCACACTTCAACAGAGATAGAAAGTCAAGTTGAAGGTGATGAGGGCGATAGAAGGAGGGGGAAGAGGGTGGGGGCCGGGGGGGGGGGGGGGGGTCGTCGTTACGCAACGACCCCGGGAAGCTGAATGTCCTGAAAATCGGACGGCCACTTCCTTTGACAAAAGCGCCGCTTTGTCAGCGACGTGTTTAACTGCACAGACATTCATGTCTAAATAAAGACGGCCATCTTGGAAACATCACTCCGTGCAGGGGGGGGCGAGTTACGTGCAGGAAGGTGGGCAGGGCTTAAGCAAGTTGAAGTTCTGGCAGAGACACAAAACAAACTCAAGAAACTGGTTAGAGTGCAAAAACGTGTGTAGGGATGCGAGAGGCTGCAATTGTGTTCTTATGAGTCTACATGAATTTGGGAGCAAGTGTGTGTGTGTGTGTGTGTAAATGCATATGACGCTGCCAGTGTGTGCTACAGTGTGTGTGTGAGCGAGAATGAGAGTGTATGAGTGAGTGCATATGTGTGAGAGGGTCTGCATTTTAGTTGTGTGCGAGTGCAAATATTCCCGTGCGAGTTCTGCAAGTGTGCGTGAGAGTGCTACCGATGGAGCGAGTACGTGTGTGAACCTGCGTGTGAGTGAGTGAGTGTGCGCGAGAGGGACACAAACACATCTTTGTGGCGTGTGGTCGCGGTTGTCCTGACAACGGGCATCAATCCTAGGAAGCCAGCCAGTGAGCTGAGCAGTGCTGAGCCAGCGAGCCAAATAGCATTCGTGCTATCACATGCTATTAGTAACTGACGCTAATGCTAACTAATAGCGCCAGCACGACTGAATGAACTAGACTAAGTGCAATTTCTGCAGAAATTGCGTGGGAATGCTGACAGCGGAATGCTAATAGCCGAATGCTTACGAAGTCCATTGAAAGATAAATGATGTGGCAATTGCAAAGTATTAATTGTAGTTGAAAGATAAATAAATAAAAAGAACACTTGAACCCGGGAGGTGTGAATTATGAAGAAAGTTGAAATTGATATGGAAAAGTGTTATCTAAAAGTACCCTTCGTTCATTTAGATGGAAAAGGGGAACTATGATAGTCAGTTGGTATACATTTATATCCCTTAGCATAACTGCCAAGGATATATCTGCAATGTACAGTCAGAGGTGGGATTCGAAGTGGGCGTGGCAAGTGGGACTTGGAAAAAGTTCAATGTCAGTCCCATTGAAAATGAATGGAGAAAAGTTGATATTTAACGTTAAATTGTTCGATTGCTGTAAGCAACGAGGAATCAGACGATAATTACCCCGGAAGGCGTGAATTTCTGAACCAAGCTGAAATTTGAACGGTGCCAAAGGGAAATATTACGTGGGAGTTGTTTCGCGGGAAAAAATTGTGGAGAATAAAAAAAGACAAAAACATTCCAGCATTCTCACAATAAAGTTGACGAATGTTGCAGAGTAGAAAAAAGCTGCACTGACTTGTCAGAGCGTAGTTGGGGTTCTCCACCTCCATCCGCTGAAGCTGAGCGCCCAGGTACACCTGCGAGCGCAGGAAGTGATGTCATCACAGCAAGCAAAAAAAACAAAACTCCTCACAAAAGTTTGCTTTTGAAAATGGAGGACGATTTCCTACCTTGATGTCGATGCCGCGCGCTGCCGACGAGCTGTTGAAGAAGCGCGACGGGATCTTGGAGGACATGTCGGGCTCGTCCCGCCCGAAACCCAAATTCAGCAGGATCTCCTCCGGGTCCTCCTCGTACAGGTCCAGCAGCTCCGACACGCTGCGGGTGGACCGACACACATGCTAGTCAACGCGTGCTGCCAGCAGCAACACTGCAGTAGTTATTTCATGTCTTTCGGAATAAACAAGAAATATTCATCGTCTTGAAGAAGAACATTTATAATAAACACAAATATGAATCATATACTCGTTATCCGTGTTGAGATTTTTGGGGGATTAAAACTTGCTAGCCAGACGCTCAGCTGCTGGCCAGGATATGACAAGATAAGTACGACTCATAGATGAAGCGGAAATGAGCACGCGGACGCACCACCAACCCCCACCCCGTAGGTGGCAGTAGTGGCGAATGCGGTTCAAGTACCGACCTGGACACAGTGCTGCTCTTCCCGGACCCAGTGGAGTTCATACTTTGTCCTTTTTCTTTGTACTGACTCCTCTTCTGATCGGCGGCCAGACTGCCACTAGGAGGCGGAACAGGAAGTGAGCCGAGCCAGCGGCAGGAAGTTATCACGTTGAGGAGGAAAAGACGACTCACCAGGGTGCCGTCTTCTTGTTGATGGACTGAAGATGGTCGGCTGCAATCGCAACAAAACAACCACGTCAACAACTACAGGAAGTGGCGAGAGAAAGAAGAGTCATCCTGATATGAAAACTCTTACGATACGAATCGCTCGAGTTCCGATGCGTCGCGATTCACGCGTTACGAGACGATCATTTGTTCCGGTAGCATGCGATTCATTTCACTTCTCATATGAGGTCATGCAATCTTGATGGAAAAGTGGAACTATGCAATCACTACCAATCATAATTGCCAAGGATGCATTTGCAATGTACTGTCGGAGGTGGGATTCGAACCCGCGACCTCCTGGTTACTGCACAATGCACGTTCTCAACTGCGCAGTATAAGAGAGCTGGTAATGATGATCAGTTGTATGTATGGAAGTGGGCGTGGAATGCGGGACTTGGAAAAAGTTCAATGTCAGTCCCATTGGAAATGAATGGAACGTTAAAGTGTGCCAAAACTCTTAAGTGGTGTGAAATCAGACGCTAAATACCCAAGAAGTTCAAATGGGAACTTGTGACTGACCTTCAGCTCCCAGCGAAAGGTCATCTTCAAAACTGCAGCCGTTCCTGGTCGCCCCTGAGGGACATCGACAAACGCTGGCGTCATTCCCTTTGCGCGCGCCACTTTGTTGTGTCCAGGAAGTGCTTACCTCTGCTCGCAGGTGCGCTCTGATCATCCAGCGACGCGCCCAGCGGCGTCCTAACAAAAACAAAAACAAAAACAACAACATCGTGGGGGGAAAATCAGCAAAACAAAACACACACACCACAACATTATGTAACAAAAACAGGCTAGGCTAGGCTTGGCTAGCTCTTTCCGGCAGCAGGTGAAGGAATTGATTAGGTGACGCTAACTTCCTGTCGCGCTGCTGGATACTAGCTGACCCGGTCTTACCTGTCCGGCAGGCTGCGCGGCTGTCAGCGCTGCCGTAGCGGGCGGGTCACCTGTTGATTAGGCCGGACCGGACCCGACGAGGCTAGACTGGTCCGGACTGGACTGACTGAAAGCTGCTTTGCGGCCGAGCTAGCGGCAGACACACACGCAAGATCACCACACTCTTATCAATGGGACAAACTTCATGCTAGCGCACGCACGCACACACGCATCACAAGGACACACTTCTCACACACACACAAATGTACACATTCGCGCACACACACATTTTCAAACATTGACCATGTGCAAACACACACGCAAAGGCAGCAGTAAAATGACAAATGCACACTATGATCACACACACACACAAAGAAAGACACTTTCTCCCTCTCTCTCTATCTCACACACACACACACACACACACACACACACACACACACACAAACACACACACTCCTGCTTGCTCACACATGAATTTGCGGTGGCAAATCCAGGTCCAGAAAGTAAAACCCTGTCACAGTTTGACTTTATTAATTGATGCTAGTTAGCTAGCAATCTCCCTAGCAGGTAAACGAGCACCATGGGAGCTAGCCAGAGAGCTAGCTAGATAGCACCTGGGGCTATAGCCAAACTGTGGCAGGGTTTTGACTTTCTGGATTTGGATTTGCCACCTCTGGCGCACACATATTTCCACTCATCAATTTTTCAGCGCGTATTGACACATTCACGCACACGCACTACAAAAGCTTGCGTAACATTCACACGTCCACCAACGGGCGGCCATGTTGGGCCCTGCGGGGGTTACCATGGTAACGAGCGATCCCTCTGTTTAGCATATGCAGCAACACTGTGTGTGTGTGTGTGATAAGAGTGTTGACTCAGCAGCAGAAGAAGAAGAAGCAACTCCTCCTCTGTTGACTTTCTCTCTTCTGCCTCTTTTGCGAGCTTTGCGTGTGTGTGTGCGTGCGTGTGTGTATCTAGTGAAGGGCTACGTGCGTCGGTTGCACGTCAGCGGTTGATAAGACAACTAAACACACCTTGAAGCGTGAGGGAAAAAGAAACAATGTGGGTCAGTTGGTTGAGACGTTAGCGTAGCCACACCAACGCCTCCCCTTTGGCTTCAAAATTCTCCTAACAGTTCGAGTTCAGCTGTTAAACTCTTCATTGAAATGCTGTTGTTGCACTTTTGCCCACAAGAGGGAGCTCCGACTCCATTCAGTCCAATCAGCATCTTTCCTAAGATCGGGGAAGAAGTAGCATGTTGCTAGTTGCTAACTGAACTGAATATATGACTGGCTAGCCGAAGTTGCGAGGCCGCCATATTGCTCCTCCCAAGACATGTTTCTCAGCATATGATCCTATACATTGACAGTATGGAAATTGGAGAACATTTGAGACAGTACTTAGTAGGAACTGTATGATTTATCACGTTTGAAATTTGTTCGACATAAACAAGACGACTTCAGACATTTTACAATTTGCCTTAAATAGATGTATAAATGATAAGCTTAATGTTGTTTACAGGAGGAAACTTAAGAATTATCGCTGTAATTCAACAAAAGATGCCAAATCTAATATTGGGGTCTACGGAACTAAAAGTGGGTCTTCATAGCAGCACATACCGTCCTTTTATATTTTTATTTTTGACTTGTTAAAAAATAGTGACCACCCCGCCACAAACCACAAACTCTGCCCCCGTTCTTATACTAACTGCCTACGAGCTGCATATGTCTAATCTGTACGTATATCTGCTCACGAGACGGGAGGAGCAAGATGGCCGCCCTGTGGCTTCAACGGCTTGCACTGGGTGTGTATGGGCTATCCAGTCATATATTCAGATCAGTGGTTGTTAACCACTCTCAATTGGCCTGTTTACGTCCGACTGTTGACACTTGACTTTACTTTTCCTAAATGAAGTTTAATGGCCATACAATTCTATGAATAGCACACACACCCAACCAAGTATTATATATACAGCCCCATGAAATCACCCTGGAAAGTTTTTTTTTCCCTCTGCTTCTTTTTTTTCTCTGCATGTAATTGTGTGGAACCCGCTCCCCTAATTCTAAACTTTACTCTTCAGAGTGGATCAAACATAAATCAAGATGGAAAACAATAAAGTGGAAATAATTTGAAATCCAGGTTGAAAACGAGTTGAAACATTTTTGGGACTTGATTTGAACTCTTGAAGTCTAATTGGAATATTTTCAGTGAAATGGTGTCCCAAGTACCATTGAGTTGCCTTGTGTATGTGCTATGCAAATTAGGGCTCACCAATATGCATTTTTTGAGGGCCGATGGCGATTTTTGGCAGGAAAAAAATGTCGATTAGTCTGCCGACTATTTAAAAAGATATAATGAATGCATAAAATTGTGTTCCCACAGCATTTGTGTGTTTGAAGGAAAAACACTCCCAGTCGATGATAACTTCCTGTTAGCATTTGAATGGGATCTTCCCTTCACTTTTAGCATTAGCGCCAGGCTAGCGATGTTTTAAAAACGAAGCATCTTTTGTATTTAAATATACAGTGGATGTAATTCTTATTGTCATGTGTTTAGTTTTACAGTTAAGTACAGTTCAAGGATGCTTTGGGGCAACAGAATGACATACGCTACGCACTTGCTAGTTGCTAATGCTACGCAAGCAAAATGGTGCATTCAGGGTAATTTCACAGCATCGGAAACTTGGGTTTTCTTCTATGATAAGGTTTTAATAGGAAAATAATCGTCCATTTGACCCAATTGGCCGATGTTTGTAGGGCAATCATGGGCCGATTAGAATCGGTCGGACCCTAATACAAATAAACTTGCCTTGCCATAGTAGGTGTTTTCACTGGCAGACATTTTTGACTGAAGCAATCCCCTTCACTCCCAGCTGTTTTACTGGATTTGGACTGATTTTGCAAGGCCCACAGAATAGTGTGCTCTATTGCTATAAAAACTACCACAAGAAAGATTAGAGTCTCTTCTTTGATCAGGGAAAAAAATGTACATTTCTATCTGTTTCCGTTTTGCAGCAATTAGCATTAGAATGTAGCTGAATTTCATAATTATTCACAAATCTGCTTTAAATTGTGGGGAAATCAGCTTTTTCAACATGGCCCTGGTTGATCTCTTATACTCTGCTGCTACGTGCTGACCGTTGTTGTAATAACTACCATTTCCTCGACCGTTCTTTGCAGTTCAGAGGCTGCATCAAAGACTAGGCGCTAGCATAAAAAAAAAAAACGTATCAATACATCTTTGGGACACCTAAAACTTTTCAAATAGAATGTTTTTAAACGTTTTTGGGAGCAAATAAGATGTTTGATATAAAAATCTCTTGAGAACGCTTTATTTCCTTGCATGCTGTTGCCGAGGCGATGCACTGTTTGCCAAGAAAAACGATGCCGTTTTGGAGGGTCGAAACCTCATGAAACATAAGCAGGCCTGGCAAAAACATTTGGACTTTACAGGGTTCTTTGTCCTATGTGACGGGACCTCAACAAGTTTGCAACTCCAGTTTTGCTTTTTTTAAGTGGCACATTGTTGGCCTGACGTCTAATTGAAAATTTGTCAGCGCTTTCAATCATCCGAAAGTGGCGTGACTTACCTGCATTGGTCGAGCCAGCAGGTGATCTTGTTGGGAGCGAGTCCTAACAATGCAACAAAAAGTGAGAAGAGAGCGAGACGCTGTGTGAGAGGAGATGACAGCATACCGCCCAAAACGGTTACAAAAACAAACACCCCCCCACCCCCCCCAAAAAAAAAACATTATCCCCTGAAGCTTCCGGCATGGCGACTAATGATTTAATTTTTTTGCTTTGTGTTTTTTGTGTTTGTTTTGTAAAGGAAGCTGACAAATAAACGCAGAGAGGCGAGAACGAGGCACAAAAGTCAAACGCGTGGCGTGTTGAAACAAGAGCACTAAACAAAACATTCCCAACCGTAAGCACTGCGCCGCCAGGGAAATATCTTACTGGCATCGTATCGGCCGCACTTAGCATAACAGCTAGCGGCATGCTAACGTGTGCAAACAGTCACGAGATCAAAATCCTCCCGGCTGACAGCAGCAACTCCTTGTCGTCCTCCGACAGGATCCGATGGTCCAATCAGATTGAAGCTAATGTAGCGCTTCACATAGCCGACCTCAAACACGAGCAAACTACACACTGATGATCAAAAACTCAGGAACTAGACCTATCACGAACATCACAGATTCAGATCTTGCACAAGTTCCAAGAACCAGATCTACCAATAAGGTCAAAGAGCCAGATCACTCAGACGTCAAGGTCCATGAACACACAACACGGTGTAAGCGTGTGAATGGTGAGGTTCACCTGGTTCTTCAGGGGTCGACGTCGGGTCTCCATTGGACTCAGTGGATTCTGGCAGTGGTTCCTGCGGCGGTCTCTGTGGGGATCCAGAGAACTGGACTTTTTGTGTCTCCTGCCAAGTAGACTCCCGACTCTTGGCCCAGGCCCGCCGCCGTAGGGACGCCAGGCTGCAGTTGGGTCCGGCGCTGGCATCTGGGGGTCCAAATGGGGAACCGCAAGGATGAGTCATCAAGGATCACGTGACCCAATCATTAATCAAACCTGACAGGAAGGAAGGAAGAACACCTGGAAGTGGGACCGGGTCAAGGAGGATGGCAGGACTCTCCATGGTTGCTATGGCAACATCCGCAGCTGCTAGCATACCTGTGAGGACACAAGGAGACACAGGGAACCGTTAGAGCCAGATGAGACACTGGAACCATTCCAACCAACAGATCCAGAAGTAGCAATTGAATCACTGGAAGGAGATGAAACGACTCAACAAGTGAGGCCAGTGGAACCAGTCAAACTACTGGAACAACTGGAATTTCGGGGACCACTGGGACCAAGGGGGAAAACTTGGACCATTACAACCACTGAGACCTTTGGAACCACTGAAGCTACTGGTACCACTGAAACCATTAGAAGTATTGGTGCCTTTGGAACCACTGAAAAAACTGTAACCACTAGACCCATCATTAGAACCACTGAGACCAATAAAACCATAAAGGTTACTGGGACCACTAGAACTAGTCATAACCATTGAGAACAGAATCACTGAGACCACTGGCAGTACTGGCAACAATTGGGACCACTAGAACCATTTGAACCAATCGCGCCATTGGAACCATAGTGCCACTGTGACCTACTGTGACCATTGAGGCCACTGGGACAACTGGAACCGCACAACTGGGACAACTGGAACCGCACAACTGGCACAACTGGAGCCGCACAACTGGCACAACTGGAGCCGCACAACGGCCGCTACGGAGGAAGACCGGGGCCAAAAATAGATGAGCTGGGACCAGGACGTGTGAAACAGGAAACAAATGTTTACGGCCACCAGCACAACAACTTCCTGTCCGGAGTGCCATTTTCATAAACAAATGGAAGCCATCAACACAGAAGTGCACGCATGCAAACACACTCCACGGACAGATTGTTCCATTTAATTGAAGGGTAAACAACCACAACAGCGTAAAGCGTCCCATGCAAACGTTTTGATAGGAAATAATCCATTTTGTTCTTTCCAGGGTCAAACTGGCCATCATAAGTCACTTGAATTTCCTAACTGTTTAAGCAGGCCACATTTTTAACACTTCCGTTAAAAAAAAGAAGGAAAAAAAAGGAAAATAAGGTCAAATGATTCAGCGTTAAGCACTATTAGTATAAAATAAGCGCTCAGTCTGGACTTGAACGACAAATGTGATTCACGCAACATTTGTGTCATCATTGCTATCAAAATAAGCCAAAGAGAAACACAAACAATAACAATATATCAACAAATAGTAAGTAATTTTCAGTAATATTTGTGGTTTGTAACGTTTCTGCAATGTCCCTAACCAGTTTTTTTTTTTTAAATCACATTATTAAACATTTTTAGCATAGTCCTATCATTTATTTGCTTAAGTCATGACAGCTTTTATTCTAATATTACTGTCATTCGTGATCAAGTATCATTAAGTTGTTGATCTTGGCAGGAAACATAATTAATAACAGTGTGTCACAAACTATTATGAATGAGATAAAAAAAAAAAAAGTCTACAATGTCCCTATCCAAAAAAGAATCACTAACTATGATGTTAAACACAACATCAATAAACTAGCCAGTACAGACAACAATTGATCACTAAATTGTTTAGCTTGGTATCAAACATCTTGATTGTGTCATGAACTCACTATTTTTATAAATGGTATTCAATGTTTCAACATTTTCAATTGCTTTTGATGATATTGTTGAATTTTGCTTACTCGATATTCAGAACATGATAATAATAGTTACTTCATCATACTAGTTAGTACAGAAAGTAATAATTGATCACACTACATTGTTAACTTTTATATTAAACATCTTTATAATATCCTAAACGAGTTATCACATTCAATGCTTCTAAAATGTCACCTGTTTTTTTCCTTCCCGCCTCCCTTGACGTTGTGAACTAAAGCTATGGAACGTTTTGTTAAATCATTCATCATGACGTAACTGAACAAACTAGTTAGCAGCAGTCTACAAAACGTTTACTAATGTCTTGAGAAAACAATTAGTAAGACGTGGAGCGCCAAGATAAAAAAAAAAAAGAAGCCTTTTTGTCAAGAACCTTTGGTCTATCGTTTGAAAAACATTTAGTCATAAATACCGAGTGACAATATAGTTGAACGCGTGTCTGCCGATCGAAAGTCATTTCTCCTGAAATGTCACTGACATAACTTTGCTGTTGACGTCTGACGTCATCGTTGTGAGCTGACGACGATGACACAAGATGAACATTTCTGCTGTCACCACTGGGGCGCGAAACGCAAGTTCAGCAACAACACTTAAGCTCCCGCTTCAACAAGTGCCTACCGCCATAAAACGTCATGACTAGTTGAAGGAGTTCGAGTTCGCCCCGACCCCCCAACAACCCCCAATAACCCCCAACAACAACAAAAACCCGTCACTATCAAGTCAAGCAAGTTTGTGGGCGAAAGTTGCGCGAAGATGGCGGACTGCTGCCAACCAACTTTTGACAAATGTTTGTCAAAAGTTGGTCAGACTTGAGGCGCTCACCTTCTTCATGTTGCCCTCGAGTCCGTCGCGTCCTGCAAGTGAGAAAAGTGTCAAGAGGGGCGAAGATTTGTCAAGGCTTGACTTGTCCTCCTCCTCCTTCTCCTTCTCCTTCTCCTTCTCCTCCTCCTTCTCCGTCGTCTCTTGGCTCACTCGCATTCCTGCTTCCGCTTCCTCCTCAATGCCCCGCGCAAGACAAAAAGGGGAAACAGCACCCTCTGGCGAACCGCCGTCGCCTTACAGCCTCAAGTTTAATTTAGTTTAGTGCTATTGTATTATTTTGATGACATATGTATAATTCATATGCAAACAAAATAGGTACAGTAACGTTCCAAAATCTTCAAACTGCACACAAAGGGAAATACAACCAAACAGACCAAAAATAGAGCAACGTGACTGTTCAATGAATCGAAAACATAATATAAACATGTTTCCATTTTAATCACATTTAGGCGAACCATGAATGCGCTACAGCCTCAAGTATGATTGTATTTACATTCATTTTTTGTTATTATGTACATTACATTTACTTCAATAAACAATGTCTAATTTTGATTATCGTAATAATTTTGTCAAATAAAACTATATTTTCTATCATAATAATATTTTCTCAAATGTATTTTTAAATGTTTTTTTTTTCAGTTCCCGAGACGCCTCCGTCCCCTCAGAAAAAAAAGGCAGGAAACAGCACCCTCTGGCGAACCTCCACCGTGTTTCAGCCTGAACTTTTACACGTAACATTTTCAGGTACTCATTTTTTTGTTAATGCTACCTTAATAACAAAAATAATAAAAAATAATAATAAAAAGTTGCCACTGTTGATATTTTAATTATAGCAATTGGTTAACATCGAATAAATTGAGAACACGATACAATATATTTATTAATTTATTAATGTATTTATCTTTCTTAACGGTGCTTGCGTGGGTTTTCTCCGCGTTACATTCCAAAAACATGTTAGCGTGTTAGCATAAGCATGTGTGTGCGTGCGTGTTTGTGTGTGTTAACTTCCTGCAAAAAACTCAAATAAAACTTTTGACTTCACCTGCTTTACATAATTATGCAAACGTCGTCCAACTTGTTTCGTGTGTCTTCAGCGAAACCTGTCGTGCTTGTGTTTAGCCAACAGATGGAGCCAAAGACACGTCAAGTGAGACAAGCACTCAGTGGCCACTTCATTAGGTACACTGGCCCTTTCCAATTAATGCAAAAGGGTTCCTAATCCTTCCTACTAATGCTGCCGCTGCAACACAACTCTACAACCTACTACTACCACCACCAACAATAATAATAATAATAATAATGTCATTTCATTTTATTAAAACTTGAAACAATAAAAAGATTCGGAGGAAAAGCAAGTGTTGTGTGCTGCTCGAGCAGGAGAGTGCCAGCCCTCACCGACTTCGCTTTTGCCAACTTCCTCTGAGCAAAATGGGATGAAAATGAGTTTGTTTGGGGATTTTTTTAATTTTATTTTGTATTTTGACGGAACTCCATGAGCACAATGAGTGACAAGTGACAATTCCCGTCTGGGGGCACAGCATGTCGAGTGTCCCTTTTTATTTGATTGGACTTTTTATTGTATTTGTATTTTTTTGCATGTCACGTGTGGTCGCAATTGAAGAGAAAGTTGCTTGCTCGCCGTTCATGTTGCCTTGGCGACGCCTCCGCTTGCCAGGACCGGAGCACATCGACGAAAATATTCATGACGTCACGCAGCTTGCTCTCACTTCCATCTTCCACGACCAGCACACACGTCTCAACAGTTGGTGGGAAAACAAAAACTGACATTTGTTCCATAAAATTTCTTTCGAAGTTTCTTCGTTAAGAGGGGAAACAATGACCTGAATTGAAGTCGTGCGTGAGGGCGGGCGTGTATGTGAAATGGGCTCATCGTTAAAGATTAGCTAGCATGTGATCAAGGTGCTTGAAAGTTGCCCGGTAACTCGTTAGCAACCACTTGATCACCCTCCGCATCACCAATCTTCATGTTGCCATGGTAACCGGCGGCTCACCTGGCCCGTGTCAAGTCCAACAAGTTCGTTAGCGTAAGACCACATTTAGGTTAATGACATTTGATATCTTTCATACGTCAAATATTTCATCCTGGATGTCAAGTCTTGAATAATATGGCAATTATTTTACATATTTGGAATAAAAGATTGGAGTGAGATGACAAGTTTGTCCTGTTAGAGTTGCCGTCCAGCGGATTGGCTATAGGAGACGCGTTTTGGCGGCGGTCGTCCGCGTGCGCGCGCGCGTCTTGCGCGAGGCGGCAGATGGGCTTTTCCGGAAGCCGGGTCACGTGATCCCCGGGGCCCTTTGCGTGACGTAGGCACCATATGGCGAGAGGGCGTGACATGCTAATGGCAAGGCGCGCACGCGCGCACGCGCGCACGCAGCACCAGCACGAGAGCGAGCACGTCCGCTATAAAAGTGCGACTTCTCCGCGCGCACGACACAAACCTCCCGGCCGCTGACACGCGCACGCACGCACGCGGGATGCGCGACGTCTGAAAGGCAGCAAAGCAACAAAAACAACAGCAGGTACGTGAATCTTATTATTTATTAGGGTCACTCTTGATCATCAATGACGTCATCATTCCAGCAACAACAAAGTGAGTGATGATTTTAATCAACACAACAAAGAATTATCATTTTATCCCAACTTTTATTCGGATGTTGATTGAAATCCAAATGTCACTTTTGGAATATTTTGTGTTTCACTTCAATTGGAAGTGATGATGCCAATCGGATTGGTTTTGTTCTTAATATTGTTTTTGATTATTCGCCATCACTTTTGATCATTTTGAACTTTTTGTGTTGTTTGACTTCATTTTTTGGCCTTTTGAAAAAGCTGCCAAGTTTTTTTTTACTTTTTTTTGGTGCCACACTGACTGATGAGGTCGCAAACGTTTTCATGGATTTGGATGCATGCAAGTAGAAAAGATAAAAATCAATGAAGGAGCTCATCGGTCTCAAAATGGATTTTGTAAGATTTGCCATCGATGATAAAGGCGGTTTCATGTTTTCGGAATTAGTTTCAGTAGAAAACAACCCATGACTATTTTCTCATTTATTTTCATTTTTACATGGATTTGATATGACAATTAATGAATTTGTTTTTAAAGTGTCTCGAATGAAAATGTCATTTCTTTTGCTATTTACAATGAACAATTGTGGGAGTTTTTGTACGATACCGCTTTTTCCCACTTTTTGCAAATTACATGAAATGAATGGCAATTTTCTATAATCTTTTTTCCATTTGCTCACACAGTAAAATACATGTTTTGTATAGAACACCCAATAAAATGAATTGTAATGAATAAGCAAATAATAAACACAATGGAAGTAATCATTCAGTGGCCAGAAGAAGTCCAAATCCAAATATATCAGTAAAGTTATTTATTTTCTTTAAATGAAAAAAATTAAGTAAAAAAAAAACTCCTCATGAAAAACATTTTGATATGAAAACATTTAACGTGCATAATAATTTAAATTCACATTAGAACATGAATTATCTTGACAATAAATCAGTGCAAGTTTTTAACAAAATGCAAACTTGCGATCAATCAACCACAAATGTATGCACATGATTCGTTTTATTACTTGTATGAAAAGAAATGTTGGAACTTTTTTATGCTTATCAGTGTAATAAAAAAAAAATCATTGTTTGCTGCATATCAGTTCATAAATAATTTTTTTAATGAGCACATTTTTTGACATGAATGAAAATCCAATTTTGTATCCCTGTGAAAACCAGCATCATCATCATCATCATCGTCATCTTCATCATCCTCAGCGTCATGACGAGGTCGGAGCAGAATTTTGGCGAGTCTGAGGTTCAGCAGGAGGAGGCCGGCAGCCCCGCGGGAGCCGGGACGGGAGGCGAGGAGGAAGAGGACGACGAGCGGCGCCTCCTGGACGAGGAGGAGGAGGAGGAAGAGCAGGAGGAAGATGAGGACGAGGACGAGGGCGAGGGCGACAACAAGCCCAAAAGACGAGGACCCAAGAAGAAGAAGATGACCAAGGCTCGCTTGCAGAGGTCAGCCACCGGCCCTTGACCTTTGCCCTCTCTCCTCAACAAAATCCACAAATTGAAAGAAAAAAAGAAAAAAAAAAAGATTGGCATAGAAGGAACCTAAATTTGGCCCAGGAAAATTCGTTGTGGTATTTTTTTCTCAGAAACACAAAATGTGGTAGGGAAATTAAATGGGGGGAAAAAATAATCCGAAAATTAGCCAGTTAGCGAAAGTGAAGTTAGTTAGCATTGTGGCTACATATTAGCTTGCAAAAAAGTAAGGTATTGATTGTGGCTACATTTCTCTGAACAAATGACATGAACACAATAGCGACTTGGCTAATGCGGTAATATTATAGTAGCATAGCGTCTAGCAACCTGGCTAGTGTGGAGATGCCGCATTCACATTGCGGCTAACGTGTCTTGACAAAGTATTGGCAGCGCCGGATTCACATTTTTTGATGCTACAGCCTTATTTGAAAATGGATTCTATTGAGTTTTTTCTTTAGCATGTCGAAAGTCTTGAGAAAGTGAAGCGGTGTGAATGAAACGTGACTGCAAAGTGTTAGCAACGTGGCTGAGGCGTTTTCTTTTTTTGCCCTGCAGGTTCAAAGTTCGGCGCATGAAGGCAAACGCTCGCGAGCGCAACCGCATGCACGGACTGAACGACGCCCTGGAGAGTCTGCGCAAGGTGGTACCCTGCTACTCCAAGACACAAAAACTCTCCAAGATCGAGACCCTGCGCCTGGCCAAGAACTACATCTGGACCCTCAGCGAGATCCTGCGATCCGGGAAAGCCCCGGACCTCGTCACCTTCGTGCAGGCGCTCTGTAAAGGTATGCGCACGCGACGCTCAGACGGCACACGCGGTCCGTTCTGGATGGGCTGGACGTGGAAAACATGTTGCAAAGAGTCCACAACACATTCACTACATTTCTTGTGGTCAGTGTGGATAGAAAACAATAAGAATATTATGTTTAAAAATAAAATACAATAAAGTCAAATAAACATGTAGTTACTATGTAATAAATATGTAAAAAGGAATATATTGTTTGCTAAATGAACTGCAATGAATAGTCGTTAAACATGCAATGGATATGCGACGAACAAACATACATTTAATAAATAAAAATTGGTCGGCAATGAGCAATAACGATGCTGAAAAGACGGGAATCGTTTGCCCAATTTGCCAAGAACTGTATGTGTGCAAACAATAATAATAATAATAATAATAAACAGAAACTGACTTGTAATGCATTTCAATCTCTATTAACATGTAATAGATGGATTAACATTATCATTTTGAATCACCACTAATATAATATCATATATTTACCTGTAAATAATTGCAGTCATTCCATTCAAATGTAATAATAAGCCTTGCAGTCATTAAAATGTAATTGGCATAAACAAATGAATAGTAATTGCAATAAATGTGAATAAACATGAATGAACCTGTCACTAAGATGACTAAGCATTAAAGAATATGAATATACATGAATACATGAATATGTAATCAAGGTCAAAAGGCGGTGGTTGTTGTAATGTAATAAAGCCGACGAAAGCATCCGTACTGAAGACGCTCGCCGCTGTCGCCTTCAGGTCTGTCCCAGCCGACCACCAACCTGGTGGCGGGCTGCCTGCAGCTCAACCCTCGCACCTTCCTGCCCGAGCAGTCGTCCGAGCTCCCGGCCCACCTGCCCCCCCCGGGCGCCGCCCCCTACGCGGCCCACTTCTCCTATCAGACGCCGGGCCTGCCCAGCCCGCCCTACGGCACCATGGACCCGTCGCACATCTTCCACCAGGTCAAGGGTCCGGCGTACGGCGCCCCGGAAGCCTACTTCGATGGCATCCTGGTGACGGACAGCCCCTCCTTCGACCCGCCCCTCAGCCCGCCCCTCAGCGTCAACGGGAACTTCTCGTCCTTCAAACACGAGGCGGCGGCGGCGGCGGCGGCAGACTACGACAAGAGCTACTCCTTCGGCGTGCACTACGCTGGTGGCGGCGGCGGCGGCGGCGGCGGCGGCTACCCGCAGGTAGACAACCTGATGGGCTTTGACGGACACTCGCATCACGAGCGGCTGATGAACGCTCAGCTCAACGCCATCTTCCACGAGTCGTGAGCGCCGCCCGGGACCGGGTCCTCGTCGCTTCCTGTCCGGGACGGCGGCCAGTCAAGCAGCAATAAGCCAAACTATGCAATTTGATCCCTACGGAAGAGGATTATGGCCAATGAAGAGAGAGACAAAAAAAGTTGGGTAGGATTCTCACTTGAATCTCACAATAAAATTCGGACTTTAAAGGCAGAATAAGAGTAGCGCTAATAAAGTCAAGTCAGAATTGACTTTCAAATCAGAATGACGAGAATAAAGTGAGAACTTTTCCCCCTCTCTTCACTGGCCCTCATCCTCGTCCGTAGATCCCAAACCCCGGAAAAAAAAAAAGAATCTATTTTTCAGCGTCCGTCTTGTTGCTTTTTCTAACATGTCCTCCTAGCGTGTCATGTCCTCATTTTCCACATATTTGTAAAGACTTCTATTAAAGGGGACATATTGTGGGGAAAAAAAGAAGACTTTTTAATGTCTTGCATTCAGGGCTGCTTATTTTCATTAGCAACTCATCTATTCTGTTCTTCAATTAATCAATTGATCAGATTTAAAAAAGAAAAAAAAAAGAACAAGAACATTATTTCAACTTGACTGGTCAAAAAATGCCCAAACAAACATCTATCCAAAAAAAAAAAGGCCAAAGAATGTCCAAATGAAAAGCAGATGTTTGCCAATGACTTATTTTAAAAAGGACTCATTCTGAAAAGTAGCCCTTTTCAATTTTGCCCAACTGTGACATCACAGTAGGGATAATTAACATAATCCCGCCCACACAAGTTTCTCCGCCAATGATTTGCTCTTCTAGGCTGGATGAAGTTCCAGAGCCAAAGAGCCACTTTCCTGGCTCATGTCAAAGCCAAAGGGTAAGCTGAGCTGCAGTGTGAGCACAAATTCGCATTAGCAACACCACCGTTTGTGATCATAATATCATCATCGAGCTGTCGTCGTGGGACAAACGTGTATTTATGTCACTTTTTTGGTGCCTTGCTGGTGAAATTCTGCCTGTGATAACGCAAGTCGATCTCTCCGGGTCCGTACTTCAAGTGTGATCGCAATCTCTATCGGAAGGAGTTGTTGGGGGGGCCGGGGGGGGGGGGGGGAATGATTGGGGATGATTGTGTTTGGCGCCAACACTCACATTTTCACTGACACTGTGAAAAAAAATGTCTGCTTCAAAGCACACACACTCATATTTGACACTAAAAGGCAAAGAAGAAGCAAAATTCACACGCATGTGCATATTTTGCCCCAAAATGCGACTTTGATTGAATTTTATAAAAATAAAGTCGTTTTGTATCATACATTACATTTGTGGGTGTGTCTTTATGTGTGTGTGCTATCTATGCATAAACAAGATTTTTTTTCATCAATTAAAATCTTGCCTGCAGAATGAACATCTGGGCCACGCGCACGCACGCACGCACGCGCGCACGCACGCACGCACACGCAACACTACCATCAGCTGACATGTAATGACATAATTAGCTAACCTAGCGATTGATCAGTTTAGTAAGCAATTGGCCGAGTTAGCAGCGTGACTGATGTGATGAGCGGATGTTATCATTTAGCAAACTTAGCGTTGTGACTTAGAATTGTAGTTAGTTTCAAAGGCTTTTAGCAAAGTCAGCAGTGGTTCTAATGTGGGCAGTTGGCATTTAGCAAAGTTAGCAATAAAGTGGAGAAGTTTCGCTAGCTTTTAGCAAAGTTAGCATTTACGCCGATGAGCGTCGTTTACATTTAAATAAATTAGCAGTGGGGCCGATATGTGTTTTTGAAATTGTTTCAACGACACGACAAGTTTTGTTGTTGAAACGCACAACGTTTTCAAATACATAATAATAACAATGATGACAGTGATAATAATAAGAATAATAATTAATAAATAATAATAATAAATAATAAAGGTTTATAACATTTCTAGATGTGTTTAAAAGTTCATTTAAATGTCATTTTAAATGGAAAGAATGCGTGTCCCTGTCTGGCCGGCCGTGCGCGTCCCCGAGACCAGCGACGTGCTCGTCCCTTCCTTCCATGTGCGTGTGAGCCGCGTCGTCTCCATGACGACCACACCCGGAAGTGCCTGGATCAGCTTAGCTCGCGCGCGAGGCGGACGGCAAGTGCACGTCGAGTTTGTTTTGTTGTTCAGTGATTTTGTTTGCTTGTTAAATTGTGAACATGTCGACGCGCGAGGAGGACAGAGAGAAGATAGAGCAGAAGGAGAAGGAGAAGGAGAAGGAGAAGGAGAAGGAGAAGGAGAAGGAGAAGGAGAAGGAGAAGGAGAAGGAGAAGGAGAAGGAGAAGAAGCTCAGCGGGAGGAAGAAGAACAAGAAGAAGCAGAAGGAGGAGAAAGCTGAGGAGCACATGCCGGAAGTGGAGCGCAGGTGAGCGAGCGACAGGGATGAAGGTTGGTGACGTCATAGGCCGCCAAATTCACGTCGAAACTAAAAAGATGTTTATTTTGAAACAAAGTGAAAGAGGTCACCTTCAAAACAATTGCTAGCTGCTACCCTGTAAATATTAAGCTGCTAAAGTACTAGATGAACATTGTGCTCTTTTTGTGCTAATGCCGAAGAAACATTTGTTGTGGGACTGCACGCTCGCATTTTTCCGACCGACCGACCGACCGAAACTTCATCAATCATAAATTAAAAATCCTCTTTGAAAATGAATTTGAAACGTGCCCTATTAAAGCTAAGAGTTAGATAAGGTCTGTATTGTTGTCAACCTTCTCTTCATTTTGGCAACATTTCATATTCATTGTGTAAAATTTGCAAGTCAATTTGCTCCTGTTTATCTGGAATCTGGACGATGACCTTCTTCTTTGAAGCCCAAGGTCATTCGGGCCAGAAGACTCGCTTAATACTGTGATTTAAATGAAGGAAATACTATAAAGGGGAAAAATAGTCAAATTTGTTTATGGGATGCGTGGTTATTTGGTTGTTCTGATCATTTTTACTGTGCAAATATTACAAAATCACATCCATTTTTCAGTTTTTAAGTAGATGTAATGATGTCAGACTTTTTAGGAATGGTGGCATCCATTTTAGGCACAAGGAGTCTGAACTCAAATGGTCATTTTAATTATTGATTCATCTGTCAATTAATTGATGAGTGAGGTAAAAAATAAATAATGACCCTAAAATAGGACATTATTTGGAATTGGCAGTTCAGAAAATGACATCAATTGATTACGATTCATTTTTAAGTTTGGTCTGTCGCATCCATCGGCAAAAATGTTCATCCAAGAGAGAAAAGAATCGAATGTAAAAAGAAAATGTGATTTTTATTCAAATGTGTTTTTGTCAGCGAGTGTGTGTTGCTGCGCGGGATCTTTAAAGTGGGCAAGAAGAGCCACGACGTCCTGCTGACCAGCACCCGACTCACCTGGACCCCCATCGTGCCCGAGAGCCCCACAGGTCAGGTGGCACGCCGACATCTGCGCGGAATGTCACGGCAGATGCTGCTGTAACTGAAACCGGCGCGTACGTGCGCACACCGCACACACGCACGCACGCGCGCGCACACACACGTTGTCGTTACCATTTCGGGAAGTTAGCATTTAGAAATGCTAGTTGTTTGAAGTTTGGATGAGTTTGTGGTGGAACTGATGAGTGCCGTTAGCATTTAGCCAAGTTAGCAACGTAACCGACGTGTACTTTAGCAACATTAGCAAGGTAACTGTTGCGATTGGAGGAAAGATTGTTATTGTTTGATCATTTCTCGCTGCGCATATTCCAAACGATCAATCAAGCTCGATCAATCAGTCGGAAATGAACAGGGATCGCTTTTGTACCAAATGGTAGGAACGAGTAGCGAACATGCTGTGGAAAATTTTGTTTTGCTTTCATGTTGCTGTTTTGACACCACTAAATGAGTAAATACACAATTATTTGTGTGTGTGTGTTTCTGAGTTGCACAATCTGTTTTGCTGTATTCCATCCAAGGGTAATGCCATTAAGTGTGTGTGTATTGGCAGTAGTAGTGAGCAGTTGGTTCGGCCCGTGGGGGGTTATTAGATTCTCTCAGTGTGAGCAGATTAACACACTCACACACACACACGCACACAGTCAGCATGCTGCGTGTGCGTGTGTGTGTGTAGAAATGGATCAGCTGTTGTTTATGAGAAGTTCTTCCTGTCAATCTGCTCGAGGATGTGCGACATGTTGTTTACCTGCAGGGAGCTTTTACAAGTTTTTTTCTTTTTTTGTGGTTCAAATTTATGGAAGTTAGCAGGGTGATAGATAGTGTTGTGTGTGTGTGTGTGTGTGTTTTTTTTAAGCTAGTTAGCATTTGGCAAAGTTGGTGTGATTGAAGCGTAGCTATAGTTAGCATTTAGCAAAGTTAGCAGGGTAATTGAAGAGTAGCTTTTAGGTAAACTAATAGTTAGCATTTAAGAACATTAGTTGTGTGATTAATGAGTGTCGTTAGCTTTTAGCTTGGATAACAGCGGGCCCGTTGGCTGTTGTTATCTAATGCTGACTCTATCTTAGCGAGTGGAAAGCTAGTTAGCGGCAGAATTTAGCTAAGATATCAGTGTGATCGATGAGAGCGTGCAATTAGCATTTCGCTAAGGTAGCATTGTATACTAATGGGGATAGTTTAGCTTTCTTCTAAGCTATCGGCGGCGTAGTTAGCGTTTAGTAAAATGACTGATGGTTATTTATGCGTGCAGTTTTAGCATCGTTACTTTCTATTAGCTTTCAGCTATATCTTTTTTTAACCATTTATTGAACATAGAAAAAGAATACAAAGATCAGTCAATCCAATTGACATGAATCACATCTAAAAAGAAAAAACATAAAAAGAAAAACATTGAAGTGTCTCCGAGAGGCATTTTTAAAAAGAATTCTACATGAATATTAATGATCAAATGACATTTCTTATTTGTGCGTATAATATATCGTCCCCACTGGATGTTGATGACACAATACAAAAAACGTCCAAAGTACGAATGCTGTCCATTTAATATGATGTTTATTATCGTGTGGCTTCGTGAGAGCCGTTTGGAATATTTTGAGGACGTGCGTGTGCGCAGTGTGTCGGTGAGGACAAGATGGGAGATTCTCGTCCATCTGGACATCGTGACATGCTACAGGCGTGCGCGCGTGTGTGTGCGCACACGCTGTCACTTCAGATCTCATTCATGTTGTTGTCCAATCTGTGCGTCGCAGTGTGATCATTTTCATTTCACTCCACTGGACACGACATGACATATTTGCAGATTCAATTATGTTCATATATTGCGCAAGTCTCGTGCATAATCAACGCACACACAAAAGAGCGTTTTGTGTTCATATCGGCTCTGTTTCATGAGTATGGAAGTAAATTGCTGCCATGCCAGAAAACAAAAAAACTGTGTTTGTGTGATCAATTTGAATGTTGTGCCATGAAAGAGGATGCGTTTGACTTCCTCGTTGGGCCAAAACAAAACGCAGCAACTCCTTTCTGTGATTAGCATTTAGCCACGTTAGCCACCGTTGTGGCGTGTGCACGCAGGCGAGGCGTGCACGTCGCCGCCCGGCGTGCTGATGCTGCGCGATGTCCTGGCGGCGAAGGTGAAGCGTCGGCGGGCGGCGGGGCAGCGCTTGGGTGGCCCCGTGCTGGGCGTGGCTTTGTTCTACTGCAAGCGAAGGGGCCGCAGACTGGAGGAGGACACGCTGCACCTCCACAACGCGTCCTCGGAACACACGCACGCTTGGTACAACACCCTGAGGGAGGTCCTCGCAGGTAACAAGCTGTGGGGTTTTTTTCTTTCTTCTTTGACTTGCAAGCAAACATTTGAGATACAAGCTTAGTATGGCGGCGATCAACTCAACTCACTTTGTGACAAGCAGCCGTTTAAAAAGGATGAACAATTCAGTTGTTGAATGCCAGATGAGGTTGACTCAAAAACTAAAGCAACAACAAAAAATGTATTCAGCCTTGAGCTCAGCCTTTCTTTCTGCTCGCTCAATGCTTACGCTAATTAGCATTCATGCTGCATTGCTTTAAAACCTTAACTGGAAGTCAGTTCCAGTTAAGGTCCAAATGTGACCTCACTTGTTTAAACATGACATTGTGATGAATGTGACATTTGCGGAATCCGAGTATTGAAGCAAAATCCAGCCGTTTTTATCCATCTGACGGGGCGGCCATTTTGCCGTCGACTGGAGATGACAACACTGTTGCTCAGGCAGCAACCAATCACGGTTCACCTGTTTTGTGAAGCTGCACTGTGATTGGTTGTTGCCTGAGCAACAGTGTTGTCATCTTCAATGTAATATTAACCACAATTGCATATTTACACCAATGGGGCGGCATAGAACCCCCCAAAAAATATTGGGAGGTTGACTTCCCCTTTAAGGTGCTTTCTCAGCGTTAGCGAACGTAGCAAATGTTTTTTTCCTCAGAGATGTTTGCAAACAGTAATAGAAAGAAAGAAAAACAGTTTACGATGATGTAAGATGCAATATCAGTTCCGACGTCCGCTGAGTCGCAGTGACATCATTACACAGACGAGCTAATCCGCTAATCCCGCTCAACGCAACTCCACACACACACACACACCGTCAGCATGTTGAATCATGTCTGAGCGTGAGATTAGCCAAAATGGCGTCTACATCTGCACGTGGGTGTCAATGTGTATCAGTGGCTGGCGTCTGTCTGACTGCAATTTCTCAAAAAGATGCAACCAGCAAATCGAAAACCCGCATAGCAAACAAATTCACACAAAAGTAGTTGGTGACTAAATTGGATGACAAATTTGCAGTTCTCACCGATGAAACGTCCCTTTGCGCTACCAATTCATTTGCTCCCCAAAACGTAAAAATACGTTCTATTTTCAATGTTTTCAGCGGGTTGTGTCTTGTTTTTTATGTTGAAGCATTGGTAGTTTTTACAAAAACAGCCAGCAGGTGGCAGCAGAGTATAAGCGATCAACCAGGGCTATGTTGAAAAAAAGCTCATTACTCACATTTCTAAATAGATTTGGGATTAATGTTGAAGCTTAGCTATATTCTAATGCTAATTGCTGCGAACTGGAAACAGAAACAAAAAGTTTTTTTTCCTGATGAAAGAAGAGACTTTCATTTTTCTTTTGGTAGGTTCCATGTTGATAGCAATAGAACACAATATGGCCTTGCAAAATCCAGTAAAACAGCCGGGAGCAAAGGGGGTTGCTTCAGTCAAAATGGCTGCCAGTCAATGAGTTAAAGTAGATTTTTTTTTGGGGGGAGGGGGGTTTAAAACGTCATGTTAATTTTGACAAGTCGACCTTTCGGAATGTCAGTTTGTTGCTGTCTTATCAAGTAAAACATACCAAACAAAAGAGCTTTGTTGAAAAATAATCACATTATCCTTATTTAGCCATTAAAAAAAAAAATCATGCTATTTTCTCTTAAAATGCAACATTGCAATGAAATCACAATATCTGCTGACAGAGTTTGTTTTGCTCTGCCCAACGTCAAGGAAAAAAAAATGACAAGATGGAACGTGCAGAAAGAAAGTGACGTCGCAAGCTAGGCTAACGCTAGCGTCAAGAGTAAGGAGAGGAATGTGGGCGGGGCGTCTTGAGTGCTTCCCTTACCAAAAAATAGTATATAATATCGTTTATTTTTCCAGTCTACTTATTGTTGTACTAAAAGTCAACTTTTAAGTCGACTCCTTGGGACTAAATGGGAACATTTTGGTACTCTTAAAAGTATACTTGAAAGTGTACTTTGTGGTACGCTGACGTCCACAGTTAAGTTGACGGCGTGACAGCCCAGTGATGAAGTGACAGCAAACACTTGTACCAATTGTGGCGACCTTTAACCTCTAGGCTATCCAGCCACATGATCTTTAGGGCTTTATAAATAAAGTGCCTTCCAAGTATTTACTCCAGGATGTCAACTTTTAGTTACAAGTACACTTAACATTTACTTGGTGCAGTATACTTACTTACTTACTTACTGCAAGTATATTCTCCTGATTTTGACTATACTTCACGCATGCTTAAATCTACTTCTTTTTGCTAAGGGAAGCTATGCTAATGCTAGCGTCAATCGCAAGGAGAAGAATGCGGGCGGCGTCTTGAGCGCTTGTGTTGTGTGCCGTCCATTCAGCCGCCGCCGCCGCCGCCGCCGACCCGCTGCATGGAAAGCAGTTGGGCCTTTTGTCACGACGCCGACTGCCATTCAGCAGCCTCGTCCCGCAGCTGCCCCGCGTCGCCATCGGCGGGACACAACGTCGCCGGGAAAAAAAGCAAAACAAAAGCTTTTGAAGCTGAAAAAGTGGCTTAAAGCGCATTAAGCGTAACGCGCGTTTACCTTGACGCTCGTCACAAAGGCCGTCGGGTCTTGACGCGCGACCCGCTGCCGTTCATGTGATGGACAGACAGCCGACGCACAAAAAAAAGCGAGGCTTGCCGTCAGCGATGTCAGTACGCTTCATAAAGCTTTGACGAGGGTCACCGTTTGACCCGGGAACAGATTATCTGTCAAGAATGGCTTCCAAGTGGCCCTTGAGGTCATGGCTGCACTTTCGGCCATCTTGACTCGAAATCCACGTTGTTTACATGACGGGCGGCTCGGTGTGCCCGCGGCCCGGGATTGTTTACCATGGCAACGCTGCATCGCCATAGCAACTGGCTGCCCGCCACGCTGCGTGCGGGAAACCTGATCCTGATGTGTGTGTGCGTGCGTGCGTGGCCTTCACTCTCATCTTCATCAGCATCCTCTGACACAAGATGGCTGCCAAAGCCAAGTCTCCAAAATGGCCACTGTTTTACTAACACTTTGATCGAAAGTTGGCAAGCATACAAAACTTACAAAACTAAGTAAGTTAAGTATTAAGTTAAGTATGTCACAACATTTCCCAATCATTTTCTTACATTTTTCTTCTTCTTAGGGCTCACTTGACTCATTTTGTCATTTTCAGCAGTAAAAAAGATCATATCTTGTCTATAATTCATGTCATCCATTTTTCATATGCAATTAAGACCTTTGAAAAGACATTTTGACTGAAGGTGACATCTGACAATCGTTGCTCAGTTTGCTAATGTCACATGACCAAAGCCGGCATACAGGTGAGCTGTGATTGGTCGTTACCTGAGCACCCGTGGCGTCATTTTCAGTCCACAAGTGGCAAAACGTGTAAAATAAGGAAGTTGTCAAAATAGGAACTTTTTACTGCAGAGCAGAGAACAAAAATACAAACGACTCGACGAGACAACGAGGCACACGTGGACGAGACGCCAGCTGATGGGTTGACATGAGGGACAAGGTTGAAAAAGAAGCGGTGGGACAGGCAGAGGTGGGAAAAGTATTGACATTCTCTACTTGAGTAAAAGTACAATTACTTGTGTAAAAAAAACACCTTTGGTAAAAGTAACCACTCAAGTAAAAGTACTAAAGTACTGTACTTGAGTAAAAGTAAAAAGTATTATTTTATTTTTGTACCATACGTTCCTTCTTACGACAAGTCGAAAGATGTTCGCTCATGCAACAAAAATGGGGCCAATTAACTAATATGATCCTCGTATTTACCGGCTGTTCTAATCCAGCTAATTGCACGTCATGTGATCACGTGCGGCATAGCCAATCACGAGCCGGGATGTGCGGGGCCGCGTGTAACGCTTCATATGATTGGGTGGAGCGCTTTTATTCTGAAGGTCGGATGTCGCCAGCAATGATTATCTTGCTGTAAGAGAAAATATGAACAATTTTCATTTCCAAGCAACTCAAGTGCGTGCGTGTGTGTGAAAGGTCATGAACAGGGCGGGGTCATGGCCTTTTGGGAGAAGATTAGAACAATGGCATGGATCAGGGAGCTGACAGTGTGTGTGTGCGTGCGCGTATTGATCAGCGCTATTCTATTGGGATTGGTAATGCGACCTCTAAATGCGCCTGCTGATGAGCCACCAGGGCGCACACGCACACACAGTCTAACCTTTACGAGCCTGAGCTGAGGGCTGACCTTTCCGAGCAACCGTAATAATCAATCTTAACGATCAACAAGTTGCGGCAGCGCACCAAAAACACAAAAGATTGACGGGAGTGGATAAGTCGTTGCGTTGTGTACGCGTGCGCAGGTTTGAGCGGTCGGCCCCGATGCCTGAAGGTGTTCATCAACCCCAGCAGCCACAAGAAGGAGGCGGTTCACATCTACAGAGAGCACGTGGCGCCCCTCTTCAAGATGGCCGACGTCCGCACTGACATCACCGGTCAGTGCGTGTGCGTGCGTGCGCGCGTGTGTGCGTGTTTGTGCGTGTGTGCAGGTCCATAGGTCAGAGTTAATGGCAGTCTCTGGTTGCTAGGTAACCTGATACAGGAGGCGGAGCATTGTGTCCATCTGTTGTCATCCAGACTTCTCCATCATCTTTTCCTTTCTTAGCGCCTCGCATCCTTTCCTTCGGCAACGCTCGCACGACCCGACTCGTCCTCTTTTCTTCTCACATTCATCAAGTTATGATGTCTCTGTCTGTCTGTCTGTCTGTCTGTCTGTCTGTCTGTCTGTCTGTCTGTCTGTCTGTCTGTCTGTCTGTCTGTCTGTCTGTCTGTCTGTCTGTCTGTCTGTCTGTCTGTCTGTCTGTCTGTCTGTCTGTCTGTCTGTCTGTCTGTCTGTCTGTCTGTCTGTCTGTCTGTCTGTCTGTCTGTCTGTCTGTCTGTCTGTCCGTCCGTCCGTCCGTCCGTCGGTCGGTCGGTCGGTCGATCTCAACTTTTTTGTGGCTATTAGCTTTTCTTCTTCTCATCCAAAGTCTACGCAGTCAATCCGAACATTGTTTTCAAATCCTCCTCATCCATATTTTCCCTGCATCTCGTCCGTCCCTCTTCCATCTCCTCCTCCTCCTTTTCAACAGATGGCAACGTATCTGTTGTCACATTTTTTTTTGGGGGGGGTGGGATGCTGCGCTCACTTTCTATGTGTCTCCATCTGTCTCTGTCTCACCCCGTGCGTCCTACCTGTCTGTCCACCTGTCTACGTGTCCTTGTGTGTGCGCAGTGACAGAGAGGAGGGGACACGCCCTGTCGGTGATGAAGGAGCTCAAGCTGGATGATTTTGATGGGTCAGTTGTTTCTCATCTCAAGTTTTTCTCTTGACTTCCCCTTTAAACACATCAAACATTTTCAAGTCGAGACATCACATCAGCAGGGCTTTTCTGCCGTGTGAGTCCTAAATGTGGAGTTTGCGCCGATAGCAAGTCTTGATCCCGTACTTTGAATAAGAAGAGGGCAGGAAGCTGCGGTGAAACACGGACGCTTGTGCGTGCGGCTAATCTGCTTTCTAAGGCTTAAAATGCAGAGAGAAGCTTAGCTTGCTATTGCCGAGATAGCTGATTAGCATCTGCGTGTGCGTGCGTGTGGATGTGTGCGTGTGCGTGTGCGTGCGTGCGTGTGTGAGGCTTTAGTGTGGCACCCTACATTGACCAATCAGGAGCGTCAGCGTCAAACGTGATGCAGGAAATCCTGCAAACGGGATTAGCGTTGCTCAGACGCTAACATGCTAACAGTTATGCTAAGTTGAGTACGAAAAGCGCAAATGTCCCAAGTGAGCCAAACACTTGCACAACTTGGAAAGTCAACGATGTCAAATTGATCGGCATTGATTTGGGAAAGACCATCCATTCAATTGATTGTTCAACGTGTGCCCGCTTTGGCCACCGGGGGCAGTGTGATACACACCATCAAAGAAGACTACTGTATATTCCGATGTATATTGCGCTACTGTCTGTTTACGTGTGTTGCTCCCTGTTTAAGTGTCTGTTGTTTAAGGGCTGTAATGGCGACTGTCAATGCTAATGTTAGCATGTGAATGGTGTTTTCCATCCATGTTAGCATGTAGCTAGCAGGGGCAATCCACAGTAAATATGTCTGTTTGTTTTGAATATGCCAGGTGCCATTTTTTTGTTCTGTTTAGAATTAGTGTCGACCTGATTTCTGATTGGCTTGCGTGTGACAAACATGACACTTCAAATCCCAAAGGCTGCTTGCGGCATTCAAATAATTCCCAAAGACTCCAACAAAGGATCATTTTTGTTCTAAAGCGTGTGTGTGCGTGTCAGGGTGGTGTGCGTGGGCGGCGACGGCTCCGTGGCGGAAGTTTGCCACGCTGTGGTTCTGCGAGCCCAACTGGACGCCGACTCTCCCGAAGTTCCCGTTAGGGCGTCGCTTCCTCTGGGGATCATCCCGGCGGGTAAGAAGCGACGTATTGATTGATTGATTGATTGATTGATTGATTTGTTATTCCTAGCGATTTGTTGTCTTGACAGGCTCCACCGACGCGGTTTCCTGTTCCGTTCACGGAGTGAGAGATCCGGTCACGGCCGCCATGCACATCCTCCTCGGTACCTTGCGCTCATTTTTTTTTCCTTCTCTCGGTCCACGTTGGCGTACTTGAGTCGCTTCCACCAGATGTCTCATAGCAGGATCACTTTCACCTGAAATCACAGCTTTCCGCACGTGCTCTGGCCCCGCCCCCCGCCTCCCCCAGGGCCAATCAGAGCAGCTTGATGTGTTTGAGACGTGACAGATGGCTCGTAATGATACCGATTAGTACACAATGGAGGGCAGGAAGTGATGACGACAGGTGTGCGCATACCTCAAGCCGTTGCCGCGGTTACTGCAGTCATTGATCGCTATCGATTGGCGCCGGCTGGCAAACTTTTGATTTGGAAAGCAGACAAAAACAAACAACAAAACATCTTAAAGTCTGCGCGTCAAATAGTCAAAATGACGATTCATTCTCACCTTTTCATGTTCTTATTTATCATTAAATCAATTCTTATTCATTAGCCATCGATTTCAATCAGATTCTGAAATTGTTTGTTTATTCATTGTATTTATTTACATGAGTTTAATTGATTTCAATCAAACTAATAAGAAAACTCAAATGCGGCGGAAAATGCTTGCAATATCAATTTGAAGGTTTGATGACTTGCTTGGAATCGAACGTGAAGGAATGAATGAACGGTTGATTTTATTTCTACGGGAGAGGATGAAGGCCAGTGAATAATAATAATAATAATAAAAAAGTTTGGCAGGATTCCCATTTTAAAGTGAGAATTCTGAGAATAAAGTGAGATCAAATACATTTCCATTGATGGAACGGAGAAAAAAACACAAAAATAAAGTCACTTTTTACAGCTAACTATCAAAAGCGTCATAACAAAGTGTCTGAAAATGAAATGCGCTCTTTTCACGACACGCTGCATGTGCTTGCTTTTGTCTTGTGTTCCTGTTGTGGCCTCTTGGGGGCAGTGTGGCGCACGCATGCAGTTAGCAAAAGAACGGCACCGAACAAACCCGATTTTCTCTTTGCTCTCGTGTTTTAATAATGGCAAAGGGGGGGCGTGTCCGGCGCGCTTGTCCTCCTCTGATCGGCGGCGTTGTGCTCTCAGGTCACGTGCAGCAGGTGGACGTGTGCAGCTTGCGCTCGCTGGGTCAGCTGCTGCGTTTCGGCTTCTGCGCCATGTTCGGCTTCGGGGGGCGGAGTCTGGCTCGCGCCGAGAAGAAGCGCTGGATGCCGTCGGCGCGGCGGCGCGAGTACGCGCTGCTCAAGACCCTGGCCCGCTTGAGGTCTCGTCTCGCGCACACACGTGATCAAAAGGCAGAGAGCGCCCCCTATGGCCGTGTTCAAGTGTGACATGTTTGGGCCTCGTCTTTGCAGACCGGAGGACTGTCAGCTGTCGTTTCTCAAAAGCCGCACAAACCAACAGTAAGACGCACGCTCACGCGTGATACGTGACACACACACATCGGATTGAAAGTGTTGTATGTCTTTGTCAGGGACCAGTACGATGATCAAGAGGGTCACTCAGGTAAGCGCAAACAAAAAAAAAAGAAGGCAAAAAAGTTGTGAATTTGATCCAAAAGATTTGAATTTGATCAAAGTGGTCTTAAATTAAAAATTAATGTTTGCATTTATTATATATATATATCTATAAACAATGAAAAAAAATTGTATATTTTCTTTATATATTTTATAATAATAATATGAAATAAAAATGATATAAATCAATTGATCAAAGTGGTTTGAAAAAAATCGGAGTTCAATTTCAGTTGAAAATAATCAAAATGCACTTCAAAAAAAAATAATTATAAATTTGATCCCAAAGTCATAGAAGTTGATGAAAATGCATTAAAACAATGAAAATGCTGTAAAAATGTCATCATTTGTTTCAACTGGATGAACGCGTCACGTCAGCTCGCAAATTGGGCTGACATGCGAGAAAAAAGAGCAAATTCAATCAAATGTCCAACATCGATGAAATTGGCCCTTCAAAGTCTTCATTTGGATTCTCTCCAAAAGTGACATTCCATCCAAGTCGCCCCACAAAATACAAAGATGTGTGTGTGTGTGTGTGTGTGTGTGTGCGTGCGTGCGTGCGTGCGTGCGTGCGTGCGTGCGCAGAAGGGGCGGAGTCGTGGAGCAGCGCGGAAGGCCCGTTCCTGAGCGTCAGCGTGATGGCCATCCCCTGCCTGAGTGGGCACGCGCCCCGAGGCCTGGCCCCCAACACCAAGTAGGAATCTCCTCGACCAGACCGCGCAATGTCGGCCCCAAAACGTATTCGTGCAGAATCGCGTTCGGGTGTGGCTGAAGGTACGCAATGGAAGATCGTCATCGAGATGAGCCGCTACTGCAGGGCTCGCAAACCTTTCCTGGCAAAGCAGCCATTTTAGGCCAAATCAATAACCCAAAACATTTGAAAAGTGTGCGAAACAATGTTTTGTTGGCGTTTGTCTTAAAGGGACGGTCACAATGAAAGATGCAAGTCCAAAGTATAGACGTGGTTCATGAATATGCAAATGCATTTCTAGCTTCTCGTTGAAGAGAAGCAAAAAAGTTGGCGACAACAAAAGCATGACACGAGACCAATCTTTTTGCTGAGCGTGTTCTCCTACTTCCTGTTGCGGCTGCAGACTGGCCAACGGCAGCGCGGCGCTGATCGCGGTGGGGGCCACGTCCAGGTCGGAGTTTGTCAAGCACCTGAAGAGGTACGGCGCCCCCAGCGGCCAGGTGAGCGGGACTTGTCGAGCCGCCGGCTCTTCTTGCGCTAACGAGGCCATCGGGGAGCAGATTAGCCCGCTTCTGCGCTCTAACCCACTTTACAAATAGACTCAAGGCTAAATATAAATACTGGCCACACTGTGTACTCGCTGACCCACTTCCTGCTTCTTGGCGGGTCAACAACAACGTGGACGTAACCCCGTTAATCAAGTCAGAAAAGAATCCATCCTCGTCCTATTTCCTCTTTGGATCTTCTTCTGAATGTCATCAGCTTGCGATGGTGGTTGATTGGCACGCGTGTCTCGTCATCCTGTCTGGAAAATCCCCCCCCCCCCCCCCCCCCCTATGTCAAAAATGCGTCTCAGTAGCCATGTGGTGTTCCCCGAGGCTCTTTCATGGGCCCCTCGTTGATGGTTTGATGTTTGCAGATGATGCTCGCTTCCTTGTGACGATCACAAAAAAAAGAAAGAAAGAAAAAATCCATCTATCAATATTTTCATGTATTTTAGATGTCTTCAAATCAGTCATAAATGTATGAAAGTTACTTAAATGCATCGCAGTGGCCTGAAAAAGTTGTACAGTGTTTCAACATGACCTTAAAAGTGTTGAAAAGCAGATCACAAAAGTATACGGCAAGTCAAATCAACGATTGAAAATCCTGAATGTCGTCATTCTTGATTGTTTTTGATCAAAGTTCAACATAAATGTCATGAATTTGAGTATGTGGAGATCTCAAATCGGATCAGAAATGAGATGAGATTCCAATTGTTCGCGAAGGACACAAAGCTTGCCGGTCCACCGTGTGTCTTGGTCTCTGCTGCCCCCTATTGGCGCTTCAAGTCATTACGTGTGAGAAGGCAACCAGGAAGTCGCTGCTGCTGCTGCTCGTCAACCAGATTGCTGACAAAGTCACAGCAGCCTATTTTGACATCATTGGACTTGTGAAGATCATCTGCAATTTTTATTTGAAAATGACTCACTAGAGTCAGCAATGTGATTTGTGCCCAAAGTGGGACGCACGCGCGCACTCGCCAAATGTATACACGCACGCGCAAAGACAACTTTGGTGTGTGCAGTTGGACTTCTCCTTCGTGGAGACTCACGCCGTGACGGCGGTGAGGCTCCGCCCCCGCGGGCCGAGCGGCCGTCGGGAGGACGAGAGCGAGGACGACGCCAAGGCCACGCCCATCATCCAATCGGACGCCGAGGCCACGCCCGCCATCCAATCGGACGCCAGCTTCCCCTGGAACGTCGACGGGGAGCTGCTGGAGATCCCCGGCGAAGTGCTCATCAGGTCGGAAGATTTTCTGTCAACTTGGAAAAGTACAAATACAGTCCAGATATTGTTTTTGTGGCGGCAAAACTCATGTCTTTCTTTTCAAAAGAAACTAATCTGGCCTTCAGGATGAGCCCAAACTTTTGGCTACAGCGCTGACGTGAAGTTAGGACTGTATTGAATGTTTTCCAAATCGACTTAAAAAAAAAGAAGTCTTTTTTCCGAGGGCTGATTATTTGCTGATTGTTGTTTTTCATTTGAAACAAAGCAAATGAAGAACAATCGAGAGGGAGCGCACGCTTTTTGAAAGCGAGTACTACGAAGGGCTGCCAGTTGCAAATCGACTTCTTCACGTAACCGTCAACTTCATGTCAATGACAGCAAATCATGCTTTCGATCAGAGATTCAACTGACGATTATGTCCTTCACAAATTGGTTATGATTCAGCCACCGTTTGGTAACGTGTCAGAAAATCCTAAAAGCGTTGCTGATCGGTTTCCAAAGTAAAAGTTGACATTTTCACACAATCAGTCTGTTTTCACGAAGGACGACGAAAATGTTCTGTTGACAGGCAGAAATGCCGACAATTTCAAGTTAAAAGTCCTCCAAAAAAGCCAAGCCAACATTTTTGGGGACAATATTGTCTAAAGACGGCATTGTGAGGAATATTGCAAATGTGGGCTAAGCAGCAAAATCCTCTTTTGATCCGTCTCGGGGGCGGCCATCTTGCTACTTGCTGTCCACTGAAATTGACGTCACAGTTGCTCAGTTTCAGAAAACGGCCGCAAACGACATATTGATGCAAAGTTCTAAAGTTTTCAAGTGTCTGTGTTGCGTTCAGGGTCCACGGACGACTCATCAGCTTGTACGGCGAGGAAGTGGACGAGGCCGAGTCGCCGGCGTCCTGCGCTTGCATCTGAGCCACGACGTTTCCACGGCGTTTCCACGGCGACGCAACACTCACAAGTACTTCTTGTCCATCCCACGTCAACTCCTTTTTTTGGGGTTCAAGTTGACATTTTTGTCATCACCGGAATCCATGATGACAATTTGATTTTGCATTGAATTTTTTTTTTCATGGCTTGTCTAATCCAACCAATAGAAATGGTTGTGGTGGGTTTGAAATAGAAAATACACTTTATTCAAAACACGAGCAAGACTTTCCAGTGCAACAAGCTGACATGAACACAATACATGTATGGCTTTTCTCAAGTGTAAAATGCGACAGGAAGCGACTTGGACGCATCGCAAACTTGTCACATTCTTAAATACAAACAAAACCAAAAAACAGCAGTCAGCAGGTTGTCCAAAAATAGAAAGTCAAACCAAGAAAGAAGATTGGCAAATATGTTGACAGTGATTTCAACTTCTTATGGACTCGCCAGCGGTCACGTGACAGCAACGTTTTGGGTGATAAGAAGAAGACGCTTTAGACACCGAGAAAAAAAGTAGAGCAGGAAGTGTTCTGTATTCTACGGGATAGCCGTCATTGAAGCCACAGGGCGGCCATCTTACTCCTCCCATCTCGCAAGCAGACGACTGTCGAAACGATACGTTAGACGTACAGATTGGAAATATGCAGCTCGTGGGCTCTTAGTAGAAGGTCAGGGGGCGGAGGTGGGGGGGTCGCTATTTTTTAACAAGTAGAATAAATCAAATACAAATTCAACAGGTGTGCTGCTTTGAGACCCCCCCCCCCCCCACACACACTTTTTTTTAAATTGTTTTTTATTTAGTTTCTTAGACCCCAATATTATATTTGGCAGAGGCTTCTTTTGTTGGATTACACGTACTATAATTCTTTAATAAAAAATATACAACTTTCATTAACTCATTGACTGGCAGCCATTTTGACTGAAGCAACCCCCTTTGCTCCCGGCTGTTTTACTGGATTTGGACTTGTTTTGCAAGGCCCACATAATATTGTGTTCTATTGCTATCAAAACATGGAAAAGTACCGAGAATACCAAAAGAAAGATTAGGTAACTTCTTTCATCAGGAAAAAAAGTACGTTTGTATCTGTTTCTATTTCGCAGCAATTAGCATTAGCATGTAGTTTAGTTTCATCATTATTCACAAACCTGTTGAAAACAGTGGGGAAAAGAGCTTTTTTGCAACATGGCCCGGGTTGCTCTCTTGTACTCTGCTGCCACCTACTGGCCGTTTTTGTAATAACCACATTGCTTTAACCGTCCTCTTTAGATGCATCAAAGCCTTCGGGAAGCTCTTGCATAAAAAATGTGTTTTTAAGGCAAAATGTCTGAAATCCTCTCGTTTATGTTTAACAAATGGAAAACATCCTAAATCGTGCTGTAAGTACTTTCTGGAATGTTCTCCAATTTGGATTCTGTCAATGTAAAGGATGCCAAGAAAGGTTTCTTGGGAGGAGCAATATGGCGGCCTCGCCGCTTCAAAAGTTTCAGCCAGTCATATATACGGATCAGCGGTTGTAAGTAAGAAGGATGCCGAGCAGGAAGTTTTGTGCACCGATCAGGAAGTGTAGCAGGAAATGTTGGCTGGCGAGAAGATAACGTAGCAGCAAGACTTGCGCGGCAAACTGTAAGCGTGTTAGGATGTTTGGCCGCCAGGCAGGAAGTGGAACAGGAAGTCTTGTTGAACAAGCACGAGGAGGAAGTGTAGCAGGAAGTGCCGCATCGGAGGCAGAAAGTGTCACTCAGCAGGAAGTGTTGCACTCCAAACAGGAAGTGTTGCACTCCAAACAGGAAGTGTCTCTCGGCCAAACCCCAGGAAAGCTTTGTGATTGGTCCGTCGCTTGGCCCGCGTGATTTTGTTCACGTCATCCCTGGCAGCTGACGTCAGCGCTTCCCGTCACGCCGGCCCAATCCACCGTCAGCGCGTCCTGGTTGGGACAAACGTCCGTCCGTCCCTCGGTTAGGACGTGCTCTCCCTGTTGCTGCGTTTGGGGACGTAGTTCCAGCTGTCACGCTTGAACTCCTCTTTCTGCTCCTCCTTTTTCTTCTGCAAGTCCCGCTTGAAGAACCCCGCCTGCGCCGCGCAACCCCTGGCAATTATTCCGAGATCTTTTGGGATTGAAAAAAGGACAAAGACAGTTTTACCTTCCACAAGCACCAGATGAGCGCCGCCAGGATCATCAGGCCCACAAGCAAACTGACCACGATGATGAACACCTTGATTGGCATGGAAGGTTTTTGGCTGAAGTGCGCCTCCACCACCACCTGCATGGATACGCACGCACACACGCGATGACGTCCGCCCCGCCTTGGCGGTTGTGTCGGCGCCAGCGGGACGGGACGGGCGGCCTACCTGCGCGGCGGGTCGCTCCCGCTCCAGGACGGTGTGCTGGTCTTTCTTGGGCGATGACATCACAGCCCTGCTCTCCATCTTGACCACGCCGTGGCGACCCTGAAACGAAGGTTTTGCAAAACTACACGTGTTGCGCTCGTGTCGTTTGACGCGCGGTCCACAAACGGCTAACTTGCGCTTTGACGCCGTCATTGTGAGATGAGCTTAACAGTGGACAAGCGTCCCGACAGACGTCCTTTGGGAAGATCGCTAACGCTAGCACGCTAACAAGCTATGGGTTGAAACTTACGGGCGCTTGCAGCAGGACGTCAGGGTTGAGTCGCACTTCCAGCTGAATGGTCGCCTCTCGACCGGCCTCCACGGTGCCCAGGCGACACAGCAGACGCTCGCACAGCTCGTCACCACGCCCACAAAACTACACACACACATCTTATTAGCCATACTAGCAGCTAATAGTATGAAGAAGGTGCAAGACAATCCAGCAGTATCAGGTACCAACTTTGGTCAAGTTAGCTTCCAAAGTTAGCTTCCAACATAAGCTTTTGGCATTACTTTTCAGCACTAGCTTCTGATGTTAGCATTTGACGCCAACTGCCGATGTTTTCTTCCAACATTAAATTTCAATGTTAGCTTCTGACACTAGCTTCCGACGTTAGCTTCCAACATTGACGATGTCCATTGTTGGATTCCAATGTTAAGTACCAAGGTTAGCTTCCGACATTAGCTTTTGGCATTACTTTGCCAACTCGACCTAACTCCTATTTTAGCTTTTGATGCTAGCTCCTGACATTAGTCCAGAATCCAGCCCTAATTATAGTTGTCCTTAACAGGCTAAAATTGTGATGACCTTTGGGATCCATCTTGTGGTGATAAGAAATGGCTGAAGGGACACAGGGGCAGCGTGTGCATTCACCATGTTGCGTGTGGAGGTGGACGAGAAGAAGAAGATGATTTGTTTGACAAAAGACGCCCGTGGGACATCGCAGTCGTCGATGACGGGAACGGTGGCCTCGTTGACCAAGCAGGCGCCTTGTGACGACTGCAAACATGACAACACGGTTTCCACCTGTGCTAATGCTAATGACAACTGAGGCTAGTTGGAATGCTTAGCTGAACTTTAGCTGGCTGGCTAACGTGGCTACACATGCTAACTTTAGCTAGTGTCCGCTGACTGTACCTGCCAGTCCACCACCTGCAGCAACCGGTGTGGATGCGGAAGCAACAGTTTCGGGAGCGTAATCTCCACCAATGTGTCCACCGACCTGCTTGGACCTGAATTCAACACCTACACACACATGAATGAATGAATGAATGAATGAATGATGATAAAGGAATTGGCAGATAGAAGAAGACGAATAGAAAGGAAGGTTGGATGTAAAGATGACAAAATGAATGGATGGATGAGCAGATAACGGATGTGAAAGGATGGATGGCGACCTTGTACGTGTAGTTGAAGGTTTGCGTGTAGCATTGGACGGGTGTCGTATCTTCATCTCCAAACACAAACGACGTCGGAGACACAAAACTAGTCAAAACAAATCAACACACGAATGACCAACATTTCATTCATTCATCTGCTTTTTTCCTCTTCCGGCAAAAGTATTGCGCAACATATTTCATATGAGCCATGAGAATGTTGATGAACGAGTGAATGAATGTGCGCTCACCCGTGGATGTTGACGTCGACGGCGTACTTGAGACCAAGTAACAAGGCGGCGGCGTTGTCGTGGAGATACTCGGAACTTTCCAGGTTCTCACTGAGGACGCGGAACGTGTCATCTTGGGTTCTGCGGACCTCACTTTTGGAAATAGTTCCCTCACCTGCTGGCGTTGGCGTGGATGATGAGGTCGCCAGGTGTGGCGTTGCGGTTCACGTCCAACAGGAAGCTGACGTTCACCTGCGACATCGGACAAAAGGCTCCATTTGACGGCACTCAGCATTTTTGGGGAAATGATTCGGGTTATGGAAAACTAACAAAATCAACTCAAATGCACCATATACAAAAAAAAATCCAAAAAACAAATGAAAACTAACTGAATTCAAAAAACAAAACAAAAGTCAACATGAAATAAAAATTCTCACCCTGTTGCAGAAAAAAATGCAGAAAATGACCGTATTTATTGACGCACACATTTCATGATGTCATTAAATAGCACGCGTGATGCATTCAATGACATCATGTATTTGAAAGCTGCGACGCATTCAATGACGTGACGTATTTGAAAAGTTACCGTGGCGTGAGATGGCAGGATGAGGCTGGAGAAGGCGCAGCTGACTTCAAGCGTGGTGCTGTTGGCTTCGTCCACGACGTCGCAGCTCACCACCTTGTCCTCCTGCGCGCGCACAGCGCAAACATCGTCCGTCAAAAATGCCGTGGCCTGATTGGCCGAGGCTTGAGGGGGCCGGCGCTCACGCTGTTGACCACTTTGACGTAGTGAACGTGGCGGTGGAAACGCAGCGCCAGACGCGGCAGGAAGGCGGCGTCTCCAGCCACCGCCAGCGACGCGTTGAGCATCAAGCTGCGGGCCGCGCCCAGCGCAAAGTAGCGACCGTTCCTGCGCACACGCACCGAGCTCGCTGAGGTTGCCGTCTGTTTCTCCGAGGGGGGCAATGTGGCGCGTCTGTTCCTTACCCAGGCAGGACGAGCGCGGCGCTCAGTCGCAGGTCCGTTGAGCAGTTGGCCAGGAAACAGCGGCGAGCGAACAGCGTCTGACACGACAAACGCATCAGCGATACGTCATGACTGGTCGCCACTTGACACATTTGACATATTGATTTAGCTTTGCCTGGCTTGGATTATGGCGATAGCGCCCCCTACCTGGTTGCTGACGGTATTGCGGCTCCCGGCCGCCCTCTGCAAGACAGGCCTGAGCGCCGCAAATCGTTTGCTGCCGTGTTTGGGAGCGTCGGTTTCGCGGAGGCTGTAGGAAACTTGGAAACGGACCGGCGTGAAAATGTCCCGCACGTCCTTCTGCAAGCGCAAAGGAACACACGCTGCCGTCAAAAAAAGAAACACCCGCGCATGCGCATGAAAAAAAACAACACACGCACAGACAACCATACACATTAGCATCATGCTAACAACAGTTGGTTAGCATAGCGGCGTTTACCTTCTGGTACGCGACGTGATTGGTGCAGCCGAGCTGGCCGAGACGCACCCTCACGCGAGCCCTCGTGCTATTGGACGAGCCGTTGCCATGGAAATAGAAACGGTGCGGGAAGGACGGCTGGTGGAGGAGGTCGGAGGTCAGGTTGTACTGAAGATCTGACGGGAAAAGCATTAGCTTAGCATCACCGGGTGGAAGCTAAACAGTGATATTAAAGATGTTGCTTGTTCTCGAGAGGTGGTTAGCATCTTATGCTAAGCTAACTCATCGTTTCATGTTAGAACCAGTTGTTAAATGTAGATTAGCATGAAGGCTAGGCCTCCTTAGCTTATTCACGCTAAGATAACCTAAGACCATTTTGTTTGATCACTCGCTACATACTGTTTGAAGTTTGCATAAGTGTTTGCTAGTAAAATGTACCTTATCTTAGCTCATCAGACTGCATATGCTAATGTTTAGCTAAACTAACCAGACTAGCCTTTGCTAAACTAACAAACCGATGGCTCCTTTGTAGTGTCTGGAGGTGACTCGGAAGCAGACGCTGACGTTGATGCTGGCCGCCTGCTGCTGGATGTGCTCGGGCAGGACCAGGAAGGCCGCCACCTGCAGGACAGGACGAGACCTGCGCCACACACCAAATTAAATCACGCTTCCTGTTTGGCCGGTTGTTTTTGGTTTACCTGAGAACAATGGCGGCATCCGAGAGGAATGCACCCACGGCGACGTCTGTACACACGTGCACACGTTCCCAAATGTCAAACGTGCACATTGCACACACGCAACGCCTCGTTAACAGCAACAAAATGGCGGCCCGGCAGCGCAGTGTTACCTTGGTAACCGTTGTCGTCAACGTCCACGCCCGAGCTCAGAGATTGGCCGAACATACGAAGGTCGCGTCCCAGCACCGACCCGCCGATCCTCTGTGAAAATGATGATGTCATCGTGGTTAGTACCACCTCATTCATGCTAAGCTAACCAGCTAAGCTAAGTATGAGAGTGCCAATGTGGCTTTTAGCGGATCGACGTGTGTATGCAGTACATCTTTGAGGGTTTGCATTTCAGTGTAGACGTGTGTTCTTGTTTGTTAGTGCGTACCTGTGACGGTGTTTGTGAGATGCCATGTTTCCTACTGTTGTAGATGTACACGGCCCCTTTAAGATCGTCCTCCTGGGGGGCACCAACTGCCACCTCTGCGCGCACACACAATAGCAGCATCAGTTGGTAGCAGCGCAACATAGGTAGGCCTATGATTTCATTTTAAGATTAGCTTTAGCGTGCTGGTTACCGGGGTAACCATCGTCATCCAAGTCTCCCAAGTCCGCGATGGTCTCCCCGAATCGGGCGGCGTGGGCCTTTCCCCCGCTCAGCTGAAACTCCGCCTCCACTAGCTTCGCCTGAGTTAGCATGAGGTCATCGGCGTGGTCACACACTGGCAAAATGGCTGACATGCCAGCTCACCTGTCCCTGGTTGAGGAAGACATGAACACGCCCCTCCTCCCTACTAGCACCCGTTGCCATGGGAGCGCCCACCAAGAGATCCGATAGTTTGTCGCCGTTCAGGTCCACCGCGCGCACGCTAGCGCCAAAGTATGAGCCCAGCTATGAACACAAACACACAATTAGCATTAGCATCGGTTGATATTTTGTAGGGTTAATTCATACTATTTGTTAGCTTTAGCATTATCATCAGTTGCTAATCACATCTACTAACATTAGTGCTCCACAGTTGAGCAGCCGTTGATCCATGATATCGATCTTGTACTCTAACTTTGACTTGTACTTAGTTAGCATTAGCTCTAGCTGTTGTGGCATGTTTAGAATGAAGTCCTCAAATGGCGTCAATTGTCACCTCTGTTCCCGACACGTGAGCTAGCACACGTAGCATGTTGCCATCCATTGAGAAGATGAACACCTGGGAGTAAAAACAAACAAACAAACAAATATATATATAAATATACTGTATACACACACACACACATTATTATTATATTTACTTTTTTAATGTTTTTGAATAATAATTATATTACTTTTCCCCTCTGGTTGTACTGCGGGGCACCTCCCACCACCTCCAAGCTAGCAGCATCCAGGAAGTGGCCCGCGTCCACTGAGTAGCCTGAAACATACAAAAGTGTACAAAATTTTATCTAACCCATAATGATCCTAAAACCTGTGTCCTGAGGCTAAAAATGACCTCATTGGTAGCATCCCTTGGCAAATGATTAACTACTAGCATTATTAAGCTAATTACTAGCAACCAGAGGCTAAACGTAAACCTACTTAAGGTAATGGCTACCATCCTGAAGAGAATTACTAGCATTTGTAAGCTAATTACTAGCATCCTTCAGCTACTACAGAACTACTAGGCTAGTAGTCGTCGTGATGAACGCAAACACACAATAACAAAATTAGCATTAGCATCAGTTGATATTTAGTAGGGTTAATCAATACTATTTGTTAGCTTTAGCATTACCATTAGTTGCTAATCACATATACTAACATTAGTGCTCCACAGTAGTAGCTTAAAGTTGCTAGTAGTACTAGCAAGCTAATCACTAGCATCCTGAAACGGATTACTAGCATCCTTAAGCTATTTACTAGCATGCTTTAGATCAGTGGTCCTGGAGTACCCCTGTCCAGCCCGGTTTCCGTGCCTCCTAAAGGCAACACAGGTGTTTCAAACGATCAGCTAATCGGCAAGCCGTGCCTGAAGCCTGATAACGATCCTCAGCTGCCGGGCTGGGGAGACGTGATGGAAAACGGGCCGGATAGCGCGACTCGAGGAGATAAATACTGCTGAGGCCAAAAACAAGTATATTTCAAGCAAAAGAGAGGGCGGGGCCATGAACGCTGACGTCAGATGGAGGTTTGTGATCAGAGAAATCATGCTGAAAAGCGCATATTCATGACCAATATTGATATCAAACAGTCAAACACAGATCATCTTGCGTCTTTAGTATGACATTAAAAAATAGTCAATTGTGGTCGGGAGCTTTTGGAATACGATTTAAAAAATACAAATGCTGGTCTTGTCAACAGTAGCCTTCGCTAACTAAATGGTCGTTTAAAGTTTGTTCCCATGAAAGGCTTCAGAGTGGCGGGCTTAGTGGCCTTCGCCCTCAAACGCTACTAATGTTTAACTTGATGTCAACAGCGGTGACGTCCTTGAACGTGTCTGTTAGCATGTGTTAGCGCAACGCTAAAGCCCTCGCTGTGTACTCGGCAAACTCATGTGACATGTCGGGGCCAGTTCCGTCCCATAGCAGTGCTTCGGTGACGCCTTTTGATGTGAGCCGCCGCCATCTTGGAAAAGCCGCACTGCGCCAACGAGCTCGGCGGTTGGCTCACCCAAGTAGCTTCCGAAGCCCACCGAGCCGTTGTCGTCCAGGTAGACGGACATGACGCCGCTGGACGTGTTGAAGACCAGCACGGAACCCGTCCAGTACGACGTCCCCGGGGCGCCCATGATGATCAGGTCCTGATGTCACAAAGAAGACATTTTGGAGACCGACGGACTGGAAGGGATCGGCTGCCGGGCCCGTTTCCAGCATCCGACCTGACTTCCGACATTCGCCCATCGTCGTGTGCCTTGTCACGACGATGGGCGCAATCAAAGTTGCCGCAAAAAGTTGACACAAAAGTTTGTTTCCGTTGTGTAGAACTCAGCAGGATCACATGCGGCGACAGCCAAAACACACGTTTGCGACGACTAAAAAGCTTTGTGAAAAGTGACTTTTGCGACAAGACTGCCAATGGGCTTCTGATGTCCAAATATGTTGATTGATTGATTTTTTCTTGCAGACGTACGAGTATAAAACGCAGTGCGAGCCATTCGGACTCATCGCCAAACGTGAGTAACATACGCTACATTCAGTTCAGTCCTTTTGTAAATGAATTCTAATTTTTTACTTGAGTATTTTTGTTTGTCAAGAACATTTATGTCAATACATTGACTTCAGTAAAGTTTGTGGGACACTTGTACTTGCAAAATACTTTTCACTTTACTCGAGTACTTTTGTTACGAAACCGTAATTTGGCTGCTTCAAAGTTACTTGAGTAGTTTTTGTGTCTAAATTGTACTTGTCAGATTAGTTTTAACGTTGCGTTCTTTTTTCTTGTACTTGAATATTTTGTTATGAAGAAAAAGTACTTTTACTGCGTTCCATTCTGATGGCTACTTTTTATTTTGACTTTCTTTTTTCTGTGGTTTGTCAGGACGACTTGTCACGTGACTCTGTTTGGCCAATCAAGCAGCAGCTGCTTTCATTTCTGTTCTTTGATAAAGATGAACATATGATTGTTTTGGGGAAATGAATCCGATCAATTGCTGGCCAAGATCTGAGCTTTCTATGTTTGTCAAAACTCGGCGTGCACGAGACGTTGCCGGTTGCGCGCTGTTGTCGTCACCTGAGCGAGTTGGTTGGACATCCCAGCCTGACAGGAGCCGTACTCCTCGCCAAACTTCCTCTGGTGGTCTGCAACGCACACACGCGTCAAAAGCTTCTTCGCAGACGTCCGCTGCCAAACACATCATTTCACGAAAGCAGAGAAAACGGCGGAGCCTGCCTTTTTTTTTTCTTCTCTCAATTAATCTCTTCCGAAGACCGAAACATACAAAATGGAAAGATGGAAATCTTGTCAAGTAGACGCCCGCAAATAGATCAAGATTCTCTCCGATGCCGACAACACTGCCACTCATTTGACAGTTCTGGACTTTAAAACCACATCCACGAACAATAATAAATGTAAAAAATTCTACTCTGTAGCCGTTTGAGGCCTGTTTTCAGTCCGGTTTTGTACCAGCCACATTTCGCTGGAACGATCATGTGTGGTCTGCGGCTTGGTCTTGTTTTCTCGCCAAATTTGAAGGAAGCAAAACAAAAGCCGACCTAACGAGACGAGCTTCAGTAGCAGCCGTCGCTCCGATGATTACGACTTTTGCTCTGAGGGAAAAAAACATCTCAATGCAAAGTTAACACTTGCATATTTAAGATCATGGATAGCATTGTTAGGCTAACTAAGACAATTACTAACATGGTGAGGCTAAAAACAAGGCTAACCACTAGCATCCTTAAATTACACTTATTACTAGCATGGTGAAGCTAAAAAGACACTTAAGCTAATTGTTAGGATCATTTAGCCAGTTACTAGCATCCATAAAGTAATTATGAGCATCTCTATGCTAATTACTAGCATTCTTAAGGTAATTGCTAGTATTCATAAACTAATTACTCGCTTAACTTTCCAAACTTTCTGTCATATTGTGCAAAAAGGCGTCAGTAGACTACAATGGCAATTTTGAGCAACAATTTGCGGTCGGCACTGGCACGCATTACATCCTGTCAATCGTCAGACCTAAAAAATAAAAGCTTTTCAGTTGAACGACACTTTGTTTGGCCTGTGGTGATTTATTTAACAGTCACCGCCTTCAAACTACTTTGTGCTCGTTTGTTGCGCGTCTGCTAACCAAGACGACACGTGGACAAAAAAAAATGTGGTGAAGTGTGCTTTTATTTTGAAGGTCTGACAGGATTTTATACCAATGTCGCTGTCTATTCATCACATTTTTTTTTTTTACACACACAACTTAACTACTGTCTTTTCATACAGACGTATCTTCACTCTGTATGTGCGCGCGTGTGTGTGCGCGCGCGCGCGTACCTCTGTAGCAGGGTATGATGGCCTGCGCGTGTGTGAGCTTGTCGTCATAGCGATAGCAAACCCCGTGAGGCAGTTTGTTGTTCTGCACGTCGTTCCGGGAGTAGAAGACGTTCTTCCAGCGGTGCGCGCACGCCTGCACGCAAACAGCACACACACACACAAGAAAAAAGTTTGGAAAATACATTTTAAAAAATGTCATTACAAAAAAGGAATGAATTAATCATTAAAATGAACATATAAAAATGGCTAAAAACAAAAATAAAGAAAATGTAATATAAGAAAAAATACAAGCAATATAAACTAAAAGTTGATTTAAATCAATCAATAAAAGGCAAATCAAGAAAAATAAAATGATGTATACATATCCTACATCATTAAATCAATAAATATCAAATCAACATGAAACCAAGCACAACACCAGCACAAAGACACACGCGCACACAAAAAGTCATGCCACGCGTGTGCGTGCGCACCCGCAAGTGCGTGAATCTCGTGACTGACACGCTGAGTGTGTTTGTTGTGTTTCTTGGATCTTGTCAGCTGTGGGACATTGAAAGAGCAGCGGATTGTAACGTTGTGCTTGACATTCGCCTCCAACAACGCGGCGCTCGCGGCCCCCCCAAGGACCACATGATGTGGTCCTTGGGGGGGGCTCTTCTCAAAATAGCTCATTAGTGACGGCACATTGTGATTTTCTGGGAATGCCGCAGAAGTCATTATGCGCGGTGAACCAACCAGGACGTGTCCTCCCGCTCCGCCGTGCTCGCCGGCTTGTCGCGACAGGCTGACGCCCAACCACTGGTGGGCGCTCTCACCCTGGCACGTCTTCCCGCAATGCGACACGTCTGCACGCACAAACAAACAAACAAACAAACAAACAAACGGGAGGATGTTTTGTGAGATGGCAACGTTAGACAATTTTGGGGAATGGAAAAATGCAACGGAAAGATGAATTACCGGCGGGCATCAGCTGGCAGTTTTGCTCATCTGTTGTGATGGCGCAACGGTAAACGCCGCCCGGAGACACCGAAGAAGAAGAAGAAGAGTTGTCCACTGGAGCTCCCACCACCAACCTAACGCACACGCACGCACGCACGTGTGTGAGGCTAACGGGCAGACATGTTGGCATGTGAATTAGCCCCGCCCCCGCCCGCCCACCAGCTGTGCTTCCCGTGCCGGTGGAGCAGCACCGAGTATCCGAACATGGACGCGGGAGCGCCGGCGAAGCGCACCGTCTGGTCCACATCCAACGTGTACCCCGAGACCGGGGCCGGGACCCGGACCAGGACCAGGAGCGCCAACAGGGCCGGCCCGGCGGCTGCGGGACGCGTCGTCATCTCTCTGCGGGACGTGACAAACGGAAGCCGGCTTGATTTCCAGTCAGGACGTTTGCCGGCTTCCTGACGCCGACTCAAATGATTCCAAAGTCAACACGGACCAAGAATTGATACAAAGCACTTGACGGCAAGAGGACAGCAGAAGGTCAAAGGTCGCTTATAATACAATGTCCAAAATGTGTTAGAAAATATGTGAAGAAGGAAAAATGGGCAGGCCACAAGTGGTCCAAAATGAAGTGAAAAGGAATTCTCACAAGTCCTCCGCAATCTTTACGAAGACGACTTGCATAAAAACATGCTTTGAAGTTCAATCGTCAAGCGGCTTCGTGTCGAGCCTTTTAAGATTCCATTCATACTTGCATAAATACTCACTACATCGAAAGTGACAGAAAAATACTCCTATAGTGCATCAAATGTATTGAAATACTGCACAGCACTCCTAAATAACACACACTAAAATAAACTTCAATCTTCTGAAATATGATGACAAAATACTCTTTCTAAATGTGAACGTAAAGTATTGATCACTTTACTGAAATGCTCCAAACTACATTGATCATCTCTTGAAGTACTTCCTACCTAAAGTTACCAACAGGCCTCCTGAAATGGGATTAAAAGTTGAGAAAATATACTCCACAATTTATTGAAGTACTCCATTACTTGCACGAGTAAAATTAAAATCAAGTTAAATCACATCGCAATACTTTTTCTTGAATTTGAATTTTTTTTCCATGACGTCATTGTCAGCCATGCTTTATTATTGAATTAAGCGAGTCCACTTGTAAAAAGGCAACATTTCATTCAAATTAGAAGCGCAAATCTATTTTTTTTTTTCAAAGTTGTGACTCAGTAAGAATGAGGTGTCACATGTTATGAAAAAAAAAATCCCTTTGGGGGCTCACGTGCTTCAAATGGGATGATTGAAAATACACATTTTTGGAACCGGATATTCAAGACCAATATTGATATCAAACAGTCAAACATCATCATCATCATCTTGTGACTTTAGTATGACATTAAAAAATAGTCAATTGTGGTCGGGAGCTTTTGGAATGCGATTTAAAAAATACAAACTTAAGCGGACCAACTGATTTGGAATGACGTCACACACCTGCCCCACGTGTATATCATATTTACTTTCATGAATGAATGAGAAATAATTGAACACGAAACGGTCCAAATGTTCTTCCATCAAGTCGTGTTTTGGTTTGTTTTTGAAGTTCCATGTGAGTTCGTTCCAATCAAAAGTGTCTCGGGTGGCTCACGCGGGACTAAAAAGAGACTTTTTTTCTTGAAATAAACAACAACAAAACTTTAGTCCAACTTGTGATCTTCTTGATATAACGCGCGCGCACGCGTTCGTTACCTCTCGGTTGTCGTGACGTCCCGGTTCGCTTTTTGCTTCCTCTGGCTTTCTTCCCCACAAGTTGGACTCCAACAAAGTTCTGATGGTCGCGACGACCAGATAGTCAGTGTGCGTGTGCGTGTGCGTGTGCGTGTGCGTGCGCACGCGCGTCTGTTGAAGCGAAATGCGCGGGGAGCCTCCCTCTCTTCATCTGCGCGTGCGCGCGCCCATAACGGCGTTTCCTCTCCTCCCCCGCAGCGCGCGCGCGCGCGTGTGCAAAGCGCGCTGCCACCTCTTCACACGACCGTGCCAAAGTAATCTGATTACAAACATCGCAAATGCTGCAGTCCGCGTCAGTGAAAAAGTTGCAAGAGAAACACAAAAGTGACTTCCTCAAGTCGTCCTTGAAAAGCGAGCGAGCCCGTAAAAGTCAAAGCACGAACTCTTATCTACTGTTCAATAACTAGTTTGATAAATATCCTTAAGAATACTCAGTAATTGAAATACTGTATACTCGGAAAATGTTTGCTTGAAATGCTCCATACAGTTCCATAGATAAATAGTGTGTAGTTACTCGCATATTGAGATCATTCAGGACATTCACACCAAAACTACAGTTACATAAATATTCTTCAATCTATTCCGTAATGTGACATACCACAAAGGTTCCGTAAAGTTCTGACTAAATACAAGCCTTAACTTATACATATAAGATATAAAAAAGAAAATACTACTAAATGTACTGTGACACTCTCTAAAGTTACATCAATACTCTTAAATAGTGTCCAAAGTTAACACCTGTAAGACCAACCAGATCCATTGAATTCAGGGGCGGAGCTACATGGTGGCCACCCCCATAGCAAAGGGGAATTTTAGTATGCGTGATTTTTCTTCATGATTATTATTATTATTATTATTCATGTTGTTCATTTTATTATTATTGTTTTATTTTATTATATTATTTGTATTTATTATAAAATCAAACGGGCCACCCCGATGAAAATGTTCTGGCTGCGCTCCTGGTTGAATTCATTCTGAAAATGTACGTCAATACTTGGAAGTCAATCGTAAAGATGTGATTGAGATCGTTCAGGAAACTCGGCAAAATATTTTGTCAATAATGAATTCTAATACTGGCGGATTATTCCTCGAGATCCCCTATGCAGCCCGGTTTCCCCTCCTCCAACACACCTGAGTCAAATGATCGGGATCGTTGTCAGGCTCGCTGATGATCATTTGATTCAGGTGTGTTGGAGGAGGGAGGCCGGATGGCGGCTCTCGTGGACCGGACTCGGTCGAAATCCGTCTCTGAGAATTCATCACACTTTTGTCGCTTCATTGAAATCATGTGGTTCGGGTCCCGGTCCAGGTTCCGATTTGGTACCAGCATGGACTTGATGAGCACGGAAGCGGAGAGGAGGAAGTCATGCGATTGTAAACAAAGACCTTCCCAAAATGGAGTCAAACAACGTGTCAAGTGCGCGCGTGCAGACAGGAAGTGAGACGCAAAGCGTTTGTTGGCATTTCCTGTTGCGGGGCGGCCCCACGTGACGGTGCGAGATGAAAAGATCAAAGGTACCTCACAGGGCAACGCGGCGCCATACAAGGAAGCCACAAATATAGCCCAGCTCACTTCCTGTTTACTTTCCGCTCACTTCCTGTTCACTTCCTGATGCAACTCTTCTTTTTGTCGCAAATACAAACAAAATAGGTTCAATCCCATTTCAGTCATTTTCAAAATCAAACCAAGGGCAGTGGAAAATAATAATAATAATAATAAAACAAATAATAATCACATGTACAGCCAAATGACACCAGTTTTGTTGCATTTTTGCTATTTATAAGTAAAAGCGAAGATTTCAATTCAATATTTGGTTTTGTTCTAAAGAAACGACATTTGTGTATAAATTGTTTACCTGCAGTCAAATAATATTGTTGAAGCAAAAATCAAAAACATTATAAAAAAAACAAATCATATTTAATGTCAGTGACTTCCTGATGAAAATGGGCAAAAATGTTGACCAACCATTTTAGAAGTTAAATCAGATGTTTGCAAATGTCTTCTTCAAAAATCATCGGTCCGCTTTTATGGACGAGTCCTGCAATGGCGGACGCAAGCGGCTGAAATGCAAAAAAATAAAAAATTCAAGTTCAACAATCCATGGATTAATTGTCACAATTGATGAATCGATGGACTGCAGCATTTGACGTCATCTCGAACAAAACTTTGTACTTCTGCGTTTCCCAAGCAACATCCTGGTCCCGCCCACTCCTGATTTCAAATGAGGTCACGTGATGATGTCACAAGTCTCACAAACACAGGAAGCCAAGTATGTGTTTAGTCACTCAAAATCATCATTCTGCCCTGCAGGAGGTCTCCACCTCAAAAGATGTTTTACATCTTGGATTCGTCCCAAAAATACACGATGACACACGCGCACACACATTCACACACACACATTCACACACACACACACTGACAGTGTCCTGATGGTAGCAATTAGCAGACGTTATCATGGCCTGGAGACATTACAAGCTGTTAGACCCCCCCCCCCCCCCCCCCACCCACACACACACACAGACACAGACACACAACTTCCCCCCCACCAAGCCCCCCTCCCTCCGCCAAGGGACATGTGACTCCATCATATACATCACTGAAGAAATATTTCCACTGTTTTAAGAATGCCCTACTTACACTCTATATACAGTATATTTATGTGTGAGAGAGGAAGTCGCCACGAGAACATGGCCATATATGGTCAAACACGCTCACAGGCTTATCACTGGTCTGGATCTGATCAGACTAATCAGTAGTCAATAGATGTGAAAAAGAGCGGGGCCACAGGCTATTAGCTATTAGCATTCCTTAGATAACACAATGTCCTGCTGATGCTTGCTGTTAGCTTCATGTTGCTAACGTAAATGTTAGTCTGCGCTGTAATTGCGGCTCTTAACAAGGTCAGTTGATGCTAGTGGCTAGCCTGATGATGCTAGGCCCTATACAGTATGCATACTAGTAGCTAGTTAGCCGTTAGCTTGGGGTTGATGCTGACAAAGGATGGCTAAGGATGCTGGCGCATTCCAGAAGGCCGGGAGGTCGGCAATGTCCCACCGGGAGACCGGCGCGTCCCCCTTCAAAGCACTCCCATCAAACGTCAACAAAAAACATGGCCGCCGAGCACACTTGGCTACTTTGGCTTTGTTTTCTGACTGCGACGACGGCGGCGAGCCGAGCGACGTACAACACTGACTCGCAAACGTTCGCTCCGAAGCTAGTTGTTAGCGTCACGATGCTAGTTGGTGCGTGTGTGTATAAATGCATGTGTGCTTGTGCATCAGTGTGGATATGCGTGTATGGGAATGAGTGTGCGTGCATGTTGACGTGAGAATGTGTGTGACAGGAAGGTGGGGCGGGCTTGCGGGCTTGCGGGCGGGCGGGCGTTTTCGGGAGGGAGTTTCATGCTGAATGTTATCTTTCAGTGGTTGCGACTTGCTTATCTCGCGCTACATAAACACACGCACGCGCTTGTAACGGTCATTTCAGCACTTCCATCCGTTTCTTCTTCTGTGGTGAGCTGAATTTCTTCATTGAAAACACTGAAAACGTGTTTTTCTTTTGTCTTGCATCAAAACATTTGTCGTCCACGCGAGCCGCAAATCTCTCAAATGTGCTCCTTCTTCTTTGCTCTCCGTTGGCGTTTGGCAAAGCATCTCGACGGCGCCACCCGCTGCTCTGGCAAGGAAACCAACGTGTCTGGATGGCAACCGCATGTTGTGACGTTTTGCTGGCGCCATCTAGCCGAGCGGGTCGGAAGTGCACTCGTATTTCAAGACAAAAGAATTGGAAGGGAATGTGCCTTCAATTACACTTTGAGGTCTTTTCTTGTCTTTGTTTATTTTATAAAAAAGTAACTCAATTCAACTCAAAGTGTCAATCACAGCCGTTTAGATTGTAGGAACACAAGTTTAAGCACTTAGTAGCTTATTTTACACATGGACCATGTATAAAATAAGAATGTTTCTGCACTTCAAAGTTGTCTTCCTAAATCCTAAATGGCTATATTAGACATTTTAAATGGATTTTTTTATTTAATGGGGAAAACCATTTTTTTCAAAAGAAATGAAGACAAAGTACTATTTATCTTTCTTTCTTTTTTTTCCTGATTCTGAAAATCCATCCGATCCGAACCGTGACTTTTGTGATCCGTTGCACCACGAGACGGAAACAATGAAATCATCCTCAGTTCGTATTGTGAATCGTGAATGACTTCAACATGTGACACTATTTATCAAAAAAAGTCATGTTAAAAAAAACACCAAAAATATTAAAAAAAAATAAAATACTTAAAAAATCATACATTTATCTTTACAAAAAGTATATTTTGACAAATTTACCTAAAGAGATATATTTCATCAAGTCATAAAAAAGTGGTCAAGTAGAAAAAAATAAAAAAGTTGTTGTAGAAAAGTAAAAAAAAAAAAAAAAAGCAAAGAAAAAAGCCCCAGCAAACTCCACATTCAAAACAAACACACAGCGCTGATGATGGACTTTTTATTATTATAATTTTTTTCCAAACTGAAGTTGTTGGATTTGTCCTGGTGTAGGTCAAGAACATGCGTTTCAGTCCCTCACGTCCTGGCACAGGAAAGATGACCCGTGCGTACGCGTTTGAGTCGCGCTACGTCAGCATCTTGTTGACGTGTGGAGCAACACGTGTGAAACACTTGAACAAACGCCCATGCAAGCGTGGGAAAAGCTGCCAAAGCACAAAATGCAGGAAACGTGTCAAAAACGCCACATCAAATATTTGACACATCCCTTTTTGTGCTTATTGTCACCAGGGGGCCGTCAAGTTGCGGTTCGAGTCAGAGGTGGGCTGCATAATCCTAATGAATAAATAAATAGGAATGGGAAGAAAATCATTTCATTGGCAGTAAATTCACATGAAACGCATCCTCCGCTGATGTTTAGGTGTCTTATTCTGTACTTCTAATTCTGTTCAAGCTAACAGCTAACCAGCAAGCTCAAGCTTACAACTAGCCAACTCCCTAGCTAGCTCCCCTGGTGTTCGGTTACCTGCTAGGGAGCTCGCTAGCTAGCACCTGCGGCTAAAGCCAAATTGTGGCAGCGTTTTTACTTTCTAGACCTGGATTTGCCACCTCTGTCAAGTACAATCACCGGGCTAGCCACTAGCATCCTCCTGCTAACAACAAGCGCCGACCATCACGGCAAGAAGTAGCATCCTTAGGCTAACAACTTGCGCCCTAAAGCTGACAGCCAACCGGCATCGCCCCAGCAGGCCAGTCACAACAATTAGCAAGCTAATGTTAGGCTAATAACAAACATCCTCAAGCTAACAGCTGGCTTGCTCAGACTTACAGTACAACAGTACATCCGCGAGCTAACAACTAGCATCAGCAGACATCAAAAACAACTTATTTATATAACAAATAGACGTACACGATGCAATTTCTATCAATCAACACAAAATGCTTTTGCGTGCGTGTGTTTGCGACAGCGCTCCCCGCATGGTCACCTTGCCAGAAGCGGAAGATTCACTTCCTGCCCGGCACAATGGCGCTTGTTCCAGACAAGAAGGGATCAAGGATTCTGATACAGGAAGAGACGAATGCGGGTCAACGAGCGTGCGTACCATCGGCTGGGTTAGCAGTTAGCGTAGCGTAAAGTCATGCACGCGGACGCTTTTTCATTCGCGAGGTCGTCTTTGGCATCTTACGGAAACGGAAAAGTTGAAATTAGGCCCACAGCAATCAAACTCAAGGCCCGGGGGCCCAGATCTGGCCCGCGACTTCATTTCAGGTGGCCCACAAAAGCAAATTGTGTGTCGACTTCTGGTTTCTTGCAATTATTATTTAAAAAAAATTAAATATCCTTTTAAAAAGTTGTAAATTAAGAAGATTAATTCTAGGGACGAGGGAAAGGTTGCATATTGCTATTTTAAAAAGAAACCTCAAATTTATTAAAATATAGTATATTTCTATCAAAAAGTTGTATATTTCTAGCCTGGCAAGCCACACCCACTTTTGACTGCGATTTGGCCCGGCTCAAACCTGTTTCTTTGTTGCGACATATTCTTCATGCGCAACGTCACACTTCGGCGCAGGAACGAAATCCGTCCTCTTACTCAAAACATTCAAAATTAAGTTTTTACCGCAACAACGACATAAATCATTCATCGCTACTGTCTCTCTTCGTCCACTGCTGTTCATTAATTGGCTTCCGCACGTCACTTTTTTATGTCACGCCCTCTCTTCGCTGATTGGTTCTTGCTGAGTCCGGGTCCCGGGCTAGCATATTTCACTCATATTAAAATAAGGTTTTAAAATAGTTTTAAACAAAATTGTGTGCTCCCGCAATTTTGTTATTTTTATCAATTAAGTTGTATAATTGAACAAAAATAACTAACTAAATAAATAATTTATTTATACTATATACATATATATATATATATATATATATATATTTATTTATTTATTTATTAAATAATTATTTTTGGAAAGTCATATTTCCACTAAAATTGTAAATTAAAAAAGGACATTCCTGAAAAAGTTGTGTATTACAAAAAGTTGTACTTCTAGAATAGAAAAAAAAATCAATTCGAAAAAAGTTACATTAAAAAAAAAGTTGCAAGAAAATTGTAAAAATAAATAAACTGAAAAAGTGACATGTCTACCCGTGTGTGTCGTCTTCACAATGTTATTGTGACAAATGCACAAATTCCTTCAGTTTGGTTGTGCCTGTGACCCCCCCAGCGCGCACACACACACACACACACAAACACCCCTCACATTACGCCATAAAAGAAAGAAGTCAAGATGACTTTTTCTTCTTTCAGATAACAACACGTCAAAACATTTGCTAGCTTGATGCTAACCAGAGCGCATACTTTGCATACTGGATGCAATACGCACACGCTAAAGGATGATTAGCTTCTTTAGGTTAGCAACTAGCATCCTCAAGCGGTTGACCGGCTGGCTCACATAACAGCTAGCGTCAACAGGCTAACTAGCCCAATCTTGATGCTAATGTCCATTTTGAGGCTAAAAAACAAAACATCCTTGAACTAATTGCTAGCTTGTTCAGGCTAACAACTAGCATGTTCAAGCTACTACTAGCAACCTCAACCTAGCAGCTAGCATCACCACAATCATAACTCGCAACACCACGCTAAACAACCAGCATCAGTAGATGTCAACAACAATAATGTGCATAATTACGCAAGCATGTGGGCTAAACATTTTTCACTGGGCTTTGTCATTCGAATGTACTGCAAAGTCAACAAATTGGTCAATTGTAGGCCAAATGCTAACATAGCATAACCCCCCCTCCCCATAATACTTTTGGATCATGCCAAAATTATGCACATGCAAGCCATGAGGCATTATGGCAATTTCAAAAAATGGTTTTAGCATTTAGCCTAGATTTAGTTTTACGAATACGTTCAAACGACTATCAAAATGTTCAAACAACTTTGCAGTACGTTCAAATGACTTTTCCAAGACATTTAAACCACTTTTTCAAATACATGAGCATCTTTTTCTAATAACACCACAAGGTAATGCCAAAATGGCGCATGTGCATGTCAATAGGCCTGTAGCATTATGGGGGCAAATGCTATGTTTTTAGCATTTTGCCTATGCTATGTTCGAACAACATAGCTCAGTCAAAATTGTTTGTACTCCACACTGGTCATTTTGCACGCTTCCCTGTAGAATGTCTATGAATAAACACAAGCATACTTTTGTACATGTGTATGAGTGTGTGTGCGCCATCGTTAGTAACAGCTTGTGTTGCCTGTGGGATAACACACACACACACACACGCACACGCACGCACGCATACACGCTCAATGCTGCAGGCTTTGAACTCATTACTGACCCAACATATGGACACACACACACGCGCGCGCGCGCACACACACATTCGCATCAAATGTACGCGCACATGTTTGCGAAGGATGCAAAACGTTTCCATGGCGACAAAACTGGTCAAGGACACGGGAGGAAAGCGTGACAGGATGTCAGGGGTCGCCACTTCCTGTTTGGGTTCAAGCTCCAAATTGCTGTCAACCAATCGCAGCGTGGCCTGAAGCCACTTCCTGTCTGTTAGGGGACGCCCCGCACATTTGATGCAAATGAGCGTTTGAAGGCCGATGTTGTTTTTCAAGTCAGAACAGCTGGCGTGACCAGAGGTGTTGCCATGGCGACACAGAGACGTATGCCGCCCGTACGCATACCGAAGCGTCTGTCGCGTCCGCGGGACACACTGACGCCTTCCTAGCAAACGATTTGTTTTGTCACAAAATGCTCATGTTTTGTTTTGCCCTAAAAAGTTTTGTCTTCATCTGTTCAAACACGGAAAATGCCACAAGCACAAAACTGGCTGTACCTAATGTATTGTCCGTCCTTTGGCTTTTTCTCTGATTAGTGGCGTAGGCAGGCGAGCTTGGTGACGCATTAGCGCCACCTACTGATCTTGTCTTCTCACTGCAGAGAAGTCAACGTGAACTGACGGTGGGCGGATGTTGTGAAGGATGCCGCCATCTACAGGTGAGGATCTGAAGTACACTTTCATAAGAGAGAACCACTGATCTGAATATGTAACTGGATAGCCGATAGGCCAAAACTTTTGAAGCCGCGAGGCCGCCCTATTGCTCTTCCCAAGAAAAAAATTTCATCTTACGATCCTATACATTTACAGTATCGAAATTGGATAACATTTGAGAAAGTAAATTTGTAATATATAAACAAGAGGACTTCAGACATTTTACAACTTGACACTTAATAAACATCATTAAGAATGTCATTTATACATGTATTTATGGCAGGAGGAAACTTGTATACTTGTAATTCAACAAAAGATGCCTCTTCCAAATCCAATGTTGGGGTCTAACTGCCTACGAGCTGTATATGTCTAATCCGTACGTATACCGTATAGTTTATACAGTAGTCTGCTCGCGTGATGGGAGGAGCAAGATGGCCGCCCTGTGGCTTCAACGGCTTGCACGGACTATCGGCTATCCAGTCATATATTCAGATCAGTGGCGAGAACTCGCACGAAAACACGAAATGCAAAAAAAAGTATTACATACTTAACACCTGGAATGTCAAAAACATGTAAAACATACATTTATGTTAATAAAAAACTGCATTAGGGGCAAGAAATGTCAAGTCAATTAAAACACAAAAAACGGTTAACTCTAAAACATGCGGAAGACAAAAAATAAAATGTACAGTATTTAACATAACAAACTCATCATTAATCCTGCTTGCTGTCTTTTGGCGTCGCTAGCCGGCCTTCACACCAGCTGCCAAGTCGCTGATGCTCGCCGAGATGCTCATTCGCTCTCGCAAATAGAGAATTGATGGTCGGCTTGTGAAGTGTGGTCTCTCTGAGCCACCGTAGCGTGCGTGCTTTGACATGCATGTGCTTTGGCTACGTTCTACGATGAGCGTCATCTAGTGGTTCATTTAGCAGCTAGCATGCATGGCTAAAGGTCAACTAGTGAATCATTTGTCAGGTGGTTGATATGCTACTAAAATATGATCAAAACACTTAGCGAGCACATGCTCATTGAACAAAATGACTTCCTGTTTGGCACACATGCAGGTCAACAGCGGCTTCTAGTGGCCACCAAGAAAACACTCCTACTCCATCATCTCATATCATGTACAAACTTTATTCAAATATTTCAAAAATGATACTCTAAAAGAAGTGAGACCACACACACACACACACACACACACACACACACACACACACACACACACACACACACACACACACACACACACACACACACACACACACACACACACACACACACACACACACACATCCAATCAGTAGCTGGAGTCGTGAAGATGTCACCATCCAAACATGTACTCCATGGCCTTGGAGACGAAGCTGTCGTCTTTCCTGGGTGTGTGTTTGTCGGTCACCACCTACACACACACCCACCCACACACACGCGGTCATCATGAGGTCGCGTTGCATCATGGTGCGGTCATATTTGCAAGCGTACCTGGTAGTCGCTGGCGGTGTTCCTGTAGGTGGCGCTAAGCGGTCTGATGGCCGAGCGTGGCGTGCAGGGGAGGGCGGAGTTCGCCAAAGGGGAGGCGGCCATGTCACCGCTGTCCATCACACTCTGGCACGCAAAACAAAACACGCAAAGGTCACAAGGTTACTTTGACGCAAATGTTAATGTTCTGCTTCCGTTGAACTTGTAACAAAAATAAAAAGTCAACTGAAAACGTGACGAAATCTACAATTTTGACTTGCTCTGTTACCGGTTGGCAGATTTTTATTTTTAAGGCCGATGCCACCATGCATGAATAATGCAAACATCGTGATGGGACTAGCCGAAGCTAACGACTTGATGCTAACTGTCCGCTGGCCATTCATCTCATTATGCGCCAGTGCCGCCGTGTCATCACAACATCCTCTTCTGACCATCAAACATTTTGGCTGACTTCGAAACGTGGGTGGCGCCTGTTGGCAGGTGGCAGCGCCCCGTGCCGCGCTCCATTTGGAAAAGTCGCAGCAGCCGCACGCACGCGCATGTGCTGACCTTGTCGATGCAGGGTTTGACGCCCACCATGATGGCGTCCCCGAACACTTTGCCGTCTTTGGACAAAGCTTTACGAGCCTGAAGTCTTGACTGATACTGGAGATGCATCCAGTTGCCGGGAGACGCCATCTACACGCACACACACATATGAATGATTGTTGACCTCAAGTGACCCTTTCACTGTACAAGGTGTGTGTGTGTCTTACAGTGTGCTTGAGGATGTTTCCATACTGAGCAAACTGCAGCAGGATGTAGGAGGCGGAGGCTGGCGGGAAGCTGACACACCACAACACACGTGAGTACACACAAACGGGAACAATAAATCAGGGGTGTCCAAATCCGGTCCGCGAAGGCCACTAATGCATCTTTTCAATGTTCCCCCCCTCCAACACACCTGATGCAAATGATCATGATCAGGCTTCTTGCCGATGAGCTGTTCATTTGAAGCAGGTGTGATGGGAGAGGGAGGCATGGAGGCACTTGAGGGCGGGAGTTGCCCATCCCTCAACTATTTTGTCAAGGCTGAATGAAGAAATCGGAATAATGTGGAATGGAATGTGTGTGTGTGCAAATTTTTGCTATATTGGAAATCGTTGGCCAGGTGAATGTTTTGAATTTCAAATGGCAACAATGATGTGATTCAGTTATAAATGTCCTACTTGAGAAGTTTTGGTTTGAAATGTTGAATTTTGGCAAAAGTGTGAATTTTTGGAATGAGAAAAATAATAGCCGTAAAGCTGTGCATTTCTTGGAATGTGTTGAATTTCGAATGATGTGAATCGGATGATTGACGTGGAAGTAAAAGCAAGTGGAAAATAACGGGTGGAAGAAGAACTAGCAAGCTATAGTGCCAATTGATCAGACCCGAAGACGGTGACCCAGGTCTGGTCCAGAAGGTCTTCGGAGGACAGAGCTTCTCCCTGACTGTAGAACGGGTCCACTTGAGCGGGCGACAGGCACAGCTGCTGCACGCCTGAAAACATCGTCGCTCCTGTGACATCATAGCCTGATGACGATGATGACGATGATGACGACATACCTGACGTGGACGCCTGGCGTGCCGACACCGGAGACTGCATGCTGGGGAAAGACTGCAGGCGCACACGCATGAATGAGCACACGACGATCGTGATTGGAGGGAACCACATGCTGCTTCACCGCCAACCTGTCTGTGAGCGTTGAGGGGCGTCGCCACGGTAACCGGTCCGTCGTGGATGCTGCGAACCGGCGGGGCACCGCTCTTGTCCTTTGGGGTGGGCACCACCGGATGCAGGCTGGAGCCTCCTGCGCCGCACACACACTAGCGTCAAAATACAAACACACACACACACACACACACACACACACAGGCTTTTTCTCGCACACACCTTTGAGCAAGGTGCTCTCCAGAAGGGGCGCGGTCACACTGAAGGGGCGGGGCTGGGGACTGCTGGGTGCGGGCAGGTCACCCATCAGGAAGCCCGGCAGGAACTGAGCGCCATGGGCGGGCTTGGGGGAGGTCGGGGAGCCCAGAGCCATGGGTTCCGATCCCACTGAGGACGCACGCAATTTCCACTCACTTTCACTTTTCTTGCCGCGGTGGTGAAGTGCTCTCATTTGACGGGCGGATCTCACACATGTAGTGCGCTCATCCCGACCCCACATAGTGCTGGCCCAATAGAGAACCGAAAAGCAAAAGCGAGTGCCAAAAGATTTGACTGCGTCACTACGGGTGGATGCAGCATTTCCTCAACAAGCTTGTCAATTGGCAAATAATTTAGCTGAACATAATAATACATAAACCATCAGATGCTAATGTTGCTAATGATAATCAGCTTTGACAATGGCCAAACGACTTAGCCGAACTTCACATTAAAGATATTATCCGAAGCTAATCTTGCTAATACACATCTGTGTCTACCACAGCCATACAATATAGCCCAACACTATAGTAAATCTCCTTGCTAACGCTAATCTGCACCAATCCGCTGCAGCTCTGCTTACCTTGTGGCTTTGATAGTGCTGCTGTGCGATTAAACTAAGTCTGTAATTCTTGGTCCTTGGGCTATGTTGACGAAATCGTCCCACAAAGATGTTAATAAGACGCCTGGGAACTCTTTTAAATTGAGACAAAACTGCAAAATGTCTCCTTGAAGCTAACCAACTACGAGTAAGAAAAATATGGATAAGAATCAATGCGCACTTGCGCAGTGGGTTTATTCTCGCTGAAAGTGGACTTACCTTGGAGCTCCATCACGGTTTGGTAAACTTTGGTTTGTTTTTGGCCGCGGATTTCAAATGACGGGAAGTGACGCCGGGCTAACGCCGAGCTAACACGCTAACACGGCTAGCGGCGCGCTAAAACGTGTCAAAGCGCCGGACGTGACGAGCTTTTCGGGCCTGATCGTTGACGCTCAACTGTTTCGTACAAAGGGGCCTCTTAATCCGAAGTGTAACGAGTCCAAATGGGTCGGAGTTAAGAGGCTGTGTCGGTTCGGCGTAACGTGAAGTTACCGTAAATCTTTGCCTTTTCGCACACACCCGGAAGTAATGTAGTTATGCTGCATTCGAGGAAAGTGGGAAGTCGGAATTTTCCACTGATCTGCTGATAGCGCATATACACCCGTGCAAGGCGTTGAAGCCACAGGCAAGAAAGGCCGGGGGACGAGGTCACAATTATTTTGAACAAGTGTACTGTATGTGCTGCTTTGAAGACGCCCATATGTTTTTTTTTAAGTTAGAAAAGATGCGCCCAAGGACCCAGCGCGCTATGTTTATCCACAAAGGCTCCATAACAACGACTCAACATCATGAAACACGTCTGTTTCGAAATGAAAGTGTATTAATTTTAAATATATAAGTATTTATTTACATTAAATTACGATAAAAAAAACATTTGGTAATACCGGTTTAGCGAAAATATGCCTCCTTTTTTTTAATGCACGTGATTATGGCAAACGTTAGATGATTTCACCGGAAAAACATAGTCTCTCCACTTCCGTCGAATCAACGCAATAAATAAAATAAGACTGTCGCGAACGTAACCGCAGAAAATTTTGATTTGGGATCCAGTAGAAAAAAATATTCGTGAATAAAAGGGCATGACACGTTTGTACGTTGTTCTGCTGGTTATCTCGATATCTCTGCTCTTGGCAAACTATTTTTATTTGATTTTATATTGAAACACATTGGAAGGAAATGAAGCTCTGGCGACTAACTTGATGCCGGCGAGATTCGTATCCGTATGCTGAACAGGATCCTCACAGCTTCAAGACTAGAGCAACTTTTTTACGTCTTTAAAGTTGCACTCTTCAGCAGCCACAACGCTCCAACTTGGGTAACCATTCTTTACTACGTGTTCTGTAAAATGCCATCAAAAATCTCTTTGATAAATTACAAGAACGCTTAAATTGACTACAAAGCCGCGAAGCTAGTTAGTTAGCTCAATTAGGTGCATTGACGTCTCCTCTTGTTGGCTTGTTTTCACTAATCTTGCTCAAATGCAACAAACTCAGGCGAGCGCCTAATATTTTGCAATACGTTTAGAGACTAGTTGATTCTTATTTTTTTTAAGTCTGAAAATCGATGAGAAATGGGTTTTATATGCACATATGCACATTGTCACCTGTTATTTAAAACAAACTGCTCACCTCTCAAACGCGACTGACGTCCACGTAAGTTTATTTAATTTTATTTTTTACACGCACACATACAAACATGGTCTCCCAGGCGGGGAAGCGAGCCCACGCCAACCAAGTGACGGCACCTCTCCGCCACCTGGAGCCCATGTCCACGTCAGGTGTTGTTGCTTAACCCCTGGGCGTTATTTGTCCATTTTCTGTCTTTTTTTCTGTTTTTCATCAAAGAAAAAGCATTTGAAAAAAAATACACTAGGGACCAATTTCAAATTGGCGCCATGCTGTAATTTATAATTATTACCAAACAGGAATGAGAGATTCACACGAAGTTGTTGTAATAATGCCCGATTTTGGCTCATTGACTCCCATTATAAATCACAGTTTTTGATATGCTGTAAACCTGATGTGTTATAATGCCTTTTCCGTGATTACTGATGCAATCGCTTCTTTGACGAGTCATAAACATGAAAATAGAGGAATTTGTGTGTTGAGAGTGTTAACACAAAAATCCGCTAAGTGGCGCCAAAGGCTAATAAATGAATACAAAATGCATGCATAAAAAAATTATATTGTTATGACTTATGGACTTGTTTGAGCCTCTAACTATGTCATATGAAATATTCAAATTATTATTTTATTTTATATATATATATATATATATACAGCATAGTTAGTCTTGCTATTAGCATAATACTGCTAAAATAAATAAATAAAAACTATATATGTGTAGATAGGTCTGATGCCACTGAACATTTTGAGTGATTGAAAGTGAAAAAAATATTCATAAATGACTAAGTTATCACACTTCAAAGGAAATGCCAGATTTTGGCAAAAATTACAAGAATTTAATCAAACTATAATAACGCCCAGGGCTTAACTTGCTTCCTTCTGAACTTGGCGACATGCTGCTCATACGCCATTTTAGAGGTGACGTCATCGAACCATGTTGGAAAGCAGAACATATTCAGTGCTCCCTCAGGTACTTTCAAAACGTACACATACGCGACAATATACACGCTGTCACATTCAGGTAAAGCTCATTTAATCCTCTCTCCTAGAAATTCACAACTTGCCTCATTAATATTTTAAATTAGAAAGAGACCCATCTGTTTTTTCATGGTCGATACTACGATTCTGATTATTAGTAGACAAGGAGGCCGACAATGTTTGCTTGCAGTTGAAGGGACCAACCATATTGTTGTCCACATTTTGGGCAGTGTCATGCTAACGTCAACACTTTACAGCTTTTCATATTTTGCAGACTGTTCGGGTTTTTTAATCTTAAAAAATAAAAACAAAATACATTCATAATGAGTTTTGTTTTAAATGATAGCCGTATGAAATGTGTCCACAAATATGTCTCAACTTTATTTATACAGCACTTTAAAACATCCATTGCTGCATTCGAGTACTGTAAAAATTTGTCATGCAATAAAGACGGGTCAAACAAAAAAGAACACAAAAAAAAAGTATATATATATATATCATGAGACTTCGATTTATTTCCTGCAAATGTTTGAACAAAATAATGATGATAAAAGTTGTACATTTTGAAGTCGCATCTACTGTTCCTGTTGCGGTCTTGCAAGGATGTCAGCTGTGCACTAAGGCACTCTAACTCCCGTTGTCTGTTCTTTTTGTCGCAGTTGTCCAGCGTGCGCAATGTGGGCACAGGAGACACGGTCCGAGCCGGCGTCGCGGGCTCCGAGACCTGGTCCGGTCGGCGGCCTTCTAGCGCTGCTGCTCCTCGGCGCCGCCCTGCTGCCGGCCTCAGTCGGCGCGGCGGGCCGCGACTACTACGAGCTCCTGGGGGTGGGCAGGGACGCCAGCACCCGCCAGATCCGACAAGCCTTCAAGAAACTGGCGCTCACCATGCACCCGGACAAGAACCCTGTGAGAATTCCCTCCTCCAACACACTTGATTGAAATGATCAACTCATCAGCAAGCTCTGCAGGAATAATCCTAATCATAATGCTTCGGCTTTTTATCGCGCTTTTCTATCTAATCAGAGACTCAAAGACGCTCCACAATAGTTGCATTATTTGTGCGCTCACACATTGACAGTGTGGTGGCCGTAAGCTGCTTAAGTAGCCGCAGTTGCTGACGGAAGGAAGCGTGGCTGCCAGTGTGCGCCTACGCCCCCTCCCACCACCACCCAACATTCGCACCTTCCATACACCAGTGTGAGTAGCAATGGCGGACACTGTCGCTTTCCCTCCAAAATCCTTGACTTGAGGATTCGGACAATGCTGACGATGAAGTCAGCTCATAAAATATGACCATCTTCCTCTTGAAATGTTTTTTTTTTCTCAACCTCATACATTACATACATTATAGATTGATTTTGGAAAAATAGCATTTTTAATTCCAAACAAATGTGTTTATCACTTGAAAAACAACGGACTTCTTTGTGTTAGCATTGCCACCATCACATGATTTATTTTATTTCTTGTCATCAGAAAATTGACGTTGCTGGAGGTACTCAGCAGTTGTGTTGGCGTTTGAATTCTGAGGGTTGGGTGAAATCAAATGTCTCCAGGGAGATGCGTCGGCCCACGAGAAGTTCCTCGAGGTCAACCGGGCCTACGAGGTCCTGAAGGACGAGGACCTGCGCAAGAAATACGACAAGTACGGCGAGAAGGGGCTGGACGAGCAACAAGGGCGACGATACGAGAGCTGGAACTACTACCGCTACGACTTCGGTGAGGCGGCGACACCGCGGCCTTCAGCTCAGCGAGCACAATCCTTCAAACCTTTGAAATGTTTCCCGGCAGGCATCTACGACGACGACTCGGAGATCATCACGCTGGACAGTGCGGACTTCGGTAAGAAACCTGCAGCGGCAACTTGCATTCATTTGTCTTTCAACTACAATTCATACTTTGTCATTTTCACATCATTTCTCTTTCAATTGACTTCATGAGCATTCGGCTTTCGGCATTCGGCTTTCCGCTTTCAGCATTCCGCTTTCGGCATTCGGCATTCCGCTTTCGGCATTCCGCTTTCGGCATTCCGCTTTCGGCATTCCGCTTTCGGCATTCCGCTTTCGGCATTCCGCTTTCAGCATTCCGCTTTCAGCATTCCCGCGCACTTTCTGCAGAAATTGCAAAAAATGAGTCGAGTTGGAACAAGTGTTAGTTGTAGCCGCAATTGACTTGTTTGCATGTCGACGCGGCTCGATGGTCGTGTGCTGATTATTAATTGTGTGTGCATTTCAGAGGCGGCGGTGAATTCCGGAGAGATCTGGTTCATCAACTTTTACTCTCCGCGGTGTTCACACTGCCACCAGCTCGCTCCCACGGTAATGTGCATGTACTACACGCAAGTGCGTACACACACACACACACACAAAGTGATGATACGCATGTGTGTGTGTGCGCGTCAGTGGCGGGAGTTTGCCAAGGAGATGGACGGCGCCATCCGGATCGGAGCGGTCAACTGCGGCGACAACCACCTCTTGTGCCGGCGGAAAGGCATCGGCAGCTACCCAAGCCTCGTCGTCTTCACGGCGGGAAACGTATGCAAAGTATTATATTTTGCACACGTTCTTCACAGCGCCGGCGCAACACACACACTTGCTCGTCTTTGTCACATTTCTCATATTCTTCGTGCTACTCGTTCTTCACCTTTCTTGCTCATGTTCTTTGCATTCCTCATGCTTGTCACATTTCTCATGAGCTGATCTTCGTGGGCGCGTATCGGATTCTGACGCCGTCAGCAAAACTATCACCTTATTCAAATTGCAGGCCTTTTTTGAAAAACTAAATATTTGGGTAAATAAGAAGGGCATTTTCATTGAGCACAATCTATTTGATTGTGAACCAAATGAAAGCATAACGTTAACATTTTTCTTTTCAATTTTTCTTCGTAAATCACAGTGTCCCCTCAGTGGTGAGCTATTTCCGGAACAGAGCCGTGCGCTACTCATGTTGCCCTTTGGGCTAACTAGTGTAACCTTGACTTGGCAAGATGTACTGTATTCTGGCATTATTTCCCCCTGAATCCATCGTGTACTGAAAAAAAGTTTCAAAAGAAAAAAAGTGCTCATTACCCGACAGCCGCTATTAACTTACTGAGAAATCTTGACTTTTTAAAAGCACGCTAAAGCGTCAAACGGGTAATCAGGCCATGCCTCGTCGCTCACATATCGAATGTTGATCGTTACGTTCATTGCTGCTATTATTTGTCTTCACAACCGGGGCTCATTTTGTCCGACCCGTCAGAAACCTGAGAAGTTCCATGGCGAGCGCGTCAAAGACAATCTGGTGAGCTTCAGCATGCAGTTCATCAAGACCAGCGTCTTGCAGCTGTGGCAAGGTGAGCCGAGCGCGGCGCGGGTACGACGTCCGTCCGTGTTGTGACCCGCGCGGGTGTCGTTGCCAGGCAACGTGTTCAAAGAGATGGAGAGCGCCTTTGCGGCAGGCGTGGGCTGGCTCGTCACCTTCTGCGCGGACACGGGAGGTAAAGCCGCGCGCGACGCCGGCACGCTAACCGATTAGCTTAGCATGCGCTAACCGGGCGCCTCTGCCGCCTTGACAGATTGTCTGGAGCGCGGGACCCAACAGAAGCTGGCGTCCATGCTGGTGAGGACGCCCGTCCCGTTCCACGTGCTCAACGCTAACCTGACAAAAAGACAAAGGCTGAAAAGAACACACGTGTGCGTGTTTGCGTGTTTGCGTAGGACGGCCTGGTGAGGGTGGGCTGGATGGACTGCAGCGCGCAGCCGCAACTCTGTGAGAGTTTCCAGGTAAATGCAATCGCGGTGAAAAAGATGCGCAGAAAAATGGAGATTAAGACCAGAACGGCCGAAATGCTTCGGACAACTGAGACGCTCGCACCCAAAGGTGCAAGTACTGGGACGCGGCCCACACGTCCCAAACCGGAAGCGGAAGTCCCGCCTCCTCCGTATGTATATGAAAATGTAGGTTTGCATAGATTATCGTCAGCGCGAATCGTTTTGGCTTTCTTCGCTTCAGCGTGCAGGAAACAAGAATGTTGTCCCTTTTTTCGAAAAAAGAATTTTTGCTAAAGTTGCTAAACGCAGTCCAAACGTTGCCATGTTGGCAACACTTTCCACACAATTCGGAGCTCTTGCTCGCTACTTTGCTCGTGTTGGCATCCAGACGTGCGCATCAAATCAAAGTACATATTTCCCAATGCATAAAAGCGCCACCTGTCGTCCCTTTTAATTGCACCGGTGGTCAATGTGAGGCCAGAAAGTGGGCCGGATTTGGCCCCCGGGCAGTACTTTGCCCCGATCTGGCTTCAGCGCATTTGCCTCCCAAATCTGGTGTTCTGTTTACGCCTTCGCCTCGAGCCCGCCCGGGTTTCCTCCCGCACTCCACAAGCACGCACGCTGCCTTGATTGAAGACTCCAAAGCGTCCGTAGGTGCGAATGGTTGCTTATCTGTTCGGACCCTGCGACCAGTTCAGGGTGTATCCCGCCTCTCGTCCAAAGTCAGATGGGATGATCTGCAGTCCGCCCGTGACCGACAACAGGATTGTTTGGATAAAAAACAAAACCATCCATCCCAAAAATACGGAAAAGGGTTAGGGGCCGGTGAAGAGAGGAAAAAATGTTTTGGGTTCGAATTCTGACTTTAAAGTGAGAGTCGTGCCCAACTTTGAGTTTTCCTCTCTTCACTGGCCCTAATCCTCTTCCGTCCCAAAATACTGAAAGTTGAGTTTGTGTTGCAGGTGACTGGCGGAGCGACCGGCCTGTTCCCGCCAGGAAGCGCTCTGGACAAGGAAGGCGGCGTGCTGGTGAGCATTAGAGCGCTCCGTTGACCATTGCGCTAGCACGTTAGCATGAGCACACGTGTGACCGAGGCACGTTGCAGTGGCTGAGCACTCTGGACAGCCGGGAGATCTACGCCCGAGTCCTCCGGCACCTGCCCGACTTGCAGCTGCTCACCGCCGCCGACTTCCACGTAAACGTCGACGCCGTCTTCAAATTGAATCTCGAAACGCGGCGTCGGCCCGTCAACTTCCTGTGCCTTCCCGTCGGCAGTTGAAGCTGGCCCGCCATCGCTGGTTGCTCACGTTCACCTTCGGAGAGCGCGGCCAAAGCGCCGACGAATACAAGAAGCTGCCGGCCTTCCTCCGTCACGACCACATCCAGGTGGAGCGCCCGCCGCCGTCCTCCTTTGTCTTCCTCGCACCGCTGTTCATTTCGAAACGAAACAAAAATCTTTTCCACCACGCACATTTTTCACCGGACTAAAACGCCACTAATGGGACTAAATTAGTAAAAAGAGAAGACAGTATTCTTTTTTCATCGACTAATGAAGACCAGACGAAAATGTACTTGACTTCATAAAAACGGGGCTAAAATCGATGGTGTCTGCTAATGTGTCACACAGTCATGTGACACACGGTGACACCCCCCCTTTTCAAATGTGCGTTTAGCGACATGCACAAACACATGGGACAGACAGAAGGGGGATTGACGGGGAAAGGTTACAAAAAAATAGTTCTAACGTACAACAATAATGTTCGTCCGACCGCTAACTAATGCTGGCTAGCTTGCTAGCTGCTAGCTGCTAGCATGGAGCCATAGTAGCCGCTTGTTGATATGCTGGAATTGTTTTTCATCAAAAAGGTTCAAGAAAATTTGATGGGAAATTGTTTCAACATTATCTGCTGCCCCCCCAAAGGATTGGCCTGACTAAAACTAGACAAAAAAAAAAAAGACTAAAATGCTCTATTTATAAAAATGGACTCACGAAGGAAAGTGGCCTAAATTGCAAGTGACTGATAAAATGAATCGTACTGTCAGCTAGCGTGCGACTGTGAGCCGCGCGTGTGCGTGTGCGTGTGTGTGTTTAGGTGGGCCGGGTCGACTGTCTGGTGGACCAGCAGCTGTGTCAGTCCTTGTACATCCACAAAGCCTGCGTGGCCGTCTTTAAAGGCCTGGGAGTCCACGACTTTGAGATCCATCACGGTCAGTCCAGTGGCGCTTTTCCCGATCCCTTTCCCGATTCCTGCTGTGCTGACGCGCGTGCCCCCCCCCCTTCCCCCGCAGGCAAGGACGCCGTGTACAACGTGCTGGCTTTTGCCCAGGACAGCGTGCGGGCTCACGTGACCACGCTGAGGCCCGACAACTTCCCCGCCGACAGGAAAGAGCCCTGGCTGGTGGACTTCTTCGCACCCGTGAGTCCTCGTCGGACAGAGCAGGAAAAAAATGCCACCGTTGGAATTTCACCTGCCGTTTTGTCCTTTTTGGACTCCGCGCGACAGCAGAGTTCCCAATGAACAGAAAAGACCGTTTTCTGCAAAGATTTGTCAGCATGTTGTTGTGTTGGCGTCTCAGTGGTGCCCGCCGTGTCGAGCGCTGCTCCCCGAGTTGAGGAAAGCGTCCATCCGGCTGGCGGGACGGATGAAGTTCGGCACCTTGGACTGCACCGTCCACCAGGACCTCTGCTCCGCGGTGAGTCGGTCGCCGCACGCTCGTTCGGCCATCTTGACGCACCTTGCGCAACGCAAATCCATGGAATCCGTTCAACATTTGTTGTTTCGTTTATTTATTGGGAATAGTACAGTGAACAGAATTGCATTCGACATTTTGATTTGGTTGATTTGACTGTAAATAGTCATGCAAAACAATAAAATGCACAAATATGTGTTCAACCTTTTGTATTGAGTTTATTCATTGGTTTATGACATTCTCAATAAAAATGGAAAATATTAATAAGAAGTTATAAGTTATATATAAGTTTATAATATATTTTTTATTTACAATAAGTAACAAATCATTACCTAAAATGAATTAAGTGTTAAATGTGTATTTAAATGTATTTATTCCCTTATTCTTTTTTTTTTTTTTAAATAATTAATGAATTCATTATTTCATGAGTGTTAGGTTATTAAATAATTGTTTTACTAATTTATTATAATTAATTAAATAATGAATAAAATAAAATAAAAATTGGTTACGTGGAAGAAATAATTGCTTTAATTTAAAATGAGAATGACTTGCTTGAGCATTTTTGCCGTTGACCTGAAATGTGACGTGTTCGTTGTCGTCCGTCAGTACAACGTCGGCGCGTACCCCACCACCGTCATCTTCAACGGGTCTTCCGTTCACGAGTACGAAGGACGACAGTCGGCCGACGGCATCCTGGAGTTCGTGCAGGTGCCGTCTCCTCGTCCCCGTCGTCACAGGATGGCCTTCATCAACGACTCGTGTGTGTGTGTGTGTGTGTGTGTGTGTGCGTGTGTGTGTGCGTGTGTGTGTGCGTGTGCCCCCGCAGGACCTGATTAACCCCTCCGTGGTGGTTCTCGATCCTTCCAGCTTTGCCGATAAAATGACAGGTGTGTGTCGCGCCGTCCGTCTTCTCGTCTTCCTCGCCTGGCTTGTTTCTGTTGTTAATAATAATAATAATAATCAATCAATCTGATGTATATAGCACTTTTCTATAACGTCTTTTGGTTCAGGGTTAGGCGAAGGTGAAATATGGGCCATCGATTTTTACGCACCCTGGTGTGGTCCGTGCCAGGCTATGCTGCCCGAATGGAGGCGCATGGCGCGGGTACGGATGATGCACGCACGCACGCACGCACGCACACTCAGATGGTTCCTCTTGTTCCTTGACGTGGTGTGTGTGCGTGCAGATGTTGTCCGGCCAGATTCTGGTGGCTTCCGTGGACTGCCAGCGCTTCAAGTCGTTTTGCCAAAGTCAAAAGGTGCACTCGTACCCTGAAATCCGCTTGTACTCCGGCGGCAGCAGGACGGCCTACCGCCACACGTATGCGTTTGAACACGCCGTGCGCGCCACCACGTGCCACGCGCGCCACACGTGCCACACGCGCCACACGTGCCACACGCGCCACACGTTGATGTGTTGCATTTTTTGTGCAGGACGTACAACAGCTGGCAAAGAGACGCGCACTCGCTGCGAATGTGGGCACTCAGGTAGGCCACCAAAAGCAAAATGGAATTCTTCAGTTTGAATCCAAAAGAACGATTTGTTTAACTTCTATAAAATCAACGAATTGCAACGTTCACCTGAGAAAAGTTGTGCTTTGAAAAATTGCGGTGGCTCAAAATTGAAACATTTCTTTTCAACGTAACATGCTCTATGTTCAAATAAATCTTCAAAAATAGGATTTTAAATCAAAACAAATCCAAAAGGTCTGATTCAATCTTTACATATTTTCAAATAATTGCATATTTGTATTTGCATTAAACTTGAATTAATAATTGGCAACTTATCGAACTCTAATCAATAATTGCAAGCCACTCCCCCCCTCCTGTAGTCGTGAGGGGAATTTAGCTGTAAATTCCCACTGCCTGTGAAGGTGTCTGAATGTGATTGGATGAGCCCGTCTGTGGGAGGCGTCCTGAGCAAAACAAGCTTGTCATCGATCGGTTGTCTGCCGATTGGACGCACATTTGGGTCAAAAGAAAGAAAAACGAAAAAAACTACAAAAGAATTTGTTTTCATTTTAAAACAAACCGATTGTGCACAAAATGATTCCTCTGTTGATGGATTGACTGCGTGTGTGCGCGGATGCGTTGACGCGTAGCGCGTTGCCCAGAGCGTCGCTGGACCTGACGGCAAACTCCTTCCGCTCGCTGGTGCTGGAGGCTGACGAGCCTTGGGTGCTGGACTTCTACGCCCCGTGGTGCGGACCCTGCAGGCACTTCTCCCCCGAGTTTGAGATTGTGGCTCGGGTGAGACTCTTCTTTCTCTCCTTCTCCGCCAGCAATCAAAAAGTGGGCGTGGTCTCAACCCCAGTGTGATTGACAGGTCTTGAAAGGGGAAGTGCGGGCCGGTAAGGTTGATTGTGAGGCTCATCATCAGATCTGTCAATCAGCCGGAATCAGCGCCTACCCCACAGTCCGCTTCTACCCGTACCAGGACGGCAACAGGGTGAGGACAAGCGCGCACGCACGCACGCACGCACGCACTGACTAACCATGAGATGTGCGTTGACAGCGCCCACACGGCGGTGAGAACATCAACAGCCGCGACGCAAACGTGATTGCGGACGTCATCAGACAGAGACTGCAAGGCTCGTCGTCGCGGCCGCACAACAGGAAGGTGAGTCGCCGGCCAGTAACCACGGTGACCCCCCGTTTGTGGCGGCGTACGCTCCCGAGTCCCCAGCAAATGCGTTCAGCGCTCCCACGCATTTAACGCTTTTCGAAGACTCGTATTTTTTGCCGTCCAGTTGTATTGGGAAAAAAAAAAGGGAGAAAAAAAACACACCATCTGATGACAGCCCGCTGTTAGCCTAATGCTAACATGAAGTGAGAAACGCCATAGACAGGCTAACAGGAATTAGCATGGGTTCGATGATCATTGTAAACCTCCAAATACCGAGTGTGACGTGGCTTTTGTCCCCTCAGGACGAACTGTGACGGACGGGATGGGACGGACGCCCAAACACTACCCAGGCACACACTGGACGTTATCGGCTACTTGTGCCTTGTTTTTGTTTTGTTTTGTTTTAATATGGACGTCTCTGTGGTTGCTATTTGCTCTGTGAGATAAAACTAGGAGACATTGTTACTGATGCGCACGCACACACACACACACACACACACACTTGAATGTACACAAATAAAACCATAATATTCCCAAAGTCCTCCTGGCGTCATCTTGGCTTGGTCATGATGTCACGTAGCGACAGCATGTTCAGGTGAGTCCACTTTTTGCTTTCCTTCATCGATTTGGATGTTTGCGTCATAACAATCAAGCCAAAAGCCACGTTTGCATGATTGTGTTCGTTCTACTGTATTGTGTCATGGTTCGAGAAGACCACAAAAGGCTTCATTAGCCTTTCAAAATGTCATCGAGCCCTCTTTGTTCAGATTAGGTCGAACAAAACGTGTTGCCGTTTGCTCACAAAACACAAAGTATTAAAAGGCTTAAATAGGTTAGCTTGTCACGTGAATGCAATCGAATTGTACATTTGCTCACAAAAGGCTGCCAAAATGTTGTTTTACTTCCAAAGCATTTTTAATTCAGGAAATTGCTAGATCAGGCCACAAACTTGTTCCAGTGTTTTGTTTTCTTTTTTTTTTAACCATAATAGCCGCAACATCTCAGGGCCAAAATGCCGTCAACACGTGACATGCTACTTCCTGCATGTGTCCACATGGTCAATTCTGCTTGTGAGCAACAGGTGTCGCTGTTGCCCTGGAAAGACTCACACTGACACGTGTGACCTCTGGGATCACGTTTGTTTTGTGTCACGTGACGTCTTTCGTATATTGTTTTGTCCTTTTGTTTAGATTATTTTGCATTCTTTTTTGTGTTGTTTTCTTTTGTGTGTAAAGAGTGTGTGACTCTTTTTTTTTTTGTCCTGTCATAAGAGAATCCAAATTAGACCCCCCCCCCCCCCCCCCCAAGGATGACCTCATGTCACAGGAGAGCTGGCCCGAACTGGAGCCTTGACAAGACAAGTGAACGACTGATTGGTAAGTAAACCACAAGCCACGCCCCCCCCCCCCCCCCCCCCAAATAAAGGGACTCCACAAGTTTAATTTCAAAGCCTTTTGGATGGAAGGTGAAATGTTTTGGACAAGCAAGAAGAGTTGCGTTGCCTTGTGACGGGCTTCGGCCAAACAGGCCACGTGACGCGTCAAGTTGGCGTGCAAGGTCCTGGCGGCCCATCATGCATCACTGGCGTCCTTGGGCAAGATCCTGTTTGCGTGCTTGTTGAAATGTTTGTGCGCCTTGAATCCAACCTTTCAAGCAGCAGGGACAGGCCGGGCCTTATTCCGGTCCCGGGTGGCCTTGCCGGGCCGGGCCGGGCCAGGCCGGGCCAGGCAGGCAGGTGTGCGTTGACTTGGAACGGACGCAAGGACGAGGAAGATGAGGAAGATGAGGAAGATGAGGAGGATGAGGAGGATGAGGAGGCAGCACAGCCGTAAATCCCCACCGCAAACATTTTCTCTTCCCTGGCGGGGCCAAAACGCAGCTGAGAAAACACGGCGGGAAATGAAGGAGGTAGCGCGCGCGCGCGCACACACTGCTGTTATGTTAGCGTGGAAATCTGCCGAATTATTTTCTCTTCCACTCCAAACACAAGCTATTACTTTGTATTTGCCTTTTATTGTTGTTTTATTTGACCTTTTACTGGAAGTGGACTTAATATGATTAACGGGGAGTCCTCCAATTTCCGCCCACACACAAGAGAAACTTTTTTTTTTCATCTGTTTAACATTTTGAGTTCAAATTTGTGAGCATTCGGACAAAAGATGTCCAAGACTCTAAAATGTCCGTTTGCGATCAAAAGGGCGCACGAGTGCGGCTCTCATCAGGATGGACAGCAAATTTCAGGGCGCAACGTGAAACTGCTTGAATTGTTGCTGGGCGTGTCAGCACTCTTTCTTTCTTTCTTTTTTTCGGCACTCTTTCTTTCTTTCTTTCTTTTTTTCGGCACTCTTTCTTTCTTTCTTTTTTTCGGCACTCTTTCTTTCTTTCTTTCTTTTTTTCGGCACTCTTTCTTTCTTTCTTTTTTTTCGGCACTCTTTTTTTTCTGCACTCTTTCTTTCTTTCTTTTTTTTCGGCACTCTTTCTTTTTTTTTGGGCACTCTTTCCAATGGACGTTATTGGAACGGACACGGACGGGGGAAGAAACAGACAAATGAATTACTGTTAAAAAAACAAACGTTTTTATTTTTCGGTCTTTCGTGGTCACTTTCATTCGTTTTTTCAAAGTAACCACGTCGTCATCGCATGCGAAACGGAATCCATTCAAGAGCGGCGTCACTTTTTCCTTTTCAAGAGCAAACCATCTTGTTGATCTATTGTTTATGTTGCTATGGTTACAAAAGAAGCGTTCAACAAATTGAATGAATTTTGTTTTTAGTTGCTGACTTGATGTGAAACGTAGAAATTCCCTTTATGATGACGAGATCCTGGTGAGAAGCCTCGCACGCACGCACGCACGCACGCACGCACGCACTAAATGTGCAAAGATAAATGAACTACATTCAGCTACTTGTGATAGTGCAATAAACACACACATTCTTGCGCGCACCAACACACGTTTGGTTCCATCTTAGTGGCGACTCCGGCGATGAGCTGCTCGGGCTTTTCCCTGCAGGATCTGATCCCACCGCTACACACACACACACACACACACACACACACACACAAAGCGTGTTAAACATTATCGTTAAAGAAGGCCAACAATCAATTGATCTGTTATATATCAAATTAGAAGGCAGAAAATAAAATCTCTATTATCTCAACCACTTATCCTTGCATATAAAATACACAATTTCACCATAGGATAAAATACTACCAATGTTTTATTTATTTGATTATCTTTAGACTAACTTTATTTAAAAAGAAAAGAAATACACACATATATTTGTAAACAATTTTTTTTTTAGCTATGACAGCGCTTTTGTTCTGCCAGTATTCAATTTCAATATTTCTAATAATAGTATACGAGTTGTTTTGTGACTCATTTCCAATCTAGAGCAAACTTCGGTTTACCAACGGACTCGATTGTTCGACAGGCACTTGGGTTCCATTTTGTCAAAAGTGTGTCCTACCTTGACTTTGCGTCCCATCTTGTCTTTCCACTTCTGCGCGATGGAGCCGTCAATCAGCAGCAGCCTGCAACGGAGGCCCCGCCCCCGCCCCGCCCACACCGTCAGCCTCTTCCCACAGCCGCGCTAAATGCTAACGTAGCGGACCTACCTGGACGTCTCCTCGTTCTCGTATCCCATAATGAGGTACTCGTCTCCGGCGGCGACGGGCGGGCATTGGCACGAGGACGAGTAGTGAAGGGTGAGCGTCTCTCGGGGGATGTGCACCAGCGAAGACTTGAGGACCTCGCGAACCTCCACCACCGCTGTGGGCTCCATGCCGCGCGTGCGCACCTCGCGCACACGGGCGCGAATCACTGCACGCATCACACATGAACACGCACAAAGACGCTTTCACAGCAGGAATCTTCACTCACAGAATCATGTGGACACGGAAGGACGCGCACACCTTTGGTGACGCCCGACGTCAGTGACCCTAAGACTGTCTGTGGCGCCTGCTACCAAGTATGGACTAAACCAGACAAAGGCATTCCATAAGTGTGTGTCGGCACATTGACACTGCGGTGGCCGTAAGCTACTGAAGTAGCCACAGCTGCCCTGGGGCGGGCAGGCTGACGGCTGCCAGTGTGCGCCTACGGCCCCTCCCACCACCACCGAGCGGGCATAGAACACAAGCGACCTTGCGGGCACTGGACGAGCGAGCGTCTCTACCTCCTGAGCCCCGTACGGCCGCCACGAGCCCGAGCAACAATAAAGCTCCCGGCCCTGACGGGTGACATTTCTGGGAAAGAGACAAACTGTCCTCAAGTTCCTCAAGCAGTGACGCGATGGCAAAGTCCTTGCTTGTGTCCTCACCAAGTGCCTCGTACCTCTATCCCAAGAAGTGTCGTCCCTGAATGTGACCATGCAGAGGAACGACTAACATGAGCTTGTGACTCCAGGAAAAAGGTCCGAAACATCTGCTTGTCTTCACAGACCTGAAAAGGATCGTGTAGATTGGTCGCTACTGTGGACAGTGTGACTAAGGTACGACTGTCGTGCTGCGCAGTGCTAATAACGGTGGTTCTGAATGGGAGACCTTCACGGACAAAACCGGCTCAGACACGGAAATCCACGCATTTTTGCTGTTTTCACGTCAGCCATCTTATTGGCCAAGACCTGACACGGGGTATCCCAATCCTGCAGAAGTGATGGCAGGCTCTCGAACCTCATGTCAAAGTTGACATGCCAGCGTTATGGAGCGCAATACGCTGACCATAAAGGCCTTGCCGCACAACCCGCAAGACCTCCAGAAAATCCAAAATGCCTGCGTTGACAGCGTTGTCCACTTCTCATAGTCGGTGTCAGCCAAAAAAGAACTCACCGTAGTTGTAGTTGTTCTTCAGGTAGCTTTTCAGACCCATCTTGACTGTCTTACATTTGCAGCGATCTACACGAGCGTACACACGGAGAAGGTCACGTTAGCGTCTGGCGGCGGCGGCGGCGGCGGCGGCGGCGGCTCGGCCTCCCCGAAGCCAAAGCGCGACTTTACCGACGTCTCCTCTGCAGTGAAGGTTGTTGGCATCCAAGGGGAAGTCCGGACTGGACTCTGTCAATCAAATGAAAAATCCATTTTGTGGAGTCCAATGGTGGAAAATGAGAGATTTGGATTTTGTGGCTTTTTCAGTGACCTGGGTTGCACCGGGCCGGGTCTTGGTAGTACGGATCTGCAAACACACAAACAACACGGGGTCGACACCAATCAACTCTTTTTAATTCACGCATTTGGAAACTGTTGGTATTTTATTTCTTTTTTTGGTTTGTTAATTTTTTTCAATTTGCATGACTTTTTATAGCTTTTAGGACACATTTTGTTTGAAGACTTTACAAGATTTTATTTGAAAAAATTGTTCACAGTTGTGAAAAATATATTTCATTTCATTTAATACTTTAAATACTACTTGTGTTAATTCTTGACTTTTTTCTTTAATTTTTTGTTGACAGTTTTTAGTTTCCCATGTGTTGTTTAATTGAGGAAATATAAATCGCTGTTAAATTAACATTCTTTTATTTATTTATTTGGGGGGTGTTGAAAATCAAGAAATTTTATTTTACAACCATTTTTAATTTGACTTTTTTTTTTTTTTACAAAATTTTGCTTTTTTTTAGGCATGTGTGAAAATCATATTTTGTTTGTATTTCTTTACAATTAATTCTAATGATTCATTCTTTTGACAAAACTTGTAATCTTTGATGCATTTTATTTAGATTTAAGAATTTTTTCAATCATTTGCCATTTTTTTTAATGGTGAATTTTTCCCTGATGAGGCTAAAAATCTTCAATGTCTTTTTTAAATGTTGCTACTTTTCCACTTAAATGTGTCCAATTTTAGACTTTTTGGTTTTGATGTTTGCCGATGTTTGCCGATGTTTGTTTTGCGGCGCGCAGGCGAGCGAGCGTTACCGGCGGCGTCGGCCCTGACGATGGCCTCCGGCGAGATGCAGACGCCGCGGTCGTAGAGGGGCAGCTCGCCGCAGTGGAGGCTGTCGGGCCAGCTGTGGTTGTAGCGCCTCATGACGGGCTCGCAGCCGCGCCGGGCGCGCTCGCACACCGCCTTGCACGGCTTGATGGGCTCGTGCTGGAAGTCGATGGTGCAGATGGGCGCGTACATGGCGCACAGGAAGAACAGCAGGTCGGCGCTGCAGCCCGTCCCTGCCGGAGGTAAACACACGCTCACAAAGTCGTCGGCACGTCGGGAAGCCTCGTCACAAGTCGACGTGCTCGGAGAAACCTTTGGTTTGGAAAGGAATGGCCACGGAGACGCTCAAAGACGATTGGCACAATCCTGAAAGCCGGCACGGAGGGAAAAGTGACGCGCCTTTTCCTGTCATCGGTCAGAAACGTCACCGACAAGTTCCGTTGGTGACGGACGGGACCGCGCGCTCAATAATCGCAATATGCAATCACGCAATGACATCGAATGTCAAGAATTCAATCTGCCATGTGTACATTTATAAGAAATGTAAAACATGAAGCTAACTACGTGGCAGATTTCGTTTCTTGCGGCTATTTTTTGGAACCGAACCCCAGGGGACGCTGAAACCCAGCCCGAGTATGCATAAGTTACCTGAGGATAGAAAAAGAGATTCTTGGGATTTTTTGTTTTACTCGCCCTCAAAATCTTCCATCAGTTGACATTATTTTAAAAGTGTATTTGTGGACCTTAAAGGAAGTTATAAAGTTAGTTTTCAAAAACGGTGGATTTCTTCTTCCTGGTAACGTCTGGAACGGAACTCGCGCCCGCCATTTTTAGATGACATCTTTTGTGTTTTGTATCCTAATGTGGTCCGACTTCCTTTTTCCACACTGCAGCTTTAGATGGTGTTGAATTTGTGTTTGCGGGCGCGTAGCGAGCCGTCAGGGTCAGGCAGCTTCAGCGTCTGTCTGAGGTTTTTGGCCCCGCCCTCATTCCTTCCTTGCGCGTCCTTCGCTCTATCATTATCATTCTTGCGCCTTCCCGACCGCTTCCGTCTGAGAAGCTGACCGACGAGCTCCCGGCGCCGCCTGCGGGTTTCCGCCATGTTTTTCTACATCGCGGACAAAAACGGGCGACCGCTCGTCCGAGTGAAGACAAACGCGCTGGAAGATTTGCGACGGAATCCTGACGAGTGTGTAAGAAATGCGTCCGAGTCACTGTTCTGTTTTTGGTCACAACAAGCACGCCATGTTTTTGCTGATATTCCACCACTTTACTGAAGAATGTACAAACTTTTTGGGGCGGGCGAAAGAAGAGTCTAGGCTTTGTTTTTGTAGACGCTGCCTATCGCTCACGTCAGGCGCAAAACTCACATCTGCAAAACGATGGCTTTTCAGGAAACAAAACTGATGTTTCTTGAGTCATATTTGCAAAAGTCAAACACCCACATCGGGGGGGCCGACCAACAGTATTGACAAAAATGGACCATATTTGGACATCGGCACTTTCTGTTTGACACCAACAAAATATTTGGAGGCTATTCAAGTGGGTCAAAGTGCTCCCGAATGGCTGCAGGTAAGACGGGGACCCGCAAAAGAGTTGAGAAAGCTGTGGGGCGTCCGCATGTTGACCTCGCTAGCTAGCCACGACCTTCAAAATGCTTCCCAAGCCGCTGAAAAGAGTCGCGTGCAATGTTTGCGTAACAAAAGGAATGTGGCCAACGTGCCGGCTTGTCGCTAAGCTAATCGCTCACACAAAAGCAGGTTAGCATATGATAGCGAATGACACAACGTGCTATCGGTTGCTAGCGCGCCCGCGTAAGCAATACGATAACACGCGACTCGGCCGAGACGTGTTTGGAGGACAAAAAAGAGAAGTCCGAGCTTGCTGCGGTACTTCAACTTGAAACGGTGTGGGCGTGTCATAGAATATGCTGAAGCCACGCCCCCCAACTGTCAATCAAATACAGGTCATCTGTCTTAACATGTTTGACCTGTGAAAAAAGATCCACTTGAAGCCTCTGCCGACGGGAATGTAAGCCACCGGGTCGTCACGGGGCTTTTCGTGCCACAATGAGGCGCTCTAAACCGGCCCAAAACCCTGGCCCAAAACCCTGGCCCATGTGCCGCTCAGTGGTGTGCCAAGCAACCGGACTGACTTCTTGCTCAATACCCGTCTGAGATGATCATCAACAGGCTGAGGGGTGAATGGGAGACAAGGAGGCGGCTTTGGCGGCTTTTGGGGTCCGCCGGAAAGCAAGCGTCAGCTGTTGATGCTTAATGTCAGTCCGAAACCTGTTGGAAGGGAATCGCGCACAAACTTGGGCTTCAATTGCCACCCTCGCTTGTTTGCATGAACCTCGGAGGTCCTCAGCAAGTCCTTTGCGTGCCGCTGCAACTGCTGGACTGAAGGACGGCAAGCCTACGACGAGAGATTTGACATTCAAGCAGAAGACAGCAAAGACCACAAACAAGAAGACAAAAGTCGACTGACCCGGAAGACGGACTCAAATGAATTCCAGAGACTGAAAGGAATACCAATGGAGCAAAATACAAACTAGGGAGGAAGACAAGGAAGACAATGAGACGACAAGAAGACACTTGAAAGATGAGGACAATCAAAATAAGACCAAAACAAAGATGACGAAGAAGACGAGACTAAAGCAAGATGGTAGAGAAACAATTCAGATGTTGAAGAAAAGACGACAAGGAAGACGTGACTAAAACAAACGTAGTGAAGACGGCACGACGAAGATGAGGACGCCGAGGAAAACAAGACTAAAAAAGTCCAGGCTCATTTGAAAATGACAAAAAACAACAGGAGACTAAAACCAATGAGACAAACAGGATGACAAGGACAAGTTGACTGAAGCGAGGAAGAGCAAAACAATTAGGGAAGGAAGACAAAGAAACAAAAGAGAGGACGAGGAGGAAGACTTCCTGATAATGAATTTGATGAGAAGCACTGGTCAAAAAACCAAATCAGCAAGAAGACCAATAAGCAAGATTCAACTGCAAAGAAGACGAGTGAGATGCCAGGACCAAGAAAAACCAGGAACAAGTCTGGACTTTTCTTGACGCCGCCAAAACAGGAAGGACTAAAGAACGCTTGCAATATGTTTGACTGCTGCAGGTCCAACCCGATCAGGTTTTGCCATCCGTCTGCATGCGCTGAACCCTCGCCTCTTTTCTCGCGCCCGCCAGCTCCTCATCTGCCGGACGGACGCTTCCTTCTCAACTTTCTGCGTTCCGGTCCGTCTTCGGCCATGAACAGGAACGGCTCGTGCGGCTTTTCGGGCTCGACCATCCGACGGAGATTGCGGGCGAGAGCTTTGGACTCGGTCCGGCTGCGGACGCTCAGGCTCCTGCCGGGGACGGTTTACTTGTGGCGTCCCGTCCCGTCCGTGTGGTTGTCCGCAGCGTGGGCAGCAGCTCCGTTTTGTTTGTTTTTTGTCAAGCGTCTTTGCAGAGCCCGAAAAGGCTTTTTCTTGCATTCTTACGAGACTTGAATCGACTCTGATGAGCGAAGATGCATTTGAAAACGAGCAAGAAGATGAGACGACAACCAAGAAGACAAACAAGTACGCAAAGACAAAAAGAAACAAAAAGCATGAAGATGCCAAGGAAGACTTGAGTCAATCCAAGTTGACAACGAAGACGATCTGCAAAACTGCAACAACGAAGACTCGAATCCAAACGACGATCCGGAAACCGTCACGATGACGAGACCGAAGCAGAAAAGGTGACGAAGGACGACAAAGAAAATCGGTCGAAAGGTGACTCTGGCAACTGGCGACTGGACGGGTTCACAGCTTTCGTTTCCCTTATCTGCTGTCTGACCTTTGACCTCTGGGGGTCACCGTTACCTCATCACAGCAGACCTTTAAATGCGCCCCACCAAATGAAACGCAATCTTTTCAATTCCAGACGTCATGAAAAAGCCACGCAACGAGTGAGCGAGCGGCTCACCGTCACCTCGGTGGCGATGGCGACGCGTCAGCAGCCGTTTGAAAGCGACAGGCCCGGGTGCGAGTGCGAGTGCGGCGCGGCGCAGCTTACTGACCGAGCAGCCCCTCGAACTGTTCGATGGCGAGCACGGCGTTGTCCTGCGTGCTGTGGTGCAGATGGTTGGGCATCTTGGTCATGTTCCAGGGCATGGAGCGGCACAACGGGATCCGCACCGGTTCGCACGCCGCCGCCCCCGCCGGCGCCGGACACAGCGCCGCCACCACGGCCGCCGCCGCCACGGCCGCCGCCACCGCGGCTCCCCACTGCCTCATGGCCGCACGGATAGCAGCTGCTGGCGACTCGGGTCTGGCGGTGCTGCTCGGAGAGTTTGGCAGGCGCCGCTGGTGTGTTGGCCGAGCCGCTGCCTGTCCTTATGACTGCGAGTCCACTCGCACCCTGGAGACCAGCGAGGGGAGGGGCGGGGAGGGAGGGAGGGGCACACTCCTCCTCCTCCTCCTCTTCTTGCAGACTTTTTCTTCCGTCCAACTCTCCTCTTCTTCTTCTTCTTCTTCTTCTTCTCTGCTTTCCTTTTCAACTGACTTCTCCTCACCCCTTCCTCCTTCCTCCTTCCTCCTTCCTCCTCCCTCCTTCCTCCTTCCTCCTTCCAGTTCCCTTCTTTCGTCCAACTCTTCTGTCCTTCCTCTTCCTCAGCTCTGACCTGTGTCTACTTTTCTCCCTCACTGCGTCCCGTCTCGCCCACTGCTCTTTTCTTTTCTTTCTCCAGCTCCGTCGACCCCAATCTTAGATTTGGCATCTTTTGTTGAATTCCACTTCTAATGCTTACGTTTCCTCCTGCAAACATCATTAAGCTTATCGTTTATACACGTATTTAAGGCAAGTTGTAAAATGTGTGACGTCGTCTTGTTTATGTTGAACAAATTGAAATCATGCTTTTTCTACAAAGTGCGTTCTCAAATGTTCTCCAATTTCAAGACTGTCAATGAATGCTGAAAAACGTTTCTTGTGAGGAGCAAGATGGCCGCCTCGCCGCTTCAAAAGTCTTGAGCGATCGGCGATCCAGAATCGGACGTAATTGGATGCAAACCTGACTATTGCCATCTTGCAAACTTTTGTCCCTTTGGTCCCTTTCTCCCCCCCCCCCCCCCCCATCCATCGCTCCATCTCCTTCCTTCTCCCCCTCCCTCCCTCGCTCCCGCCCTCCTTCTTCACCTTTACCCTTTTCTACCCCCTCTTCTTCCTTCTCAGCCCTCATTCCACTAGCATCTTGTCCTCCTTTCTCCCCCTCTCCTTCCTTCTTTCACATCCTCCTTTTTTCCCTCCCATCTTTCGTTGACGTTTGGTCCGATACTGTCAGCGATGCGTGCCAAATTCGGTCCGTGCGTGACGCAGATGTTCGGACAGCACGCGCGCGCGTCTTATTGATCAGCGTATCGAATGATGGCTTCCCGTCCTGGGAAAACTGCGAAGACTTTTGTCCAAGCTCGTTAACTCTTCACACGCCAGCCGTGCAACAGCAGACGAGCGTAAGACGCGCTCGGCTGCTGTTCATCAGCTGCAGGGGTGGGCGAGCGGTGCCCCCCGACCACATTTTCATCTTCATTCCTTTTAATGCCACTATTTAATATGCACACCAAAAAAGTTAGCAAACGTATGATCAACAAGTTTTCCTTGTTTCATTTCTTTTACTTTACTTTCAATTTGAATATTGCTTTATATTGTCTTTTTTCTTTTACAAATGAAACAATAAAACTAAAAATTCAGGGACATTTTTTTGTGGGGGCAAATAAAAAAAAAATCTTCAGAAATTACTGCTAAACATTCAATCGACATTTCTTGCGAAAAACGGGTGCACAAAAAACAATCCTTATCCAACTATGCAAAACTGCAAATATGCACCAACTGTAGCTTGAAGTTGCAAATTCACCAGTCACCACTAGATGGCAGACCCGTCTTAGTTATGCTTCAACTGTTCTGTACTAAACGTGAGTCGAGCTCATTTTTTTTTTTTTACAAATCTCTTGTTCATATTAAGCGAATGGCAAACAGAAGCAATGCGACACCGTTGTGGATGGTGAAGTCCCCAGTGGCGGAAGACCGTCATGACACGGTGCGAGTCAATGACACAAATGCGAGTGCAACACAAAACAAGATTTTGTAGCTTCCCACATTGTTGCTTGATCGGCTTGCAGCTCATTGTCAACATGTCTGCCGTTCCACGGAAAGTCCACCGAGCGTGACGGCCCCAAGCGGACCTGGACCTGGACCTGGTCCTGGACCTGGACCTGGTCCTGGACCTGGTCCTGGACCTGGACCTGGACCTGGACCTGGTCCTGGTCCTGGTCCTCAAGTACGTGACTTGGCCTCATGCTGCATTCAAATGTCTTGAGAAGGTTTGCTAGCCGCATTGGAAAGAACTCCACTTCCCAGCATGCATTGCGGCCCACATCCATACACACTGCAGCGCCTCCTCTGCTGCCTGACTGAGTCCACTTTGAACCCGGTGCTTAAACTCCTCCGCTCTGTTTGCCTTCCGACCAAGTGGGATGACGCTGCAAACTGCGTGCGTGTGCGTGTGCGCGTGTGCGTGCGTGTGTGTGTGTGTGTGTGTGTGTGTGAAAGCAGTAATGGTTGTCAGATGTTGCAGCAGGAGCTTCTCATGTTTGAGTTGACTTACTGCCAACACACACACACACACACACACACAGTGGGTTTTGTGACTCATGTGTCAACACGCAGAAGGGAGCCCGTCAGCACTTTTTCCTCCCTCCCTCCCTCCCTCCCTCCAGCCTTCCTTCCCTCATCCCTTCTTTTTGCCTCCTCTTATGTGTGTGTTTGTCTCACGAGGATCTTATCAACATTCATGTCCTCCTCCACTGTCAAACCATCACGCCGAAGAAATGCATTTAGTAAGACAACACAACTAGCATGGCTGCGATGACAATATCTGCGTGCGTGCGTGCGTGCGTGCGTGCGTGCGTCAGAGACATGGGAAGGGCCAATTAAAGGCAAAAAAAAGTGTTGTTTTCCTTCTTTTTTCCGCACTAAAATGTTCTTGGAAACTACCAGAATCTTTTCCAACATAAATATAAGCACAGCTGCATGCGTGCACACACGCACGCACGCACACGCACACGCGTGCGCACACACATGCAGGCTTGCTAGAGAGGCTTGGAAACGTGGAAAGCAACATTTGCAAGATGAAGCAACACAAATGTAACTCAAAAGCGAAATAATGTAGTTCAAATGTGTGTCAATAGCTCCAAAAAAAAAGTTATTTAAAGTCATGACATCGACAATTAACTGTTTGTTCCCTGAATTAAAGACATGCTACATTGAAGTAAACAACACACATTTTGACAAATGTTCTTTAAAGGGCTGGACGATAATGACCCCCCCCCCCCCCTCCCCCAAAAAAATCTAGATTTTTATTTTTTATTTTCAGTCATTCAAGAGGATTACGATTTGAATTGATTTTAATCTAATAAATCCAACAAACATTTATTGAAAGGTGACATTTATTCAAATATAATTTCCTGTGCAAAATGTTCAGAAAACAATCATGTATACTGATTCTAAATCAATTTTAACATAAACTTAATATTCATAGTTAGCCAAATTACAACTCACAATAACATCTGAATGTAACAACACAACATTTAATAATCCAGAGGACGTTTTCACGATTTAGCAAATTTTCAACAATTCGATTTAAAAAATGACGATTTATCGAATGAATTCGATTTATTGCCCAGCCCGAGTTCTTAGATGGTGATTGCGTGATCAAGGGTGAGGAGGAGGTGGAATTTGCACCAACAACCATTCCAGTTGTCCTTTTCAAAAGGTCCGCTTGAGTGTTTAAGTGACTATGTGGCGCCCTCTAGTGGACGCGCACCATCACTGCATGCCTTGATTAGATTCCTATTTATTTCAAAGCAAGAATCTACACTTTCACGTTTGTACACGTGAACACACTTCTTACATTTGGTCATCGGTCCAGTTGCAAATCAATAATAATAACAATATACACAAAGTCTTTAGCGAACCATTTCTAATGCGAACGTTGAACACAAATAGGAAAAAGAACACGCATTGTCACACGAAGAGAACACAACTAAACAACGCAGCCGAATGTGACACAAATGGAACATTGGGACTCAAACGCAACACAAGTGGAAGCGCTGCAACACACGCCAACTTAAACCCGCCGAACGCTAATGATGCTCAAGTGTTACAAATGTAACACAAGCGGCCACTTCATTAGGTACACCATGTCATATTTGATAGGACAACAAATAACAAATTTGTGGATGTTTATGAATGCCGGTCAAAATATTAGAGACGCTCGTCAGTATGATTAAGTAGTTTTCGTTCAATGAATACTTGAGCACGGTTCCTTTTCTCTTTTTTTTCTTCTTCTTTTTCTTCTTCTTTTTCTTTTGTGCCGCGTGCGAGTGCAGCGGCGGCGTCGGGTGTCATGTGACACACTTATGACGTCTGCAGGTTGAGGGTTGCTCCTGAACGAGGTCCAGTCACACAAACGCGACCGGCCACAACAAGCAAGCCGTCTTTTTTTTCTCTTTTTTTTTGGTGAAATTATTATTATTATTATTATTATTATTGTGTCGAGGGGAACTTTCAGCCGGACGCGACCACAGCTGCTCCACTTTGTGGAATTGAAAAATCCCCGTTTGCCAGGTGGTGAAAGATACCGTCAGGTAGGATACGTGACCCTTTTCCAACAAACAAATCTCCCCAAAATGTCAAGTCTGACTTGTGGCTGCTGCTGCTAATCCTGCCAAGTCAGCTTCAGGTCAAGTGAGCAAACATTGTGGCCCGAAAAAAGTCTCCTGGCTTCAGAACGGTGACGCACATCCGGCGATGCGGACGAGGCCGAAGCCAACAAAATGCCGCGTCGCACTTTTACGATGCTTGCTGTTCTTTCGCTTCATTCTTGTCTTCAAACTGTTACTTGCTTCACAAGTGATTAAAAAAAGAAGTGAAAAAGGGTACCCGGTACAGAACCTTGAGGTACACCTGCACCCATTTTGTGATGAAAGAGCAAGTTCTGAATTTCATTTCATTATTTATTTCAGGCAGTACAGAAGCGTTTTGCATTCACTTGAAAAATGACTCCAAAAAACAGCATCAGCATGTTTTTTTTCTTAATTGAATCTGTTTTTTAAAATAATTGTTCTCCTTGTTTTTCTGAATTATATTTGTTTCATTTTTCCTCCTGTTTTTCTTTTTTTCTCCAAAGTTTTTTTTGTCCTCAAATGAATGCAATACGCTTCCATAAAGCAGCAATCGACATCAACAATATATCCAGACGATACTCCACTAAACCTTGCCTGAGAAGGAGTGGGAGGAAGAAAAACCTATCAAGTCCCGCCCCCAAACTCATTGATATCAAGATTTGATCACAAATTTAGCGACTTTCCCGCAACAGCGTTTTTCATGAACACTGAAAATTCATTGACTTGAAGTGACAGAATGATGCCAAAGACCCGCCCACGTTGTTTTCCGTGTTCCAGAAGTTTTGCCTTCATGGAGTCCCTGGCGAAGGAGATCAGGCATTTCCCGCGCACGCGTCTGAAGCGTCAGTGCACTCGCGTGACGTCGCTGAGCGGTCGCCGCGTCATCGAGACCTGGAAGGGTTCCGTGGTGACGGCGGTGGAGGAGCCCGCCCCGCCGGAGACGGCGCCGGGGTACGTCCCCGACACCTCCTGGGACCTCCAGGTGGGCGCCATCGAACCCGACCTGCTGCTGGGTGAGTCGCACGCTTGCAAACGGAAGACGTCGTCACTTGGGACCCTTTCTCATTTCGTATGATTCCGAATCCATTTTATTGAAATTATTTCATGCTGTCTTTCCCTTGTTTGTGTGTGCCTTTACCGGGAGCGCTGTTCGTGTTGTACCCGCTTTGGCCACTTAGGGGCAGTGTGGTTCCGTGTGTTCAGTTGTAGCCACATTAGTGAGTAGAAGAAAAAAGTCACCATCAGGTTATTCCAATCAAAGTTGTTTTGTTTTCGTTCCAAGTGTAGGAAGCGCATTTTCCGGTGAGTAATGTTAAGCGATGCTTCGCTGGATACGTTCCTCAAGCGCTTTGTATGAATAGTCGTTCTTTTGAGTGCTAAAAGTGCCGCGATTAGCGCGCTAATTAGCGTTAGCAAGTCAATGGCACTTTCAATTGTGTGTTAGCCTTGAGCTAGCTACGTTTAGGAAACAAGCTAAACACGGTCATTTTCTTCGTTTAGCGTGTTTAGATTTACAGTTGAACTCAACTGGAGTGCAATAAACGACTTGATAGTGTAACAATAGTGTTGTTAGTTTGACTTGATGTTGCTCGGGGGACTGATTGGACTGAGGGAACACACGACAGGAAGTGAGGCAGACCAGCACGAGCTACGAGCCGGGATCAACGGACCGTACGTCCGGTCTGTGTTGAGTTCTGCAAATAAATACAAGCAAGCGAGCAAGCGACTGCTTGAATCGTCCACTCTGTTTGGTCACAACGGAACGGGTCAAAGCCATCAAAGCCATCAAAGCCATCAAAGCCATCAAAGCCATGCCCGCATTGGACTCTTTTTGAGGCCCGCCTGCTAAACTGGAGTCGGTCTGCTCAAGGGAGGACACAAGATACGGTTTACAAAGAAGGACATACGTTTAAGCTACGTAGAGTAGCAGTTGTGGAAAAGGCACTTTGCTTCCAATTCAACATTGAATCCATGTAAATAAAATGTTAATCATGAAAAAAGGCATTTTCATGTCTCCGTTTGTGTATTGCAAACCAGACCAGTAGATCTTGACCATTATATAAATTGAAGCAGAAATGGTCAATCGCATCATTTTGGAGAACAAAATTCTGAATCTGGTGAGACAGTCAACGATTCCCAGCCAAAGTCGTCTCACACACTTTAAAAAGCAGCCTTGCACAAAATCAACACAAATGTCACACTTTGACATCTTCCAGGTTGCCAGGATGCGGCGCACGACTTCAGCACGCTGAGGAAGCACAAGGCGAGCGGCCGTCCGGCGCTCTTTGCCACGCGGCGCCAAGCCACGCTGAGACCTGTGTGTGTGTGTGTGTGCGCGCGTGTGTGTGTCTCAGGTGTCGCACATCCTGAACGTGGCCTTCGGGGTGGACAACGCCTTTCCCGACCTCTTCATCTACAAGACGCTGAGCATCCTGGACCGACCCGACGCGCTCCTCCCGCCGCTCCTGGACGAGTGTTGTCGCTTCATCCAGCAGGCGCGACGCGAGGTAACGCTTGCGCTTCAAATGCCGCACCCGAGCCAACACCGGGAACACCGGGCCGTATGCAAATGAGGCCGACGGACGCCTTTCGTTTCAAACACGAGACGTAGAAACTTGCTCAAGACGCATGTTGTCGTCAAGACTCAAAAGGAGGCGGACGTTAGCGCAATCTTGTTTTATTTTGAAATGCTTCATCTTACTTGCTTTTGCTGACAAGTCTGAATTCACTCGTTCAAATGTTTGAAAAATAATTTGCCCTTTTTTAAGAAAAATCGGGATTCTTTTTTTTAACAGAATTTTTTTTTTAAAGAAAATTTCCGTCAAATGCAGATTTTGTTTTCCTTACAAATAGTGACTTTTTTTTTACTCAAAACAAAATAGCGCAATGTTGAGTGTTTGAGATTTTTTTTTTTCCTGCGTTCAAATCAATCTTTTTTCATTGAAGTCTATTAATGGTCCTTCTGTGTTCTCTCTAGCTTGTTAGTGCACTTTGATATCTGTTTGTTATAATTGCAAGTCTAAAAAAAGAAGAAGATATTTTAAATGAAAAAATATGATAAATCTTACTTTAAAAATTATTAGTTAAAAAGACTCTTTTCCCCCAGGAAAATTTTTTTTGGTTGACATTTTAGTATCGTTCTTTTTCTTTGTATCCCTTTAGGGGGAAAAAAATCTTTAGTAGAAATGAACTCCAATTCCACTTTTTGAACCGTGTCACACAAATGTGTCAAAATGTTACAAAAATGTGACAGGAATGTGCAATATTACACAAATATAGCATGTGTGCGTGTGTTGTGGAGTTGTTTGTTGGAGTGCGCACTCGACAGTCCACTTGCAGCATCTTACGTGCGACGTGACCCGTGTCAATAATGCAGCAACGTTCGCTTCCTGTTTTATTAATGAGCATGCAGATCGCATGACATCTGAACACGACACCACACACACACACACACACACACACACACACACACACACACACTGGCGGGTCTTGCTTCCAGGAAGTATGCGTTCATTCACTTTGCGCAAACTTCGGCCATGGTCCAAGCGATGCTCTTATTTTGAAAGGCGTCTCAGGATTCGAAAGTACGATTGTTAATCAAACAGGTGCTCGCTGGCGCCCCACAGTGGACGTTCGGCTCGTAACGCCCGCTTGCGCTTTGTGTGTCAGAAGGGCGTGGTGCTGGTCCACAGCAACGCCGGCGTGTCCCGAGCGCCGGCGGTGGCCGTCGGCTACCTGATGACGCGCCAACGTCGCTCCTTCCAGTCGGCCCTGGCGTGCGTTCTGGCCGCCCGGCCCGCCGCGCGCCCCAACCCGGGTTTCCTGCGCCAGCTCAGAAGCTTGGAGGCCCTCGCAGACCAAACGCAAGCGGACGAGCGCGCCGGCCACGCCGGCCACGCCGGCCACGCCCACGCCGGCCACGCCCACGCCGGCCACGCCCACCTCTGAAGACCAACAAACACTCAGGGAAGACCAGCACTTTTTCTTTCTACTTTCTTCCAAGTCCCTTCTTAGTAACATCAAATATTTGTCAAAGACTTTTTTAAATTAAAAATTGGATTATTTGTTAGATTATTTTGTGCAAATAATGCAGTCAAATAAATTTGTATTATGATCTATTTTTAACTTATTCATAAGTAATAGACAAACAAAATGCATGGACAAAAAGCTCAATTGGCTGCTTCATTTTTGGTTCCTAAGAATTTTACATATGTTATTATTTATCAACTAATAAAATAAAATATTTGTCATACTTTTTTAATGAATAAAACACATTTATTGGATTATTAGTTACATTATTTTGTGCAAATAATGTAATAAAATAAATGAGTAATTTGACATATTTTTGGAAATATTTAACTTATTATAAATAATAGAAAAATTAAATATATATATATATATAGATATACATGGAAAAAATGGCTGCTTTATTTATGGTTAATAAGATGGTAAATATATATATTGGTAAAATAATTACATTTTACATATACCGTAGTTATTATTTATCAACTAATAAAATATTACAACAACAAAAAAGCATGAACAACCTTTTAAAACTTTGTTCATTTAGTTGTCGTAAATAATAAGCAATATTTTCTTTTTGGAGTGTTTTTGTTGGCGTGTATTTTTTGACGATGGATTTTGGATCATTTTTGTGCGTCTTAACTTTTATTGGTGTGTTTTTTTCATCAATGGCAGATCAAATAAATGCAAAATCTTTGCTTGTGTCCCAACAAGTCGACTTCAAAGCCATTTATTGACATTTTCTTGCACCTGCTGTTGAATCCTAACAACAAGAAAATATATTTCACAGACATTTGCACAATGAATACGTATTTGGCACGAAATGATAATTTTCCACAAAATGTTGTTGTCTTCAAATTGAATGAAATGAATTTCAACCCACTTGATGCAAATCACCGATCAGCCGATTTCAGCGAGTCGGCAAGTTGAAATGACGGCCCTCATTTGCATATGGAATGAGCTCATTTGCATCGTTTCCTGCCACGTGTTGTTGTTCCAAATTGTGGACCTGTGCGGCAACACATCCCATAATATAACCTTGAGCCAAGCCCACCCACCCCTACCCCCGCCCCTCTTCCTCCTCCTCCTCTTCATCATCGACTGGAGGCCGACGACATCGCCGACGCTCGGACCGTCGACGTGTGGCGGCGGCGTCCGTGGCCAACCCGACCTCCGCACAACCATGGGATCCTTCCGCTCTGGCCTGGACCCCGAGACGCCTGTCGTCATCGGCGCCGCCGGCGTGCCCAACACAGGTCAGATGTCACAATAGCGCCTCCTGTGGGGCTTCGCCAGTCAACGTCACGTCGCCGACTTTTGCTCAACTTTGTTTTTGCATCTTTTCAATTCGAACAAACGTGTTGTTGTCTTTTGTGAACACGCACACACACGTGTCGTTATGCTGATTGGAGAGCAGCAATTAACCACGGCACGACTGACCAATCATGATTTTTTTTTTTTTATTGTACTTTTTTTGTTATTTTTATTCATGAATTCATACTCATTCAATAAATATTTGATTCATTTTAAATTGGGATGTTTGATACCACTTTTTTAAACCAATGCAAGTATTCAAATACTGATGCCACTAGTACTGTTGATACATCCCCCCCCCCCTCCCACACACACACACACACAAACAAACACACACAAAAAAAAAACGACAGCTAATTTTCAAGAAAGCTCTGTAAATCCCAATAAAGCATTTTTCTTTCAAATTGCATGAATGGCAATTTTCTATCCTTCACTTTCAGTTCCTGATCATAAAACGGCCACAAGAGGGCAGCCTACTGTCATGAATAGTCAATAACTTGAAATGAGGCCGAGTATTGGCCCCAATGCCCCTTGGTATCGGTACTCGCCCATCCCTCATTTTTAATTATTGATGAACAATGACATGTATACGTGGAACTATTTTATTCAATAATTGCTTGGTTAATCACTCATTAATGAAAACATCTCATCACATAAACTTCTCATTTGAAAGGAAGTTTGCTGCCATTTTCTTTGTTTGTTTTTTTTTTTTTCCTAAAAAATATTTTCTTGTGTGTCGTCTGCGGCAGGTGACCTTCTCACACAGCCGCCCACGGAAGAGCGGGCGGGACATCAGGAGGCGGGGCCGCCCGCCGGCAGCCAATCGCAGCGCAGAGAAAAAGTTGCAGACAAGGTGCCTGCGCCGCCGCCGCCGCCGCCGCCGCCGCCTGCGCGTTGTCGTCTCAAAGCACAAAAACAACATTGAAAGGATGGAGGGAAGGAGACGGAAAGCAAAGGAAACAAAAGAGCAGGAGTGAAAGGGGACAAATGAGGAGAAAAGTGAAAGAATGGAGGAAAGGTGGAGGATTCATTAAGGTAGAGGGGATGGGGGGGAAAAAGAGGAGGACTAAATAAGGAAGAAGGATTGTGAGCAGGAGAGGACAGAAAAACAAAAGATGGAAGGGGAAGGAGCAGATGAGGAGACGAGCAAGAAGAGCAGGTTAGGAGGAAGTTTGAAGAGGAGGAAAAGACGAGAAGGTGGGAGAGATGCAGGAAAGAAGAAATGACAAAAAAAGAAAGGAGGTTGGGAATAAAATGGATGAGGAGCACAGAAGCGCAATGATGCTGTGTGTGTGTCGGCTGCAGGATTCCATCACTCTTAGAAACAGTCCGCTTTTGCGTTGCCACGGTAACGCCGTCTAACGTGCTCCACTGCCTCTCTCTCTCTCTCTCTCTCTCTCTCTCTCTCTCTCTCTCTATCCATCCTCACCGCCTTGCGCTTCCTGCCTGCGTTGCCACGGCGACACGCTCCGGAACGAGGAGTCCGACGCTCAGAAGCGTCCAGACCGGCAGAAAGTCCGTCCACAGCGCCTCCTTTTTCTCACCCTTTCCTTTCTCTCAACACGTCAACTTTGACGCCTCCTCGCCCTGCGCCTCCTCTTCATCATCATCGTCATCGTCGTGGAGATCGTCCGTCCGCGGACAGGAAGTTGATGAACTTCCGACGCTCCTTCCTGGCCTCCCCCTCCTTTTGCGCCTCCTCCTCCACACCCACATGAACACCCACGGCCAAGAGGAGGCCACGATAACGCTGGAGGAGGAGGTGCACCAGGGAGAAGAGATGAAAGTTGAGGAGGAGATGCAACAGACTGAGGAGGAGGAAGACATAGAGGAGGTGCAACGGGAGCAGGTACAGCCAGCTGACGAGGAGCAACAGGAAGAAGAAGAGGAGGCGCAACAGGCTGTCAACATGGAACAGGAGGATCAGTCTGAGGGGGTGCAGCAGGAGGAGGTGCAGAAGCAGGAAGAGGAGCACGTGAGGGAGTTGGTGCAGCAAGGGATGGAGGAGGCGCAGCAGGCTGTTTGTATGGAGCGGGAGGGTCAAACTGAACAGGAGGTTCATGTGCGCGAAGAGGAGGTGCGGCTACAGGAAGAGGAACAAATAAAGCAGATGCCGCAGGAGGAGGTGCAGCGGGCTGTTAGTATGGAGAAGGTGGATGAAACTGAGGAGGTGAACTTGCAGGTAGGGGAGGAGGAGCAGCAACAGGAGAATGAGACACAAGGGGGCGAAGAAAAGGAGGTGCAACAACAAATAAAGGAGATGCCGCAGGAGGAGGTCGAGCTACAGCAAGAAGAGGAGGCTCAACAAATGGAAGAGCAACAAACGAAGGAGGCGCAAGAGGAGGAGGTACAGCTTGCCGACAGCATGGAGGATCAAGCTGAGGAGGCGCAGCAGGAGCGGGAAGAAGTGCAGGATGAGGAGGAGGTGCAGCGGGGACTGAAGGGGATGCCGCAGGAGGAGGAGGAGGAGAGTGGCATGCAGCAGAAAGAAGAGCAACAAATGGAGGAGGTGCAGAAGCGGGAAAATGAGCAGATGAAGGAGATGTCGCAGGAGCAAGAGGAGGTGCAGCAACAAATGGGGGACTTGCTGCAGGAAGAGACGCAAAGGGGGGCGATGGTGCAGGATGCGCAACAACAAATGCAGGAGGAGCTGCAAGACTTTGTGGACCCTTTGGAGCAAAACCACAACAGTCAGGTTCTCCTTCGCCTCAGAGGAATGTAAGTAAACAGCCATCATGTCGTCGGTGTGACGTCATACCGATGATGTCATCGTGACGTGATGCCATAGTGACGCAAGCGCACGCGTTGCCCGCACCGCACCGCACCGCATGTTTGCGTGTCGGACCATAGCGGTTGCCGTGGCAACAGGGCGACGTTACCAGGAAGCAAAGACGCGTTACACGCTAGCTGCTAAATGTGACGTGCGTTACAAGAGATGTTCAAACACGTGCGGATCAAGTGGCAGAGCAGATTAGCTTGAACAGCAGATGAGATTTCAAGCTGAAGGTGCAGATAAGGTAGCAATTGGAAACATACGACCCGTGGGCCACCACCGGCCCCCGCGGGGGCCCTTCAGACGCTCCAAACACAAGCTGCAGCTTTTCATTACATTTAACCGTTGTTGCTCATTTTGTCCACTGGAGGGCGCACTGACGTCCACTTCCATGACATTCTGAAATTTGGCTGTCAGTCAGGATTTCATGTAAACATTTTGTTCTCCTTAAAAAACAAAACACAATGGATTATTATGCAATAAAATCATAATGCATTGGATTATTTTCAGAATGTACGACCCAAAAAGTCAAAACAAATATTTGGTCTGTCATTTATAGCCCGCTTCAAATGAGTGGACATCAGATCATGTCCAGCATTGAAGATTGAAAACAGAGGGACTCATTAGGTGCACTCTCAAAAGAGTTGGGTCAAAAATGGGCTGATCCTCTTCTTGCGTCAATTGAACCCACCTTTGAGTCAAGAAATGGGTCTTCTAGTGTAAAACAACTCACATCCTTTCTTTGGGTCAAAAAAGTTTTATTTTGTAGAAAACAACCAAGAAAAGTGGACTCAGTTGACTCGTAAAGTGGATCTTTCCCTTTTTGATCCACAATTCTTGGTTCATTTTGACCCAACTGTTTTTAGAGTGTCGTGAGCCAGAAAAGGCAGCATTCACTAAAAGGTGGACAAGACTTCACTTCATGAGGTGAGGGTAGAACAACGGAGAGGTTCGAATGGCCCAATATGGTGAGTGATAAGGTAGAGCGTCAATTATTGTTGGGCTGATTTGCTGGGTTAGTTAGCACCCTCTCAGTCCAGATCTGTCGCAACATTTCTAGATGCTCCGCCCACAAGTTTTCTGCCATTTGCTTCACTAGCTTGTTAGCATAAGAACGCTAACAACGCAGCAACATTTCAGGGGAGTGAATATGGTGAAGGAGGAGTGCCTTGGTGGAGGTCGTCATCATCAGCGGCGGCCATGTTGAGCCGAGCGTCTTGCTGGGCACACCTGCCGTGCGGCGGCCATCTTGTCGTCTTTTTCTGTCATTAAACAAACAAACGAGTGCAACAGGCTGAAGCGGCTTTTTGCCATCCTGGTGCCAATTCTTGCCTCGCAGCGCGCGCACGCACGCACGCACGCACACACGCACGCACACACTGGCTGGCACAAATGTGTGAGAAACAAACAGTGAGGGAGACACATTTGCTTCAAGCGTCTCTCACTTTTTTTTTTATTGCAAATGTGCTGCAGACGTCGCCCAGCAACACCGCTTGTGAAAATAGAAATCTTCTTTTTATTGTCAATGGAGGGACACATTTAGACGTGTAATCAAACGCAACATTAAAAAAAGTCGCGCGACTGCAGCTGATGCTGACTTGAACGTCTCCACATTGATTTTGCTTTTAGGTCCTGTCAAGATATTTGGAGACGTTTGTGATTTGAGGCTCTAAAGTGAATTGAAGGTAAACGACAGATAAGGTTGAGCAGCGGAAAAAGTTGAGCCCGCGTCAGCTTCATGTCGCGCAACAAAAAAGCTCAAGCAGTCCCCTACAAAAGTATTGGAACAACAAGGTGGAGTCCTTGGAAACGGAAAATGTTTGGCTTCAGTATTCAAGAAAAAAAAGTGTTTTGGAAGACACGAAGTTTAAGTAGCAAATAACTTCCAAGGAGCTAAGTTAGAGCAGCATATAAGATGGAAATGAAAATGAGGCAGCGCTATCATGCTACATGCTAGCGTGAGCGGCTAACCATCAGGTTACATGCTAACACAATGCTAGGCTACAGATCATGAGCATGAATGCATCATATTTCGTGCTCATGTCAAGTTGACTGCGATGACTTTCATGATGCTAACAGGATGCTATCGGATTAGCACGTTTCATGCTAATGTAATGTTAATGGTCAAGAGCTAGCATGATGCCGCTAACTATCTTGATGCTACATGCCAACATGATTTTAACTTATGCAGCATGCTAACATGACGCTAACCATCATGATGTTGCATGCTAACGTGTTACAAGCTAGCAGGCTGCCGAGTGTCATGCCGATATTGTCATGACACTCCAACATAGCGAGACCGAATGAAGCGACATATGTAGCGTGAGCAAGTTCCTGTTTGTGTACATTTGTACGTAGGCAGGCAGGTTTGTGTACATTGCCGGCCTCCGTTTCCAAGGTGACGACGCACACGCACACGCCGATGCCGCGCAGTGAACAACGCAGACCGCACAATGTTTTGTTCCATCTGGATTGTTTTTGTTGTTGTCTGTGTGTGTGTGTGTGTGTGTGTGTGTGTGTGTGTGTGTCATCGTGTACGACATTGGTGTGTAGTTGCTGCACAACATGAAGACACCCGCTAATTGTACGCGTGAGCAAAATGATGTTATTGTTCATTTTGGGACCATTCATAATGCGCAACATTTCTTTCTTTTGTTTTTCTTCACAGGCAAAAATATAAAAACACATCGCAGAGGTAAGACAAGCACGCACAAACACACACACACACACACACACACAGTTATTGCTCCTGGTGGAGTCATTATGACTTTGACTTAAGAAATGTCTCCATCTCTCTCTGTCCTGTTGCCATGGAAACTAAAACACTCCGTTCAGTTTGGTCACCATGACAACGGCACAATGCCTTTCATCCACTCAAGTCCAGCGGTCCAAACATGTCAACACTTCACAACAAACATTAGCTTAGCTTTACTTTCATGCAAGTTGACATTTCCAAGATCCCAAGCATTTCTCCTTGGCGGAGGTAATGATCCCATGTTGGAATATGCTTCAGTTGCCATGGCAACAGAAGAGCCTCAAAGTAATCATGAATGTACGTGGACTAATAATTGTAATGACGTTCCTGCCCCCCCGCAGGAAACGACCACGGAAAATGCTCATGTGTTTTTTTAAATCGGAAAAATCAAGTTCTATTTTTATAAAAGCACGCCGTCATTTGAATGTAAAGATTTGAAAGTGACGCTTGTGCATCATGATGAATTGATTGCGATTGTGTCTCCTTCTGCAATGCGTCCCTTGGCCACCTGAGGGCAGTATCATTCTGACATGCACACAGAGATGCTAGCAACTGGCGTTAGCACAGAGTAATATGAGTCCTTCTTTGCAGAGGATAAAGAAAATATGACAATGCCCTATTGCGCTAAGCTACGCAGACTTCCCTGATCATTTGGATAAATTGCTGCATTTTGTTTTTCGCTGAAGGCTGAAAGCGGCGATGGCGGTGATAGACGGCGGCGGCGCGTTGGACCTGGCGGAGCTGCGCGTGAACCTGCAGATAGCCGCCGCCATGTTGGACGCCGTCTACGTCGACGAGACCAAGTCAGATGATGACGCTCTCTGAAACAGCTCACGGGCACAAATACCTTTCAAACGTTCTCATGCACAACTGAAGAAACAGAAAACATTTGCACGCATGTCGCTGAAGCGAAATAAATGTCAAATGCTCTCACATTGACAATTGAAACACTTTGACACACGCTATTGAAAGACCGTCCATCACACTCCACTTAAAGGCTCTCACACACTACTCGGGTTCAAGAAAAGTGCTCGGGACGCACTGCTGGAACTTCCTGTCACGTGCGATTGAAACACTCTTGGACACTCTCACGCTCGCCATTCAAATATTGTCACTCACACATAACCCAAAGGCTCTCACACGCGCTTTTGCCGGCAGACGTCTGCTGGACCCCGAGGACGAGCTGAGCGAGCTGCCGGCCGAGTCGGTGCCCAGGGAAGTCCGCGACTGGCTGGCGTGCACCTTCAGCCGCAAGATGGGCGTGGCCAAGCGCCGGCCCGAGGAGAAGCCGCGCTTCAGGAGCATCGTCCACGCCGTGCAGGCCGGGATCTTCGTGGAGAGGTACGCGCCCACGTCGCAACAAATGCACGTCCGCTCGCATGTCGCCTTCCCAACGCAATTCAAAACTCAATTCTCAAATGAAATAGCATTAAAAAAAATCCCAATAAATGGAATCGTGCATTCCAGGCTTTCCCCGACTGGGCTTTCCTTGCGGACCTTTGTTTGTCCGTCCATTCGTCCCCGACCGCCGTTCTTTGCAAGTTTTCTGGGGAAAACCCTGAAAATGGTCAAAAAAATAATAGAATAAACAAATACAAGTAAAAACATGTTCAAAGCTGGTATCTTTTATGAAAAATCTTCGTTTTAATAAAGGTTTTCTTGAAGGCAAAAATAAGTTCCTAATGGAATATTTACTGACAGAATTAGCTGCGTCAACAGAAATGCGTATTTTAAAATATATACACAGTACGAGCGTGTTTAAAAATAAATTCAGATTTGTAAAAAAAAAAAGAAAAGAAAAATCTTAGCATCATATTTGCCTTCTTTTTTTCCATCTTGCTGTATTCCATATTTTGAGTGAAAATGATGATGACGATGTTGACGGGCGGCGGTGAGCTTAACCACGCGTGAAACGTGCGGCACGGTTGCCGTGGCAACTGACACTCCGTCCTGCTGCAGCGCCTTTTTCTCATCTGTGCGTGTGCGTGTGCGTGTGCGTGTGCGCGTGCGTGTGCGTGACACCCCAGGATGTACAGACGGACTTCCACCATGGCCGGACTGACGTACCCGCCCTCGGCTCTCGCAGCTCTCAAAGTAACAAAAATCCATTCAACTTTTATGGCTGCCGTTCTTTCAACAGGAAGTGATGTCATCCATAATGATGATGATGTCATTCATCAAACTTCCACTGACAAATTCTTTTTTCTTTTTTTTTGTTGAAACACTCAATAAAGCTTACAAGCAGATTTTACTTCTTTTTTCTTTTTTTTTAATGATCATGTCACATGCTAACATGATGCTGCTAACTATATGATATGATCATGCTACATGCTAATGTGGTTTGATTACATGCTAACAGGAAGTGATGTCATCCACGATGTTGATGATGTCACTCACTTGTACCAAAAATAATATTGGACATATTTTTAATGATTCAATATATATAAAATCATGACAAGTCTATTATTATTATTATTGTTATAATCTACTGAAATCAAATAAATACAATAATAAATCTGGAGAAAAAAGATAAATACTATTATTATAATTGTTTATTATGACGACGCCGTTTTTTTTTTTTTTTACAATTTTTTGTTCCTGATTTATTTGTGTTGTGTTTTGCAGAAAGTGGACCAGTGGTCCTTCGACGTGTTTCGTCTTCACGAGGGCACCGGCGAGCACGCGCTCAAGTTTCTGGTCTACGAGCTGCTGACGCGCTATGACCTCATCAACAGGTTCAGGGTACACGCGTCTTCATGTGGTCACGTGTGTTGCGCGTGCGCGCGTGTGGACCTTCGCTCGCCACTTTGGTCACTCGCGTGTCGAGTGCACTTGGCTGCTTCTGCCACTAGATGGCGGCAGCCAACTTCACAACATTGTCGTGCCATCTTTAGCGCCTCCTCAGCATTTTCAATGCGCTTGTAGAAGGAAAGCAATTGATGAGAGAGGAAGAGTGAAAAAAACAAAAACAATGACGTTTTCTACCCCTGAAAAGTTTTCCGCGTTTGTGCGCGTGTGCTTCAGATTCCAGTGCCGGCGCTGGTCCAGTTTGTGGAGGCCCTGGAGACCGGCTACAGCAAACACAAGAACCCCTACCACAACCTGGTCCACGCTGCCGACGTCACGCAGACGGCGCACTTCCTCATGCTGCACACCGGAACCATGGTAACGCAACACACACACACACACACGAGTTCATTTCAAGTTTCTTGAACACCACAATTTGTTCTTTTTTCAAATGTACGATTACTGACCGCCCCTTAATTGGAAAGCCTCTCCTGAGGGAATTGCACTCGCAACGCAGTAGACAAGTCAAAGTCAAAATGCAGCAGTAATGAATGTAATAATAATGCATACATTTGTGGAGATTGGGGTCGAGTTGTATTTTACTTAATTTGGAAAATGTGCAGAATTTCACAAGTCACTTCATGTTAAACTTTAGATGGATCTTAATATGAAAAGAAAAATGCGCTGAGCTGTCACCAACGTCTTACAAATCCAATGATGCCATCTAGTGGCAGAGAAGTGACCTCAACACAAATCAATATCACGTTCATTTTTTTACAGTACATCTTTTTCATTTTAATTATTAAATGAATGTATCAACGACTAAAAGATGCAACCACATTTCTATTAGTTTAACATTTCTTTCCCACTTTTATGTTAACAAGTGTATGAAAACTTTGATTTATTTCATTGTATATTTTATTGTGCGTTTAGAAGCCAAATAAAATTTGCAATTAATCGTAAGTTAACTATTGAAGTCATACAATTAATAGTTTCTTGTTTCTAAACAGTGCTTGAAACATGACATTCCATTTGCAATGAATAAATATAGATTTAAATCAATCAATAAATTGAAATACATAAATAAAATACAACAAAATAAACACTAATAATAAATAGTAAATAATGTATTTATTTAAATGATTGAAATACAATTATTTTAATTTTTTGAAGTTAATATAATTTGTTCCACTGTAAGAGGATGAAATTTGTGTGTGTGTGCGTGTGCGCGTGCGCGTGCGTGTGCAGCACTGGCTGAGCGAGCTGGAAATCCTGGCGATGGTTTTCGCTGCGGCCATTCACGACTTTGAGCACACGGGAACCACAAACAACTTCCACTTGCACACCAGGTACAAAACCACCATTGTGTGCGCGCGTGTGTTTTGTTCTCACGTGAGCTCGTGTGCGCACACATCAGGTCGGAGGTGGCCATCTTGTACAACGACCGCTCGGTCCTGGAGAACCACCACGTGAGCGCCGCCTACAGGTTGATGGCGGACGACGACACCAACATTCTGGTCAACCTCAACAAGGACGACTGGAGGTGAGCATGCGCGCACACACACACACACACACACACGCGCACACTTTGTGAGCTCTGCCGCATGTGTGTGTGTGTGTGTGCGCGGCGCAGGGAGCTTCGCGCGCTGGTAATCGAGATGGTGATGTCGACGGACATGTCGTGCCACTTCCAGCAGATCAAGACCATGAGGAACATCCTGGCGCAGCCGCTCAGGTACGTCAACAAACACCTGTCCGTCACCGTGGACACTTTTGGATTGACCTGCATTGTGTTTTGTTATCACGCGTGCGTGTGTGTGCGTGCGTGCGTGCGTGTGTGTGCGTGCGTGCGTGCGTGTGTGTGCGTGCGTGCGCAGCGTGGACAAGGTGAAAGTTTTGTCTCTGATGCTACACGCCGCCGACATTAGCCACCCCGCTAAAACGTGGCCGCTGCACTACCGCTGGACGCACAGTCTCATGGAGGAGTTCTTCAGACAGGTACGTGCGCACACGCACACGCACGTGCACGCGCACGCGCACGCAAAGTGAGTGTGTGTTTTTGTGTCGTAGGGAGACAAAGAAGTGGAACTGGGCCTTCCCTTTTCTCCTCTTTGTGACCGCAAAGCCACCATGATCGCACAATCGCAGATCGGTAAGAAGCAAAAATCGGCGCTTGGCTTTTTGTCACCATTTTGTCTTCATGGCACTTTCATGATTTGAGACAAAATCCAAAAGATTTTTGTGCTCAACGACAGCATGCTAGTTGGGTGTCCTTGAGGCAACGTAGCTTGGCTGTAGATCTGGAGCCGTTGATGCTAACTGTTAGCATGTCAATGGGATTTTCCATGATATGTTAGCACTTAGCTAAGGGGATGCTTTTCCAGACGATTTTTTTTTTAAACCAAATTGACTCTTATCTTATTTGCGATTGATGGATGGATGATCAGGTTTCATCGACTTCATCGTGGAACCCACGTTCAGCGTCCTGGTGGACACCACGGAGAAGGTGATGGGTCCCCTGATCGACGAGGAGAGGAAGGCCCGGGAGACGGGAAACCGACGGTCCAGGTGTGGCATCGTTCCGTCTCGAGCTGTCAAAATTCTTCGATTCATCTTCATCTAATTATTATTGGAAAAAATATACACACAAAAAACACTTGAAGCAATGGTAGTTATTACAAAAAACGGCCAGCAGGTGGCAGGAGAGTATTTTGGAAAAAAAAGCAATTTTTTTCAACAGATTTGTGAATAATGAGGAATCTTAGCTATATTCTAATGCTAACCGCTGCAAAACGGAAATTAAGCAAATGAACGTTTTGGGGGAAAATAATTCATCGATTCTAAAAATATTGGATCATGACAGCACGAGCATTGCGCCGGCCGTCCGTCCGTCCGCTAACGCTCGCCGTTTATCCAGCCTGACAGGAAGCGGCTCGGTCACCGTGGAGTCGGTCCAGCGGCACGGCGGCGGGCGCCACGGCAACCGCGATGACGCGCACACCGACTTCTCCCTGACCGCCATTGACCTGCCGGCCCTCAGGAAGCACCTGAGTGATGTCATCAGCAGGAACAAGGACAGGTGGAAGGAACTTTCCGTGGATGGTGCGCACGCACACACATGTACAACAGCAGCACACGCAGGACGGCAAACGCATACGCACGCAAATACGAAGACGGGTGTGTCCGTGTGTCATGAGCAGAACTGGCCAATAAGAAGCAAGAAGATCCAGAGGGGGTGGAGTCCAAGATCAAAAGCTGCACGACTGACCAATCGCAGGGCTCGGCTCGCTCCCCATCTGATGAAAAGCGTAACCATGACGACCACTCCAGATGGAACGGTAAACACACACACACATTGAGTAAGTTCAACATTGGACACACGCAAACATGCCAGACGCAATAACACACACACGTGCAAGCAGTCTGACATGATGCTATGCTAACTGTCGCAGGGGCGGGGCCAGGAGAGGAGGACCAGGAAGTGCCTGAAAACGCCTAACGGGACGCACGTGAAAGTGAACTGTTGCCGTGGTGACAGATTGCCAGGCGTCCCTCCCTGGCAAAGGCCTTTGGAACTTTTCTTGACGAGCGCCCTCGAAGGCGTCACGCCAGCGCGGCTTCTCGTGCAAACGCGCCAAAGCGTGGCGCGGAACACGCCAACACTCAACAACAAGCATTTAGCTTAGCGCCGCATCAAGCTAGCTACGCGGCGAGCTTCCAACGAGTGTTACGGAAGTCTTGTTTGGATCTTTGTCAATCATTGCGTCGCCATGGCAACCATCTAAAAAAAAACGTTTAAGCCAATCAAGGGAGCGCAATGTGTGTGTGTGTGTGTGTGTGTGTGTCGTTATTGTGAGCGTTGCGTGTGTGCGTGCATGTGTGTTTTATGTTGAAAGTGAAATAAACATTCTCAACTGACTCACAAGGACATGACGTCACTCATTCCAAACACTATGTTGTAGCACGCGCACTTTGCATTACAAGACACACTAACGCACACACCGGAGCAAACGCACACACGTCGGCGCACCCAAAGGTTGCGTGAAGATGAGTGCACCGCCGCTAGTGACCAGCAGATGGCAGTAGAGCGCCACCAAGAGTCAATCACTGAGTGACCGAAGACTCCGCCTCCCGACTTCTTCTTCACCAATCAGATCATGTTTGATGAGCACATTTTCTTGTTTGTGGTTCTCCAATCATTCAGTAACGAGAAATAAACTTGCAGATTTGCAAGATAGAAACTCAGATGTGACATCAAACATTCAACCTTTTCGCATTTCTCTAGTCTTCCATTATGAGAGATTAATTTTCTGTTGAGTAATTTGTTTCTGAATTGCCAAACATGAGACGTGTTTTTATGTGAAGGATAGAATGTTTTCTGCGATTCATCTAGTAATGGGAAAAAACAACAAATGACAGATGAATTCATCAGTGACGTCATTGTTAATTGCATATTTTCAGTTCAATTCACCACCACCACACGGCAGTTGTAAATCCAATTTCCGCTCGCAAGTCAAAGCAAAAAAAAAAAAAAACTAAACAACGCGACACCACGAAAAGCAGAAGCAAATGAAGAGAATGCAGCAAAAGATTTCATGGCGCTCGAATTGGCCTTCCGGCCAGCAACAGGAAGTCAGTCGGCGGCGGGCGTCTCTTCTCAGCTTGTCGTTCCCGCCTTTGTTCGGACGCTTCCTGCCTTTCTTTGCGCCGGCGGAGGGAGCAGCTGGAAGCGACGCGTGGCTGGAAAACAACAACAAGCTTGATGAATGGAGAAGCTTCCTCCTGTTGCCCTGGCAACGCTTTGTTGACGCCTGCGCATCCACAAACATCACATATATATATATATATATATATATATACACCCTGTTGAAATAAATGAATGTTCATCCTACTGAAGTGAAGCAAATGGAATGAATCCAATTTCAAATCAGACGCTGCATATTTGGAGATCTCAACTGAATCTTCTTTGATTGGCGACGCACGCGCATTTAGCACAGGATTGTGACAGATGATGCTTGAGGAGTTTCTTAAATAACTTTTCAACTCCATTTAAATTCTAAAATGAAATGGACATCTGAAATAACTCGTTTTTTTGTGTGTGCTAATAGCAGGTACTAATTGGCTAAGAACACAAGAGCTATGAATGGAATCCTTTTATTTATTTTTTACATGCTTCTGTGTTTCTTTTTCGCCCACAACAATGCAAAATAATGTGTTTTTGTTCATCTTTATCTTGGATTGTGATGGTGGCGCCGATGACGTCTAGCGGGGAGCCTCCTCCTCCCAACCCCCCCCCCCCTCCTCCTCCTCCTCCTCCTCGAGCCGCCTGAGCTCCTCCCTGGCCGGGTGACATCAGCCGGGATGGCCGGTGGGCCACTTACTACCTCCCTCCCTCCCTCCCTCCTTCTTTTCCCTCCCCTCCGAATCCCCCCACCGCCCCCCCCCCCTCCTCTCCCTCGCTCGTTGGCGGAGTCTCCCGCAGAAGCAGGCCGACAGGCGAAGCTCCACAGCGGCGGCGGCGGCGGCAACAGCAGCAGCGGCTCGGCTTGGCTTCGCTCGCGGAACGAGACGCGACGTGCTAGCCGGTGAGCTGCCATCTTTTCTTCTTCTTCTTCATCATCATCTTTTTCTTCTGCTTCTTCTTCTTCTCTCGTCGTCATGGCGGCGCATTTAGCGGATTCATGGAAAGTTTGCGAGCCGAGGAGCGAAGTGGGGAAGCTTGACGACTTCCCAAAACGGACTTTTCGTCAACGTGGACGTGTTTTGATGCCCTTTTACTTGTCGCGGGCGAGTCGTGGTTACCGAACCGAGCCGGTTCCGAAGCGGCGTCGGCGAGTCCTCGTCCAACACGTAACGGTGTGGGAAGGTTAAGATCTCGGTTGCCATGGAGATTAGGAACGCGGATGCTCCGCAGGCTTCTTGGGGCTCGTCCGGCCTTGTTCGATCGGTGATTAGCTTGATTGGAGATCGATGTTTTCTCACACCGAACGTGACGTGTTGTCGCTTCCAGATGCTTTGTGGCTCGAACGTGTCGTGTATTGTATATGCCAGGCCGACAGGGGGCAGTGTGGAGAATAACATTGAATGCTCCGTTCGGAAGTGTAACTAAAAATGCGATGGATGGAGAAACAAACAAACAAACAAACAAACAAACAAAAAAGGCTTGCCACAAGCTAGCTTTGGGGTTGTACACACAACTTACAAACATGTTTCAACATCAACAAATTACTTGTAATTGTCTTATTAGTTAAGTAGTTTTTACTTTTCAGGGTGACTTGTAAATCAATACTTATTTATTTCACTCATTTCTAAACAAAAAAAGACCATTTTTCTTGAGACGCCAGGTTGTTTGAATCAAATAACAACATTTTACATGTTAAAGTTAAAGTACCACTGATTGTCACAACCACCTAAGTGGGGCAAAATGTATTCTCCGCATTTGAGCCATCCGCCGAGGGAGCGGTGAGCAGCAGCAGGGGCCGCGCTCAGGTATCATTTGGGGATCCAAACCCCCAATTCCAACCCGTAATGCTGAGTGTTAAGCAGGGAGGCAAATGGCTCCCATTTTTATTGTGATAAGTAATGAATAACTACACATCATTATGAATCGATTTTTATTGACTAAATGGAATTGATTTTGCAGGATGCGTCCTCAATGCTTTTTAGTGGGAAAAGCAGACCGATTTGTAAAACGATACAAAACAAAAAAGGAGTGAAATTTCGTTGCATCATTCCTCATCTACGCTGGGAAACTTCCGGCTTCCTCGTTCCCATGAACGCAGCGAGGAGGAAAAAGAAGTGTGAGGAATTCAAGTCAAGCAATGGCCGAGTAATAACCTTGATTGACAGGCCAGTCAAAGAGCATCGCCACGGTAACAGCAACTATCCACTCGCAAGGGTTTGTAATTCTCACAATAAGGTGAAAAAAGAAGAAGCTTTTTACGACTTACGTAGCATTTGTGTCACGAGGGCCAATTGTGATTTCCGACTACAGGCGGCATCTGAGGAGAATTGCGACATGCACGTTGTTGTGATGTCAGACTGACCCTAAAAGCAACACTAGAATTTCTAGGAATTTGACTGCAATTCTGTTAAGAAGAAATCTGTGATTATGGACTGTCCTCAAATGCAACGCCAAAGTAGGACAGACAACAGATAGCTAACCAAAACATAGATCGATCGATTTTTTTTTTTCAGGGTGTACGTGAAGGAAGCACCAGGGTAAGATTGAATTTTACAGTCAGTGCGATGTTGTTGGTTGAAAACTGATTTCAGACTGTCCCTGAAGGCAACGTCAAAGTAAGATACAAGTTTGAGCTGTAGTCACTGAGATGTTAAAAGACGGTACTGTGATTTCAGACTGTTCCTGAAAGCAGCATCAGTGTAGGATAGCCATACAAGTAACTGTATTTACAGTATGTATGTTTTCCGAAGAGTTACGGTAGCTGGAGAAAGCAATAAAAAGACTGATAGGCAGATCATTAAGTGTGATTTCCGAAAGGTAACAGCAGCAGAAGAATGACTACTTTGGAATCTGTCATTTCCGAATGTCTGTGAAGGCAACACCAGAGGAGACTGGACAGCTTCCCGCTCTCAACACGTATATGGACACATTGATGACATTCAAACCAATCAATGAAGTATTAAAGTGAAATCAAGAGTTTGTCAAACGTGGTAGCAGAAAGAGGCGAAAGGTAGCGTTTTTATGGAGCGCGCCGCCGGTGTGGACGTTTGGGGAAAGTTGTGCTGATCTCGGGTTGCTTCTTGAATGAGCTTCATTGTTTCCAGCAACACATGTGATCTTAGATAAGCCTCATCGGCGGACCCCCATGGCAACCCCCCCCCTCTCGGTCACATCACGGCCTGGTATCAGCTGGCGAGCATGTGACTACCTTCCATGCAAATGTTTGTTTGTTCACCTGCTGCCAAATCGCCCTCCCCTAAAAATGAGTGTCTTGAATGCTATTTTACAGTATTTAAATACTGTAGGATCATCGGTTATCTGCATATTTTTCAGACAAATATCGGAATCGGCAGACATCAGCCAAAAAAAAAAAATCCTTATCGGTTGGGCTTTCGTTAACAGTGAGTGAGGAAGATTCATTTCACACACAATGAGTGTGTGTGTGTGAAAGTGGTGATGTCATGAAGAAGCTGGACAGCGGTGACAAAGAGCGTCGTTTTCCTTCGCTTGTGGTGGTCGCGGTCGTCATGGCCGCCGCCGCTTCGGGCTCCTCCTGAATAATTCATGATGTCATTCCGCGGACCGACATTCCTCGCATTCCTCCTGTCCTGATGCAAGCACACTCTCTCTCTCCGTCTCTCTCCGTCTCTCTCCGTCTTTCTCCATCTCTCTCCGTCTCTCTCCGTCTCTCTCCGTCTCTCTCTCTCTGTGGCTGTAGTTTGACCCCGCAGCAGATGATTTCTTAGGAATGGAACAGATTTAAGGGTCGCTAACTAGCCTGCTGGCTGAGGTTCGACTGCCTGCAGGTGGTTGAAAAATGCTTTGTTTACAGTTGGTCTACATGCTAACACAAGATAAGAGCGCCTCGCCTCGCACCCGCAGACGCACACTGAGGGAGTCGCTACCTTGCAGTGGTCTCAGACTGTCATCACAAAGGCATTTCCTCCTCAGCCGCTCACTTCCTGCTTCCCGGCAAGAGGCCCAACGTGGACGGGACCCAAGTCCTAATCTGCACCCCCCGCACCGTCGGACGTTTCTGTTATTGTGGGCTGTGGCACTTTTAGCGCTGCGGGGTGAAAGACGGGGTGCAGCGATGGGAAAATAACCCCAAGATTGTCTATTTGTACATGTTTTGAGCATGACTGCAAAAAATGTGTGAGATGTTCAGACACACACGAGCTCTCATAGAAGGGATGCGACCTCTTGCGACTACAAACAAGCCATACAGATACAAAAAAGGAATTTTTGCCGATTGTCAGCTCACGAAAGTGCGAGTGGCCAAATGTGGGTCAGTGGGACGCAGCAGCAGCAGCAGCAGCAGCAGCAGCAGACGTGATCATTTATCATCCAACGTTGATCATTTCACGTTCATGAGCGCGTCTGTGCTGCGACGTCAACACAGAACGTCGGCTTAACTGCTCCCGTTGCGATGCTGAACCGCAAACGCGTTGACAAAACACATTTGGTGCATTAGCGGCGTTGGCGTAGCTGTCATAAAGCCCCTTTTCCGATGGAAGGCATGCCGTCGCCATGGTAACCGCGGCTGAGGCTCAGATGTAAACATCAAAGCGGGATTCCCGCAGTGTGCGTGCGTGCGTGCGTGTCCTTCGCTGGTACTGGCCCAATAAACGGAACAGTAACGTCTCCTTCGTGCGATCTCACCAAGCGGTCCTGGGTGGGCCACTATCTGCGGGACCACCCAGGACGGCGCACAAGAGGGGAGACGGGGGATCGAAAACGAAAATGCAAATCCTGCACAAGAAGTCGAGGTTCTCCCCGAGGTTCTTTTGTTGTCAGATTGTAACATGTGGTCGACATTAAGGGCGTCTTCGCTCCCGAATATTTGAACCCTGACGGCCGGGATTTCCCCTTCCTCAAAGGGCCGGAACTTTTCGTATCAAGTCAACTTTATTTGTATATCCCGTCACCGCCAAAGAGTTTCCAAACGGACAAAGATCGGCGACGTCCGTCCAAGTAAAAGAAATCCTGGAGAAGGGAGGACAGATGGAGGAATCGGCTTATCACATATGACTGTGGACAAGGTGAGCCAAGAGACCTTTTAATGAGGTACAGGCAGAAAGCGGTTCTAGCTCAGCATTGCTGCCAAATCCCCCACAGAAGTGGTCCACCTCAGAACTGACCCCGGAAGAATCCATGGCTGGCAATTTACAGACGAGATGTGGTTGAAGTCCATGCAAGAGCGTGAAAATACGTCTTCAGTCCGGTAGCTGCTCTACAGGATTGGCGGCTGAATGCCGAATGCTGTAAAACCTGCGGACCTCTTTTTTTTTTGGAGCTCTCGGAGTCATCAAGACCAGCAAGTTGCGAGCGTAGATTTCAGGTGGGAAGGTGTTAAGCCTTCTAAGATTTTAAAAGTAAATAGCATTTTTTTTTAAACTAGCCTAGCTGCAGACTTTAGATCAGGGGTAGGGAACCCTGGTCCTCGACAGCCACTGTCCGGCCTGTTTTCCACGTCTCTCTCCTCCAACACAGCTGATTCAAATGATCAGCTAATCAGCAAGCTCTGTAGAAGCCTGATAACGATCTTGTTCATCAATCAGGTGTTGATGGAGGGAGACGTGAGAAACAGGCAGGACGGGGGGTCTTGAGGACCAGGGTTCCGTACCACTGCTTTGGAATAGGCAAGGGGAGGTCCAAACGTGGTCTTTGCTAAGTGAAAGGCTCGACGATGGGCAGGCTGTCAAAATGAAACCCTTTCAAGATGGCCTCAGTAAGAGACGCCATCAAAAAGCGCCGATCAATGAATAATGCGCGTCGTAAGTGATTTCATGAAATGTCTGCGGTGCCTTTCAGCGATGACGGGAGGACGACGCTGCTGACGTTGCACTCTGCCACCAGAGAACCCGCTGCAGTCATGGCCGCCCATCGGATCAGAGCCACGGCCAATAGCAACGCTTCACTGCCTCGCTGCAGGTCCGAAGGGACGCTGATTGACCTTAGTGAGAGCGTGTCCGAGTCCAGCCTCATCGATGTCAAAGGTGAGCTTGCGACCATGCTAGCTCGTAGCGCCTAGCATACCCGCTTAACGTAATCAGGGGTAGGGAAAGGACAGGGTTAGGAATTTGGCTCCATCCACACGAGGCAGGTCAGGGTGAAGGCCTTGCCTAAGGTTTAGGTTTGGGTCTTGAAGGTTAGGGCTTTGGTGTAGGACAAGGTTCACCAATTCCGGTCCTCGAGATCCAGAGTCCTGCAGGCTTCCTCCCACTAGCACACCTGATTCATATAATCGGCTCATCAGCATGGCTGAAAATGATCCTGATCTTGTTGGTAGGCGGAAACATCTCAAACTTGCAGAACTCCGGACATTGAGGACCACAATTGGTGAACCCTGTTGTAGGCTTACAGTCATGAGCTACAATGTTGAGGTCAATTAAGGTCAGGATAAAGATGAGGTTGCTAGCCTAGCAGTATTTTGTCCAAGCTGACATGATGCTGATCTTGTGTTTCCAGTGCCTTCTCCCAGTGCCTTACGCTTGGACGCCACCGCCTCCTTGGGCACAGCCCGAGAGGTCGTGGCCATCAAGGACTACTGCCCATCCAGCTTCACCACGCTCAAGTTCTCCAAAGGCGACCGACTCTACGTTCTGGACACATCGGGCGGCGAGTGGTGGTACGCCCACAACAACACCGAGATGGGCTACATTCCGGCCGCCTACGTCCAGCCCGTCGGCTTCAGAGACTCGTCCTTCAGCGACAGTGGCATGATTGACACCACGGGGGACAGCAGGGAGGAGACGGCTTCGGAAGTGGACCTTCTCGGGGAGTGGGCTGGAGTCATTCTGAAACCCACCGCTTTCCACAATGGAAATCCTTTCACAACCACACATACCTCAACCAACCCGTTCCTTCACGGAGGTCCTCAGGGCCCACTGGACCAGAACAGCAACGAGAAGTCAGCCGATCTTCTTCTCTTTGACACTCCATCCATGTCGGAATCTGTCATCAGCTCCGTGGACTTTAACGGTTTTGGCGAGAGTGTTTTTAACCCTTTAAGTCACACGACGGGGACCGGTCTTCGAAGGGACAACCCCTTTTTCCGAAGCAAGCGGTCCTACAGTCTGTCCGACATGTCCATCCTGCAGGCTCAGTCGGACAACCCTCCAATGTCCAGCGGTTTCTTCAGCAACCTTAAAGCCCCGGCGCCAGAGCAGTTCCAGAGCAGGGAGGCTTTCCGGACTGCGTGGCTTACCCACCGCAAGCTGGCCAGATCCTGCCACGACTTGGACTCTCTGGGCCAAAACCCAGGCTGGGGCCAGACGCAACCGGTGGAGACCAACATCGTCTGCCGGCTGGACAGCTCAGGAGGCGCCGTCCAGCTCCCGGACACCGACATCAGCGTCCACATCCCTGAGGGACACGTTGTGGAGGGGGACACCCAGCAGATCTCCCTCAAAGCACTCTTAGACCCGCCTCTGGAGCTGAACAGCGACCGGTGCACCACCTCTGGCCCGGTAGTGGAGCTCAAGCTCAGCAACATGGAGACCAAAACCGGCATTAAACTGGAGATGAAAGTATCTGCAGTGGTCAAAGCGGAAAACCGGGAGACCACGCGGGTCCTGTGCGTCAGAAGCGACTGTAAAGAGGGGCCGTACACCCCCATCTCGCAGACTTCCCTGTCCGGCGACACGGTTCAGGTGTCCCTGGACAACCTGGAACCGTGCATGTACGTTTGCGTGGTGGTGCAGTCCCAGTCCACGTCGTCAGACTCCACTGTGTGGGATCACGTGCTCAAACAGATTACGCTCGGGGTGTACGGACCCAAACACATTCACCCCTCGTTCAAAACGGTGGTAGCCATCTTTGGTCACCATTGTGCCCCCAAGTCGTTGTTGGTGAGCGAAGTGGGTAAGCAGGCGCAGTCGTCACCGCCAGTAGCGCTACAGCTGTGGGGCAAACACCAGTTTGTCCTGTCCAGACCCCAGGACCTCCGTGTGGGCATGTACTCCAACATGGCCAACTATGAGGTGAAGGCCAGCGAGCAGGCTAAAGTGGTTCGGGGTTTCCAGATCAAACTGGGCAAAGTGAGCCGGCTGGTCTACCTGATAAGTTCTCGCAACGGTCTGGATGTTTCCGACTTCACCCTGAGGATCCAGGTCAAAGACGACCAGGATGTTATCCTGGCCCAGTTTTGCGTTCAGACGCCCACGCCGCCGCCCAAGACGGGTCCCAAGACGTCCATGCAGCGCCGCTTCCTGAAGAAGAAGGAAGTGGGTAAGATCGTACTGTCGCCGCTCGCCGTGGCCACCAAGTACCCGGTGTTCCACGAGCGGCGCATCGCCAACCTCAAGTTTGGAAAACTGATCAAGACGGTCATCCGGCAGACGAAGAACAGCTACCTGTTGGAGTACAAGAAAGGAGACTTTGTGGCACTTCTGAGTGAGGAGAAGGTCAAGCTGAAGGGCCAGCTGTGGACCAAAGAGTGGTACATAGGGTACTACCAGGGCCGGGTGGGACTGGTCCACACCAAAAACGTGCTGGTGGTGGGAAAAGTCAAGCCCATTTACTTCAGCGGGCCGGAGCTCACCACGTCCTTGCTACTGGAGCAGGTTCTAAGGCCCTGCAAGTTCCTCACGTACATCTACGCTTCGGTCCGCACCATCCTGATGGAGAACGTGGGCAACTGGCGAGCCTTCGCCGACGCCCTCGGCTACCGCGACCTGCCCGTCACGCACTTCTGCCGGGCCCAGCTGGACAGTGAGCCCGAGCGGGTGGCCTGCGTTCTGGAGAGGCTGAAAGAAGACTGCAACAACGCCGACAGCAAAGAGCCAAAGTCCTTCCAGAAGGAACTGCTCACGGTCAGTCCGTCCGTCCGTCCGTCCGTCCGTCCGTCCGTCCGTCGCCGTCTGGGAAAGTTCACAGCAAATGCGTCAGTGTTACCGTCCCGCTGTTGGAGCAAATATGCAGTAAGCAGTGTTAGCATTTTAACACTGTCAGAGTACATTTCCATGAGTGTTGGGGCGGATGTTGGGGGACTAGCGCTAGCTTGGGTGCTAAATTGACCACACCCTCATTTCCAGTAGGGAGAAACTTTCCCATTTTCTAGAGCACTGGCGACAATTTCGATGACGATGATGATTGTTGTTGTTGTTGTTTTGGCTCAGTGGTCGTGTCGCCGTCTCCTGATCCTCAGAGCGTGGGTTCGATCCCAGGCCAGCGTAACGATGTCAAAGTGCTTTTCTATTGGCTGCTGCTAGATGATGTCACTTGTGGGTGACACACTTCCAAAGGTCCTTAATCCGCTTCATATCCAAAGAAATCGACTTCTAATCACATTTCAAATCATCCCCAAAGGCTCACGAAGGACATTTCCACTCTAATTATAGTTAGTTTTGTAAACATAAAACGTACTTTCAGTTACTTTTGTTTTTTGTTTACATTCTGTTTCGTTAACAAAATAGTTTTTGGAGTTTTTTCGTTCGTTTTAGTGAACTCAAATAGTCTTGGTCACTCGCCTCGGGCGGTGGCATCGGTACTGGGGACGACCCAAGAGTTGTTGCGGGGAAGTCAGCGCTATTGCTATCCGTCAATGAACGGACTCGCTTTCATCTTTTACAGGCCACGTATAATAATTCCATATTTCTATCATTATCATCTACCATTATCATGTTCAAGCATTCATTCATGACGCGTCACTCAGGCTGGAAGTGGCGAGCAAATGGCGGTGCAGGTGTCCGCCTCTGGTGCTGATGACGTCATTGAGGACCAATTGGAAGTCAGAACACAAAACAAAAGCGTTGCAGAGGAATTCTTGCCGTGTCCAAGAATTCCTTGCGGAAGCTTCCCCGCGTGGATCCCGTAAGACGCTGAGACCACTCGCTCTCATTTTGCTCTCAATTTTCCGTCTTTGTTCCTGCGTTTGCTCCTTTTAGAAGCATTTCTTAGCCTGTCAAGCAGACCAGGTAGCAAAAAAAAACAGCATGATTTGGAACGCGCCGGTCAGTGCAGTCCATCAGACGCAAGGGTCAGAGTTCACACAGCAATAACGAGACACGTAGGAATGAGGTCGCAATGTCGCGCAATGTCTCAGATGGGAAAATAACCACGATGATGAGAAGAATCAAGCGGAGATGAAGGAAGGAATCATACGAGGGGGACCGAGCTCGTTTCGAGGCCGCCCTTGGTTCAAATCAAAAGTATTGGGACACCTCCAGGACGTTTCGGCGCTCCACCGTTGCATTTTCTCTCCAAATACGACATTTAGGGCTCACGATGGAAGCAGAAACGTTTTTTTTGTTTTTTTTCTGGCGTCCAAAGTCCAGTCATGAGAAAGTGCAAGCAGAGCAGAGCGGCTTGGGCGGATGACATCAAGTTGGCCAAAGAGATCTCGGCTTGCTGGCAAGTGCGCCGGCGGAGACGGATGGCTTTCATCTTCCAGACACGTCCATCGTTCGTTGGCTCATCACTCAATGAGTCAAGAATCCCTTGAAATAAACATTCATGCTTAAAGACATTACAGCAAAGTCAAGATTGGCATTGCTATTTGTAACAATTGGACGCCAACATCCCCCTCGCCCCCCTTTTTTTTAAACTAAAAATGAATATCGGCTTCAGATATCGGTTATCGGCCTCCTTGATGACTAATAATCGGCATCGGCCCTGACGAAAAACATATCGGTCTATCTCTAGTGAAGAGAAAAGATTTGAGGTGCAAATCCAGAACGGAACCATCTGAAAAAGGGCAATGAAAAAAGAAACGTACCCAAGGCTGATCCCTGAGGGACACCACCAAGCGGGTTCACTAAGACAGACATACAAGCCTTTGAGAGAAACACTTGATTTTCTTTGATGTCAATATGAACCGCACCAATTTGCTGTTGTGGTCCTCAAGTGTCGACTTCCTGCCTCTGACACGTCAACTTCCTGTTGCAGGCCCTGCTGAAGCTGGACTGCCAGGGCCTTGTAGCCCGTCTGGTGATGGATTTTGTGCTTCTGACCACGGCGGTAGAGGTGGCGGGACGCTGGCGGGAGTTGGCCGAGCGCCTGGCCAAGGTTTCCCGCCAGCAGATGGACGCCTACGAGGCGCCGCACCGCGACAAGAACGGCGTCGTGGATGGCGAGGTGACACGCGCGCTCTTCATCTTCATTTCAACATACCTATATATATATATATATATAGGTTTGTCAAATGTTAATTAAAAATTCCTTTAAAGGCCACAATTTTTTTTAACGCCGTACTTGGAAAAGCCTGTATTGGCGGAATTCCAGTTGCATCGCAGCAGACTCGCCACATCAAAATGTTGCAATAATGAATTTCATAATAATGCCTATATTTGTGGAGACTGAGGTCAAGTTATATTTTATAATTTCATTTCCCAAGTTATTTCATGTTAAAGATTAGATTAGCTCAAAATCATAAAATCGAATGAAAAATGCATTGAGCTATCACCGTTTTACAAATGCAATGATGCCATCTAGTGGCAGAGAAGTGACCCCAACACAAATCAATATCACATTCATTTTTTACAGTACAGTACATCTTTTTAATCTTAACTCAATTTTAGGAATGATTCTGAAATGACTATTAATGACTAAAAGATGCAGCCACATTTCTATAAACATTTTTCTTCTTTTATGTTAACAAAAGTAGGAAAAGTTTGAAGAAAATATTTTATTGTACATTTAGAACAGATATCAAATTTGTGATTAATCGTGAGTTAACTATTGCATGCAATTAATTACAATTAAAAATGTTAATTGCCTGACACCCCTATATATATATATATATTTTTTTTTTTTTTTGCATACCTTGTTTCCAGTGCTAGTAACACGGCATCAAGTTCAGGGGGGGAAAAAATGTGAAAAATAAAGACAATTTAGCGTTTTTGAATGTCGTGCTGCGTTTTGCTTTTGAGCGCAATGAAAACTCGTCTTCTTCGACGTCATCTTCTTTTCTCCTTGATCGGCGTTAGCAAAGAAAAACAAGCAAAGCAGTCATTTAGCCGCAGGGTTTGGAGTGCATGAAAAAGTCGCATGTTCAAGTCTGGAAAATCTGTTTTGTGTGCGTGTGCGTGTTGTGTCCTGATGCCTCCGATGGCGCTGTTGCGCTTCAGGCCATGTGGAAGCCGGCGTACGACTTCCTGGTCACGTGGGCGGCGCAGATGGGCGACAGCTACCGGGACGTGATCCAGGATCTCCACGTGGGCCTGGACCGGATGAAGAGTCCCATCACCAAACGCTGGAAGCACCTGAGCGGGACGCTGCTTCTGGTCCACTGCCTGGACGCCCTCCGGAGCTCCGCCTTCAGCCCCGCCTCCGACGACTTTGCCATCTGACCGACGCTTGCTTTTTTTCTACTCGCCCCTTTTCTACACGCCGCTCCTTCCTATTTATGGACACGTGCTGCTTGTGATCACGCTGGTCTCATTTATTCTGGAGAACCGCCCCCTCCAAACGCCAGCGAGCCGGCGACTTTCATGTTCTCGCTTGTTTTGGAGCTTTACGTAGACGCTTCACTTCTGAGCTGATTCTGTCCGTTTGGGCTGCATTTGCCGGGAATTCTGGTTTGATTGTGCATTTGGGTCCAATTCTGATGCGACTGGCTCACTTCATTGCGATTGTTTCCGTTTCTGGTGCCGTTAGGTCCAACTCGGGTGTGATTGGGTCGGTTCTGATGGGATGATGCCAGCGTTCAGTGCAATTGGCTTCAAATCGGCTGTAATCGTGTTGGTCCGGATGCCTTTGTCTCCATTTTGGGCGCAATTGGCTAGATTTTTTGGGGAATCCGGTTGGGTTAGTTGTGATTGGATTGGATCTGGTTCTGGTGCAGTCGTGTGCTGCCAAACATTCAGAACCGCTGTCGGTACCAGATGTGATGGAGCTGCCAGATGCTATCGGGGTCGCCTAACGAACACGTCACGCTACAGGATTGGCTGCAAATGATCCAGTCGACGTCAGACATTGTAAAGAAAAGATGAAAGATGTCATTTAAATAACAAAATGTACGGACTGAAATTGTAAAAACGTAAATAAACCAAAGAATATAAAAGCGAGATATATTGAATAAATAATCAAATAGATGACAAATATTGTTAGTTTAGATTATTAATGACTTCCTATTATTATTAAGACTGTTTTTGTGCTGTATTGTGATTTGTAAATTGTGAACACTTCTGAATCGCGCATTTCGTTAGCGCTGCTGTAATGACGTCATCGGCAAACTCGACGGCGTTTCCATCTATTTTTTTTCTTCTTAAATCCTAAAGTATCCTGCTTTTATATTCTTTGGTTTATTTATGTTTTTACAATTTTAGTCCATACCTTTTGTTATTTAAATGACATATTTAATATTTTCTTACCAATGTTTTGACGTCAGACGGATTTTTTTCCTCAAATAACTTTATTGAACAATTGTAAACGGATGATCTCCAGCCAATCCTGTAGCATGACGTCATCGGTAGACGACCTACGATGACATTGTTTTGGAGCTTTTGTGATAGTACACTGTTTTATTTTTTTGGTTTTGGGGTCGGGTTCCGGTGCAAGTGATTCGCTGTCTGATGTGCTCGGATGATTTGTTGGGCTGTGACTTTTAAACAAAGGCAAGCGTGACCCCCAGTGGCCCGGTTGTGCCTTTCTGTAGCGCGTCGTCACGGCAACGAGAAGCAAGCCAAAAGCTCCAAAACAAACAAACAAACAAACAAACGACCTTTCACACCTTCTGGGTGCCGTCGTTTGCCTTCTGGTGCAGGCGGCGTGCATTCACTTCCTGTGTTTCACACTTCCTGTTTATCTTCAACGCCTGCCAAAAAAGGGCGCGTACGTGGTCATGTGACATCACCGCCGCCATTGCTGCTCATCACAAATAAAGTGTCAATATTTGCACACTCGGACCATTTGTCTCTTTGTGTATGAACAAAATGTATTTTTGTGCTCAAATTCAATGATTGTACTTTTGTGTACGAAAAAACATGCAGTGAATTTTGTCTTTGTTGAGCTCGCTGACGTTAGTGGCAAAATATTTTGGGTATTTTTCTCACCAAAAGTAATGTTTGAACACAAACATGTTGCATTTAGATTGATTGAGTTTGAAATCTAAGCTCTTATTTGGATGGCGACCGGGTGCCATTTGTAGTATACATAGTACGTCATTTAAAATTGCACTTACTACAATTACTTCGATAAATAATCACCATTAATTGTGCTTCATTCAAGTGACTTGTTTTGTTTTAGTTTGTTTAACTTGAGCAAGAATCCTTCTAAGTGAGTCAGATAACAGGAAAATAAAATGACTAATCTCATGGTCATAAAAAAAAGCCTTACATGGTTGTTTAACTAAAAAAATCTATGGTCTTTTTAAACAAAAATGTCTCATGCCCATGGTCGTTTAAAAATACATTACTATATATGTCCTTTTTTAAATTCAATTTTATTTAAAGATGCTTTATGATACATGCTCTTCTTCTTTTTAAAACGCTTTACTACCTGGTCGTTTAAAAGCATCTTACTATATACATGGTTGTATATACGCCTTATCTACATGGTCAATTAAAAAAAACGCCTTACTATAAACATAGTCGTTTAAAAAAAAAGCCTTACTATACGCCTTATCCCCATGGTACCCCCCCCCCCCCCTTTAGAAAAAAAAGATGCCTTACATGGTCATCTTTTTTAAAAATGCTGTACTAGAAGATGGTCGTTTACAAAAAACAAAAATAAACGCCTTCAGCTGTGATGTTGCTTTGACTCCGGCAGGTGGCGACAAACATTTGCTTCACACAGAACGTTGCATTTGTTCAAGAAAAACAAGGATTGTTTGTTTCTCTGATTTTGGGGTATATTATTTAAACCAAATTGTGTGGTTCTTTAATGTGAAAATGACGTCACTGCTCATACTGCAACACCGCGGCAAGAAAATATTTGTTCCAATGTCGCATTTCAGTGGACCTGCCAACTTTATCCAGGTTGGACTCCAAGATGCAAATGAAAGGCACACGCTGGGCTTGAAGCACTTCATTGATCCAATGACACCAAATGGCAGCCAATGACAACCAATCTCGCCAAATTAGCTGAATAAACCGAATTGGACCGAATCAAGTGAAAGAGGCTTTGGTTTTCAAGGGAGATCTGGACAAGCAAACTAAAACAACAACAAGACATCAAAGAAAAGAAAACTGAACTGCACTAAATTGAAATAAATGTAATTACAGTCTGATTTTCAGTTTGTATTTCAGAAACAAAAATAGGATATGGTAGGAGACACATCGAAAAATGGCCGGTATTTTTGTTTTGGATTGTCGGAAGTTGTCACCGCAAGCATTTCTCATACTGGCCAGGAGATGGCGACAGCGTGGCGTTCCAAAAAGATGTAGTGTTCTGTAATGCTCCATCGTCCAACTTCCACAAACGCTAAGTTAGATAAACCTTTGTTGAAAGAAAGAAAGAAAACAATAACATTTAAAAAAATATTTTTTAAACAAACAAAAATAGAAATAAATAAATACATTAATTAAATAAAAAAATGAAACAGGCCTGGACCCAAAACAAAAAAAAGATAGTGCCCCTAAGACTGAAAATGAAGTAGTTAGTTAGCATCTTTTATTTTGAAGGTGGCCAACACAGCGGCGTGTCGACATGTTACCATAATGCACAGTATTAACAATCGATGTGGCGGCTGGCTGGCTTGACTTCGTGTTTTCAAGTGGAGGACTTCGGGTTTTTTTGTTTTTTCAAATGGAGTTCAATGGAGCCTGACCTCAGTAATAAAGTGACGAAATCGTGCGACGAAGTTCGAGCGGAAGCGAACCGTGCTAGCATGGAAGGAAGTAGCAGCCGGCGGTGTTAGCTGTGCTTCGCCCATTTTAGGTTCCGCTTTCACTGCGCCCTATTTCGTCGCGACCCGGTTCTTTGGGCCGGTATTGGAGCCGGACGGAAGATGTCTCGAAAGCGGCTGGACGGCCGCGGTGGGTTGGCCGCCGCCGCCGCCGCTGCTGCTGTCGGACTCCTGGCCGAAAGTCACACACCGATCAGCGCGGATCCTCTGGACGCTGTTTTCGAAGTCACCGGCGAGTTGGGAAGGTGAGTCGGAACGCATTACAGCACGATTGGGAACAAAATTAGGGGACAAATGTACCCCCCCGAAATGATTCTAATGCCAATTAAACATAACGAAAATGTATGTCCATAAATAAAAAGTCGACCCCCCCCCCCCAAAAAAAAAAACATAAAAAACAATGTCATGAGAATAAAGTCTCCCCCCTCATAAAAACGTCGTTAAGTACTAAAGTCGTCATTTTACGAGTGCATATTTCAAATCTGCCAAGATAAAGTCATTATATTAGGATATTAAAGTCCAAGTTTAACGAGGGAACATGAGAAAGTCTCATTCATTTTAACAAATGAATTTAAAAAAAGACAACTATATTCTTTACTAGTATCCATTTCATTCCCGAAAAAATACTTCCATTTAAATTGGACTATATTCTAAAAAAGAAAAAAAGATACACATCCTGTTCTCAAAAGATATCCTGTATTGGTGCACCGTTTGTTGTTTGAAAATCTCCCATTTCTGGGTTCTTTTATGTTAAATAAAATGTTCCCTTCCTCTCACAGTTTGATTCCATTTTGAGGTGTCCCAATACACAAAACATTTGGTTTGGAACCCTTTGAATTCGTGCAATCTATTTCTAATCTATTTGTGCGGGTAATTGACATTAAACATTCTCATGTTTGAAAGTCCACCAGCTGATCTTGAGTTTCGTGTTTTTTCGGTTTCGTGTTACTGGCGTGCAAATCTGGGTCACTTTGACGCTCGATTGCTAAACATGAACGTCGTTGTCCAACCAGTTCTATGGGTTTGCCTCCTCCTGGTTTGGGTTCTGTTATTCCTGCAGTCAAAAGTCCGCCATCATGACAAGTCGATGGCCGCCTTCTGATGACGTTGATTTTGGAGAAAAGACGCTTTCGGGTCACGTGTGGATTTCTTGCGCTCACTTCCGCTTACATGAAAAACGTTTTATTAGCGAGTCTGAATATTGTGGCCTCAAACAAGAAGGATGAATTTTTCTATGTGTTCAGTAGCGGCGTGAATCGCCTCGTACCTGGCGATTTGATCCGTATCACGATTGATAGGCGACCATTCCAATTGATGGCGACCAATCCCGATACAAATCAATTCCTTTGCAACGTCAGCCTTTTAACGCTGAGCCGCTGTAGTTAATCAACAGGCTGCCATCGCTTTCCTGTTTGAACAGCGTTGAAATAAAGACATGAATGTGAAGGCTTCACGTTCCACGAACGTAACGTTCCTAAAGTGTCAACATGAGCCCCAAGTGAGACGTTTTGTTGAATGTTTAAACATGGATTCGGTTGCATATCGAATCCATACGAGAATTGCGCGCTGTAATATCGCAAAATCCATTTTTTTTTTAACACCCCTCATTTTTAACTCTTTGACTGCCAAAAACATTAAATAACGTTTCGTAAAATCCTATGGAGGAGTGCCAAAGACGTTAAAAGACGTTTTTTTTTTTCAAAACAGGTGAAACTAACCATTTTCTATTGTTGATTACTCAAAAACGGAATAAGGTAGAAACAAACTTTTTTTTTCTGATGGAAGATGAGAGTCCAATCTTGTTTTGGCAGTATGTGTGTTTCCATAGTCCAAACACATAATTTTCTATGGACCTTGAAAGATCAGTCAAAATGCTTAAAATCGGCTGGCACCCACGGCATCCCTTTTCTGAAAACGTCTGGCAGTCAAAGAGTTAATATGACTTTTTTTTTTCCATATCATTTCCATTTGTCAAACATGACGGTCAATTGTCACGCCTGCGACAAAATCTTCTTTTTATCTTAAATGCTGATTGAGTGTCAATTGCCACACAATCTGCTCTGTTCATTTATCATTTGAAATGTCAACTTTATAGGACGCATACATTTGATTTCATGATATATTTGTTTATTCTTGTGTCATGTGTGTGACATCAGGATTTGAATCTAATAATGATAATATCGACGTCAGGCAGCCGTTTTTTCTTTGGTCAACATGAAGACGTGTCTTTGAACAGGACACGGCAAAAAGTCTCAAGGACCGAACAGGAAGTCTTGCGTTTCGAGACTTTGACCCGCTTGCATCCACGTCTCCTTTTGTCGTCGTCTTCTTCCAAGGGGCAAGTTTGCGGTGGTCAAGCGCTGCGTGGAGAAAGCCACGGGAAAAGTCTTTGCCGCCAAGTTCCTGCGCAAAAGGAGGCGGGGCCGCGACTGCCGGGCCGAGGTGGTCCACGAGATGGCCGTGCTGGAGTCGGCCCGCAACAACCCCAGGGTGGTCAACCTGCATGCGGCTTACGAGACGGACCACGACATCGTCCTGGTGCTGGAATAGTGAGTCCCGGTCCGGTTCTGGCTTCATTACCGAAACCAAATTGCTTTGAAAGACTTGAATACACACTTGTTGTTGTTGAGGTGAAGTGTGTGTGTGTTGACTATTTAACAATACACAGCACACACGCCCTGCACTTCTAAGCGATGACGCGATGGCCTCGACAAAGCAAATATTTCTTTATCCAAAGAAAATGTAACAAAAGTGTTGCCTGCTGATGCCTTTGCAAACGTTTCCATCGGTGAGTCACGTTCGCTCTTGCAAAACACGACACATCCGACGTTGTGAGGCCGCATTCACACTTGGCGGCCATCTTGGCCTAAAGAAGACGTATGAGATTTGTATTGTTTCTTTCTTGTGTTTTAGTAATCGCATGCTTTGACCCAAAAACATCCATCAAGAATGACAGTTGAGCCCGTTTTAAGGGGGCCGTTCCGTCTCGTGCCAAGGAACCAATCGTCACCCGGGCCCGCCGTCTACTGCACAGTAACGATAACGGCAATATCGGGATATTAAAACTGCCACCATATTCAGTATTGCAAATCTGTAAAAAAAAAAAGAAGAAGAAAAAGTCGGGTTGATTTCCATTTGTGCAGTTCTAGCACCCTCTGGTGGCTAGTTTTTTAGTGCCGTTTAATTTCCACAAGGCATGTTTTGGCCAATCCACGCTAATGGTCCTGCTAATGTGCTTGTGAAGGAAGTCAATGTTTGCATGCATGACGCAAGCCTCAATATGAAGTTTTCTTAAACATTGAAGCTGATTCGGGTGCGACTCGTGTGTACTTTTTGAGGTTGATACCAGAAAAAAAAAAAAATCAAGATTACCCATTAATCTGCCAATTATTTCAAAATATAAATTGAAGTTGTGATTGAATTCTATTCAAGTAACTCCTTTTTCTCACATTGGGAAGAATTCGAGCCTTTGCGTCGTGTTCTCGTACCTTCCGTGTGTGTGCGTTCCCACAGCATTTGTGTGTGGATATTTGTTATTTGAAGGGAAAACGCTCTCAAAGTTGACGCTAACTTCCTGTTAGCATTTGAATGGGATCCTCCCATGGCTTTTAGCATTAGCGCTAGGCTAGCTAGTGATGTAAAAACGAAGCATGTTTTGTATTTCAATATACGGCGGATCGTGTATTTGGTTTGACCGTCCAACTGCCGCGTCGTCCAACGTCTTCAAGGACGCTTCAAGGGACGACACAATAACAGACGCTACGACGCGCTTGCTCCATGCTAATGCGGCGCAAACAAAATGGTGCGTTCAGGCTACTTTCACCGCGTCGGAAACTTTGGTTTTCTTCCATGATAACGTTTTAAGGGGAAAATGGCCGATTATTTAACGTTTGCGTGTTTGAAGGGCAATAATTGGCCTATTGCTCTCATGTACAATATTGCTTTTATTTTTTTAGTATAAGCTCTTTTTTTTCTTCTTTTTCACAATATTGTGACCTCTTTTTCAATCTGCAACCTCCCCACAAGATGGCGATGTTTGAATCCGGTTCCGTCCCCGCTGCAGACGACAGCTTTCATTGTCAGATCTATTTTCTCAGCGTAGTCTGGTGGTTGCTTGAAAATGTAGAGCTGGCCCAGCCTAGCCTCCAAATCGTCAGGGGTAGCGGTGCATTCTGTTAACGAGCTTCCGGACCGTTTTTTTTGTGGCGGTCAGCGCGGCGGGCGGCGAGATCTTCGAGCAGTGCGTGTGCGACGAGCCGCTGCCCGAGGCCGACGTCACGCGTCTGATCCGGCAGATGTTGGAGGGCGTCGACGAGCTCCACCGCAGCAACCTGGTGCACTTGGACCTCAAGGTGGAGACGGCGTCCAAAAGTGACGGCCTTCGGCTGGCTTTTGCTTTCACGTGCGCTTTTTGTGTCTCAGCCTCAGAACATCCTCCTGACCAGCCTGGCGCCGCCCGGCGACATCAAAATTGTCGACTTTGGCCTGGCACGCAGATTGGGCGCCGTCGGGGAGCTCCGAGAGATTCTTGGCACACCCGAGTATGTGGGTAAGACGAAACGTTGCCGCGGTGCGAATCCTCAATGAAGCACTTTGTGACAAGCTTCCGTCAGCTTTCTGGGAAAAGTTCAGTCACAAATGCTGAGTGTGGCTTCTGTTGCCGTGACAACCGGGGGAGGAGCTATAAGGCAAAAGTCCAGCTCAACAGAGGCCCCACAATGGAGCCCTGTGGAACACCATATGGTCCCTTATACTTGTCCATTCATGTCGCACGTGTTGGTTGGAGCACGACTTTCTTTTTTTTGCCTCGACGCGATTAGCATGCGAGGATTCAAATCGCCAAAAGGCACGACGTACCATTTACAGCAGTCACAAGTCGACTAGCGAGTGCACCGAGTTCCCTGCAGGCAATGAGAGCCAATCACAAATGCTATGACTCGGGTGTCCTGGGGTTCGATTGAATGCAGGTCCTGGTCTACACGCAAAAGTCGTCGATTGTGCTTGCAAACTATTTTGTTCATTATTTGGCTTTGCAGACGTTTGAGAAAAAATGTCATTTCTCCAACTTTCTTAGTTGGACCAAAAATCAGCAGCGACTTGGTTGCGCGTTCTCGTCCTCGCTTTGCTTTGCAGCAGCCATTTTGAGCACATCCCAAATGTGTGTTTCTTTTCGTCACTCAGCGCCAGAAATCCTGAATTACGAGCCCATCACAACGTCGGCCGATCTTTGGTGAGCGCCGACGTTCCGTGCGTGTGCGTGTGCGTGCGTGCGTGCGTGTGGCGGCGCTGACAAACGCTTGCGTCTGGTCAGGAGCGTGGGCGTCATCGCCTACATGCTGGTGACGGGCGAGTCTCCGTTCGCCGGCGACGGCAAGCAGGAGACCTACCTCAACGTGTCCCAGGTCAACGTGGACTACGGCCGCGACGCCTTCTCGAGAGTCTCCGAGCTCGCCGTGGACTTCATCCGCAAGCTGCTGGTCAAAGCGCCCGAGTGAGTAACCGCCAACGCCGCCGCGTACGCGTCCCGTCGCGCCACAATGCCAGTCTGGCAAGTTTACAAATCGCAATCTGGAACCTGCGGCTGCCGCAACATTTGATTTGCGAGCAGGTTTTTTTTTTTTTTCTGGCCGTCAGCTACGGAAGCGGATTCGGGCCGGCAAAGAGAGGAAAAAAAACACCTTTGGCAGGATCGTCACTCCAAAGTCACAATTCTTGCACCGAAAAATGCAATTGAAGGCCAAAGAATTTGGCCCAAATAGGATGTTGTGGTGACGCAAGCAAAAAAAAAAAAAGCCGCTGCAAGCAAGCGTGTGTTAGACTGAAACGGCGAACGCGGCGTGAGCGTCCGCCGAGCTGCTGGATTTTGGGCAAAGCGGCTGAATTTGGTGCTCAACTTCTGATTGCTCGAGAATGGAAAGCGCTTGCTTGCAATGTTGACTTCTTCCATTTTGTGGCTTTTGCTGTCTTGTTGCCGACGACGGCGGTCGCTTCCGTCCGGCAGCGCGCTAACGAGGTCATGTTGCCGGCAGGGACCGTCCCAGCGCGGCCGAGTGCATCGGCCACCCGTGGCTGTGGCAGCATCAGCCGTCGTACGGCGAGCCGGCGCCCGTCCGCGCCGCCCGCGAGCGCAGCTGCGGTGCCAAGTGGGCGGCGCCCCCGCCCGAGGACAAGGAGAACTTCCTGCGGCCGCCGCCGCCGCATTCCCACGCCAAACGCTTCCGCTTGGACGAGGAGGCGCTTCTCGGAGACGCTGACTTGTGAGATTTGCGAATGTTTTCTACTCGGCGTCGTTTGTTGCTTGCGAGATGAACACCAGCCAAAGATAATCGCGGTACTGATCCGATTTGCGATCCTGTTTGTGTTTCACTGGAACTCAAAGTGAGGCCTCCTTTTTGATTTTTATGTCTCCGTGCTTCAGCTCTTTTAAAGGCTTGTTTTGCCTCAACAAGTTTGCGTATACCGATTTTTAACTTCTTAACCGTTTTTAAAAAATATATATTTTGCGACCGCTTGTGTGTGGTACACACGCACACAACGACATTTGACCTTTGCTGGTGTCGCGCACACTCGCTAAGAGTTTCGATGGTAAATAATGAAGACATTTGAACAGTTCCGATTGTCAACTGTTTTCCGATATAATCGGGGAGGGCAAATGACCTGTGAGATTTCCACTACTTGTTTGTGTGTGCGTCGTTGATGAACGACACGCGAAGCATTTGCAATTGTGAAGCTCGTCGGCATTTTCCGAGCAGGTTTGGGCGGGAAAATGCCGCTCATGACGATGATTTGTCAATCGGCTCCTGATGGCAAGACTCGTGCCGCGTGTCAATGTTTGTGCGTCGCTCGCTTTGTACGCGAGGACGTTTTGCATTCTGACGTGCCATCAAGTGCAAAACGGCGTCTGCCGGCACAAAATCCAAACGCACATTCCTGGTTTTTGGTCAGCGTTTGAAATGTCGCTCAGGGTTTTCGACCAAAAGCGTTTTGCCTTTGCTCCTTTCCGTCTCGTCTGCGTGAATGCGACTGTCAGCCGATGACATGTTTTGGCGGCGTTGTCGCGGTCGCCCGACGCGTCCCGCGCCGCTCTGGTCCAGGAAAGCGAAGCGCTCGCTCGCACTTAAACGTCATCATTAGCACGCGCTTCGCTTGAGATCGCGAAGGCGCTTCTTACTTACTTTTCGTACTTCTAATTCCGATTGTTTTTATGGATTTTTTTAATTTAACGTCATTTTTTTGTCAGTCAAGACGAGGTGGAGAAATGTTTTTGCTATCTGGAACGCTGGAAAGTGTTGAGAAATTCCGGGAATTGAGAATGTAGAAGAAGAAAGAGTGACTTGATGTGCTGAAAGTGGACGTGATGTCGGAAGGTGACGTCGACGTCAGCACAAGATGGCGGCCGGCGGCCTTTCAAGTCGAAGGACTTGTTTCCGTGCCGCCTCGTTTTTTTTCTTGTCGTCGTCGTCGTCTCCAACAAAATGGTGGCCTTTGCGTGCAGCGGCCATGTTGGCGTTGTCATAATCGATTTGGAAGAACAAAATCCTGCTGCTTTTGGCAAATATGCACGACGGTCGCTGCCTTGAGGTACGAGTCATCCGACTTGTTAAAAAAAAAAAAAAAGGCTTTGACTTGCGAGCTGAAACGTGAACGCCGCATGGAAGCCGTGAACTGGAAGCAGCAAACGTTGAGCAGTCGCCCAAAAAAGTCACATCAGTTCATTGTTTTGTATTTCTAGCAAAGGCGTTCTTTGCCTCCAAAAGTCTCGTTAGCTTCATGCGAACTAACGATGCAAAAAAATCAACATCATTTATCCAACAATATCCGCAGGCATTAATTGGTTATGCGCTGCAAAACCTTCACTTGTGTCGAAGAAATCTGTTCTTCTTCGTTGGTGTCTGCATGACTGCATCAAACTGCCTCCTGGTGGCCAAAGTGGGCACCGCAGAAGGAACAACAAAATGAAAGAAATCGGATCGTTCAATACTTCATATTGTCTTGACTTGTTATTGTAAAGTGCTACTTTTCTGTATTTAAAAAACAAAATCACAAAATGTTTTTTGTGGTGGCAGGAACCAATTAATGGCATTTCCATTCATTCAAAATAGGATTTGCAAGTCTGAGCGTTTTGAGTTACGGAAACAAATTCAACTTGTATCTCAAGGCACCGACGACGTCTTTGGAAGAAGAAAAAAAAAAACTGCTCGTCAATAAATAAGCTTCAGTGTCGTTACACCTCAGGGCTTAAAGCAGACATTTTATGCAAATGTTTTGCAATCACAACAATTCGCCTCATAGCATAATTGCTAATAATCTGACAACATCAAGCAAATAAAAGCAAAAACGACGAGCAACGCGCTTGCTAAAAAAAGAAAACGGGGCCGTGCTTGCTTGACGGATCGATTTCAAAAGAAAAACTCACTCAAAGTCATGAAGACAGTCCAAACATGGATTGTGTTTTCACCAGCCGAGGCAGCACTTCATCTGCAGAATTACACTCTGTGTATTAGACCCGCCAATACGGCAGCTCTGCTTACCATTTGGCATCTTCCTGCCATCGCTTGAAAGTGGCAGATCTTCCCTCAGCCTCACGTCTGAGTCATGGGTGGAGACGTGATCTGGGAGGCGGGATTATGCAAATTAAATGCTGCTCTGTCACAATCCGGCAACATTTCGGATTTTTAGACACGCTTTGTTCAAAAGTCGGGTAAAAAAAAACAAAATTCATACAAACCCTACAAAAGTCACTTCCCATAATGTGTCCCCGAACAAGCGCACTTTTTTTTGCTTTCTTTTTTTTTGAAAAACCTCCCGCACATTTGACAAGCTTCCTGAAATGAAGCCATGTGGGCCGGACGGGCAGCGTTCCGAGTCCTCTGTTGTTTTTCAAGCGCGGAGAAGGCGGCGGACATGTTTGGCGCTTCGTCAGATGACGAAACGCGAACGATAAGCACAAGCGCGTCTCCGGACGTGTCGATTTGGAATGCAAGCAACCAGCAACGAGATTGCCGGCATTTCAGAAAAGTAAATGTTTTGCCGTCAAGCTGTCGTCGCGTCACAAAATGTTTATGAAAGATTGTAGAAATGATGAGACTCTTTTGTCCCCAATCTTTGACTTTTGTCTTGAAAGATCTTTAAAAAAAGAAAAGAAAAAGAAAACATTTGTTGTTTTTTCTTGCCACACCAGAACTTTTCATGGGTCGATGTGACATCGCACGCACACACAATTTTTTTTTTTTTTTTATATAAAATGCAACATTTGGTCCAACTAAAACTCACGCTTGGTTTTCCCCACCATCAAATGTTTGTTAAAATTGGAAAGTCCCAGAAATAAAATGAAGCCGTTTTCCTTGTTGGTCGAACCCGCAACAAAACATAAAACAAGGACGCTCGTTGGAATTTGAGAAAATCTATCAAGGGAATTAAATTCCATCATTAGGCAACATTTTATGGTTCAATTTGAGCCACAACATAAATGAAGTTGGCCATTAAAAAAAAGAAAGAAAACGTTTTTATGTTAAATGTTACGGGTCCGTTTGACCCATGACCTTGTGAGTTCATGTTTTAATGACCATTTTGGAAAATCACAGAAAAGTCCAAAAACGGCACGCACAGCCAGCAGCAGTTTTACGCACATTTTTAATTTCTTGACATTTCTCAAACATGTTTTTTTCTCTCTGGACGCTCAATTGGATCGGCAACACGCGAGGGTTAAAATGTTCACATGGCTAAAAGATCTTTGGAATGGAATCGTTAACGCTGTTACATTCATCAATAACGATCAATAGTGCATCGACATCGGCAAGTGTGACGACTCGCAATTTCCATGAGTCGACATTCACGCCTCCTCTTTTCCACACTGGAACGCAACAAGACCAGAATAAATAAGGTGGCGCTTTGCGTCCATTGGGCCGACTGACGATCTCGTAATCGGACGTCCAATCGCAACGGAAGCAAGAAGACTGGAGTGCAAAAGCGGCCATTTTGCTTTGGAAGCCTGTCAACAAACTCGTCGTCACTTTCCAATTGTGACACGCACACACGGGCAACATCGTTTGAAAGAAGACAGGAACCGTTGGGAGGGGAAAACGGGTCCAAATGGGTCATTGGAAGGACGGCGCCTGGAAAAGCAACTTGCCACACTTTCAACAAACCAAAGGAACTCGCTCGCACCCTTGCCAACGCTTTTTCAGGTCAACTCTTTCAAATGATCAAACGATGACACAATTTGGTGTCACCAATTGGTGTAGGATGAGAAATCAAGTTGCTTTTCTTTTCTAACGTGCCCGAAATCCATTTCGCCAGGATGCAGTTTGGAGCATCTTGCAAAAAACAGAGTGCAATCTTTGAAAAAAAAAAACAACAATTTCCATAACTCTGCAGCAAGTGACTTTGGAGAGAAGTCGGCCATTTCTCTTCTTTTCGCCAGAAGACACCCAAAAATTCCGTTGGTGGAATCCCCCCAAATCGGCGATTAATTCACGGGAAGAAAAATAAACGTGGAGAGTTCAATAGTTAAGCACAAGAAGAAAGATCAGCCGTGCGGCGTCGCTTGTGATTACGCGCGTTTGTGAGCAAACGTCCCGTTTTCGTCAACGCCACAAAGACACGCAAGACGCAACGGACAAGCAACAGATCCAAACGCATTCCCGAAGATGTGCAAGTTGACCCAACACCCCCCAGACTCCCATCCGGACGTTTTCACGCTCGGAACCAGAAGGAAACTTTTCAGGGCTCAGAATTCCTGAATGACCCGAAAGTGGTTTTCGATGGACGGCGGTTGGTCCACAAAATGGACTTTATCGTACAGACGCGCCCCAAACTCCTCCAGGGTCTTCAGGAAACAGGCGTGCTCACGGCCCACCCAGGCCCGCGCGGGGTCCCGAACCTCGTACGGCGTGACGTGGGCGTGGACCCCGATCCCGCTGGCGGCCAGCCCGCTCAGCAGCTTCCTGTCCGTCACCCAGGTCTGGCTTCCCCCCGGGTGGCCGCCGTCCAGCCAGAACATGTCCGAAAGGCTTCCCGCAAAGTCGGAGAGACGCGGGTCGGCCAGGGCGCCGCCCAGCTCGTGGAGCACCTGGTTGAGGACCACGCAGCCTTTGCTGAAGCCCACCAGGGTCAGCGAGAAGCCGGACGAAGGCTGGATGACGTCGGGCAGGCCGGCTCGCTCCATCCCGTGGATCAGCAGAGACCTGAAAGCGCAGTCCAAGGTTCGGCAACGTTAGGCTCGGCTCGGGCACTGGAGGCCGGAGTTGAAAACAAACATGGTGAAGCAGCATGTGGCTGTCACACCCACGTGTAAATACTTCATGGAACTTTTGGACAACTTTTCTGCTCTTTGGGTTGCCAAACGTAAGTACATCCTGGCAACTCCCCCATGTGACGGCCGTCGGCCAATGAAAAGGCGGAAGAAAAGTTGTTTGTCCAACCTGAGGTGGCGCAGCGCTCCGCGGCGGGGCGAGTACGGGGCGTGCGCGGGGGCGCCGAACATGTTGCTGTCCACAAAGTTGCTGTAGCTGCTGAACTTGTGCAGGTGCATGCGCGAGGCTCGCACCAGCCACACGTGCTGCCCCGGGAAGCGGCGGCCCAGCGTCACGCCCACCTGCTCCAGACTCCACGCCAGCCACTGGACGCACTCCGGGTGCGAGGACATCTCCTCCTGGAAGTTCTGCAGCGGCAACACAAACGGCACGTTTGGAAGGCGGCGGCTTGCGTTTTCCTCCTGATGACGCTCGCGTCGCATTCCATCAATTTGACGTCTTTGTTCTCGTTTTCATCGGACTTTGGATATGGATTGATTTGTTTCATGTGAATGACAATCGCGATTGAAATATTGTGAAAATGTCCTGTTGTGTCCGTTTCACGCTTTCCATGTCAGACTGAACATTCTATTTATCAGCCGGACGCGAGACACGCCATGTTTTCGTTTGCCTTCTCATGACGGACAAGACGCTCGCTCGGTAACCGCAAGGTCGGCTGTTGGCTCTCCCCGAGTCGTGTGCCGTCGTGTCCTTGGGCAAGGCACTTGACACGCCGATGTGTTGCTACTCACACGGGCGTATGGAAGGTACGAATGTTTGGTGGCGGGAGGAGCCGTAGGCGCACACTGGCAACCGGGGCAGCTGTGGCTACTTCAGTAGCTTCGCACCACCAGCGTGAAGGTGCGAGTGTATGAATAAAGCGTATTTGAGTGTCTAGAAAAGTACGATCTCAATCCAATGTATTATTATTAGTCGTTAGTTTGATGGACAGTTTACATGTTCACTTCTCATGATAGTTAATTATTTATTGGATTGGTTTCATGTACATGTCAGCCCGCCGTTTTCTGCTTCTACTTTCCCTTTGCTCTTTTTCCCTCCAACTGTTCAATGCCGCGTGCAAAGTGGCTTCAACAGTCTTGCGCGTCGACTGTCACCTGCAGACGAACTCACCTGGATGTCCCCGTGGAAAAACACCACATGCTTGCTGCTGTCTGCTTGAGAATCGTTGTCATCTCCAGGCCGAAGGAGGAGCAGATCGTTGAGCATGTTGGCTTCGCACCCGGGCACGCCCAGCAGCTTGTGCAGTCTCTGCGCGCTCGGACCTTTGGGGAGTCCAACCGGGCGGCTGCTCGACGCCGGCGCCATCGCAGTCGTCATCGTCGCCTGTCACTATAATAAGGTCGATGTTTGAGTCTCGTGCAAGGCAAGCATTTAGCCACCGCGGGCTTGTCGAACCCACCTCCGTGGAATTAGCAGCACGTTCGTCTCCAAGGCGGCTTCCGCGTCTTCTGTCTTAACACTTGAGCCGATGCATGACGTGAGTCGTGAGCTCTCCACTCCTGGTATTCTTATTTCAGGGAGCGCCCCCAAAAGTCGCCATTCTTCTGCTTGTTTGTGTGTGATCTGCCCACAGGGAGGCGCTCTACATTGAAAACACGCCACCGCGGGAAACTGCGCGTGGCAGGTTTGACAACAACACACTGAGCATGCGCAAACCTTGCTGTAAACCAAGATGATAGCCCCCTCGTTTACTTCCGTTTTTGCCTGAAGGCGACAGACTGGCGCGACTCTTGATTTCATGCGTTAAACACAGTAAGTACGCAGGGACCTGAGACGATACAGTAAATTATATTTAAAGCACCAATGTTACGCGCTAACAAGATAAATGGCCACAGTAAAGTAAGCAGAGCGGGCGCTAGCGTGCACGTAAACAAGATGGTTCGCTCATATTTACTTCCGTGTTCGACTGTTGAACGAACTACACTAGCCTCTCTAAAAACATTCAAACGCACCCCTTAGGTGAAATGAGAGTGCTTAAATTTAATGCTCGCGTATATGGTAAGCAGAAATGTAGTTGTTAAACATAATGTAGTGTTTGCACACCACTTAAACATTCCACGGTGTTTAGTGACAGCTTGGACTTTGCCCAACGATCTTTGCACTCTGCACTGCCACCGGCGATGATAAGCAGCCAGCGATTCTCAAGTGCTCGGTGACTATAAAAATCAATATTCATTTTATTATTAACCTCGTTAGCTTTTAGGCGACTTTATTTTCCGATACTGACACATTGCGCAGACATTCGCTGCGAGTTCCAACACGGAACATTTTAGGTATGGATAGGAAGTGACGTGTAACTACCGAATGCTTTGCCACCACAAGCAATATTTAGTTCCACTGATTATCTTTAACGGCGCATTAAATACATTTATTACACAAAGAATTGCCTATAGAAGTGGTGGGGGTTTAAACTAAACGATGGATACATTTTAACAGCATTCTAGCCGAAGAAAAGAGAGTAACCATCTTAAAAAAAAACATGGACGTACGTAAACAAAACAACAAAACCCCAAATGGCTACACGATTGAAAAGCACATTTACACTTTATTTCTGTTGTTACACTTTCCTAAAGAGAGGAGAAATTTTGATGTCAAACTTTCTAAAATGGAAACAAAATCATGTTGTACTTGCATAAAAGGCAAAGCAATCTTTTTTGTTTTGACTTCCTCAAAGGAAGACAAACTTGATGTTACACTTTCTTAAAAACAATGCAAACTATTGCTAAGCAAACATTTAAGCCGAATTACAAATCTTCCATCTTTCTAATACTGCGCACAGTGGATGACTGACCAGACTTTGACACCACTGGGTAACACATCCGTCTCAAATGTTCTGAAAATCTTGTTTCAATTCTTATTGCAGGATCATTATGGCCACTTCATTGGGACGACGCCTGGTGACGTGTCGGAGGCTCGCGATAAGGACTTGGTGGAAAGTGTGGCCAAGGCTTCCTTATACGACGCTCAAGGCAAGCCCGGAGATCACATTTCAGCTTTCAAGACACGTGGAGAGGATTTGCAATATTATTTTCTGGTGAAAAATAAGTGAATGCATTTCTTTGTCCCCAAAATTCACCCAGTCGAGTTATGACAACGTAACCCCTGACATTAGTTCCACAAATGGACAAAAAGTGTCAGGGCCCATGCATAAAATCAAACAGGAAGACGGCCATTTTGGTTTGAAAGAGGAATAAAATTATTTGTCCTCTTTGCGTGTTCCAAAATTTGAAGACAGATTTAATGTAAGAAAAAACACCTTTGCAAAAATGATTTTTTAATCCAACAGAGATCTCTGGACATTTAACAGCCTCTAATTCATCACTTAAACAGGTGGGATTCAGAGCGTCGAAATGTGTCTCTTCCGCGTGTACAATGGCTTCTTATAGTTAAAACCGACCGCCTCTCTTTCATTTGTAGACAAAACATACTCTCTGGGTACTTTTCCATGAGCGATGGCGAAAACAGAGTCAGGAGTGCGTGTTCGAAACAGATTCTGTTCTCAAGGACCAAATGTGTTTTCGCACAAAGCGCTGAGAAGGAACTTTTTAGACTAAATAGTATGTCCCATCTTAAGGTCAGATTATACCGAAATCAACACCATCTGCTCTGCACAGGACACAAAACAAGGTTAATATAAAGAATTAAAATGTTAATAATGTGTAACAATGGTTAATATATGAAATGAAGAATAAAAAATGTTATAATATCTATCAGTTTGGAGCAGCCATTTTAAGGGTGAATTGAAGCGCTTGTATTTTGTCACAATTTTGGAGGGAAATAATCACAATTGCTTGTGAACACAAAATGAGGTGGACTGGCTGGACATTTCTTCAGTACAAAATGCACGCAAAAGTTGAACAGGAAATCAACCATTTTAGTTGAAAGTAGCCATCTTGGACAAATGCCAAGCATTGTTTGATCAATCTACAGGAAATAAATGGGTCGCATCATAACACGATGCATCAAAAATGTGGAGGAAAACCTTCCTGAACTTGAATGTTGAGTCGGCCATTTTGGTGCGAAGCAGCCATTTTGAGCACATTTCGTCTTCCTTTCCGATTCCGCAGGTGTTCGAAGAGATGGGACCACGGTGCTGAACATCTTTAATGACTGCGACTACAATCGCTCCGTCGTCACAATTGTGGCCAGTATTGATTCCATCCGTGAGGACTGATTGACTTTCAGGCAGCGCAATTGACAGAAGCGGAAAAAAAGCAAAACTGAAATCGTGCCTTTTTGTGCCTTTCAGGAGAGGCCGTCTTGTCCGCCTGTGAGAAAGCCTGTGAGCTGATTGACATGCGCACCCACTCGGGGGTCCACCCGTGTTTGGGTGCCGTGGACCTGGTGCCCATCTACCCCTTGGGGGAGGACGTGGGAACCGAGGACTGCGCTCGAGAGTCTCGCGGTGAGATCCCGTTTTTTGCGCATTTGATGCCCATGTGGTCTTTTGCCCGACTTTGTCCCGTCCCGGCTTCCCTCAGCCGTGGCCACGGGCCTGACCCGGCGGGTCCCGGGCACCAGCGTCTTCCTCTTCGGGTGGGCGGACGTCCCACTGGAGCGGGGGCTGGCGCAGAGGAGGAAGGAGATGGGCTGGTTCAAGAAGACGGCGGACTTGGACCGCATCACGGCCTGCGTCGGACCCGCGCCGCACAAGCGCTTTGGCCTCACCGGTGAGTGCAAACGCGCGACTCTCTACAACGCGCTTCGGATTTCCTTGACATTTCTTTGCATTTTTCATCGCTATTCTGCTCTTAGTACGACTGACGGAAACTTTCCTTAATATGCCTGAAAACAAATGCTTCTGCTCTCCAAGACACAGCAATGATTTTCCTAGCTAGTCCAGTGTTGTCGTTTTTTTACGACTATTCCGCTCTGAAAATGATACATTTGCCTGTCAGAAAGTTTCCTTAATACGCCTTAATCAGAAGAAACACTTTGCTCTTTACAAAAGTACGCCGATTTTTTAAAACTCATTTGCTCCTATTTTAAATGTTGCCAAGGTCCCAAAAGCGTATTCATACTTTTTTTTTTCACGCTAGAACATACTTTGATGCAGTCTCTGACCTGAAGAGGTCGCTTAAAGCAATGGTAGTTATTACAGAAGACGGCCAGCTGGTGGCAGCAGAGTATAAGAGATGTTGCAAAAATCTCTTTTGCCAGTGTTTTCAACAGGTTTGTGAATAATGATGAAACTTAGCTGCTAATGCTAATTGCTGCCAAACGGAAACAGATAGAAATATACTTTTTTTTTTTCCTGATGAAAGAAGAGACTCTAATCTTTGTTTTTTTAATTGCAATAGAAGACAATATTCTGTGGGCCTTGCAAAATCAGTCCAAATCCAGTCAAACAGCCCGGAGCGAAGGGGGTTGCTTCAGTCAAAATGGCTGCCAGTCAATAATAATGCCGAACCACCTCATTTACTGTCGTTAGACTTCGCCGGGAAAGCTTTTTGTAAAGACAGCGACCCGAACACGAGGTTCTATGAACCCAAATTGTGTATCCGAGAACGTTTGCAACGACGCCACACGTCTCCATTATGATGGCAGGCGTCGGGGCGGGGCCATACGTCATGAACTGCAACGTGACTATCGACACCCAAGATCTAAGCGTAGGACGGCGCGTCGCCAACGCCATTAGGGAGTCGGCGCCGGGGGGTCTCCCGGGGGTCCAAGTCCTGGCCTTGCCACACGAGGGCGCCGTGGAGATCGCCTGCAACGTGGAGAGCGTGCCGGGGCTTCCGGGCCCGACGGCACCCTGGCCGTCCTTCAGCGTCGGCGGCCGGCCGTACTGTCACGTTCCGCCTTCTCTCATCAGCGCCAGGGTTGCGGAGCTGGCGGGCAGGGACGGGGTCGGCACCAAGGGCAGCGCCCTGGTGGGCTTCACCCCCAACCAGTGTCGCACCTTGGCCGAGGTGGCTCTGTCTCGAGGGATTGGACAATTTTGGAAAGAGCAGCAAAGGGTGCGCATGTGAAAATAAATTCTGCTTGAAAGACACAAAGTACTTTTGTTTTGAAATGATTTTGAGCAAAGTCGCGTTTTGAGTCGTTCGCGACGCCGAGCAGGACGCGTCCGTAACTGCTCGCCAGTCAGTCGGAAGGCACAGATCCACAAACTTTCAAGTTTTCCTAAAAAGCACCTTGTGTACAATAGCGCCTTCCGATTCCCTCATTGCAGTTCACCAAACATGGCTGCTTCAAGCCAAAATGGCCGACTTCCTGTTGGATTCTCCAGACTTTTTCATACATCCTGTTAGGGTTGACGTTTCCACACAATTTAGTGTCGCTCAATCAATGAAACTGCTCTGCAGGTAAGAGTTGTTTTGTTTTGGGTAGTTTGCAGCTAAATATGACGGCTGTAAAATAAAAATTGAAAACCAAAATGGCCGCCTTCCTGTTCAATTTTGGCCAGGGTTCATCCGAGCTTCTTGTGCATTCTGCTGTGATGGACGAGTGAAAATCAATCAAGCTGCTCTTTGGGGCCGATTTGCCGTCCTCAACTTTGCTGGCAAAGAATGAGGCCTGGATTTCACCCCAAACAAAATGGCCGACTCCCTGTTCAGTTCCGGACAGCTATGAGAATTTTGTTCTGGTAAACATGTCCGGGCGGGGATGAGTGATTTTTGTTGCTTAACCAAGCACATGCTAACAAAACTAGCTTGTAGCTGTTTGTCTAACGGCTAATGATGAGCAGGAGCGAGAAATGCGGCCACGATGGGTTGGAGGTCAAGTTTTCACAATTGATAATAACGTGACATTATGATGAATATTACATTTGTGGAATATGAGTTCTGCAGAAAAATCCAGCCATTGGATCCATCTCCGGGGCGGCCATTTTGCCACTTGCTGTCGACTGAAGATGACGTCACAGTTGCTCAGGTAACAACCAATCACAGCTCAGCGCTGGTAGAGCGTCCGTCCTCGTGACACTCAGCGTTACGGGTTGGCATTGGGGGAGGTTCGGTCACCAAATGATTCCTGAGCGCGGTCCCTGCTGCTGCTCACCGCTCCGTCAGGTGATGGCTCAAATGCGGAGAATGAATTTGGCTCCGCTTCGGTGGCCATCCGTGATTCGAAATCTTAAACTTCACAAAACTTGAGCAACTGTGATGTCATTTTCACTCGACAGCAAGTAGCAAAATGGCCGCCTTCTGATATCGATTAAAAAAAAAAAACTGCAGGGTTTTGCCGCTTATTCCGCGGTCGGTCAAGACAATATTAGCCAGAATGTCGCATTTAGACGAGTTGGACTGCAAAGTCAAGTCAAGTGGAAATAGTCGTTAATCACGAAAGAGTCTCAAAGTCTACAACAATCTTCCCCTTTAAGGTGGACTTGTGAGGCGTAATCGTCCATCGTTGTGTTTTGAATTCAATAGAATAATTTTACGGGGACAAGAAAGGCGACTTCTTCCCATGCGAGTCCATTTGTGAGCACTCGTCATTGTTACTCTCGTTGTAGGGCACAAAGTCAAGACAAAGGGCAAAGTTCAGGTGATGACAGGCCACTTCCTGATTAGGCTTTGATTTCAAGTGACATAAGATGAGCCCCGCCCCCTCCGAGGCCCCTCCCAGGCCCCTCTCGTCTTCTCCGTAAGTCTTTGTCGCCATCCAGCTGAAGCTTCTTCCCTTTTCGTGCGTCTTCCGCGCCATTTTGGCACCAGCGCCCAAAACAGCACTTGAGTCGCATGAACGCGCACGCACGCACGCACGCACGCGCTCGTGCCTGCCAGGCTGCCGAGCGTCACGACGACACGCCGAATGTAGGTCAAAGCACAAGCCCGGAGGTTTTCTCCTGCAACACGCGCACGCGTTCACATGTCGAGGCATCTTCACGCAATCCGCTCGATTTTCATTTGCCTGCAATAAGTTAGCCGACTTGTGATTTGGCTCACGACCAACCGTGACTAACGCCACCGATTATTAGCCAACCCAAAAGAGACAGTGAACTGCTTTTTTCTTTTTTTCTCTCTGTGTGTGACGTGCTCGCTTTGATCCCATTTGGGCCGGCAGCGCATCATCCGAGATGCGAGCACGTGCGCGACGGCGACCAGAAAATAGATGAGCTTATTTGCTCACGTCGTCCTCCGCCTTCTATAAATACACGCAGCTCTCTGTTGTAACTCTGTAAAGACGGACCCCCCCCCCGCCCCCCCACCGCCCATCCATGTTTGTCCAATTTCTCCTCCTAATTGCTCCCTTGCACTTCGTCTTCGCTTCTGCTCTTGTCATCTCATGTCAAGCAAAATGTGCCACGTCGAGACTGAAGGAAACGTTGGCTTAGGAAAAAGGGCACCAAAAAATAGACCGTTAATTATTATTATTATTTGATCACTGCTTATACTGTTTGAACCATAATTAGTGTTGTTTGTTTCACCCTCCTTCCTGTTTTATAATAAATAGTAACAATGGTAACAATATAAAGAATATGAACAAAAAGCATATTGAATAAAAATGTATGATTCTTTTTGATAACCTTAATTAGATGATTGCAACCCTCGTGTTTGTTTGTTTCTTCAGAACAGCAAAAATGTTTTTCCATAAAAATAGTGCAGCTGCTCATCGGTCAACGTGTTTAGTCATTAAAAGCAATCTTTTCTTTTTTTACATATACAATTAAAAGAAGAAAAAAACAAATGGCAGACTTTTAAAAGTATTTTCTTTGATTGTTTTTTTCATTTGAATTGAAATAATGACATTAAAAAAACGATCCTGGATCAACGAGTCCCGCTGCACGTTTGAACAAAAGTTGATTTTGAAATGAAGCACGAAACCAAGACAAAGAAACAAACAGAAGTCACGACAACAAAAAATCTTCTTCAACTTGACGATATGAGGGAGTGTTAAGATGTCAAACGTGCCCGACTGACCTTTCGTTCACATCCACAATACGTTTTCTCTTCTAGGACTGCCGAAAGGTCAAATTGGCTTAGGAAAAGGGATGGGGGGGGTTGGCAGGGGGGGGGGTCATGCAACAAATAAAAATCCCGTTGTTTTTTGAATGCCCCCACCCTAAAGTGCTCCTGCACACACATTGACACCTAAGAAGTGTGCCGCCCTCCCCCCACCCTCCACACATGCTCAGCATCCTCTCGGCAGCCGAGAGAGCCGAAGCGAGAGAGCGAGAGAGCGAGAGAGCGAGAGAGCGAGAGAGAGAGAGAGCGAGAGAGAGCAGCGAGGTGGAAACGAGGCTGAGCATCACAGGAAGACACAAATAGAGGCATAAAGCGGCAAATTAGGCAGCCAGGCGACCACGAGGGGGGGGGCAGGAAGAGGAGGAGCAAAAGCGCAAAGTCCTTGGCAACATCCCTGCTTCATTCAACATCCAATTTCTTTTTTCTTTCCTTGTGTGAGGATGCGAGAAGCTGACGGATATTCCTGAGGCCGAATGCCGGCGGGATCCACGCACGCACGCACGCACGCACGCACACACGCAGGCCAGGATGGATGGAACGCCGCCGTCGGTGCTGGCGCTGACCCAGATTGGCGGGTACGGACCGCTGGCCGCTGCTCCGGGGATGTGACGTTTGTCTCCGGCAAGGTAAAGATCGCCGGCGTTGGCGGAATCATTTGCAGGCGAGCGTTTTGTGGCAGCGCGACGACAAACGCACGCAATACACAATCCATTGCTAACTCGGGATGAGCTCAGCTTTGGGGCAATTAACAGATCGGGTGCGAGTCGGACGCATCCCATGATTGGGCCATCCTTTCGTGATCCCGCCCCTTTCCGGGAAAAACAAACACACAAAATAGGAACGACGTTTTGTGAGGTCACGTGCGCTCGTGGCTGGCAAAAGCGTTAAGCGACCTCCTCGTGCAAATTGCAAGTCGGCAGAATTGCGACGTCAGCGTCGAAATGTCGCGTGGAGAAAAGAAAAATCACAAGGTGAAGGTGACAAATTCATATTTCTCATTTGTGTAGCCAAAAAACAAATACATTTTTCATGAATAAGTAGAAGGAAGATTTTGACAGCCATGTTTTTTTTTTGTACGGATGAAAATCTTACAAGAACATCGGATTTTTTTTCCCAAGAAAAAGTCAAAACGCAACAAGAAAAAAGTCCAAAAGTTGGCATGTTACAAATTGCATTTCAAGAAAAATATGTCATCATAACATGAAGAAAGACGCATTTTGTCAAAAGCTTGATTTTTTCCTGATTAAAATATTATCAAATAAAGTTTACGCCGAAAACGTTTCAACAACGGAATTTGCTTGTGGATTGTTGAAGCGCACAAGTTGTCACGGCGACGGCACGCGTACGCATTTCCGGCGGGAAAAATTATTCTTGACGTTCCCACTTGTGAGAAAAAATAAAATAAAAATAAACTTCCAGGTCATTTCAACAATGACGGAAACAAGACGATGGCTTGAAAGGCGACAAAATGTCGCTTTCTTCTTGCAAAGATGGAAAAACAAAATACGACTTTATTGTCACAACAGGAAACTGTTTTCAATGATGTGACTTTCGTCAACTTGAACTTGTGACTTTTGTCCTTGACGATTACTTTCTCCTCCTCTGAAATATTCTGGTCTGGACTGGGCTGGACTACGCAGTTTTTTTTTTTTGTCTCCGCTTTGCCGGCTGCCTGCTTTTCCAACGTTGGGATTTGGAGACGCGTCACGCACGGCAACACGTCGGCGTGCGTCCTCCTTCCTCCAACCGAGTGGAGGAAGCAGGCTAAGCTAAGACCCGCGTCCATCATTGACGGACTCCCGGCGGCTCCGGGACCATTTGGCTGCAAACGATCGTGTTGCGGGTTACAAGCGAAGGAATCGCACCGACGACTTCTCTCAGGAAACGTAAACTGCGTCTGAATGTCAAAGTCACGAGTGGAAAAGCCGATGAATTTGCCTTTGCTACATTTTCCTAGCGTAACCTTTATTGGCAGTGTCGTTGCACATGCGCCCCAGTAGGTGGCAGTGCTGTTCCATGACCTCTTTTTAAAGTTAGTTTTTGTTGTAAGTTGATCAACATTTCTTTCTTTTTTGTGTGTTTCTTCAATGTTAATAATGATGCAAAGTTATGCAAGGGTCACTAATTGTAGTCATGGCGGAGAGTTGGGGGGGCCGCCGAAGTCCTTGTGGGGGTTTTACAGAAACAAATCCAGAATTTGAGAAGAATTGACAAGCACGATGCGCGGATATGAAATTCTTCTTCAACAAGCGGCGTGAAAAAGTCTCAAGCACGTCGGCCATTTCTTGTTGCCGTCGTGCTACTTTGCTAGAAAAAACAAACAAACTCTTCGCTGAGCCGCGTGAGCTTGCGTGGGCGGGACAATCTTGCACACAACGTCTTAGTCCGTCCCCAAAATGGAAGCGTAAGTCGGCCATTTTGGCCGAACGGCAGGCCTGGCACTTTGACGAACATCCATTTGGGGATGCGTTCTCCTCGCACCTCCCGTTCCTTCCTTACGCCTCAACATGCCCCATTTTTTTTTTCTGCCTTCCTGCCCACCGGAGCGGACGCAAATTGACTTTGGGGACTTGGGGGGGAAATTGTGTTGCTTCGCTGTCAGCGTCAAAGAGGCGTCTCTAATCCAACGGCCGCCGCTTGATGTTTTACGACGAGCGCACGTCGGAGGCTCGCGACCCGCGTTCAATAAAAGCTCCTCAAAAGAAGAGCGCGTACGTCGCGGCGCAGGAAGAAGATCGGCGCCATCGAGACGTCTAATGGATTCCAGAGGAGCGAGCGAGCGAGCGCCATTGTGAAGAAAGAAAAGAAAAGAAAAGAAAAGAAAAGAAAAGAAAAGAAAAGAAAAGAAAAGAAAAGAAAAGAAAAGGGGTCAGCAGTAGCCCGGAGGTTCGAGGCCGGGTCCCGCCGAGCGCTGATCGCTGGATGGTCGACGTGTGAAGGAAAATGCTTGCGTGGCGACCGCGGACGCAATCAAGTCGCGCGCGGGAGCGACTTGAGACGCATTTTGATGGATTTGAATCGCGTTGGCATCAAAACGTCCAACATCTTCGCTCGCTTGCAATCGAGGAAATGCAGGAGGGATTTTTGTTTGTTAGCAAAATGGAGGCCGTGAAATGGAAACGGCCTTCAATCCACTTGAGATCGAAAAGAAAAATCGCTGCAATTCATCGTTTTGTGATGAAGCAACCGTCGATTGCGATTCAGTGAAAGTTTGACGCGACGTCCAAATTGTGACATTTTGAAACAAAGTCGTTGGACGCAAGTTCATCAAAGTGACAAAGTTTGCGGCCGTCAAACGGATGAACGCCGTTAAATGGCGGACTTTGTGAAATGCTGCTTTTTGTGCAACATATTTGAAACATTGCGGAATGTGACATCGGCTTTTGTGACGCGCGATTCAAAAGGCGACTTACAGCAAATTGTCAAATGACGTCGACGACATCGAGCGACAGCGTTTCCAGTATTTTGCATTTCGCATCAACTTGTCAAAATCTTTTGACTTGAAAAGTTGCCCATAAACGCGGGACGTCTTCGCGCTTTCGTCTGCCGCGTCCCAAACAATTCTCGGGTCTCACTCAAGAAACACAATCGCGAATATTCAAATTGACATCAGCAATAAATAGCTTCGGCTCAAAGACTGAACTCGTCTGCTTGAAAAAAACAAAAAAAAGAGCAAAAGACGCGGCGGGACCAGATTAGACTGCGAGAGTGACAGAATGGAGACGACGTCTCAGCGGGACGACAACCTTTGCAACATCAAGACCAAAAACGGTAAAAATATCACACGGAGAAGAAAAAGAAAAAAGAGGACGAGAGCTTGAAAAAGTCCAAAATGCGTCGTGGAGGAAATATAAAATGAAGGACGTGTCAATGGACCAGACATGCTGCGAGGACGTCGTTACTGGTAATTTGCATAAACATTTCAAAAAAGTAAAAAAACCAAAAAGAAGTTAGGTTTGAAATCGTGCTGAAGAAGAATTTTGGCAAAAATGAGCACCTTTGAAATGAATTTGACATGAAAATGACGAAAAGAAGTTTGAAGGTGTCGAATTGGAGACGCGAATGTTTTGATGATCGACATCGAGGACAATACGAGCAGCAAAAAATCCCAACGTTTGCGTTTGCTGTCAGTTTTCACGTGAACGAGGATCGACTGAATGAACTCCAACCCGATACTTTCCCCGCAAGATGCTTCAAAGTCGAACAAACCCAATCGGACCCGCGTTCGTAGCGCTTCCCGCGACGCCACATGGCGTCCGCCTTCTTTTCTTTATTTGAAGGCCGATTTATGAAGCGTTTTCGTGTCACAGTCGCGTCATCCTTTTCTTCATAAATACAAGAATCATTCAAAGGACTTCAACTTCCAGGTCCAACCCTCAAATCCAGACGTTTGTTTATTTGCATTCTTGCTCTGAATGTTTGCTAGCATAGCGACAAGCTAGCTAGTGCGAAGCTAGCGAACCTGTTGTCCCCGTTGGCGTGTCGCCGGGATGATGTCGTGAGAGGCCAGCAGTGGAAAAAAAACAAGAAAAAGGTTTCCAACGGCTTTCGTGACTCACCAGCAAGTTCATGGAAAGCAAAATAATAGACTTTGAATGCGACCTTTCGTGACGAGGGAAGCGACAACATCCGGACTTCGCCGCGCGATATTGTCGCCATATGCAAGCTCGTGATACGATGATGATCTCCATTTTGTGACGAGGTTGAAGATGTGAACTCGTTTGCTCCCAAAAACATGTCAATACATTCGATTTGAAATGTTTGAAGTGTCCCAAAGACATATTTATATGTTTTTTCCTTACATTTTGCAGCCTCTCAACTGCAATGAACCGTTGAAGCAATGGTAGTTATGACAAAAACGGCCAGTAGGTGGCAGCAGCGTATAAGAGATCAACCCGGGCATGTTGAAAAAAAAGCAGATTTCCCCACAATTTAAAGCACAATGTGAATAATGATGAAACTCAGCTATTTTCTCATCCTAATTGCTGCAAAACTGAAACGTATAGAAATATTTTTTTTTTTTTTTCCTGATAAGCGAAGAGACTCTAATCTTTCTTTTGGTAGCTTCCATGTTTTGATAGCAATAGATCGCAATATTCTGCGGGCCTTGCAAAATCTGTCCAAACCTGGGAGCAAAGGGGATTGCTTCAGTCAAAATGGCTGCCAGTGAAGAAGTAAAAAAAGAAAAAAAAGGTCAATAAAATGAGCCCATACTTCAAAAAAAGAAGCACAATATTGTGCCTTTGTACATAACAGCAATACTTATAAACAACCGACAATCCCTAATAAGACTTAATATTGAGGCACTTACTTGCTAATGCTAATGCTAATGCTAATGCATGCACACATTGACTCCTCCACATATTGATTCCATTCACAAGCTTATTACATTCCCTTCATCTGACCATTAGCGTGGATTTTACTCATAGAAGGGCCAAAACATCCCTTATGAACATTAAACTGCACTAAAAAAACTAGCCACCAGAGGGTGCTAGAAGTGCACAAATGGAAATCAACCCGACTTTTTGTTATCGTAGGTGCTGCTTTTCATATTGTGTGATGACGATATGTGGCACTTTTAATATTGTGACATCCCAATATTGTTGTTCTTGTGACGTCCCGCTTTATGACTCCGACAAGCGAATAGTTTTCAGTTTGGATTCCAGTTCGGTTGTTTGTGAAGACGCGCGCGCGCAGTTTCATTTTCAGCCACAGGTGGCAGTAGTGATTGGAAGTTTCCTGCGTTCAGCAGCTTGAATGCAAATGAGCCGGCCAAAGATTCTCCTTCACGTTATTATAATATTCAAATTAGCATTCAAGTGCTCGTCCTCGCGGCTGCACGCGCGCCGTCCAAGGTTCGAATTCCCTCCAACGTCCACGACGGAGGCTCAATTGCTGCTTTCATGACAACAATTTGCTTGCCCTCCCAACCCAAAGGAAGACGGAGAATTAGGCTATTTACACTGCAGCGCTTGCTTTCCTCTCTGGCGCGTGCGTGCACACACTCGCGCACACACTCGCGCACGCACGCACGCACACACTCGCGCACGCACGCACACACGCACGCGCGATGTCTTTGTTTGTTAAGCAGCCCGATGTGAATGTCCCACTTTGTGGAGGAGCGCGAGCTGCTCTTCTTCTACTCGCTCACAATGAGCGGGCCGGCACCCGTCAGACAATCGGCCCCGCAATCGGCAAAAGCGCGCCATCGCCACGGACGGCCATCGCGCCATCGCGCCCGACTCCGGCTTTATTCTCGATTCTTAACAGGATGCTAAAAATAGATTTTGCCTTCCGAGCCCAGCGGAGGATTTTGTCTCATACGCTCGACTACGTCCAGCTCGAACCGTGCTGAATGTTTTGACAGGATAAAGGCCTACGTGGCAAATGTGCAGCCTTCATCATCATCTTCATCTTCATCTTCATCTTCATCACAAGGGACAGACGATGCTAACATTTGCTACCGTTGCTAACCTTCGAGTCACGTTGACGCCTTTCCGTGTTCATCTCTTGCTAATTGAGCATCTGTTGGCACTTTAGCGCTAGCCGTGACGTGCGCTAGCCAGCGGCTGAGCTGCACCGTATTGGTTTCCCAAGTAGCGCATTGTGGTGCGCGTGTAGTAGCTCGGGTACGAACGCGTCATCCAGCTGAGCGCTTGAGGCTTCCGCTAACATTTGAAATGACGCGTCGGCGTGGACGCGCCGCAAGCTCGTTGCTTTTGACGGCAATGAACTAGAAATCGTCGCGATTGCGGTCGTCGTCTTCCCACAGAAGTCACACAAATATTCCAAAGAAATGTTTGAGAGCGTTTTGCAAGTGAAAGTTGAGCTGCGAGAGCCCAACGAGAATCTTGTCGAACGATTCTGATTCTGATCATGTTGTACGCCAGGCAGCGCAAATGCTTCTCCTTTCAGTGAGAGAAAAACGGAGAGCACTGCTGGGAATGGAAAATGACAAAGTGGGAGGAGCCAAGAGCAACAACGAGTAGACAGCGCCATCTACTGGCCACATTTGGAGATCACACACACGATCATACAATTATCAAACAAACAAATCAAGCAAAGTGAAGTTCAAGTTCGCTAATTATTATCCACGAAAACACCTGAGATGATTTTGCAGGTCGCTTTCAAATGGGATGATTTTAAAATGTAAATAGAATAATGGATGAAGATTCTTTTATCTGGCTTTCTTTGTCAGTTTAGTAGAAACTTTTCATTTGGGTGTGCCAAAATGTTGCCACTTTATTCATTGATTGATTCATTGATTTAATTAGCCTTCACCTCCTTTAGCTCCTATTATATATATTAATATTTCAATATTTTCACAGCAGCATGTAAACTCGAATATTTAATAAACATAAGGAAGCCAGCATCAGATTTTACTCGTATTTCAATACATCAACATTGGCACATTGTGCGTGTGCGTGCGCGTGCGTGCGTGTGTGCTGAAGTTCCAAAACGTAATGCATCCCATATTGACTGAGTATTTGCTAATGGTTTTGCCGCGCGCTCCCTTTTGGCCGATCGATTGCTGACGAAACGTGCGACGTTGCCATTCTGACCCGCGTCCGTTCCTGGTGCAGCAAATAAACAAACAATAAGAGCAGAGTTGATGCAAATCAAATTCCCGAGCGGAAGCGTGAAATGTGAGCGTTCCCGCCGCCCGCCAGCAGATGGCAGTGCCGGTCAAGATTGGAATCCTTCAACGGCGACTCGATTCTCTCTTCATTCTTCACAATTGCTGTTGCTTTGTGTCCTGAAGTGTTGATTCTGTGCGTCTTGTTGCGCCTTCGTGGCGGCCACTTGAGCATCGCGAGCGTGTTTGTACATGAAACGTGTTGGAGGGCCTCACAAGGGGCGCAAATGGCGTCACACTTGAGCGGGATGATTTCTGACGGAGGCAACTATGAGCTCGTCAATGGACTTTTTTCTTTGTCAACGCGTCCATCGGGGCACGTGATTCGCTTTTTGTACTTGGCCTGCATATTTCTCAATCATATCAACAATCCTTTAGCGGTCAAAGTGCAAGCAGCAACAAAAGGAGAATTTGACCCCAAATGTTTCTTTTTGCCGCATCCTCTTATGATAAACCAAATGTTGTGTTCATGGATGACATGGTTTAAAAACAAAACCTTTTCTTTTTTATATTACAATATTGTGATAACGATCGTGATGTAGGTTTGGATCCGTGCCAAATATGATGATCATGTCGAGGATTAGCCAGAAAAACAGGATTGCAAGGACGCCTTCGCAGCTTTTTGTTGCTTTAAAGTTGTTTTGGTCTCGTTCTTCAAATGCAAATCCGTTTCTAAAAATACACACCAGCTTATTCTGTCTCATATTTGAAGATGAAACGAAGCCATCAAAGAAAGATCACATTACTTTTAGGCTTGATTTTGAAAAAAAAAAAAAATGCATTGTCATAGTCAGACCTTCATAAATCTCACACGTGGAGGAATATTTGATAGGAACGTTAGCCAGTGCAGTGGAACTGTTGCAACAATGTAACAAGATGGACGCCATCCATTCATGTCATCATCCATGAATGAGAAAATCGGGCACAAATCGTGTATTTGAAAGCGACGGCGGAATCGGAACTTGTTGAATTTGTGCGTTGACTTTGATTTCTCGTCTGCGTGCTGAAGAGGAAAAAATCTTGCTCTTGCGATGAACGCGAGCCGCTTGGATCAACTTCCGCCGGCGTCGGCGTCTGCGCAGCCGCGTGTCACACGAACGCCATCACCGCGGCGTCGTCGGTGGAATCGGAAACGGAGAAGAGATTTGAGTCTCGTCGGAGAATTGCTAGAGTTACAAAAAGGAACTGAGTTGTCAGCTTCAAAAAAAGAAAAAAAATAATTATTCCATTCAATGTTTGGGTTGGTTTTAATATTATTTTAATACATGCAACTTCTCATTAGTGTTGTTATGCGGAAAAGATGGCCGCCCCCGCCAGGGTTTGCAAAAACACGCTGGCGAAGCTCTGCAGGATCCTTCGGGGTCTTTTATTATTAACACAGCAAGTGCGGCACCAAAATCCTCCCAAACAAAACATCAAAGGCTCGCAAATGTTCGCAGTCAACAAAACTCCTTCGTTTGTGTTTGTCCGAACGTCACGACGGCAACGTTTGTATTTGTCCGAACGTCACGACGGCAACGTTTGTATTTGTCCGAACGTCACGACGGCAACGTTTGTGTTTGTCCGAACGTCACGACGGCAACGTTTGCAGCAAACTCGCTCCGGAAGGCGCAAATTGCAAGCAAAAAGCAAGTCGTGAATCCGACAACATCTTGATGATTTTCAGCAAGTCTTGGAAATAGCAACAAAAAAAAATCCTTGATCCACTTCAAATCAAAATGGCCTCGTTTGATTCTCAGCTTTTGTACAAACGCCTTTTACGAATTTGGACGCTTGGCTGGCTGACTCCAAAATGAGGTGAACTTTTCGAGTCCAGCCGAGAATCATGAAGGCTCGAATGTTTGTAAGTTCTGCTGAGAAAGGAGAGCCTTGACCTCAACTAGCTGATAACTCATTCACTGGAAGCCATTTATGACTGAAGCAAGCCCCTTCGCTCCCGGCTGTTTGATTGGATTTGGACCGATTTTGCAAGACCCACAGAATATTCTCTTCTATTGCTATAAAAACGACCAAAAGAAAGATGAGAGTCTCTTCTTTTATCAGGGAAAAAAAAGTACATTTTGATCAGTTTCTGTTTTGCAGCACTTGCATTAGAATAGAGCAAAGTTTCAACAAATCTGGCCTTGATTGATCTCTTATACTCTGCTGCCACCTGTTGGCCGTTTTTTGGTAACACCCACCGTTGCTTTAAGCGTCCTCTTCAGGTGAGAGGCGGCATCAAAGCCTTTCTGTGCGTGTCTCGTTTGTCCCCTCCTGACTTTGCTTTCCTCCAGACGGACAAACGTTTCCTTCCAAGTCCTCGTTTATCCGACATCGGCAATTCAACGAAGGCTCCGCATGGCGGCAATGCGGCGCCGAGTGTCTTTATGACTTTGACAGTTTGCGGGACGGCTGCGGGTCAAAGGCGCAAACCGTGCACACCAAAGCAACGACTCCGAAATAGGCAACGTCTTCATGATGATGACGTTAATGTTTGTTTGGCGTCAGGATTATGAAGCGGTCCACGGAAGACTTGATTGAGTTCCTGTCGAATCTTGAGAACCCGTGTTTGACCACCTCCTCATATTAGCTGCCTCGGATTTAACCACGCGACCAAAATCATGTCCTCATCGGCGCTTTTGGTCTTTCTGTGTCCCGATGCAGGATGGAGGAGAGCGTGCCAAGCCCACTGCAGGATCCGGACTCGCTGGAGGACCCCAAGGCGGACCCCAAGGTGGACCCCCTGGACCTCATGAAGGCCTATAAGGTACCAAAGAAAGCGGTCATCGAGTTGAAGAGCTTTCGACAAACGTCCGTCTGTCTGCTGCATTGCAGGACAAACTTTTGGAGGAAATGTGGAAGCAGCAGGACAGCCTGGAGGCTCCGGCGGCTTCGCAAACCCAAACGTCGCAACGGCCCGAGGCCGGCGCCGCTCCGGAGGAAAACGCCGACAGCGATTCCATGCTCCGGCGACTCCGAGCTCTGGAGGTAGTAGACCGCCGAGCGCCGAGCGAGCGCCGAGCGCCGGACGCTTTCATTCTCACGCTTCAAGTGGAAACTCACTCAAGGCTCCTTCTCAAACTTTTGCCGCCACCGCAAAACATTCTTGCACAAACTTTACTTTTCTGAAAAAGAAACGATAACTTGAGTGGTCGTTTGATTTGAATTGAGTGATTCTTCACATATCCACTAGGGGGAGCCCTTTGGGATGATCTTGACTCATTCAGCCGTTTTTAGCAGTCCAAAGTTATCGCTACCGTTTTCAAATCTCCTTTTTGCACTTGCCGGCGATGGATGATGACATCAGCGGCGCTGAGGACGTAATTAACGACCAATCGCGGCTCCGTTTGCCTACCAAACCCAGAAAACGGGTCCTCGGCACAGATGATGTCATCGTCAACCGACGGCAAGTGCAAAGATGAGATTTTAATAAAGTATCAAGAACTTTGGACTGCTGATGATGAGTGAAGCGGTCTGGGAATTGAGGTTGCCGGTTGAAAACCAGCAATTCATCCCATGTGGGCTCCATCTTCTGCTAACATCGACTTTTGGCTTTTACACTCTTGCCTGCTCGCCGTCCAATCGCAGGGCAGATTTTGGCAAATCAATCACAAGGACAATGTCAGATTTTCAATGAAGCCAGCGTGCATCTTTTGGCGAATGTCGGAGGAAGCCGGAAAGCAAGCAAACTCCGGCCCGGAAGGCTCGGGTCCGACATTGAAAGCTCCAACGTGATTCGATTCCCGTCTTTGCTAAGATTAGCCGACAATTTGACGAGCCTCCGAGCGGCTCCTTTTTTTTTTTTCTTATTTCTTGAACTCCCGCCGGCTCGTTAAACGTGACGTTGCCGAAGACGCCAATCGGGCTTGAAGAAGAGAATTAGCATGCAGGGTTCGACAATGTCGCCTTTCAAGCCAACAGCGCACTCGGCTCGGCGTCTGACCTTTTCTCCACTCTGATTGCGAGCCTTCCAGCCGACGGGCGACCTTTCCGGGCTCTCCCACAAAAACATTTGTTTTTCTTTCTTTCTTACGATGATCGTAAGCATTGAGCACATCTGCCCGCCGCTGCCAGATGTTCTTCTGAGTTGCTTTTGAGCAAGCGTCCGTGTGTCTCCCGCAGGCCGAGAATTCTGCTCTGTCTTTGGAAAACGACAACCAGAGGAAGCAATACGAGCGCTGCCTGGATGAGGTCAGAAATGTTGAAAATGCAAAAACGTTTCATTTTGTTTTGCTTGACTCGGTTCGACGCAAACTGCTGAAGGTTTGCCGCGTTTTCCACAAGCGCCCGAGCAAGCCACAATATAATTGGCAGAGTTGAGTCAATAAGACGCCTCTTAAACATAAGCGGAGGCCATCTTCACTCGTTCGCCCCCTCCTTCTCGGGGAGCAGAGAGGGGAGGGGTGAGCAGTTGCGCACGGAGGAGGACGAGTTTTTATTGATTATTGTGTAATCTCCTCGCCAGAAAAACAACATGGGAAGATTATTGTTGATTTATTTTGCTGTTGTCAAAGTGAAAGCGTTAACCAATTCATGAATCACAAAATGAATCGTGTATTAACGCAAACCAATCACATCATTTTGACGGTTTAGCGCGACAGCCGATGCTTTAGCACAAACGTAATGACGTGCATTCAAGTCAAGCATCTCATCAATGTTTGCAAACGACAATCTGAATATTTCTGTGTCAAATTACTGGGCGCATTTTTTTCCACTTTCAATCATGCAAGTCATTGATGCGAAAAAGAGGAGGACGACCGTGCGCTCGCGTGCGCTCGGTCCAAAAATGTGGAAGACGTCCGAACAACATGAAATGTCAAAAGAATGAACACATAAACGCTGCTCTTCAAAATTGGAGGGAAAAAAAAGCCCTTTTAAGGAAGCCATTAATTGTGATTGATCAAAATTCTAAGATGTGACGAATCGCATTCAAAAATGTCATCGTTCATTCATTTATTGACCGAACGGCCGAGGTCAAAGTGCGCCGCCAATGAAATGTTTGTCTGCCGGCGCAGGTGGCCAACCAGGTGGTCCAGGCTCTGCTCACCCAAAAGGTACGTCTGTCTTCTCATCGGTGGTCTCGCAAGTCCGTCATCCGCCGTCATCCGCCGTCATCCGCCGTCATCCGTCATCCGCCGTCATCCGCCGTCATCCGCCGTCATCCGCCGTCATCCGTCATCCGCCGTCATCCGCCGTCATCCGCCGCCATCCGCCGTCATCCGCCGCCATCCGACGTCATCCACCGTCATCCGACGTCATCCGACGTCATCCGCCGTCATCCGTCATCCGCCGTCATCCGCCGTCATCCGACGCCATCCGCCGTCATCCGCCGCCATCCGACGTCATCCGCCGTCATCCGTCATCCGCCGTCATCCGACGCCATCCGCCGTCATCCGCCGCCATCCGACGTCATCCACCGTCATCCGACGTCATCCGCCGTCATCCGTCATCCGCCGTCATCCGACGCCATCCGCCGTCATCCGCCGCCATCCGACGTCATCCGCCGTCATCCGTCTTGTGTGAATTTTCCAGGACTTGAAAGAAGAATGCGTGAAGCTTCGCACCCGCGTCTTCGACTTGGAGCAGCAGAACCGCATACTCGGCGTTTTGTTCCAACAACGACTTCCGACGTCTCCAAGTCCGGCGCCGCAGGTACGAGCACAATGAAGCCGGGATTGAACCCTGATTGCTTTTTTCTATATTGGCAGCCATTTTGGCAGGTTTTACCGTTTTTCAATATAACATTTGGGATATAAACATTGAATTCTTTAGAACTTGACCTCGTTTTTGGGATCTTTCTGGTAGTCGTATTTGATTTTGACATTTTTGTACTTTATGTCTTGATCTTACTTTTAACACAAGCAACTTTGATTGTTTTCATTTTTTGAAGGCGGTTGAATTGCACTTGAAGGTGCGTCACTATGTGGTGATTTCTGCAAGTCTTGTTCGAACCTTCCCAACCTTTCTTTGAAACGTTCGTTTTGTTTTGATGTGCCCAACATTTGCTTTTGTTGTTGGTTTTGAAACGGACGCTGCACGTGTTGTGCAAAGCGTTTACAGGAAGTTGAAAGCGGACAAATTTGTCCCCATTTGGCCAACGGGTTTAATTGCGCCGCATCCGCATGTGATGCGAATCCTCGAACACGTTGTGGGGCGAGCAGGCCGAGGAATGCCGTGTTTGGTCTTTAACCTTTTCTGCAAAGGTCGTTCTTTTGGACTTGACGGAGGTTTGGCCTTTGCAGACCATCTGTATGCGTTGCCACGACGACGCTCAAAGCCGTTGCAAACAAGAGGTTTGAAAACGCATCCCGTCTCAGGGACAAGTTTGTCTTATTGGAAGGAATGTTGCAAAGCGGAGGCTGAATTTCCAAAAGCGTTCAACTTCTCTGCTCGACTCGGCCCGGACGGCAAAACCAAATGTTTCTTGATTTGGTTTTGTCCAACTTTCACGTATTCCAAATTTGGCAACAATCACATTTGACATTGTTGAGTCGTACGTGGACGGAGTACAGAACCGGAGTACAGAACCGGAGTACAGAACCGGTCCCTGCAAAATGGCGCTTCTGTATTTGAGAATTTGCCTTTTCGCTGATTCGTCACTGACAATCTTATCACACGGGCCGTTTTCGGTCCTTGCGCCAAAGCGTACTTATTTTGGCAGCATCTCGTTAGGAAAGAAATGAGTTGAAAAGCCTTTTGCCTTTTTTTTGTTTTGTTCTTATTAGTGAGCGTTGACTGCAAAAGCAAAATGTCTGACTTCCTGTGAGCTTTCTGCCGTGCCTTCTGGAAGACTTTTTTTGTGGGCCGGCTTGTGACGGACGCGTCGGCCAAACGTCACATTGCTAAGTGAAAAGTTCTACGGGTGTTCAACTTCCCCCCAAAGTTAACGAGTTGAGGAATTGTAGTGTTTTGTGGACGCGTGACGTCGTCAAACTGCGCTCGGCTCAAATGTTCTGCTCGTTTATTATTGTTCATCGGTCTTGTTGTCTGAGGTTGAAATTTGGCAGCCAAACAAGAAGAAGTTTATCGATGAAGTTTGCCTGCAATTTGGCCCAAATGATCCTAAAATGGCCGATTGAAAGCAAAATGCCTGACTCGTCTTTTCAATCTTGTCTTCCTGAGACTTTTTTTCAGGCTGAAAGAAAGCGGCTGCAGGGCCTGAATTAAAATGCAGACATCAATTTGCAGCAAACATTAAATTCTTGATTTATTGCAACATCCGCAGCTCTCCAGAAAGTTGTTTGCGATATTATCGTCTCGCACCCGAGGCTAGAATTTGAAATGCGCACGCTCGTCTCCAGTGAAGTCACAAACAAAAATGATGGTCCTTTATGAGTCCTACTGAGGTTCGGCACCACAAACGCATAAACAGACGATTGTCAGAGGGACGCCGGGACAAGTCGAGCGCGTTTCGTCCTCCCAACGGACGTGGACGAGCGCATTTTGAGGATATTCGCTCAAAATGGCTGCTGCAAAAACTTCCTGTTAAATGTGGAGCATTTGCGCATGTTCTGTTGTGTCCCCAATTTCTTCCTGATTGGTGAATCCGGTGTCTGGGACCGATTTTTTTTCTGCCCTTCCAACAAAGTACGAGGCCTCCAATTTGGCACGATTGTTTTCAAATGTTCTCATATTGTAGAAAGTCATGAATTTGCGCAAAATGTCGGAATCAAAGTGTTTAAAATTCCCCCCCCTGCAATGAAATCATCTCATCGTGGTGGGGAGTCGGCTTGCGCAATATGCCGGAAAACGTTCGGGCATACCTTGACATGACCCCGTCTGTAACTGACTAGTTACGGGACACCCAAAAGAGGTCTCAGCAAACCCAGCAAGTTGTCCATTCGGGTTTGAAGTGCACCCGTTGAAAACCAATTTGAGTACTTGGTCAGAAAGTTGGCAGAGAAATCCCTGCCCGACTCCAGTTTCACCAATCGACGTTAATCGGGTTGACTATCTGTCCTAAAATGATGCGCCACAGAGTCTTACGGATCCAAACATGAAGCGCAAGTTGTAGGTTTTGCTTTGAATTCCACAGCTTGACAAACTCTTCTGGGCTAATTCACCCCCCAATAAAAGCCCCAATCGGAAGCAGGCGTCCTCCGATCCTGCTCAGCAATGATCTTGAAAGCCAAACGGTTTCTTCTGTCCAGGAATTCCAGAGGAATGGAAAAGTCGGTCTGGCGGCGGGAAGGTGGCCCAGCCTCTTGAGTCTAACGTGCCCACGTAGTAGCGCAAGTGGGAGTGGCCTGTCTTCATCCAGCGCTGGCAGCGAGTACTCCAGTGGCTCGCGCACATGGGCGGAGGGACGAGGCCTGTCCAAACAGGTGAATTCGTCCTCTCAAATGTTCTCTAACACGAAAGGATTGCGGGTGAACGTTAAAAGGATTCATATTTGTCGATGTCCCTTGCCATGCAGTGCGCCGGCAGTCGGGACAAAAGGATGAGCAGGAGCGTCGTACGCGGTCATCGGACGGACCTCGGCCGGAAGGAAGGCCACATCCTGAAAGGCCTCAAGCGTCTTCAGACCAGCGCCTCAAAGGAGAAACCCTACCCCGGGTCCGTACCGCACTGCAAGGACTGCATGACCTCCAACGAGGGCATCTACTCACTGGGCGTCAAAAATAACTTGTTGGGGACGACGGCCACGATCAACAAAAATGTCAACGGAGGGATTCCCATCGTGGACTCTGATAAGACACGCAACAACTCACAAAGTCAGGAATCCGGTGACAACATGCCAGGAGAAGTCCAATCAGATGACGGCCCAAAACAATCTTTCGGGAACAGCATTTCAGACAACTTGATATTCTCAGCGGACCCGCCAACGAAGCTGCAAAACGGAAGCCTAAAAGAAAACTCACTAGAGGAAAGCGAGAACTCTGGAATCATGTTGAGCGACAGCAACAACAACCAGGAACGATCCAGCGACCGCAAATCCCGGCTGGACCGCATGGACTCGGAATCCCGAACGAGGGACGCGAACTCGGCTGTGCGGCATTCTGCCACCAGAGCTTTGAGCTGCGTGAGCGAAGCCCGACAGCGCAGCTCTTCGGCAGAGGTTTCTCACCACGGCGACGGCGGGGTTTCACGGAACCCGAAACCCAAACCGCAGCTTTGTGACTCAGCCAGGAAGGCGTTCATCCTACGCAGCAAGAGCGCCGATGCCGGACCGGAACAGCACAAACACATCCACTCGCCTCTCCATCAGAACCTCATCCGGGGCCACAAATCGGCCAGCCCCAACAAAAGGGCCGGTCACGGGAAACTGCACAGTCCGGGTCATGAAGCAGAAAAAGACGACGATTCCGCATCAACTTGCAAGTCTCTGGAGCGCGTACAACAGCGCTCGCCTCTCGCGTCGCCCATCAAATGTGTTTCAGCAATCAAACCGATTGCGCTTGATGAAGGTTCAAAGACTGCAGCGGCAGCGGCACAATCCACAAGAATTCTGTCCAACGGGGAGGAGTGCGAGAACGTCGAAAAGCAGGAACAGCTCACGGACCTGTTCTCTTCAGAACTCGGCTCGTCGTCTGCCCCGCTTCCACCGGGTCGGACGACTTCGCTCCTGCTCAGAACCACGTCAGACTCTGGACGCGCGACCGGTCCTCAGAGCTGCACCGTGGGAAAGAATACGTCCGGCGACCAGACTAACTTTCCAGCAGACAATCAAGCTGAAGCTGCCAAAGTTGTCTTCAATGGCCATTCGTCCAGGATGGCGGCCGCTCCCAGTCTAGAAACGCAGGATTCGGAATCGGCCGTTGCGTACCACAGTGGAACGGCGGCGCCGTCTTTGTTGCCAAATCCGAATGTCTTACAACGGTCCCAACAGAGCATCAGCGAGCCAAAACTTTCCGAAGTCTTGCCTCAGACATATTCCAATGTCTACTATCACAACTGTCAGAGTTCCGGGTCCAGAGCTGCAAAAATGTCTCTTCCTGCAAACACCAGATCCCACGAGGCAATCTCGGCACCAGAAAGCGGGACATTCCTCCTGTACAGTCGCCAGAACAAAGATGACCCAAACCCGTCCTTTAAAGGCATCCAAACCTACCAGACATACATTTGCGACCCCCACGTGATGAATGAATGCGGCAAAGCCCGACGGAAGATTGAGACCCGTTGCAATTCTCTTGATTCCGAGCCCTGCGGCGCCGCGGTCGCGTCGGACGGTGCCGTGTTGCTGGACTGGGGCTTCGACGAGGAAGGCTGGCTCTTCAAGCGCTCTGTCTCCGTGTCCACTCGACCCCCGCTGAAGCCGGTGATGGGCATGAACGGGGCCAAGGCTCGGAGCCAGAGCTTCGGAGCTCGCTACGTGGACCGTCCCGGCTTCAATCGGTCTGGCAAGGTTCGCACCCAGATCAAAACTCACTCTGGGAGCTCCTTAAACTCCCTGGGTGACGTCCTCCCAGGAAGCATGAGCTGCTCCAGTAGCTATCACTGCCCCATGAACCGATCACTACTGAACAACTTCCTTATCGAAGAAGGCCTGGCAGTGCCGCCGTGTCTGGGCTCATCCAGCGAACGGCTCCAGAGTCTCAAACTCCAACGAGAACAAGCCCGACGCCTTCAGATCGAGCAACAGTTCTGCAGCGCCTTCGGAGAGCCTGTCTGCGAGGAACCGGAGAGGCAGAGTACCATAACCACCATCGAGGAGAAGGTGATGCTCGGGATCGAGGAGAACTTGCACAAGTCTCAGGAACAGGAGAGGAGCGGCGAAGTCAAGCAGAAATCCGGATCCACCTTGGCCAACTGGTTCGGTTTCCGCAAGGGTAAGATTCCCGTGCCGAGCGGCAAGAAGACGGAGGTGGCGAAGGCCAAAGAAGAGAAGCGGGATCAAAAGATGACGTCGCTGCTTGGGGGGAAGCAGACCAAGACGGACAAGAAGAGAGACCGCAGAAAAAGTGACGGGAAAGACTGGTGAGACCCATTCTGTTTTCCTCTTGTTCTTTTTACGCTGCCTTGACTCGTATCCCGGTTGTGCCACTTGTGAAATGCGAATCCAAATGATCTTTTGGCGCAAATCCAGCTGCAGATGAACTGCTAGCGTCGTCGAACAACCGCTAGCAGCGTTTTGCATTTTGTTGCTGAAGGCTTGTTGCGTTTCAGTTCCGTGGGAAGGAGGGAGTCGCACGACGCGGTGCGAGCCTGCATCTCCATGCCCTGCCCGGGGATGTCCTTTCATGAAGGACACGCTGACGTCATTGGGGACGCGCAGGTGACGGACACAACGACACTTCTTCGATTCCGCCGCATACCAAACCTGGTCCGTGCCGAGCAGTCGTCAACAAGGAACGGGAAAAGTCGTTTTTTGGGTTGTCACTCCATTGTTGTGATTTGACAGTTTATCGCCGCTATTTTTAGGAGCGTCAGATCTTCTTCCTCTTCTTCTTTGGTAGCGTCGCCTCGGCAACGGCTAATGGCCACGCCTCGTACTGTGCTCCGCAATCATTTGATTGCTCCTCCATTATGGAACACGTGGCAACGAAAATGAAAATATTCCGTAGTATTTACAATCAATTCTTTGACTAAAATGTTCGCTAAATATAAATCGTGCCGTGCGCGGCTTGCAAACCAATAGCAGATCAATCGAAGATATCGGAAGTCCATCACTTTTGATCTCGACTTCTCTCAATCTGATTCTCTCGCACCATCTTCACCAAACATTCTCAAACGACCTTTCACCGAGATTGAGCAGAAAACCGTCAAGGTTGCTGAAATGCGCGTTGACCTCCGCCAGCAAACACGTGAGACGGCGCCTGCATCGGCCGTCGGCGGAACTGAGAAGGTCCGTCGGTTGGTGACGGTTCCGCTGACGGACAAAAACACGCTTCCGTTAGCGCTTATGGCGTCATTTTCTCAAATGTTCCCGGCAACGGCGGCGCCGGTCAGTGACGGATTGACGGACGGTCCTTCGGTACTGACGGACGGTCCGTCGGTACTGACGGACCGTCCGTCGGTGGATTTCGCTTGAGCAATGATGCAAATGTTCTTTTGTCACCAATGATGCCGATTCGTACCGTGCTCCGCCGCCGCGGACGATGATCCAGAGAGCTGACGGCGAGAACGGCGCCATGGTGAAGACCGGCCTCCAGGATGCAGTGATGGGTAAGCGGCAACTTTTCCCGACTGTCACTTGGAAGAATTTGAAGTGCTAATAAGGCTTTGTTTCTATTTGCCGTTTGAGGGTTTTCAGGAAGAAGTAAAGTCCGCATATGAAATGTCGTAAAAGACTTTTCTTGTGCGTTGTCCTAAATTGAAATTGGCCGTTTGAAATATTGACAAGTGGAAAGCGGTTTCTAATGAAAGCCCGTTCAAGTATTTTGTCAGGGACGCCAAAGCGATATTGATTATCAGTTCCACTTGATCGAAAGCAATAATGGATTTGCCACAAGTCCGACTCGTTCACGTGTGGCAGCACCCGGTAAGTCAGTCGAACCCTCGACAATGTGAGCTTTTAAGATGTGCCATCATCGTGACAGGAGCCTCTTTGGACCAAAACGGACGGTCGGCATTGTGAAGGTTAAAGGTCACTTACAGTAAGTGGAAGTCCGTTGATTGTGTTTTCATGCCGCATGGCGCCGCCCGCTGCCAGCATTGCCGTCCTCATATGTTGCGAGGGTGCGAGCATTCGGGATCTAATTGACCTCGTTAGATCCCCAGTGATGTTTAGATGCTCATCTTTTGCCGTTTGGAATGTTGTTGCTTTTTTGTGTGTGTGCGGTGACACGTTTGGCAAAAACTCACAAAACAACCCAAGTTGATTTCTTTTCTGATGCGCATCTTTTGCCAAATGAATTCCGTTTGTTTCTTGATCAAAAATCCAAACATGGCCAGGGACTATTTGAAAGGTCTCTTTCAATTTGCGGTTGAAGGTATTGGAACGCAACCCACGCGATGGAGGGCGGCGACAATCGGTCGATCGTCATCATGAGCGAACCCTGTGCAGTTCTTGGCGTGGAATGCAAATGAAATGCGAGGCCATCCCATGATGCATTTCATCGTCTCTGTGGTGGACGCATGCTGCTTGTTGAATGTTTGTGGTTCAAGTGGACTGGCTGGAATTTGGAAAAAACTTTTTTTCTCTGCTTGTCGGCGGGAACGTGTTCCGTTGCCGAGCAACCGGTCAACTGCAGCCCGCCGATCAATCGGACCGCCAAACGCAAAAACACGGGCAGCTGTGGAAAAACGTTATTGGCAAGCAAAGCTAGCAGATAACAGAGCCGATGCGTCCAAAATGGAAAAGATGCTTTGTTGTGATAATAAGATCGTGATTTAGGCTAAATGTTGTCATCATTCATGAGATTTGAATGAATTAGCCAATCGTTTAAAAATATTACATTTATTTATTTAAATTATTTTCTATTTTCTTATTTAGTATTTACAATAAATGAATTGAGTCATTATTTTTTGAATAAATATACATTTTTCCATTTGTTTTATTATTATTCACAATAATAATTGATTGTTAAATAATGAAAAGGTTCAACTAATATATTTATTTTGCCAACCTTTTTCATTTTATTATTTGCCATAAAAGATAATACAAAGAATCTTTTTAATTTTATTTTTTTAGAAAATGTTGGTTATGTAAAATGGTTCATTTTATTAGTTTTGAAAAATGTATGTATTTCTTTTGGAATATATATTTTTTTATTTACAAGAAATAAATTCATTTATTTAAAAAAACGAATAGTATAATTCAATTATTTTATTTTATTCACTAATAATTGATGATTTAATGAAAAGAATGATAATTGTGTATTATAAAATTAACATATACGAGATTTGTTTATTTTATAACTGACACATGAAATAAAAATGATTTTAGTTTCCAAAGATGTAAATGAATCGAATGCACTGTTGATGATGTCAACGCGGCTTCGGCCTGGATTAAGCAAGGCAGCGGGCTGCAAACGTTGCCCCCCTCCCCCATCCCCCCCCCCCCATTCTCCAAAATGCTTTACAGTGCCTCTCCAGCCACGCCCTTCACCCTAAGCCCCGCCCCCCGCCAACTCTTGTGCTTGTGCCGCAGGGTCCGGCTGCAAGATGCGAACGTTGGACAGCGGAATCGGGACCATCCCCCTCCCCGAATCCTGTTCCTTCTTCTCCTCCATCCTGCACCTCCTCCCCAAGTCCTCCTCAGCGACCCCCCAACTTGACCCCGAGCCGTCCGGCGCGCACGTCCCGGACTCCCCCGGCGAGGAGGCGTCCCCGTTACCCCGCTGGAGGATCCCCTCGGCTTTTGGGGAGCATCCTGCCGGGGCGCCCCAAAAGCCGTCCCACGCCGCCCACATCCAGTCGGTGCCTTTCCCTACCGTGGCTTTCCTCCGCCCCCCCCGACCCCGACCCCGACCTCAACCCGTTGTGACGTCTGCCCGTGTGTGTGATCCCCGTGACAGAACGCACACGACCCCGCAAGGTAAAGTAACGGAGGGCGCTCGCGCTTCGGAGGCCGCAAACGCCACAAACACTTTGTCTTGATCTTGAATGTTTTGTCCGGCAAGTGATTTGCTGGACGGGCCGCTTTGCAAAACCATAAATACAAATAAAGAAACAGAAGCAGGAACAAACCCAAGACAAAAAACACATTTAGAATTGTCAAGAACAAAGACATTTTTCTGCTTTTTGTAATGATTTCAATGAAGGGCCCGTCTGTCGTTTTCGTCAAAATGGTGTCGTGACAAGCCAGCACTCTGATTGGCTGTTAGCTGGCAAATGCAAATCAGTGCATGAGATAGAAATATGCAAAAGGCCGAGCAACGATGGAAGATGAAGCTGGAGTCAAAGAAAAAAAAAGACGTCACCCGCTTCCATAAAAGCTGCGCTAACGAGACCAAACGTTGACTTTGCTGCCGTTTTGCCCGGCAGCCAAACACGGTTGCATCATTCGGTACGACGGGCGAGACGCTAAGCAAGGGGGCGGGACTTAGTGAATTTAGGTCAGGTGGGGAAAAAAACAAAAAAACAAGATGGGAAGCCGTCCTGTGAACGAGTCTGATGGAAAAGAATGTTGATTTTCGTCAATATGCACAGACTGCTTCTTTGTGGCCAAAAGAATGATTTTCAAGGGAATAGAGTTTGAAAAATGGACTTTTGGCTTCTACTTCTACTCAGCCAACACTGAGTTTCTGACTTGGAAGCTAGTCTGGGTGAAGATCAGCCATTTTCAAATGATGGCCAGATTCTCGGCAGATAATCCGATCGAGACGTGGGACGACCGCGATCGTCCATTGATTAACGTCCATTGATAAGTCTGTCCTCGTCCCAAAAACGCGTTGGTTTGCCCCTGGTTGTCATGGTAACGCAAAGCCTTACTCGGCATGGACCCCGCAGTAGACAAGGTGCGAGTGAATTGACATAAGTGGGAAACGGAGGCTGCACTTTCTTGACCCTTGCGCTATTTTGACCAAAACGTGTTCCATACAAGACAAATGTTTGAAAAGAACTTTTAGGTCCGCCCATCGGGTGATCGAGTGTCTGAACGTCAGTGACGACCTCGGCCCCGAGAGGTCAAAGTTTACCAATTGAAGGCTCCTCGAATGTATGTTGTTGTTGTCATATTTCGACCGCGTTCAGCAAATTGTTTGATAAACTGGTGCGCGCGTGTGCGTGTGTGTGTGCGCGCGTGTGTGTGCGTGCGTGCGTGTGTGCGTGTGTGTGCGTGTGTGTGCGTGTTTGCCCCCAGGTGGAACGGAACCAAAGAGGCTGACCTACATCAAAAGCAAGACCAGAACCCCTCAGAGCCAGCAGAAGGAGCAGACCAGGCTGCAGCTGGCAAACTGTAAGACCACCAACACATCCACACGTTCGCACCCGTTGACACACAATGTGCAAAATTCTCCACCCCCCCGTTGCTTTTCACTTCCTGTTTCATTTCCGTTCCCTTTTAGAGCTGCTGACTCCATTTGGTCACCGGAAAGCTAAACGAGAAGACGCTCCCAATTTCCCACCAGCAAGTGGAACGAACGCACGCAAGCCTGCAACTCGGAAGGCGGCAGATCGTCAACAAGTACGCGCGCGCGCACGCACACACACGCGTGAGCGTTTCCAATACCTGGACGTCCGCTCCAGTCCAGTCGGTGGGGAAACATTTTGAAGGCCCTCCAGCATCCGAGCGCTCAACATTCCTCGCCATCTGGCCGCACATTTGGCGGGAAACAACAACAACAAAACTTCTCCTTTGTTTTCCCTCCGGTGACGTTTTTATTTATTTCTTCATTTTTTTTGCAACAAGCTGTCTGGCAAACGGCTGAAATGTTGTGTTTCGTAGGTTGCAACGAAAGCTGCAAGCAGCGATGAGCGCTTCCTCCAAATCTGCTTTTTTTTTGTGCTGATTGCTGAAACTTTTGTCCGGCGCTGATTTATTGATTTTTTTTCTTCAGAACTTGGACTGACGAATGCAACCTGGAAGTCGCCTCAAAATGGCCGACTTCCTGTTTGATTCTGGCCATGGGTCCTTGTGACTTTTCCACCCAATTTTGTCTTGATTGATATAACTTGTGCCAGGGCCGTGGTGATTTATTTGTCACAATAATAATAATAATAACGACAGTAAGTGCAATTTCTGCAGAAATGGCCTGGGAATGCTAAAAGCAGAATGCTAATAGCAGAATACTAATAGCAGAATGCTAATAGCAGAATGCTAATAGCAGAATGCTTTTAAAGTAAATGGAAAGATAAATTGTGAAAAAAAGAACAGTTGAACCCGGGAGGCGTGAATTTTGGAAGCCAATTGAACTTCAAATGGAAAAAGCGTTATCTGAAAGTGGCGTCCATTCATTTAAATGGAACGAATGATTTCACGTTAAATTGTGCCAATGCTGCATAAATCATGTGGAATCAGACGATAAATATCCTGAAAGGCGTCAATTTTTGAAGCAAGTTGAAATTGAAACGATGTAAATCCAAAGTATTATTTGGAAAACGTATTCCAGTCCACACTGGCGGCTTCCCTCAAACTCCTCAGACTTTCAAATTTTTATTTCAGTCATTTGATGGCTTTAATTTCTTTAAAAAAATCGGAGTTATATTGATGTCAAGTGTTCATAGCGCTTATTAAAAAGCGCCATAAATTGTAGTTAATGATGCAAAGTGGAAACGTCACGAAGTTATGAATCAAATGAAACGCCTTTGAAAGTACGGCAAAACATCTTTGAAAATGACATTGCAGCCTGAGCCGCCCGTTAACGATTTCGCTCCTTCAGACTTTTCCTGCGTCCCGTCATGGCGGACACGTCCGCACCATTTCTTGTCCGCTTGCTTGTCCTGGGCTCATTTTTCTACTTTCCTGGGAAAAAAAGGTGACTTTTTGGGCTGAAGCAGCAAAAATCACCTTCACATGCCTGGAAAGTCTCCACTTTTCCCGAGCGCGTCTCCTGCTCAAAGTCTTTGTTATTGTCAGCGTGAAAAACACCAAACAGGAAAATTCACTCCGTCGGAATTGATTGGATTTTTTCAAATCAACCCCAGACACGAGTTTCACAGAATTGGGAGGAAATGTTTATCATAACTGGACACCAAAAAGTCTCAAGGATCCAATTTGAGAAATGACCACAAAACTGTATGGACATGTTTTTTAAAACAGGATACACAAAAAAGTCTGAAGGACTTTTGTCCAAAACTCAACAGGGAGTTCGACATTTTGGTGCGAAGCCGCCATTTTGAGCAAATTCCAGAACTTGTCATACTTGAAAATCAGCGTCAGAAACCCGTTTTCCCAATCAGCATGAAATTGGGCCGACACGTCCCTTGAGTCTCTTGACAAGTCAGCCATTTTGTTGTCGTCCCGAGCTTCGTACTTTGCCAACCTCCGATGTCACTCAAAGCGCAGGCATCGTTACTGTCAGATGGGCGTGGCTAAAGTGGGATTGATTTTCTGTGTGTGTGTGCGATCATTATTGAAAAGGCCCAACATGAAAAAGCGGGTCCGAGGAGCTGGTTTGCGCTGCTTGTAGCTTGAATTGTCCGGATATTGATTGCTTGATATTTGCCGCCACTCTTGGCTTTTGTAAATATAGATTGAGTGTCAAGATCCAACGCAAACCTTGGCCGGGGGCCGCCAATCACGTGCGCACGTGCGCACGGAGCCCCCTCGCTCCTTTTTGGCTCCTTTTTGGCCATTTCTCAACAAATGACGTTTGTTCTCACAGCCATGTGAAAAGCGCTGCACTGGTGACATTTCACAAGCACGGTCACGCTCGCCGCTCGCCGCTCGCCGCTCGCCGCTCGCCGCTCGCCGCTCGCCGCTCGCCGCTGGTTAGGACCGCCGTGCGCATTTTGGTGCTCTTCCGCAGCGATGACGTCAGGACAAGCCGGTAAGTTTGCTTCTGGAAGCTTGTGGTACCGGCTCGGGAAAACCTGATTGTTGTCTGTGATCGAGGCTGCGGCTTTCAAAAGAGGACACTTTGGGACGCGTCAGGACTTGCTGTCACCATTTTTGGGACGCGGTCCACTCGGTCGGCTTTGACCTTAAAGGACTTCCTTACTTTTTCACTTGATTGCGTACGTACATATTGCGCCATTTGCGGTGTTGTTTGCGTGTTCCTATTGACATTGCCGTCCGTCTTCCCCACTTTGACATGTTTTGCACTCACTTCCTGTTTTGCTCAAGTCACAAACAGTGCTTAACAAATTGCTCAATTTGACATTTCAATCCACAACTAATTGTGTGTTTTTGAAAATGGACGGGCGATAAAAGTGAAACGCTTGGCCCCGCCCACCAAGACGCAGCCACTCCCTAGTCTGAGCCTAACAGCGAACCAAAATGGCCGACTTCCTGCTCAATTTTGGGCAGGGGTTTTCTTCAGCCTTTTTTGTGCCTCATCTTCTATTCATTTTAATAATAATCATTTTTCTATTATTTCCACCCAATCGGGAAAACAAGTGTACGCTGTCCAAAGCGCATTTTTTTCTAGCCAAGTAGGACATCTGGATTTCACCCAATAGCGATTGATTGATAAGAAAATGTCCGACTTCCTGTTCAATCGCAGCTGTACGTCCTTCAGACTTTTGTCATGATCAACGTGCCCCCCCCACCCCCCCACACACTTTTGTGTGCAAAAGTGAACCTGCTGCTGTCTGGGACCGATGTCTTCATTTCTCCTCTCAAATTTCCAACAAATGACGAGACCTTCAACCTAAAATGGCCGACTTCCTGTCTTTTCTGTCCAGATGTTCACGGCGCTCGGTAAAACTGATGTGGATGGTTGATTTTTTTTCTAACTTTCCAGGGGCCACTAATTCATCCATTTTTGGGTGGGGTTCTGTTTTTTCACAATAGGTGTTTTTATCATGTATTTTTTTTTTTTTTTCATGTCACTTGTACTCGTTGGGTGTTCCTGGCGTCCCTCCAGCCTCAGGTGTCTTGTCCAGGTGTCCCCCGTGGCGTCCGCTTGCTTGTATTTGGTTCCCTGCTTGCTTCCAGCAAGTCTCGTTTTCTCGCTGTTGCCGACAAGTCGCGTCGTTTCCTTGTAGCTTTGATGACCTTTTCCATTCTTAGTGTTCTGATAACGACCCGTGCCTCGTTCTTTGTTTTTTTTGTGTGTGTGAGTTGAACAGAAAACGGTTGCTTCTCTGCATTGGCTCCACCTTTTTGTCTCCACAATCTCCATTTGTCTGAAAATGACATGAAATGTGAAAATAGAACGCAAGGAAGCGATTCTGGTCACTTCGCATGACTTTGTTAAGCACTGTTTCCACAAAACGCAGGGACGCACCGCCGATTCCAAACCCATCCCAAACCCATCCCGTCACTATTGAGCCATAAGAATATTTTTGGGAAATATTCCCAGCGTAGCATTAGACCTCTTCTTTACCTCTTTATTCCAAACTATGCTCACTTGCTATGTGCATGTCGATGGGGGGGGAAATAATCAGTGTTGTTTAAATATCCGTAGCAAGACGCGCGTCTTATAAATGCGTAGGACGGTTTTTGATTGATCAGGGAAGCGACTGGCAACACTCACATACGGGTAGATCGAGCTCAACGTTGTTGTTAAAAAAAAAGAAGAAAAAAAGGCTCATTATAATGAGTATGCATATTGTATTTTTCTAACATTGACCTTGTATTTATTACACACTGCACTGATTGGTGGACTTTTCAGTTGATTGCACATTTCTTGTCATTCTTCCTGTTGTTGAAGTTTTTATTTTTTATAATCTCCTAATAATCACAGTGATGTTTTTTGTGACTGTTTCCTTTGCAGTAATCACTTCTAAAATTATATATTGCTTTGTTTTATGTTGAAGTGGGAAAATACAGAATAAACTATTTCAGTACTTTTGACTTGAATTTTTGTGTGCACTTTTTATTGTAATGGAACAAATCCAAACAGTCCAATTGGGGTCAAATCTGAAATGACTGACGAGTAGCCTATTAGAGGACTCTTGATCAAGTGAATGCTCAATAGGCCAGGGGGGACAAATTGCCCGAGAGGGAGAGGGAGTGGGAGAGGGAGAGAGAGAGAGAGAGAGAGAGAAGAGAGAGAGAGAGCGAGAGAGAGAAGAGAGCGAGAGAGCGAGAAAGAGAGAGAGAGAGAGAGCGAGCCTGAGCGCTGATGTGACGTCAGAGGATAAGAGAGCGCTGGCGAGTCCCAGCAGGTGTCATTGTCTCTCCTCTCCAATATGTCCCGCTGGCAAAACCTTCCTGTGGTCGTCTTCCAGTCCTGCAGTCGAAACGGACCATGCGGATCGTCACACTTCTTGCTTCGCTGCTGCTTTTCTTCTTCAAGTCAGGTATGGCGAGGAGAGGAATATTTGCATTTTGATGTTACAATTGTGAGCGTACAACATGTTTGTTTTCTCAGTATGAACATTTTGATGGTGGCTTTTCAAATGTAACATTTCATATTTGATATTGGAAAACTGGTTTTCGGGGGCTTTTTAATTCTTTCCCTTAACTTTCCGACAGCACAACGTCCGGTATTTGCCCTCCTAATGTTTAAATGGCTGACTTGCTGTTTAACTCTTTGACTGCCAAAAACGTTAAATAACGTTGAGTAAAATCCTATGGAGGAGTGCCAAAGACGTTAAAATATGTTTGTTTTTTTCAAAACAGAGGTGAAACTAACCATTTTCTATTGTTGATTACTGAAAAACGGAATAAGGTAGAAACAAACTTTTTTTTTCCTGATGAACGATGAGAGTCCAATCTTTCATTTGCTAGTATGTGTGTTTCCATCGTCCAAACACATAATTTTCTGTGGATCTTGAAAGATCAGTCAAAAACGCTTAAATGGGCTGGCACCCACGGCATCCCTTTTCTGAAAACGTCTGGCAGTCAAAGAGTTAATTGAGGGCACGAGTGGTTGAGATTTGTTTCATGTGTTTCATAGCACTTTGTTGGCTCTCTGGTTTCTTGTCTCTCTTCTGAGCCCAAAATGTGTGCACACAACAATTCCAAGAAGGTTTAAAAACTTGAATGAATATGCCAAAAGTTCTTAACCTTTTTTTACCTCGAGGGACAATTTTTCCTGAAGCCTACTAAAATCCATTTGTGTTGATTTCTAAAAATATATATTTTTGTATGCAATAATTAAATGAAATGAAATTTAAAAATCTAAATCCCTATCAAATAATCTCATACAATATGATCATCAAAATTCTTTGATGTTGTTAAAACTTTAACACCCGACAAGATGTTGAACAGGCAAAGAATTCGAATTGACATCAGAAAGAAAGATGTCAAATGTTTTGTGAGGGTTTGGCTTCTTCTTCCACTTGTTGTGAGTACAGCTAAATAACTGACTGGTAGTTTATCACCACCCAGTGGCTGAAAGCTTTATTGCAACTCTTCAACAGCAAACATCTCTCATGTACTGAAATGAGAACAACAAACGGCACTTGAAAAGCGCAAAAGTGAAATTCGTTTGCGTAGACGACTATGTGGCGCCCTAAATATGTTTGATGTTTTCTGTCATTGTGTGTTTGTGTTTGAGGCGCGGCTCTCCAGATTCAGTGTTATCAGTGCGAGGAGGTGAGCCACGACTGCACCGCGCCCGAGTTCGTGGTCAACTGCACCGTCAACGTGCAGGACACGTGCCAGAAGGAGGTTCTGGTCAAGGAAGACGGTACGCCGAATGGCTAACCAAAGCGCTTTCTTCGAGCGCTCCTGCTTTTAAACACTTGCGCGTCACCAGCCGTGTGTCAAAAGAAAAGCTTCAAAATGCAAATACATTTCACAACTGCTGGAATTGCTTCGTTCTAATGCTTGTTGTTTATTGTGGTTGATCTGCCGTCCATTATTGTTCGTCTGGCGTCGACCTCCATAATGTCTCATTGACTTTACAACACGGAGTTACGGTTAAGCTTAGTGAGGCTATTTCTTAACCCTTCCTTAAAAGTTCCATCACATTTTTCTGTCTGCATACGACTCGTGTACGTGAATATTAGTTTGCTCTTTCTCATATAGCAGCGAGTGAAGCCGACTGTGATGCTTGCCAGGAAGGACGACTTTTTGTCCTGGACACCAGCCGGCCGAGCTTTGCCATTTCCATCTCGGTGTCGTTCATCGCGGCCATCTGTGCTTTTACCTTGACAAGAATTGATGTTCCATAATTAACCTATCCATTGAATTTATTTATATATGTTTTAACTAATCCAACAGAACTCTTGCAAATCGAAAACCCAGCCCTACTCGTGTGATTTTGGCAAGTTTTTATTTTTTGGGGGGCATTTCACTTATTTTTCTCTGTTGAATCAGCATTTGTGATAAGAAAGCAAAAACAACAACAAAAGAACTCATCCAATGAACTCCATCAAAGTTGGCCTGAGATTGACGACTGGGTTTTTGTTGTTGTCAGGAATCCACTACCGCAAGTTGTGCGCCTCGTCCGGAGCTTGCCTGATCGCTTCTTCCGGCTACCAGCAGTTCTGCACGGGCAAGATGAACTCGGTGTGCATCAGCTGCTGCAACACGCCGCTGTGCAACGGAGCGCGGCACAAGAGAAGAGATCAAGCTTCCGCTTGCCTTGGCCTGACCGTTCCACATTTTGCACTCTTGCTCACGCTGGCTTCACTCAACGACATCAGTCGACTCGTTTAACAGGAAAAGGAAACGGCAACATGTGTATACGCTTTACATCTTAGCATGTCAAGCTTCCGTTCAAATGTGAAGTTTGATCATCATAAGATGTGAAAGCATCTTCAGCAAAGAAGACGATAAATGAATGAAACTAATATGCTACACATCTCCAGACTTAAACCTTAAAGAGCATGCATTTTATTTGCCCTGCTACAGAGGAGCTTGAAAAACAGCAAAGTTTGCCTCAAAAACAACAACAATCAAGTTCATTTGGGCCAAAAAATGGAAGGCTTTGGACAAGCAAAGTCAATCTTCAGACTTCCACCCTATATAAACTCAAACTCATTTTTGTAGTTCCGGCTTTCCTCCGAGGGCCGGTGAAACAAAAACATGTTTGATCGTCTTATTGTATTATTATTGTAACGCGCGGTGGCTGGTTAGTAAAAAGTGGAGAGCAACAAAGAGAACTGGAAGTCCGCAGGCTTACTTTATTAAAAGGAAACAAAAACAAACAGTGGGCTTCTTCGGCGCAGTCACGACAAGCGTAGAAGTCCAAGGCATCAAATACATTGACGGCCAAAATGAAAAAAGTGCTGCGTAGGCACAAGAAAAACGAGGTAGCGCCACCCTGTGGCACGGTGCCACACTGCGGATTGCTACGAAGCGAAGTGCGCGTCTCAGCAGCGCGGTGCATTATGGGTAGGCCGGCTGGTAGCCTGCTATCAACTTGTCATTGAAAACGTATGGAGTCGAACGGGGAAGCGCGCATTTGGACCATTTCAACCGTTGCAAAGTTGATGTTTTTTTTCATTTATTTTTAATCTATTTTAAACATGGATAGTATGTCGTTACTGACTACCCTCTGCCGGGACACGACAGTTAAGCCCATTTCGGTGCTTATTATTTGACTGAATGTGTCCACTTGACCGGGAGTTGGACTGAAGACACAACACCGGGACGCGATCAAGAGACGGGTAAGAACTTTCTTCACTGAAGGGCTCAATTGGGGATCAAAGCAGGTTCTTAAATGGCCGTCACTCCATTAGTTTGGTTACACGTACGTCCGCTAGCAAGCTTCGTGATGCTTCCGTCTGTTAATGTGTTTAAAAAAAAAAATCAATCAATTTTAGTCTCTTATACGTCCGTTTGGATCTTTCTTTTCTGTCTGGAAATTGGAAAGAGTGAACGGAGGTTTACAAGCGTACACTTCTGTCTTCTCGAGCGTTGGTGTTTTTTTTTTTTTGGTGTGCCGATAAACTCCATCAGGACAGTTAAGATGGCACCAAGTTGTCACTTAAGGCTGAAAGTCGTTTAAACGATGCTTGCAAGCTTTAAGGCGTTCAGTTACGCAAACACTTTCAGCACTCTATTCGGCGACATTCAAATGACGGCGTTGATGAGTAGGAAGTTTGTTTTAAACTTAATTTTCACGCACGCGCAAACCTAATGCGCACTTTGCTTATATACACAAGAAATGTATAACTCGTTTTGAAGTCAGAAGTCAAGGATAGTAGTTTGTTCAATTGTTGTTCAAAAGTCTGTAAAGAGAGTTTTAAAAAAAATCTTGCATAATCTCCAGGTTTTTTTTATTGTTTTATTTTTATTTTTATAAATACATGATTTGCTGGTGAGCGAGTCAAGCTGACACTCAAGTGCCTTAATCAAGTATTTAGTCTTAAATTCAGCCCGGGGGTTCTTACTTTCCTGATTTTCGTTATCTGAATTCGCTTTTTTTGCATTGCGTCTACCGGTACCGTATTATCAACTCTTGTGCAACTTTGACATCATGACTTGATTATTTATTTTTGGATCCACTGAAAACAAAACAAGAGGACAGATCCAATCTTTGTTTGAATTTCTGGACCAGGCATGAAGTGCTATGAAAAGTACATTTGTAAACATGTGGATATTTATAAAAGTTACACGGAGCATCCAACCGTTATTGAAAATTGATATTCAATAAGGAAATCTCATCGCTCATCAAAAGTGTCACAAGAAGCAACATATTGATGATCTCAAAAAAGTAGTTTACTCAGTGTGAAAAGTGAACCTGTTAATAGTTGTATTTTTATGGCTAACATATATAATAATTGTACCTTCTGCCATCTAGTGGAAGAACATTTAATTGTTTTGCTCGTTACAATATAATATTTTATTTGTTGTGAATAAATTCTTATGTAGTGACAAAGTGAAATTGGATTCAATGAAGATGTTTCTGCAGAATATTTGAAGTTTCTTTCCGGTCTAAAAAAGAAGGCAAAATAAAGAGCATCGCACTTTCCCGCAGTATTTCGCTCCACTACGGTTCTGTTCCCGATTCAACGTGCGTCTGTGTTGCGGAATCCAACTCCTTGTTTTCGGGCTCCGCGTCTAGCCCCGAGTCACTTTGCCTCCGGGACGTCTCCTCTTTGGCCACCGCGGCTCGGACCTTCTTGCTCTGCCGCAGCGATTTGAGCAGCAGCGGCTGCAGCGAGCGAACGGAGGGCGCGCGGGAGCTCGGCACGCTTCGCTTGTTGACGTGCTGGATGGTCAGGCGGCAGCGCAGCACTTGGACGAAAACCCGGCGGAACTGGCGGGAGGACACGTTGTACAGGAAAGGGTTGAGGGCCGAGCTGAGGTAGAAGAAGGTGTCGGCCAGCGGGTGGAGGGTGACGTAGCTGCGGAAGTAGGTCACGCTCCAGCGGGACTTGGGCGCGCCCGCCATCATCAGCCGGCGGATCTGATTGGGGAACCAGCACACCAGCAAGGAGCCCACGATCAGGCCTGAGGGCGCACAAAGGTTCGATCAGCCAAGTCAAAAATAAGCTTCTTCATTTGACGACACCGCGGCGAAGAGTGTCGTGAGCAAGCACTTGAATGCGCAGTGGGAGCTACGTTTGGGAGACTGACCCGAGTCACACCCCTATCCCCTAAAATGGACACCGGCACAACAAGGCCGGTCTCCAGACTTCAACCCAAGAGAGCAAAACCTACCTAGGAAAATGATAGTCTGCTTCCTGGCCATCTTCATCTTCGTACTTTCATGCTTGGATGCTTTGCGATTTCCGTCACCGCCGCCGTCGGGAGTTCCCACCGATTTCCTCAGGACCAGGATCATGGCCCGGCACATGAAGGCCACGCCGGCCAAAACCACCATGTAGACCACAAAGGCCACAAAGATGCTGACCCGGTACATCAACCAGCGCTCCCTCAGATTGGTGCAGAAGGTGAGATTCTGGACCGGCTGGTCGGCAGAGACGGGTATGTGGCCCTGCGTCCCCGTGGCCACCAGCAGCGGCAGCGCCACCAGAACCGACACCAGCCAGGCCAAGGCCACCAATCCCGACGTACGCCGCCCGCCCAGGGTTCTGAATCGGAACGGGTGGCAGATGGCCACGTAGCGCTCAAAGCTAAGCGTGGCTACGTTGAGGATGGTGGCGTAGCTGCACGCCTCGAACACAAAGTTGTAGACCTTGCAGGCGGCGTCGCCCCCGGACGCCGAGGTGAACGGGAACCAGATGGCGCTGTAAAGCTCGACGGGCATCCCCACCAGCAGAACCAGAAGGTCCGAACACGCCAGGCTCACCATGTGGTCCGTCACGTTCCGCTGAAGGTAGCCGTTATGCCGGAGGACGCGCGTGACCCGGATGGTGACGGAGTTGCCCACGATGCCCGTCACCAGGATGAAGCTGTACAAGATCGTCAGGAAGACTTTGACGCCGCCGTTGGGTTCCAGCTGCTTCCAGTCTTTCTCCTCGGGTGTCTCCTTGTCCATGTTGCCGTCCATCGTCACGTCTCGCTTTCTATGTGGAGAACCAAAAGGGTTCCAAGGAGTTCTCGATGAATTTGCCTGAATCTGAATTCAAGGGAGATCCAATCCGGAAGTTGTCCTTCCAAAGACCTGCGATTGAGTTGAAGGTGAGTAAGCCCTACGCCTCTCGCCAAAAGTCTGCTGGCGTAAAGACTCGCGATTGTCAACAGGCATGGATGTCACTATGAAAGGCCGCTTAGTACCTCTGCCATTGACTGGCGACCAGTCCAAGTGATGTGGGTGTGCCCCGCTTCTTTTGCCAAAAGTCAACTTCGCTCAACTTGTCCAGTTGTTGTCTTCTCTTTTGCCAAAAGCGAAGCCTCCAAATTGTGTCTGAATTTGACAAACGGATGGATGTCCTGCCATTGACCTGCGACCAGTCCAACTTTGGGGATAGGCTCCAAGACATCCACAATATCGGCGCAAAAGTCCACTGCCCGACAGTCAGATCAGGAGAGCCGAGTTACGGACAGAATCATCCGCGATGTCAGGACAAGAACGTCCAGAAGATCTTGACAACTTCCAGCGGCGTCCAGTCTTTCTCATCAGCTATCTCCTTTTTCATGCCGGTTTGGATTTTGCTCATATCGATTGCGTCTTATCAGCTCTTGGGTGCAGTCGCTGTGATTAGAAGCAGGACCCAAAGGTTGGACGCGTTCAGCCGACGTGAATCCCAACACCGCAGATTTCAACTGGTCTCCAGGCAGCCCCAAAAAGAGTCCTCAACACGTCCCTGTTCAAAGTCGGGGACTTCACTCTGTCCATGAAAAAGACCTTTTCAAACAGCGGGCTGCGCTTAGACAAAAAACGTCCTGGTCCCTCCCACCGAGTTAAACATTAAACACCAGGACAGAAGTTTGCTCTCCTTTCTTATCATTAGCACTAATGGGGGTGTGTGTGTGTGGGAGGGGGGGGGGGGGGGGGCGCTTGTCATTTAGCGCTGGATTTCTACGTGCAGTCGGTCGCTGCATCCGCAAAGCATTCGCAGGCTTCACTTTCCACATGATTCCTTTTGTTTATTCATCAAATGGATTCCATTTCTTCATCAAAAATGCAAAAAGCCTCTGAAAGTGAAGCGCTGCGAGTACTTTCTGGATGCAATGTTGCATTTCAGGAAAGTGAGGTCAGAGTTTTGTGAGCAGGAAATGTCCAATGGAACGTCACGACGTCAGCGTGAAAAATATCGACCTCAACAAGTATTAGCTGCTCGCCAGCCAGGGTTAATCCTTCGCCTTCCGGGCTGCAAATCAAACGGACTGAAAGTTTCAAAGTTCAAGATGATTTGTTCACATTTTGGCTAAACATTGCTCGCCTTCTTTAAAAAAAATAATTTTTTTTTCATTTTGCAAATTTGATATATTATTTATTATTATTGCAATAGTCTTCATTTAAATGGTACTTTTACATTTATCTTGGCATACCTTTGGTGGATTTACTGTACGGTAGTCTTATTTTAAGCAGTGCAACGTTTGTGCCTGCCGTTTGTTTGAGGTCGTAAGCAGACAAATTCCACTGAAATGAAATTGGCCCACGTTAGCCATTTTTTACTTTGAATTTCTCCATTATTTTTGCTCACATAATCCAATATAAAAGTCAACGTATGACCATGAGAGACAGCAATTTCAAAAAGATGCCTTTAATAGTCTCAAGAACCCAGAAAGGAGAATCTGTCAAATGAAAAAGAGCTTCATGGACAAGGAGATCATCAAAAGTAAACGATTGACATTTAAAAGTCGCACAAATGATTCATTTTTTTTTCAACAATCAAGACAAAGTACCTGAGACGAGAAACAAAACAAGTGAATAAAGATAACATCCTTTTCTTTGTTGTGCAGTTCACACCAAGTCAACAATAAAAGCCATCGGAAGCGAAAGCAAACAAGACTTCCGGCATGCAAACATCGGATCAAAACAACCGACGCTGGTTTGTTTGTTTTTAAAGTGCTGAACTCGTTCACGTACTAAAGCTGGCAAGTTTTGGCGTTCTCCAGTTAGCCAGCACAATAACGGCAACACCCGACACCTTCAAATATTTGCTTCTTCTCCTTACCGGGAAATAACAAGCTCGAAATTCACGGAAGAAGGAAAAAAAAAAAAAAAGATTTGGCTCGTTGTGGAAATCATAAATTACAGCGACACAGAAAAGTGTAGTGGCCGGCTGGACCGTACGTCAGCTAAAATACTTCACGCGTGACCGCCGTATAGCTTATAATGGAAGCGGGACAAACAGTTCATAATCTCAACACGCCTGTTAGGGAGCGGGTCAAATTGACCCATTTAAAAGGTCATGAAATACAAGTTCAAAGTCGTTTTTCAATGTGAAACTTCTTAGAAACAATCATGTTTGTTGATTCGTTTCCATTTCAGACTTTTTGGCCTCATTGAACGCAGCCCGGGTCAAATTGACCCGGCCGGGAACATGATTAAATTGGAAGCATTTTGCAACAAATCATTGAGAGGAAATGAAATAAAGGTGGATCGCAATTGAATATAAAATTCGATTTTTTGTGTGTGTGTGTCTTCAAATACTTTTTGGATCGGTAAAGATGCCTTGGGTCAAAATGACCCATGATCCATTATTGCTATTCCTGAGAAATGAACCTGACAGGAGTGTTAAACATTCCAATGAGATGTAATGAGCCCATTGCTGACTGAAATGGATCGTCGTGGACTTAATAATTCTTAATAAATTCATTTTGGCCGTTAATCAACACACTGCGGATCAAATTGACCCAAGAACAAGATTGCTTTTCCTGGTACCGCGTCCCCCTCCAACAAATTGCTGTGTTGCGATTGTGAGCAGTTTGACAGCTGGTACCAGAAAGACTTTTTCATTTCTAAAATGGATCAATTTAACCTGGAGCATTTTAATGATCTAACAAAACATCAGAAACAAAACAACAAATCAACAACATATCTACTTACTAACTAACCATCTGTGGTTAATGTTTATTGCACTTACGAAAGCTCAGCAGATCTTTTATCCTGAAACACAAACAAACCCTAATTGTGTTGTTTTCTCTCTCTCTTTTTTTACTTGAAAATGGGTCAATTTGACCCGGAGTGCTCATTAAATGAATGTGAAAACCAAGAAACATTTGTCAGTTGTATGTGTTGACGACACGGATTACGATAAGCAGAAGTTTAGTAGCAAAAGGCTACAAAATGGGTCAATCTGACCCGCAATAGTGTTGCGATCTACTTTCAAACTGATGGTGTAAACAAAAGGCAAACAAAAGAACAAGTGCAAAATGTGTAAGAATGCGCAATAACAGACTCATCTGTCGGAGCGCCGGTCAACTTTAAACGTACGTCTTCATTTGGTCGCGCATCATCGTCATCTTCATCGTCATCATCATCATCATAATGATTGGTCATGTCCAGCACCTTTAAGTTGCGGTCAGTTTGTATCCACATGATGGGAAAAAAAAAAAATCGAACATCTCCGTCACGCTGAAGCAAGCGGAGCGTTCAAATAGGAGGCACGTGGTGGCTCGTTGTCTCGGGCTGCTAGCAGATGTTTGACACCTGGAAAAACAACACGGGTCAATCAGGAATTGCTGGTTGACTTGCTCACGCCAAACCTACGGAAAGAAAACTCAAATGCACGTTATTTCGTACAAAAAAAAAATCAAAATCATAATCATAGGACGGCTGGAGGAGCCATGCTGGAAATTGAACCGAGAGTCGGACATTTTGTGTTGAAGCAGCCATTTTGTTGGTCGACACAAAATTGGGCGGACGCGTCCATCATAACCAGACGCGTGGAAAAGTCTCGACCACTCGTACCCAAAATTCAAGAGGAAGTCGTTGGCGGGTAAATTGCAGGGCACATGATGTACTTTGTTACAAATTTAGAAAGAAATTCAGGAAAAAAAACAAAACGAGGCACGATAAGAAGATCTGGTCAAAATGGAATCTGACATTTGGAACATTTTGCTTGAAGCCGCCATTTTGTGTGAATTCCTGCGCTTCAGTGAGGCTTTTGTCCAAACTGGACGCAGAATTGTGATGCTTTTTTGCCAACAGCGTCTAATGCGTATTGAACATCAAGTCCAAATGTGATGACGATCATTTGGAGGATTTGCCACGAAAAACACTTTCTGGCCTGGACTTGAATTGTGACTTGTTCTCTGGTTTTCATCAACGCAAGCCAGTTAACAAATGTTGATACAAAGACAAGCTGACTCAGGACTTTCCCAGCATCGCCACTTCACATGACGGAAATCGAAATAGTTCGGCGATGATGGGAATGTCAGCCGAGCCGTTATCAGCGCGTTTGTCTTTGAACAAGCGCGCGTGCGTCTCGTCACACGGCGCCGTGTTTGGACGTGCGCTGGCCAGGAAGGAGGACGGATGATGACGCTCGTGTACACAGGAGACGGACGGTTAGGGAGTGTTTGTCAGGAAGTGCTTGCAGACCAGTCAGCATGTCAGACCCCCCCCCCCCCCCCCCCAAAAAAAAAAAAAAGACTTACTTGAAAGGACATCATGAGCAAAAGCTTCCTTGGTTGAGCGAGACGGTGTGTAAAGGTATAAGGCTTTCACACAGCTCGTTGTCCTCGGGGAGTCTTGGGATGGAAGGACAAGGGCTGTCAGTCCTCAACTACAGACACTCAACATCATTAGTGAAATTCAGATTAATATAATAAGTGATGAGTTTTAAATGCACTTGAAAGGATCTTTGTGCAGTTTGTCACTTGTTTTGTTTTTTTTTACTCGCGACTGCCACCGCAGGCCCAAAGTGGAACTGCAGCATCTCTGTCAGACTCATTCATCGCTCCTGCGAGTTCGTGCTCGATTTTCGAGCGAGCCACAGTTGACAAACGAACGCATGACTTCAAATGAGGCAAGAAAAAGAAGGTGATCATCTTCATGGAATCATGAGAGGTAGTGCACTAAATATCAATTGAAATAATGAGTAATGGAGTTAATGAGATCAAAACAATGTGAGAACCCCCCTCCCCCCCCATTTCTGACACTTTAGGATGATTAAAGCGCCCGGGAAGATGATTGCTGTTCCCGAGAAGCAAACGCTACATGAGGGTTAATAATGTGCTCGGAAATCAGCATTATTGAACATAAAAACGTCATTATTTATTTGTGAGCAAATTGAATTTGTGATGAAAAAGGAGCGTACCTCTGAATGCGATGTCTTCTAAAAACAAAGGCGTACAGTCGCCTCAGGCCCACCATGACCGGGTCCCAGTTGTTGTAGTGGCATAAAAGTGTGGCGATGAAGAAGGAGAGGAAGACGGGCACCGCCCCGGCGAAAAACATCCACGAGAAACGCGCCTGCAGCACGCAAGGAAAAGGAAGATGCTGTGTCAAAGGTCAGATGCATTTTTTTTTTAAGAAAATATTATTCTATCCAAAAATCTTGAGTTGCTAAATGTAAATTTGAACTGCATCGCAACTGCAATATGGAACTCGCCCCCCCCCACACAAATATCGAAGTTTCATTTTTGTTGTTAACAGGTGGCAGTAGCGATTCGAAATGGAAAATGAGGCTTACAATTGTCAAAACGTCCTATTTTGAGTGCTGAAACCTGTCGCATGTACGTAACGGACCTTCTGCATGTAAATATCGGCCAAAATGGAGAGCGGTATGGTGAGACTCAGCGCCAGGGTCCCGATGAGCGACGACGTGAGGAAGCAGCCCCTGTGGAGGCAAAACCCACAACAAACCCCACAACAAACCCCACAACAAACCCCACCCGGTCAATCGTCAGACGTCCCCGCGTGTTCGCAAATGAGCCGCGCCGCGCTCGGCCCGCACCAGAGCCACAGGAACTCCGAGAGGACGGTCCCGATGAGGCCGTTGACCAGGATGTACGTCCACACCAGCTGGCCGGGAAGCTCGAAGGCCTCGAAGCCCGTGTAGTGAAGCAGGAGGAAGCCCGGCCACAGCAGCAGCAGGTTGAACAGACCCACGAACCCTGACGCGCACAAAGACAGCGCACAGCGTCTCGCAAGAGGACTCGGGTCATCGGCGGAGGATCGGGATCTCACCGAAGAACATGGGAATGTCCAGCTTGTCCTCCCGATCCACCCGTCGCTTGATCATCACGATGTAGATGGCGTACAAAACGGCGCCGGCCAGCGACCACAAGGAACCTGCGGCCACAGCGCACGCCACATGACGCAATCCGTCGCTGCCGTGAAAGCAAGGTTTGCTGTGGCCGTATTTACCGATGGTGCCGTTGTCGTCGGGCCGCTCCATGCTGGAGAGGCTCACCAGGGCGACGCCTCCCATACTGGACACAAGAGGAAGACCTTGACCTTTTACCTGCCATATTTCAAAACGCGCGCACGCTGTCGTGTTCTGGAACCAGCGACATAGCAAAGCCACCGAAACAATCAAAGATTTGCTCTCGAGTAAACGTGCCACTCGATATTTCTTTTTGATAAACCATTTTAGATGTTTTTTGGTGTGCACAAAAGTAAATATTGGTACATTTCTGTCGTCCTCCATGAAAGCGGCCTGATGATCTTTTTCTTTGTACCAAAATAAAACAATGCTTTTACTTTCAAAAACAAAGATCAACATTTTTTGCCAATTTCCTCACACAATCACATTTGTTTGTGCACTCCCAATTTGAAGTAGCATCTTGTTTTTGACAAAATAAAATAAAAAGTGATGCACGCTAATGCTATTTTCAACCGATACCGATAAACCAATAATACTTTTTTGAAAGTGCCAATGTCGATAACCGATAAGTAAGCTTGTAATTGAACTTGAATAGAAATATACTTTGGAGTGCTGCTATAAATCTAACGTGTACAAATATAGGGTTAATAATAACAACATTTCAATTTCAAGCCTTTAACTACTTCTTTCCTAATCCCGTTAACTCTGTTCTTGGTTGTCATGGGAAGGAAAGTTGTACTGAAAATGGACCCCACAGTAGAGGGGGCGGGTTGAACCGAACGGTGACTACATGAGCTTGTGTTGGCTTGTTTTCAAATGTTATCACTTTTTTTGTTTTACATTTGAAAACAAGCCAACACAATACAGCCCATAGAAAGCGGCAAAGTTAGTAAGTACTATTTGTACATGTAGGAGATTGCGACATTCTCACCTCAGCGCCACTGCCAACAACTTGGACAAAGTGAAGCGGTCGCTGCTGTTGCTGGGAAATATAGCAGCCAAGATGAGCGTGAACAAACCTACGGACAGACAGGAAGTGAGTGGACAAACCTACGGACAAACAGGAAGTGAGTGGAAACGAGCAGCAGACGGGACGACGCGCGTCGTGCTGACGTCACCTGACGTGGATGACAGAATGTTGACGATGGCCACTTGTGTGTCGGACAGCGCTTCCTGATAGGACAGGTTGGCCAGGAACCACTGGAGAGGAAAAGCCCATTTCAAACCGTTGGCATAGAAAAAGGAGACTTTTGTATTTATTTCACAATTTCAAACAGGTCCCTGGTGATTTAAAAAAAAAAAAAAAACTTTTTTAAGTGTCTCGCAACAAATCTAGTCAAACGTAACCGTCTTCAAAATTCTATGTAAGACGATCAGGGTCAGTGAAGAGATTTTTTTTTGTTGTTGCCTGCCAGGATTCTCACTTTATTCTCAGAATTCTGACTTTATTACCGCTACGGTTATGCTCACTTTAAAGTCAGAATTCTGACTTGAAACTTTTCTTTCTCTCTCTTCACTGGCCCCAAACCTCTTCCGTAAAATTGAGAACGACTTGCTCACAGACAAGATTTGTGTCCCGGGCAGCAAAGATGGGTGATTTGAATGTCACACTTTGTTGTCATAAAAGCATCAGCAGCGACTTTGACGCGATGCGGACGCACCACAAAGCAGAAAAAGAAGCTGATCTTGGCCACGTCGGTGATGGTCAGCTTGCCCACCGTGCGCAACATGGCCTCGTGGTCCTTGGCGGCCGGGTAGGACATGCGGGACAGTTTGGCCTCCAGGGCTTGCGTGGAGGGCAGCTGACGCACCTCCATGATGTTGCTGAAACGCACCCGCTGCTTCTTTGAAGCCGCTGGGACGAAAGCGGCAAAACGGAAATGCCGGTCAATTCGCACGCGGAAGCCGACCGAACGCAAAAATCAACGGCGGCCACTCACAAGATTGACAGTCGGTGTCGATTAAACAGTTGGCGAGGTCGGCGGGTACGTCCTGAAACTTGACGGGGACGTACAGCGGTTCACTCTGCATGGAAAGTCAAACGGATTGGTCGCAGCAGTCAACCTCCAACTGGGCCAAATGGACTCATTGAAACATCTACTTTCGTGTCATTTTTTCTTTGCTACGTCAAAAACCTTCCTGGCACAATACGACCCGCTGCGTGTTTACAGATTTGAGGTCTTTGTGAATTTGAAAAGAATAGAATCGAAACCAGCCTTTAATGCCAGCAGAGCAAGTTTGACATTTATAAGTTTGTTTCGACATTTACCCTTTAAAGCGAGTCCATTTGACCCGCAACATACCAATATATTTTTTATTATGTCTAGATAATGTATTAAGCATCTCATTAGACATGGAGCATTTTGTGGAATGTTCCTGTGGCAAAAGAAAGCCTGTTGACGTGATGTTTTGGGAGAAGCTTGCATTTGATGAGCCTCCTCTCACCGGATGTTGTCGGTCAAACTGAGACGCTTCAATAATCGACAAAGAATGCTTGAAAAAAGCGCATACAAATTCTTCCAGCTCTCCATTTTTGATTGGAATCGACCCCAGCTGACTGTGAGATAGGCAGAATTGCCGGTCAATCGCAAGGCGTATTCAGATAGACAATTCATAATCACGCCTATGGACAAGCAAACATGCAAAGGCTCGACATGCGGCCCGCTCTTTTTTTTTTTCTTTTTTTTTTCTTTTCTTTTTTTTTTAAACGAGCAAAGATCTGAAATGACGCAATAAGTCACACTGCCGCAAGTTGTGGTGCGCCAAAACAAACAAACACAATTGACAAAACACATTCTCGTTCCAACGCAAGCGCACCTGGCAACGTCATTTACATTTGTAGAAGTTGGAGAAATATGACACAACAACTTCCCAATGAATACGTACCAAGCAGTTGTTGACGGCGGCGTCGTTGGTGCAGGGAGCAAAGTAGGCTTCGGCATCAGCAAACTGGACACATTCAAAATACGCTGTCACCGTTTCACTAGACACAATTCATCTTAAGTGTACCGTAGCATACTCTGATGTTCAATTTCAACCGTGTTTCCTAACATTGATGACTGCGTGCAAATGCCAAAAGGGGAATTTCAAGACAGATATTTCTGTAACGTGCAAGTGCATGCATTTGTTTGCCCATTCACAATCTCATGTCATTTTTTGCGAGCTAATTGATCGTATTGATGAACCTCATGTGAAGGCGCTTTGTTTGTATTGAATAATTGAACTAGTGACGTAAAATGAGATTGTGTACGTACTCGATGCATGGTGTTGATGCTTTATGATCCTCTGGCTTTTAAGTGCATTGCAACACAAACCCGCCCGTTATTTGCGGCTTTTCACTATTGGTGGCGGAGCTCGGTCCGTCTTTCCCGCCAATAGCGAGGATTGTTTGTACTTACAAGTGAAGCGTGTCGGCGTTTGAGCGAGCCGGTACATTGCTGCCTCCAGGGCCGCCACAGCAGGAACCCCAGCAAGTAGAGCACAAACATGGACGTCTTGGTGAAGGTGCTGAAGAAGGGCTTGTTGTACTCCTGCCGCCTGAAAATGTACTGCAACAGGGAGTTCATGGTCAAAAGAGTTTGAATTGTTGCATCTGAACACTGCCTGACTTTTTGCTTCTGACATGATAGCATTTCTGTGCAATCCGATGGTTGCCTGAAAATGGCAGATCTTCACCCAGACTTGCTGTCAGGTCACGGGTGGAGAAACTCCGTTTGGGGGCAGTATTATGTATATTAGCAAGCTTGTGCAGTCCCAGTTGACCTTTTATGTTCGTAATATGTCTTCTTGAAAGTCAAATGGAGCTTTGGCTATCATAAAGTGGCGAACGCGGCCCTTACTGATGTCAGCTCGGAGGAGGCCACCCAGATGACGTCCACCAGCAGAAGGATGACCACCCCCAGGGCCATCCGCCTCCGCTGGGCTGCAGCCGAGCTACCCGGGGAGCCCATCCGGTTCATGATGAACATGCACTCCATCGCTACACTGTTAAGACAATAGGGAACATCATGGAGCCACTGTAAATGCTTTATTATTTAGCTACAGACGACTTTATGACAAAGCCTGTCGATGACAACGCGTAGTGAAATACTGTTTAGAGGAAATGCATGCAGTAAACTAACTGGCAGCAATTTAGCAGCGCAGTCGTGTTGTAAACAAGCTTCGACAGTTGATCACAGCTGTTGACGAGCGCTACAAGAAAACCAAAACAAGTCAAGCTTGTTGTAGCTCACGTTGAACGACGACGCCTCCTTTTCAGCCACGATGGGGGGAAGCAAATATTGATTCACCGGAAAGTAAAACAAAAACAAAAAAAAAGTCCCGTGCCGCTTGGTTCGTTAAAACTAAAGTTTGGATATCTCAGAATCCCTTCCTTGGGTGATTATCGCCGCCATTGTTTTTATTATTTTTTTTACGAGTAATGTGTCAAGGTAACCAATAGCAGTGAGATACGACTTCCGGGATCCGCCTTCAAGATCAAATACATTTTGAACTTTTTTCCGGCAAGGTCAAGAAAAAGCGTTGCTGTATTTGAAAAAGGAATTTAGTCGACACAGACCGTTCGTTTTAACTATAGCTAATCGGGTTTAATAATGTAAGTTATATACAAAAAATAGAGCATGCAAAGGAAGTACTACTGTACTCGTGTAAGGTTGAGGGAACGTAATAAATAATGTGTCCTCCTGGGGGCAGCGTTGCCGCGCGTATTCACGTTTTTATCAACACACAGAAGAAGAGGAAAAACGCCGCTACAGGACTCTGACTGCTTCAGTTTATTCACGGATAACTAAGCTTTGTTTTCATTTGAATTAAGGTATTTTAAATATATCAAAGCGCGTTATATGTGTCGGCATGAGCTAGTGAATGTGTTATTTAGGGTTCCACAGCTATCACACTGTTCTGACTAACTATCGCGAGGTATGATAAGTGGTTAGCATGGCGCTAGTTAGCACGTTAGCAGTAAGCAATGTATTAAATTTGTGTCCATTGTCACTTCGTGGGTGTCATAATTTTATGCACGGTTGCATTTAACGCTGATTTTATGTTTATGTAATCAGAATTGGGGATGTGGTGTTATACACATAGTAAGTAAAGAAAGTGGAACGGCATCATGGAGTTCTCCGAACAAGACGGAGAGACAGTCAATGTCATAGACATGACCACCAGTGAAAAGGTAAATATGAGACTAGGGAATCAATTTAATAATGCTCAAATGTAGCCTGAACATGTAATAAACTGCATGTCTGCCTTCAGGTGGTGGATCTTTTGAATCAAGCTGCCTTGATACACACAGATGCAAAGTTGGCTATGCTCAAACAGGTCTGTACTTTCCTGAACATGGACATTTACTGTTACTAGTATTTCCCTTTGAAAGAATGCAGTTAACAATGCGTTAAAACACACCTCAGGATCCTCCATGACACAATATACAAAGGATAAAGAATTACAGCACCTAACGTCCACTTGTCATTCTGTGGTTGAAATCAGGTGGATCTGTCTCATTCGAATACAGAATGCCGGTATGCTTTCAGAAGAAGAACAATTTAGAAGAATCATCTTTATTTGTCATGTACACACATGCACATAATTTGACGCCAAATTTATCAACTTTTCTGAGCCTTCTACTGTGTGCACTGGACCCCCACATACTCACAGTTCGCCACCCGCGAATTCAGCTGTTCGTGAATTTCTAACAAATGTTTCTAATACCAATAGAAGATTTGAATGTGTTGGGGAGCAAACCCCCAAATATATCTTTTTTTTTATTGACCTTTATTTCATTTTCCAGGTCCAGGAGCTTATTATCAACAAGGATCCGTCTCTCCTTGACAATTTCCTGGACGTAAGGGCACACAAGAGCATGCATCTGATCACGATTGCAATGTGAAATTGTCTTCCTTTTTTTTCTCCCTGCAGGAGATGATCGCCTTTCAAACAGATAAATCTATCGAAGTGAGAAAGTTTGTCATTGGCTTCATCGAGGAAGCATGGTGGGTGCTTGTATTGCAGTCACAGCATGGTCAAATAAATTGTTTTGCAGTATAAGTCACATGTTTGTTTGTTTTTTAATCTTCCCAGCAAACGTGACAACGAGCTGCTCCTCAGGCTAATTGCAAACTTGAACATGCTCCTCAAGGACGACAGCGTCAACGTGGTGAAGAAAGCCATTCTCACACTCACGCAGATGTACAAGATTACTCTACAGGTACTTTTTCTAGACATCTGTGGAACGTCTAACCTAGTGAAAATGTTTGCATTATAAAGGTGCACCAATTAATCAACTATGATTAATTCAAATAAGACATTTGCCAACATCTGAATTGACTTTGGAAAAGATTGATCCAAATTTTCTGACTGATGTTACGGACCAAACCAATAACCTGAATTATAATCAATTTATTTTTGCTCATTTTCTCCACAAAGTTTTTTGTTTTAAATAAAGGATGCAAAATAAAGATATATTTTACTTCAGTTGATCGCTTAACACGAATAATGCTCAAGGGCTCACGGTAGCAGGCATCGACGTAAATGTTTGCCTCACTATTAGGAACGGATGCAAAGTAACCTGCTTCATCTTGCGCCTTTCATTCCCGCCAGTGGCTGGTGCGAGCCAAAGTCGTGTCGGACATGCAGGAGGCCTGCTGGGACATGGTGACGCAGATGAAAGGCGACGTCCTGGCACTGCTGGACTCGGAGAACGACGGCGTGCGCACCCATGCCATCAAATTTACAGAGTCGCTCATCGTCACACTGTCGCCTCGCGTGGCCGACTCGGACGTGCCCAAGCGGCAAGAGAGCGATATCAGCTTGGACAAAGTACCCAAAGACCACACGTACATTCGCTACGGTATGAATACGAGAATACAGCTGCACGACTTCCAGTTTGTGTGTGAGGACTTTTTTTTTTTCTCCAATCACATGCCAGCCTGTGTGTGTTGTTTGTCATCTCATCTGTCCAGGTACCTTAACAATCAATATTGCTGGCCCATGTAACTTTGGGACTATATTAGCAAAGGGACTGTTTCTTTAACAATGCTATCTGACTGCTGTCCTGTATTCTTAATCTAAAAAAAGCAAATCAAGTATCCGCATTTTCCTCCACAGATGTTTTGTGTGATGAGGGGAAGTTGGCTCTGGACAAGCTGCTGAAGTTTATGGTGCATCCTGCCATTTCCAGCATCAACTTGACCACTGCGCTGGGTTCTCTTGCCACCATCGCTCGCCAGAGGCCCATATTTATGTCCAAGGTGGTGCAGGCGTACGAGACCTTACACGGTGAGTCAGGATAAACGGGTGAACTCTTCCGTACTATGAAAAGCAACTTTTTGTCCCCCCCCCCCCAATCCAGCGAATCTTCCGCCCACCTTGGCCAAGTCGCAGGTGAGCAGCGTGCGAAAAAATCTCAAGCTGCACCTGGTGGCCGTGCTCAAGCATCCGTGCAGTCTGGAGTTCCAGGGCCAGATCAGCACGTTGCTTCTGGACCTGGGCATGCCCCAGAGCGAGATCACGCGCTCCACGCCGGTGCTGAGGGAGCAGCGCAAGAGGCCGCGGCACGAGCAGTATACGGAGGGGAAGAAGGTCAAGATGGGTGAGTGCCTATTTGCAAGTAGAGCTGATGATTAGCGGCCGTTGCGGCTCAATGCACTGAGATAATTAGATGCGTGGCCACATCAGCCAGACAGTAACGATTGCTTTTGGAGCAAGTGGTTGTGCAAAGTGAGCCTCTCGGTTGTCTTGTGCCTTGCGCTCCTGACTTTGGTTCTGCTGTGCGCGCAGAGCAAACCCTAATTGAAGACGATGAGGACAAGGAGGAGCCGGCCCCTCTTTCAGCCCCCAAGCCAGCTCCGGTCCCGGTGGCGCAGTCCGCTATTGACCTTACTGCCGACTTCCTGCGCCCGCTCCTCAATGCCGACAACGTCGCCAATCTGGTAAGCGAGTGACGGCGCCCCTCTTGGTGCTGCTGGCTTCTCGCACGTGCTAAAGCTGAAAGCGTGTTGCTTGTGCAGGTGCTGATCAGCATGGTGTATCTGCCCGACACCATGCCGGCATCCTTCCAGGCCACGTACACGCCCGTGGAGTCAGCTGGCACTGATGCCCAAATCAAACATTTGGCCCGGCTGATGGCCACGCAGATGACTGCGGCTGGGATCGGTCCAGGTTAGTCAAGCGCACTTTTAAACCTCGCTTGAAAATGTGTCATAAACATTACATGCATGTAGGATTAAAGTTAAGAAAACATTTGAGTATTTGATTTTTCGGGGAAATTTGTTTAAATCTCTGATATTATAATTCACCAGCATTGATCATTTTCCCAGTGGAGCATAATAAAAAGAAAAGGACTTTTGGAGGTTGTTTCCCATATTTAACTCATTCGCTCAAAACCATTTTCACTGAAGCAACCCCCTTCACTCCCGGCTGTTTAACTGGATTTGGACTGATTGCGCAAGGCCCACAGAATATTGTGTTCTATTGCTATAAGAACATGGAACCTACCAAAAGAAAGATTAGAGTCTATGCTTTTATCTGTTTCCATTTGCAGCAATTAGCATTAGAATACAGCTAACATTCATCATTATTCACAAATCTGTTGAAAACAGTGGTGAAAAGAGCTTTTTTCCCGACATGGCCCTGGTTGATCTCTTATACTCTGCTGCCACCTGCTGGCCGTTTTTTGTAATAACTACCATTGCTTCCTCTTCAGGTCAGAGGCTGCATCAAAGCCTTCTGTATGCTTGAGGATAGAAAAACATAAAATAACGTATAAATACGTTTTTGGGACCATGACAATATTTAAACTGGAACGTTTTAATACGTTTTGGGGAGCAAATGAGTTAAAGTCCTAGGGAATAAATGTTTGGGCTGAAATGATAAGGAATGAGTAGGTAGGCCCCTTTTGATAAGGGATGGCTGGTGCCGACGTTCAGCATTTTGGCCAATATGGGCGTCTGATTAACTGTCCTGCCAACAACTAATCATTCTGATTAAAACGGGGAAGTCATGGTGTTGATGATGAGATGTAAATGGTGTTTATTGACAAGATGTTTCCCGTTTTGGACACTTTTGTGTAATGGATTGCAATTTTCAAGGAAGGAAATACAAGGATGCTGTTTTTGTTGCACGCCATACAGGCCTCGAGCAATGCAAAGCCAGAGAGAACGAGGCGGACAAAGAGGACGGCAACGAAGACGACGCAGACAGCAAGGATTTGCTCATCAAGCGCAAAGTCCCCGTGATGGTGGGCCAGGCCATCTCCGTGGTGGGCTACTCGGAAAAAGAAAAGACGCCCAACCCCGCCGCTGTCAAAAGGCTTCCCGAGCCCATCCTGCCGTCGGCGCAAACCAAGTCAGATCTGCCAGCAACAACAAATGGGCAGCAAATGCACGATGAGCTCGTCTGGACTGTCGTCTTTCTTTCTTGAGCAGACTGGCGGGCCTGAGCGGGAGGAAGAAAGTCTTCAGGCTGTCGGACGTGATCAAGCCTTTATCCGACACGCAGATTGAGCAGTTAACCTCCAAGACCATCAAACGCATCCTTCATTCCGAGAAGACCATCACTCAAAGTGGCATGTCCCATGTAAGGGGTCACTTTTAATTAGTACCGCTTGATTATTATACATTATGTCTGACAAGAAAGCCCGATAGATGTCAATCGTAGTCAAAAAGTGCTGGCGGTATTCAAAGATGCAGTGATTTAACAATGTTGAAAAGGGATTAGGAATCTAAACCTTTTTTTTATTTTTTTATTGAACAGATTCCTAGTTATTTGACTTCTCTGAGTTTGCTTGTCTGACAATTCCGATTGTCAAAACAAAACATCACTTTAATAGACTTGTCTAGGCTGCTTCAAGTGCTTCGTTCATAAGTGAAACTAAATGTGTCATTTTGTTTCCATTTTCAGAAACGAAAGTTTTGTCATTTTGTAAGGCAGCAGCACCTTTATAACATGTTACGGTCAGTGACAGTACAATTTAATTAAGAACAGAACATATATTTTCATAAAACTTTTCAGGAGAAATAAAGCATTCTCGTAGAGGACAATATCCCAAAAGAAAAAATATTCGATTTTTACCAATAAGATTTTTTTCTCTCTCTTTTGTGTGTGTTTTGTCAGGTCCGAGTGAAGCTGCTGTCCAAGCTGGTGACCCAGTTTGAGGGCATCATGAAAGAGGACGTGCTGCGCTTCATTTTGGAGGACATTCGCACCCGCAGCGAGCTGGCCTTTTCGCTGCTCTACCAGGAGTACAACACTTACCTGAGCCAGCTGCCCTCGGGGCTGCTGGACAGCTACGACCAGTGTTTGTACACGCTGCTGTCCGGGCTGCAGGAGAAGCCCGAGCAGAAGGACGGGTGAGGCCCAAATAGTCTCGCTCGCTCATCTTGGGGGGAATTTAGCAACAAAAATGGCAACGTCAAATCAAACTGACTGACCAGGAAACGTTTGTTAGGAAATGGCGGAATTGACCTCAAAATGGCTGACTTCCTGTGTGTTTACAAGCACGTCTTCTGGAGATTTTCTATTCTTCTCATTTCTAGTAGCTGATTGTAAAATGGTCAGGACTGATACCTTTGACATAAGGCCAGATTTCGGCCCCATATCAATATCTGGTGTCAGTACTCAGCCATCTCTGATATTCAATTTCCACCAAATTTCATGTGGATAAGTGAAACTTTCTCAGCCCATGATAGAAATGCCGCTTAATGAAAAAGGCAAGAGTTTGCGAAGTGTCTCTGCTGAGTAACATTTGTTGTCGTGTGTCAGATTGTTCACCAAACTGGTACTGGAGGCTCCCATCATCACAGAATCCGCCCTGGAAGTAATCCGGCGTTACTGCGAGGACGAGGTACGCCAACAACAGGAAGACGACACTTGGTTTGCACGGTTGCACTCAACTCTTGCCCTTATCGTCTTGTTTTAGTCACGGGTGTATTTAGGCATGACGACGCTGAAGGAACTCATTGTCAAGCGGCCTTCCAGACAATTCCAGTACCTTCACGTGCTCCTGGATCTCAGCTCCCATGAAAAAGAAAAGGTGGGAACGTAGCTCTCAATATTTGCCTCTCTCGCTCTCAGTCAAATTGACTTCTTTTAAAGGCTAGTCGATAAATACTCAATTCAAACCCTATCACAAATGTGTCCCTCCAGTTGCATAATGTCAACATTATAATATAAAAAGTCCAATAGTCTGAGCAAATGTAGTCCTGGCTCAGTTATATACTGGGCTGCACCATTATTATTTTTCGGGCTGGCCAATTAACCAATATTGGAGCCGTTGAGAGCAAAACTATCTCTAGCATTTGAATTGCCAGCCACGGCACAATAACCGCCGCCTAAACTAATATGTATAGCGATATACCGGTACTTGTGGCTAGGTAGCCGTAGCACATACCTGGGTTCTCCCGTCTTCAGCAAGTGGTGAAATGGAGTCTTCAAATCATTAGCGAGGTGCAACGTGTCCGCTTTGCTGATTGCTCTCGTTGGGCCCTTTTCTTGTCATACGTGCGTCCGTGTGGAAACGACTCCACCGCAGTAACATAGTCAACAGGTTTTTTTTGTTTTTGCGGGAGTTTGTTTGCTGTCGTTGAGTTCCTCCCGTATGGAGTGTGTGACGCGACTGGCAGCGCGAAAGCTACGGAAGCCCATGGGGGCCAAACTAGCCGCGGCGCAACCAAAAGGGGAAAAAACATGGATGTTACGTTTTTTGTAATCGTCCACAACAAAACACTCAAATGAATCGCGAATGTGCAGACACTTGACACAAAGCAGGGTTTTTCCAACGTTGCCTAAATATTGATGAATGGTTACTAACGGTTAAATATGGAATTGATGTATTGACATGTTTTGAAGTGACTGTGGACTTTCCAGGTGCGCTCAACCGCGCTGGCCTTTCTGAAGCGCATGTACGAGAAAGATCACCTCCGAGACTACATTGAGAAGTTTGCCTTGAACTACATGCAACTCCTGGTCCACCCCAACCCCCCGTCGCTGCTCTTTGGGGCCGACAAAGACACAGGTTGCGATCCGCCGGCTCCGTGGAAGGTCATCTTGCTGTAAACTCACAGCCGTGTGCCTTTTCTTGCCGGCGCAGAGGTGGCGTCCCCCTGGACCGAAGACACGGTGCGTCAGTGTCTCTTCCTCTACTTGTCTCTGCTGCCGTTGAACCACAAGCTGGTGCACGAGCTGGCGTCCGTCTACACGGAGGCCATCGCGGACATCAAGCGCAGCGTGCTTCGAGCCATCGAGCTTCCCGTAAGTCGCTATTTCCCAAGAAGTCTTCAGACGTGTCCAGCAACATCACAAAAAGTTGCTAACTTTGCTGCTTCGTTGCTTTTTATTGCCACGTGCATGGATGCGCACGCCACTTATTGAAAAAGTGCAATTCTGTGGCTTGGTAACGAAGTGCCGTCTCCACCGGTGAAAATGCACTCCATGCTTTTACTGTCTTTATGGATGCTCACAAAAGTAGAGTAGTAGTTTTGTACTTTAGCCCCACGGAACGCGCGGCTGGAGGAGCAGCGGCTCATTGATATGCCACATGAAAGAAACGGGCTCGTAGACAAATTGTAAATTACACTTGTGACGACTTTGATGATGATAATAATGGTAGAAAACGCTCATGATTTCTCTTTGAACGGCGTTCCGACAGATCCGAGGAATGGGCATGAACTCTCCCGAGCTTCTGCTTCTAGTTGAGAATTGCCCGAAGGGTGCGGAGACGCTCGTCACCCGCTGTCTGCACATTTTGACGGATAAAGGTAACCTCCAAGTGGAAAGTGGACAAGTAGCCTTTGATGGAGTTAGGAGTGAGGTTCAAAATGTCTTTTCCCCCACTCTGCCCCCGGTGCGCAGTGCCCCCGTCCCCAGAGCTGGTGGAGAGGGTGCGGGACCTTTACCATAAACGTGTGCCGGATGTTCGCTTCCTCATCCCAGTCATCAACGGGCTTGAAAAGGTAACAACAACATGCAAACATTTTGAAAGCAAGGGACATGTTCCATTTTCAAAATGGACGCAGGCCGTTTGTATATAGGATCAAATTAGTCACGGACGCTATGTCAAATAGTTTCTTTATAATAAAATAATAATTCAGGCTAGTGTTTTACTTGTATTTGTTCATATTCTCTTAACCAAGTATTGAACCAAATCCAAAAAAAATTCCCCAATATTTTTTTCTTGTATAATTTATATTGGTAACAAGTATATGCAATTTTTATTTTCTTTTAGTTACATTACATTACCAAACTTTAAATGTATATTTAAAATTATTTTGATTTTTCTTATTATTTTCAATACAAAATTTAACCAATAATTAAAAAATATAAATAAAACTGTTAAATATTTAAAATGACAAGAATAGATTAAACAATTATAATAAATAAAACAGTTTAATATTCATCTGAATTTCTTCAAATTACATTTTTCTTTTATTTACAATACATAAACAATGAAAAAATATATATATTGAACTTAAATGCTAAATTGTTTCTTTTGCTATATATATATATATATATTTTTTTTTTTTGTGTGTCCCAGTGGCGATCCTTTGCTCAGCTCTACAATTGATTGGAACCCCTGTTTTAGAAGAGCTGACCCAGCCAAATAGTCGTTACATTTGATCGAGATGTATTTTTAATGCACAAATGTGGGTTGTTGGCAAACGCGCAACTTTGAAGCACTCAACAACGTTCTGTTCATTTTGTTGTTGAAGAACGAAGTCGTCCAGGCGCTTCCCAAGCTGATCAAACTCAACCCTATTGTCGTCAAGGAGGTGTTCAATCGGCTCCTGGGAACACAACACAGTAAGACCTTCCAACAAAATGGAGTCATGTTAACATGGTGATCCTCCACAAGGTTAAAGGTTGCCTTTTAGCATGACACTTTTTTCCTTTTGCTTAATGACGGCTTTGTTTTCTTACAATTTCAAGTCAGTGGGTCAATTTGACGGGCAACACAAAAGGTGTCCTCGTCATTTATCTACATTATAAAAACCATTTACAAAAGAGTCAAATAAAATGTAGAGATATTTTTCAAAGGGTTCCATTTTTACATATTTTGGTCTTTATTCTTTATATTGGAGTTAGTTGAATGGTGTTCTCCCATCACCGTTCAGGTGAGGGAAGTTCGTCGGTGTCCCCTCTGACGCCAGGAGATCTGCTGATCGCGCTGCACAACATCGACTCCACCAAATGCGATATGAAGTCCATCATCAAAGGTTAGACGTTGCTTGAACCCCCGAGGACGCTCAACTTGGTGATTGAGTGCCGTGCAATTCCGGGAAAAAACGTTTTTTACCCCCCCAATCGTTAGCAACCAACCTGTGCTTCGGCGAGAAGAACGTGTACACGTCGGAGGTTCTGGCGGTGGTGATGCAGCAGCTGATGGAGCAGAACCCTCTGCCCATCCTGCTGATGAGGACCGTCATCCAGTCGCTCACCATGTACCCGCGACTCTGCGGCTTCGTCATGAACATCCTGGCCAGGCTCATCGTCAAGCAGGTCAGCATCCACTCGCACCCGTTCTCAAAAAAAAAATCATATGAGGAGGATCGCTCCAGTGCTTGCGTCTTTCGTGACTCCTCCACAATTCGTAATCAGCAGAAAGTCTTCCTTTTCCTTATTAGGCCTCACGTCACAGCTTTGGCTCAGCCGGTGATCAAACTTGGCGAGCAGAATACACGAAAGGTCACATGACGTCTGTTTGCCCCCCCGAAGGTGTGGAAGTACCCCAAGGTGTGGGAGGGCTTCGTCAAATGCTGCCAGAGAACCAAACCGCAGTCGTACAGCGTCCTCCTGCAGCTGCCTCATGCACAGCTCGCCGCCGTCTTTGAACGCTGCCCGGAGATGAGGGAACTTCTGCTGCATCACGTCCGATCCTTCACGCCGCATCAGGCAAGAGTCGATTTCACCGCAATCCTTCTTGATAACACACGCTAACACAGCCCACACCACAGGATAATCAATCACATCACGTCATGATCACTATGAATACACTCCACATGGTAATCACCCTTCAGACACCCAACATCACATGATGATCACTTTTAACACACACCACACCTCGGAATAATCACTCTTAAGATTCCCCACACCATAGAATAGTCATTTGTATTAGTCACTCTAATATGCCCCACTCCACAAGATAATTGATCTTAAAACACACCACATGATAATCACTCTTAAGACAATTTTGTATGACAGAATAATCACTCCTAGTCGTCAGTTGTAACACAACACCACAAGACAATCAGTCTTCACACACACCATAACGCAGAAATACCACTTTAAATGACTACTCTTAAGACGATCAACACCCATAATAATCACTCTTAGCAAACCTCACAGTAAAGGATAATCACTTAATGTAGCCCACACCACGGGATGATCAATCCCAATAATAACTCTAAACAATAGTCATTCTTAACACACAGTACACTACAAGATAATCTGACACACCACATGATTATCACTCTTAATGCATTCCACACCACAGCATAATCCCTTCTGATAATCACTGACTCTAAAAACACCCCACAACATGTCAATCACCCTTGACACACACCATGTGATTATCACTCTTAACACACACCAGTCGGCAGATCACAGGTCAATTAATTGTACCAAACAAGCATCACGGGATAATCACGCTTAAAAGGCCCCACACGACAGGATAATCAAACTTATGACATCACTGGATAATCACTCGTAATTATCACCCTAAAGCCACCCCACAAACTGTCTTTTGATTTGATGTAATTATATATTTTTTCTATCCGGATCCACCAGCAAGCTCACATCCCAGCATCCATCCTGGCAGTCCTGGAAGCCAACAAAAAAGACGACGCCAAAGCAGCGGAGCCCGTGAAGAAGGAGCTTCCCCGCACGGGGCGGGCTCCTGTTCTGGCGCGCCCTGGCGCGGTGCCACCCGGCGCGGTGCCACCCGGCGCGGTGCCACCCGGCACGGCCAACGAACAAGCGCCAGCGCGGCAACAGGAAGCCCGCGGCGTCACGGCCAATGTGATGGTGGCGGAGGAGGAGGAGGAGGAGGACGACGAAGAGGCCATGGAGCAGGAGCAAGCGGGTCCGGTGCAGCGTGAGGAGACTGTCAACGCCCCCTTGGAGGTAAAATCACCTGACAGGGCTAAAAAATCTGCTTTCTCAACAAATATTTCGAAAGGCCCAAAAATCCTTCAATCAACATCTCTAATAGAAATCATTCACGTCACGTGTTTGGACACATTTTTGATACTTTGCTTTGACCCGGGAATGTTTTGTTTTTGTTGTGTTCACACGTTATTACAGGTTGACTGCAACATTTGAGGGCGCGTGAAACCCTCAAACATGTTGTGTAAGCACTCAAAAGCGTAACAAACCAGAAAATGGATTGCATCATTCACGCCATTATCAAGTGTTTCATCCGTTTTGGAACAAACTTGATGATGATGATGATGATGATGATGATGATGTCTATTTGACCCGCATTGCAAAAGGAGACTTAAGTCTATTTTGATTTCCCTCAGGTGCAGTTGGCAAGAGCTGATAGAACACCTGAACATGAACCTGAAGTGGAACCGCAACCTCAAGAAGAACCCCAACCTGAACCTGAAGTGGAACTTGAACCGGAACCGGAACCTGAACCTGAAGCCGAACTTGATCCCGAACCGGAAGCTGAGCTCAAATCAGAAGTCGAGCCAGCTGAGGAACCAATGGAGGCGTCTGAAGCGGAACCTTCCCAACTCCACGAGACGCTGAAAGAGGACGAGGACGCAGATGCCGTTCAGGACGGCGGAAGCGGCTGCGAAGAAGCAGAATGAAGAGCGCTCAGAGGAGAGGAAAAAAGAAATCGACTTTTCTCCATCGTGTTTGTAATGTTCCCTCTTTTCTTTTTGTATTTGTAGAAAATTGATTTTGAGTGTCTGGAAGGCTTCCACATGCTCCTCGTATCGGTTGACAGACAATAAATAAACAAAACGACACATTGTCACGTCTGTTTCTCATTCTTGACCCCCCCTACAACATTTTGCAGTGCTGTGTGTGTGTTTTTCTCCTTGGGGGAGCCTGGGACCTTTCCATTGTATTCTATTACTGGTAATAAATAGTAGGGGGGTTGTAGTAGTGGTCGAATGATGTAGTAGTAGTCCTGTTAGTATAAAAGTAGTAAGAACTGGAGTAGTAGTAGTTCTATTGTAAACAAAGGGAGAGTTATTTTCATTGTTTTATTTTATGTCGAAATACTACTTGGAGACTAAGATGTGTCAAGCATTTCGTTTTTGTTGACTCTAATTGAAAAAATAATCAGGAAAAGATGTGCCACGAAATCAATATCAGTAACAGTATCGGCAAGAGTTCCGAATCGATACCAAACTTGCTCACGCGTGTAATCTTTTTAGTAAAGTTACGTGCATCACGTGACACTAATCCCGGAAGTAGCGCCGTCTCGCGCTGTCTGCTGCCAACACATTTGCTGTCAATCCGATGGCGTCGCTGTCGAACTTTTCTGCCACTTCAAGTCAACGTGATAGCTATTTGTTTGTTTGTTGTTAACCGGAAGTCCTACTACTAGCACTGCGTCGCCGAGCATCGATGAAGGCGGTGATCCTGGCCGCCGGCTACGGAACCAGGCTCCAGCGGGACGTGGCGGCCGACCTTAGCGGGCGCTTCGCTCACCTGGTCGGCGTCGCCAAGCCGCTGCTGCCGGTAGGCAACCGCGCGCTCATCAGCCACTGGATCCGAGCACTGGCCGCCTCCAACGGGGTCGACGACATCTACGTGGTGGTGAGTACAACGGAATGGACTTTGCTCACCTGAGATGGCGGCCGCTGTTTGCGTGAAGCCAGAGAGAGAATGCCTATTTCGGGCTAAATGGCTCGACGTTTTCACGTGTCCGTCGGTGGAGCTGTTGTTCAAATGTTGACTTGTCTTGCCTTGACAGACCAACGCTCTTTACTTGTCTGCCTTTGAAGAATGGGCCGCACACTTCCCAAACGTCAAGATTGTCTGCGACCAAACCACAAGCAATGACGTAAATACAATGCATTTATGTATTTTTACACCCGACAACAGCATACATATGGAAAATTGACTCTTTTTTTTCTTGCTTTCTTTCTTTTTTAATGATGACGGCATGCAACCCACACGTGTAAAAATACAAACAAATCTCATCTCCTGCTTTGGCCACAAAAAGTCAACACTCACATTTTTTGCCTGTCACTTTTTTGGGGGAAAGATGTATTTCCATATTTGTCATTTGAGTGGTTTTAAGTTATTTGGCTGCAGTGAAATGTGGCGCTTTGTGGGTGATTAATTCGGCAATGACTTCTGGATGTGTTGTGCGCGTGTTTTCCCGCAGAAACTGTTTATTTGTTTATGAAAACTCGAATGATTTGGATTTTAATGACATATCTGGCCATAATTGAGATTCTATTCTGCCATCATCTTGTTTTGAAAAGTTGGATCTTTGTCAATATAATATGCCTGACAGAAAAGAAACAAACTAGGATAAAAAAAAAGTACACTGCAACAGTGATCCAAGTCCAAATGAACATATGTGAAATTGATCATTATTTTTAATGAATCAATGAATGAATCATTTCCTGATCAATCAGGGAAAGTGCAGAGTGTTTTAGATTAGTATTCATCTGATGATACCTTTTATTCATTTTTTTCAAAAATGGAGTTAGCCTGCTCTAGTTGTCAGTGGCTTCCTTCTTCCTGTTTTTGTTTTGTTTTTGAACCGACCAGGACCGTCTCGGCGCCGTGGCCTGCCTGCAGCTGGCGGTGAAGCACTTCCACATCCAGGATCACGTCCTCGTGATTGGAGGGTGAGCGTGCAGCATAAATGGCCAACATTTTGCCAAGCAAATGTTGATGCGTTTTTGCCGTCCGAACTAGTGACACGCTCTTCAAAGAGGATTTCAGCCTCGCTCGGATCCAGTCCAGGTTTTGCCAACTCCAAGCGGAATGTGAGGACAACAACATGTTGCTGTCCTACCAGTGCAGGGACGACGGTGAGGAGCGGCACTTTGCTCTCCTCCATTCTATGAAAACATTCTTTTTTTTTTCTTGCTTGTTTCTGGTGCAGAAACTCCCAAATATGGAATAGTGGAAGTCGACGACGAGCTTCGAGTCGTGTGCATGAAGGAAAAACCGCTGCCATCAGAGACCACATCGAGAAGAGCGGTAAGTTCAGTCCAAAATATTTGGAACCATCTGTTTTGCGTGTTCAAGCATGAAGTGTGCCCCCCGTCCCCCCCGCCGCCCCCCCACCCCAGTGTCCTTGTTTCTACGTGTTGTCCAAGAAGAGCCTTCCTCTCTTGGACGCTTTCCTCCTGGAAAAGAAGGTAACGCCGACCGTGCACGCTGCTCCATCTCAACAAAGATTATTATTTGAAGGAAGATTTGCGTCATGACAGGATGCCGCCATATTGGAAAAAGACGCCCCTGGCAATTTTGTGTCTTGGCTCATTCTCAGGTAAACAAACTTTGAATTGAATATTCTCCTGCATTACGCTTATATTATTCCTTTTTTGGGACCCAAGGAGGCTTTTCATATTTATTTAACAATTAAGTATAATTAACAATTATAATTCATTTCATAAACGGAGTATTAATTATATGAATAAATCACAAAATTTGTATAACACCAATCAAGGGACCCGAGGACACGTTCAATTTTTCCTTTATGATAATTCAATATATTCAATAAATATTGATATCGTAGATTGATATAGCACCGTTCAAGGCACCCAATGAAGCTTTTACCTAAACTAATAATTAACAAAAATATTTAATAAAAGCATCCATCCGGCCACATGTTTTTCACAAACATTAAGATTTGCTTTTTATTAAATATTTATTAAAAATGTCATGGTTTCACCTGAGCAAATAAATCATCTTGCCAAAGAATTAACAAATGAATCATTCCAAATAAATAATCCATATTGTCTCTATGTAGTATAATAAAAAAATTAACAATTTATCATTTTGTATTGGCAAATGTTTTTTTTTATTTTTTATCTTTTGTCATGCAAGAAAAATATTGTTTGTTTTTCAGAAAACCTGTATACGCCCACGAGATCGGCGGGCGTTTCGACGTGGGCGGCTTGCAGTCCTACTTGGACTGCGACCGGTTTTTCAAAGACAAACGTCTTCATGCTCGCACGTACATGATGTAGACCAAGCACACGTTTTCAGATTTTCTCCGCCAACGTGATCCGGCGGACGTGACGAAAGCCTTCCAAACGGCGATTCCTTTGGCCTAGTGGGCGAGCAGCCTGCCGCAGCGGTCCGACGCCTTCTCGCGGCCGTTCTCCATCTTGGCGATGCGCGAGCCGAACTGCATGGCCCTCTTGGGCAGGACGGCGGACGGCCCGAGGCCCAGCCGGCGGGCGGCCAGCCTCAGCAGCAGCTTGTCGCCGACGCCGCGCGGCAGCGACAGGTCGGCCTTGTCGCTCATGGGCAGAGAGTTCAGGTAGCTCACGACGCTCTCGTCCAAGTACGGGAACCTGACCAGAGGAACCAACTTCAATACCGTCTCATTCTCAAAACCTTTTACACCAAGTTGCACTTTCCAAAATCATCATGACCAACACAAAAATAAAATGCGAGTACTTTAAACTCTTTCTGGACTTCTTTCGCCACATCAGGCTAGCCCGGCGAGAATTGAGCCTTTGTGAACCTGGTCAGCATTTCAGGTGGACCGGCTCAGTTCAGCATTTGGCCCGGTTGGCTAATGGCTGGACGAGCCGGGTCCATCAGTGCCCAGATTCACAAACGCCAGGTCCACCAGCATGAGTGAATTTGGTGTGTGCAGCATTTGGAGGACCAGGACCAGAAGTGTCAAGGGTCAGTAGTCTCACAAGGGTTGACCTGGCCAGGAAGTTGACAAGGAACGGTTTTAAAGACGGCTAACCTGGCCTCTTTCCCGTGGTCTGCAATCACTCTGTCATCCCTTCCCAAGTTCCTGGAGGAGATCCTGTCCAGCTCCATGGCTATTTCCTGGACCAGTCCCTGGTGTCCGGATGTCTTGAACTTCACTCTGTGTCTGGCGTAACCTGCCAGCTGCTCGTCAGCTCCGATTCCCGTCAGAAGGACCTGCACGGAGACCGAGAATTACTATCCGGTCCTGTGAACCCAGTCTACGCTTTTAGTCCCCGCTGTCGTACCTTGGCCGAAGACGTGAAGCTGATCCGGTCGCGGTCCCGGGCCAGGAAGCCCTGGCCTCTTGCGGCGAACCACACGGCGCAGCCGATGCTGTCGTCCAGGACGGTGTCCAGCGGGTGCAGCAAGTGACCGATGCGTTTGCGCCGCGCTTGTTGCAGCTCCTCACGCGTGACGTCCACTTCCACAAAGTTCCATCGCCTGCCGGGAGCTAAGGCTTGTAGTTCCTTAAGACCGGATTTGCCAGTGATTCGGTCGGGGACGTGGAAGGGGTTGCACGTCGGGCTTTGGGACGCGCTCCAACGGGGTTTTTGTCTCTTGTCCTGTTGTTGAAAAGCCACATTAAGAAGATCAATGGATTGACAATTAGGAACGTGACGGTGAGCCAAGACGGCCACAATCATGGAGTCAATTCCGCCTGAGAAAAGGATGGCAATCGTGGAATGGTCGCCGCTGGCCTGCGGGTCGTCGGGCAGAGACTGAACGCGTCTCCTGACGGCCTCGCTGAGAACGTCCAGCAGACCTTTCACTGCTTCCTCCTTTTTGATTTTGTCCAGAAGCTCTTCCAGATCCTCAACGATGGACTCTGGATTTCCGTGGCGTTCGTCCAGTGTCATATTCAGAGGACAAACGGGTGATCTAAGCAGGTCCAGGGGGTTCTTCCGTACGATGCAGCTGCCCGGGCCAGGGAACTGGCTCGTCTCCAGACAGGCGGAAGCCAGATCGTCTCTAACCTGAGACCAGGGATAAAGTTCTATCGTCTGTGATTCGGATTCTACAAATGACTTGAGGTGGATTCTGTACACACCGACAGCAGGAACCTCCTGCCATACGCACGATCCCCGGTTACAATGACTGGACTGACCCGGTCCACAAGAGTTGGACTCAGATGGAAGAGAGTCAGATTGACAAGGTTCACAAGTGGCAGATGGATCAGATCCACAGGGGCCAGACTGACCAGATCCACAAACGCTGGACTGACCAGGTCTACAAGGGCTAGGTTCACTTGGGATGAAATCACCATGTGGACAAGAACCAGTCTCGCAAGGGATGGACTGAGCAGGTTCCCGAGGTCTGGCTCCCACAGAGCTGAGCGTCAAGGCCTTCAGCGTTTGGTCAAACTTCCACAGCAAACTCCTCCTCCCAAAGTAATCCCTCCCAAACCACAGGCAGTCTCTGCTCTTTTGGTAGTACACCAACCCCCAGGGACCTCGGATTCTGGACAGGACAGACAAAAGGTCCGCCTGGTTGCTACAAGAAGACAAATGCCTGAGAAGGACAGCAGCGTCGTTCTCCGTTGGGAGGACTTGTAAACCAGCGAAGACCTCGCCGTTCCACAGCAGGACGTTGCCAGCCGGGTCCCGGAGCGGCTGACTTGTGAGGAGACCTCTCATGTGGAGAACGTGGGCCGAGAACAAGCACCGATAAGGAAGATCTGAGCCCGAGACGATGAAATCCTCGCTGGCGTCGGGGCCTCTCCTTTGTAAATGTTGGTAGATGGCGTCGTCCCACGTCAACGCAGACGGCGCTGGACTCGCGAGACAAAATATGCCACACATGGTTGCGGGACCGCTCAGCTTCACATCTCCTGTAACTCCTTGGTCAGGCAGTCCAGCTTCTCTGTGGACGAGACACATCTGTCACGTACACTATTTAATTTGACAAGAAACATTTAAAGGCGACATATTTTGACCGTGCAGACCTGCTTGCGGTATCGTTTTGAGGAACACGGGCCACACGCATTAGAACACATGGGAACTGTTTTCCGTATGTCTTGTGGATGAACTTACTCTTGCTTGAACTCAAGGTCTGTCCTCTGTCCGCCAAGAACAATATGTTGCTGTTCCTCTGCTGGACAAACACTTTCTAAAAGCAAAAGCGAAATCTCAGTCACGACTGAATGTAAGACATTCATTTAGTCACACTCACTCTGTCTTTCTTCAAATTGGACAGCTCCTCCACAGCCACCGTTTGCTCCCTGATCTAAAGTTAAAGTACAAACATACATAAATACCTTTCACTTGTAATTGAAATAAAGTGGGGAAAATGACTACTTTCCAAACCCACTAGGTTTTGTGGCAAAACTGAACTTATGGTAAACTATTGCAATTTCGTCGACAAATACAGCCTTTTGTAAGCAAAAGCAAGACCCTTTGCTCTTAGACTTTGTCTTGCTCTTCTTAGACTTTTAGTGGCTGATGATTGCATTTACTTTTCTGATAAATTGCATTTTGGGAGCCAAATATAACACTTTCTTGTAGCATTATTGTGTCCAGGTTGAAACTACCACTAAAATGAGTAACGTGGGCATAAATACGTTAGCCTGTAGCATTTAAACAAATGCCCTTGAATGTACAATTATTTTAATCTTGATGAACGGTAATGTTTACTTGGATACTATTCTAAATGATCATAGCTTGTTGTGCTTGACGTGGAAAGTGTAGTACCTGTTTGTTTATCTCCTCCTTACGTTCGGCAGACTGTCCGTCTAGATTATGGTGCTTATTGTTGACTTTTGAAGACATTTTAGGTAAAAGAAAAAAAAACTGAAAAAACTGCTACAGCTCTGAGGGACACGAGGAGCCGATGCTAAGCTAACCACTGAGTAATGGCGAGCGACCGTGACAGCATGCGAAACAATTCCGGTTTCTTCTTCGTTGATGTTTAAAACTTCCGGGTTGGATTTTCCAAGCCCACTCTGCTCTAGATGGACTTAAATTATTAAATATCGTATATCTCTTGCAGTATTTTATTTTTACCAAAATTAAGTCAAACGTCTATTTAAAAAAAAATATAAAATTACAATCACGTTTGCTTGCGGAAGTCAAAATCTGCAACACCAAAATTTTTCTTTTGGACTCCAGACAAAAGCAATAGAATCGACGCAATGATTTATCAAACGCATCGTTTAAAACGCCAATTTACTTTGTGTGTTGCTCAGAAGAAATATCATGAAATTAATATTGCAGTGTTTATATGTTTTATGTTTATATATACTGTATTTTTTAAAGCGTTGCTGAGCGTCAAAAATACCGATGTGACTCTGTAATCGATTAGTGTAGTCTGAAGTGATTCCCTCACGGCAACACCGGACGAAACAAGTTTACGACCGCTTTTCAGAGGTAAGACCGCAAACTAGCCTCGATTTTGAGGACATTCATTAAAACTTTGGTAGTTAAGTTGCGCCACAGCACAGACAATCATATGGACAACGTGCGTATGACATAATGAGCTCTATAGAGTCAGAAACGTCGACACGTGGTTACAAGCGTGTCGTTGTGGCGCGATTTGTTGTACAGTGGTAGCCGGGCAGACGGAGTTAGGAACGCAGAGGGGCGCTTGTTTGGTGAACGAATTGTCCCCGCCCGCTCGGGAGTCGTCGTAGTTCTAAACGGTTAGTATCCGGCTAAATGTAGCTTAGTGTATCGCACTAAACTTGAACGATGCAAATGCATTTTATCCAATTAATTGTTTACAAGAGTAACGTTTTAAAACTCTTCTATGAATTGTAATTATGTGGCAACCGCAGCCACACATTTGCTGGGGTAATTTTTCAGTTCACCGTACGTTCAAAATGTTTCAAAAATCGATTCATAATGATGGCTTATTGTCGTGTAGACTTAAGTACTGTGGTAGATTCTACAACAGATTAACTTTTTTGGGGCACAGAAAATGGTAGACGAGCACAGAAATGTCAACATTAGCATTTGATCACAAACGGCAACATTTAGCCACACAAATGTAATAATTGGCCACAAAATGGCCTTTTTATGCTATATATTATTATTATATTTTAAACAAATTGCGTTTTGTCAGTAACGACTATCTTTGTGGCCAACTGGGTAATTTTTGTGGTCAGTAATATTTGTCATCAACAATTAAGTTACTGTAGACAAATGTTGCCTCTTTGCTAGCAAATACATTTTGATTATAAAATTTCTGTCATCACAAAGATGATTATTTTTGGGCCTGGTACTGAAAATGCTGCATTTGTTTACAGCAAGTTGCTGCTAAATATTTGTCCACAAAAAGTTACATACTTACATTTGGTCACAAATAATGTATTTAGTAGTTTCTAACAGAAGTACAATATTAAGTAATTAAAACCCAACATTTGCTCACACTGTATTTGTCCATAAAAATGCAATGCTTTGTGTGGTTTGTCTCCACAGGGTTCAGCGCCACCTAGAGGCTGCGCAACATGGGCTTGACCAAGCAGTACCTGCGCTACGTGGCGGGCGCCGTGTTCGGCGTGATCGGCAGCCAGAAAGCGAACATCTGCTATGTCACGCTACGCGGCGGCGAGCGTGGCCGCTATGTGGCTGTGGCGGCGTGCGAGCACGTCTTCATCTGGGACACCCGCAAAGCGGAGAAGGTGAGAAGAAAGAATGAAAAAGTTTTTTTTTTTTTTTCGTTTTTAATACCTCCAGCTCAGATTTGTAACTCCTTTGCTGGTCCAGGTGTTGATCCTGGCGGGTCAGAAACATGAGGTGACCTTCCTGCGGCCGTCGCCGGACGGCGTCCACGTGGCCGTGGGCTACGAGGACGGCGCCGTGCGGCTCTTCAGTCTGCTCAACGGAGAGAGCAACGTCTGCTTCAACGGACACAAGTCGGCGGTCACGGCCTTGTGCTACGACGCGCTGGGGGCCAGACTCGTCACCGGCTCCAAGGTCCGTCCGGGGGCAAATGAACATCATCACATGCTTTATTATTCGGGGATTGTTCTCACACTCCCATTTCTTTTGTTTGTTTTTTTCTTTTCTTTTTCATAGCAATTCTAAGGAGCATCAATTATGTAAAGATATTTGCTAGTCGTAGTCGTGGTCCAACTCGGACCCACTTTGCTTGAAAAAACATTTAACTATGAGTTGCATACAATACAAAATAGTGGTAAAATATTTAGCGGTGGGTGAGTGCTGATACCTGGCCTCATTTCAAGGTATCGGTATTCACGATACTGGTATCGGCTGCCTCTAAGGGCCGATTTATGATCAGGAACTAGAATGCAAATTTAAGGAAAAAGACTATATTGGAACATATAGGTCCGTCATTGTTTTTTTTTTTTTTTGGGGGGGGGGGGGGATCTTACCTATGCAAAGTCCTCGTGGTGTCGGTATCGGCGTCTACTCAAGAGTTCAGTACTTGTACAAATAAAAAGTCTATTAAGTACAATTGTATATTAATAAATACAAAAAATACTAATATGATTAGAAGTAATCATGCAAATAAAAGCATTAACATAATACTTTAAAAAGATCATAAAAATATGTATAAAATGCACAAAACATTGATAATTACAATACATTTATTTTTATAAGAGATTCGAATCGTTCCTGCTACCGTTTTTTTTTCTCCTTCCCTTTTCACTTGATTGTCAATGAAAAGCAATTTTGCAGCACATGATAGGATTTCTGTGTATGTCCAATCACAATTCACTTTATGGAAGCCTTTTTTCCGCAACGTATCTTGGATGAATAAATGCACACCAAAACTAAAATAAATCAAGCTGAATGTATCCACAAAGTGGAGCAGAATTAGCGGACAAGCTAGCGAAGAGGTGACTTTTGTGGACTAAAAGATGTCCTTTTTTTTTCCCCGCTGGCAGGACACGGACGTGATCGTGTGGGACGTGATCAACGAGTGCGGCCTCTACCGACTGCGGGGACACAAAGACGAGGTCACGCAAGCGCTCTTGCTGAAAGACAAGAACCTCCTGGTGACCAGGTAGCTCGACCGGAATGGGATTGGCTCGATGTCGAGGCAGACACGCCCCCACGTAGAAGCGCGTTGTTTTGCAAGCGCGGCATCGGGGCTTTCTTGAGCGGGGGGTGTGTAGACTTTTTCAATGCGGCGCCTTCAAGTGTGTGTTGTCGGCAGCTCCAAGGACTCTTTTGTCAAGTGGTGGGACTTGGACACGCAACATTGCTTCCGGACTTTGGTGGGCCACCGCAGCGAGGTGAGCGTCCTCGTTCGTCCTTTCGCTTTCCTACGAAACAAAACGTCACTTTTTTTCCTGCCTGCACTTTCACTCCAAGTGGAAAAAGCAAAGTAGAAAATGACTCGCCCTTGTCGGCTCCTTCAACATCGTGGAAAAAACGTGTCTTTTTATGAGCGCTGTCAAAATGAAAGCGAATGAAATTCATCAGCAAAAATATGGCTGCTTAATCACACGATTGATTTTGAGCGCAGACGATCCTTTAGCGTGACGGCGGATGCCGACGTTAAACTTAACGACGCGCATTCGAGTCAAGCATTTCAATACGTGTTCACGGATGACACCAAGATTATTTGTTCATGTCAAAATATCAGGATTCTAAACCATGCAAGTCATTAAGTGGTACAAAAAAGAGCAGGATGTCCGAAGAATGAACGCACGACGAGCGCTCATCTGCTCTTTGGCGGGCAAACATTTTTCATAAAAAAGCCTTTTGAATTTAGCGACGAATCGTGATTGCTGTCGGCCAAATTCTCAAATGTGATTCATCTGATTTCAAAAATGGAATTGTTTGACAGCTCTCATTTTTATTTTCAGTAATCATCATCAAAACGGACATTTTCATGGGGGATTATAAATAAATAAATAACTACAAATCATTTTGTAATCATTATATTTGTCTTTAAAATGAAAATAACACTCATTTTAAAGCACACAACATTCTATTGTAATTTGAAGTCAAAATATGATTTTGATCCTTTAAACCAAAACTGAATTCAAGGCTGGAAATTTCATAATTACAAACATGCATTCTATAATTGTTGATTATTTTTTTTAAATCCCAGTCATGATTCTTATTGATCAAATACATCAAAAATACATCAAATAATGTAACATTACATTACAAATCAGGCCTGAAGTCAAATTCATTCAACAGAAATATGTTTATTAGGTATGAATGATGATTTCAATGGATTAGTAACTGAAATAAATCTTTGTACAGAAAAAACGTTGAATCAAAATGAAGCCATTGTGTCAAATCCCGTTTGTGTTCCACCAGCTGTCCAAGTTTTCGGAACTTTTCCTTTTGATTCCTTGCAATTGAAATGTTTGTCCCGCGTAATTCAATTTCCCAAATGAAACCGATGGAGGAAAAACGCTTCCTAATGAACATCAAAATACAAAGCGGCGACCTTCTCGTGCGTGCGTGATCAGGTGTGGGCCATGACCTTCCTGAACGAGGAGCGGCGGCTGCTGACGGGCTCGGCCGACAGCGAGCTGCGAGCGTGGGACCTCAGCTACCTGCAAGAGGTAAGGGGGGGGGGGGGGGGTCCACTCGCCCCGTGGACGCCGCGTGGTGACGGCGTGCCTGTCTTGACGTCCAGGAGCCGGCGGAGGGCGAGCCCAAAGTCAAGAAGGGCAAAAGTCTGCTGGAGGACGACGACGCTGACGAGAACGACGGTGGGGACGACGGGAACGACGCCGACGGGAGCCCGGAAGACGTAAGGAGAATCTTTTTGCGCGGGTTCGGCACGCAGGACTGACTTTGAATGTTTGTTGGCGTCTTTCAGCGCATTTTGACTCTGAAGAAAGCCGGCTCCGTCCTGCGCCAGGCCAGAGACCGAGTCGTGTCTTTGAGCGCCGACAGCAAGGCCGGAGTCGTCGCCTGCCACGTGAGTGCGAAGCTCGCTCGCCACCGCGCACGCAATCGCGTATTGGCACCTTACAAAGGAGGAGTTTGACAAGTCTGTGACAAAACATGATCATTCGCCAGCAAAAATCTGCTTACATTTCATCGAGAAAGTTTCCCACTCGTGTTGCACGCGATACCCGGACCGGTCCCGGTACCGGTACCGTACCTCCATTTGTTTGCCCTCAAAAACGGCTCGGTATCAACCCCTAAATGAGTTTTCGCACCTGTCGAGCGAAACGCGCAAGTCAGCGGCTTGTGTGCGAGAAGGCTGAAGAAGATGCGTCACGCACGCACCGACGCGCTCGCTGGCCGTGCGCTCCGCCTCCGCAAGCGGGACGTAAGGAACCTTTTCCTCACGTGGTCGCGGCAAGCCAACCCACGCCGCCTTTTGGGACAAGAGCAAATGTTCAATCACAATCACTCGCGGCGCCGCCGGCCCTGCGGTGGACTCAAGATGGCGGCAAAGTCAAAACGTTGCTATGGTGACAACGCCATTTCCCACACGAATGCAACACTTCGCCCTAAAATCACAATTTGACCACAGAAATGCTCAGCAGTTGAGCGCAAACACAGTTTTTGTCCGAACAAAAAAAAAGAAAGATATTGAACCCCCCAAAAAACACTTTGTGTCCACTCGGAATGCATTTGTGAGAATTTGTTGCGGCGAAAGGCAAAATGTGAAAATGTGAATTTTGTGGGCGGCTGTTCAGGGCAACGACGGCGTTCTGGAGCTGTTCAGGGTTCTGTCCGAGAACGAAGTCCGCAAGAAGATGGCCAAGAAGATCAAGAAAGCCAAAAAGAAGTCAGTCAAATGCACAACATTAGACAAATCGGACTTTGCTCATTTCAAGTCCAATTTCTCATTTGTGTTGATCGTTGAATCTATTTTTTAAAAATGATTATTTTCAATGTACATTTACAGCGAGACACCAAACTCAAATGTTTCATTTGACTCAATTTAATTTATTAGATTGAGTATGGTTTTGATTATTCTTTAATTGCTGTAAGGGAGAAAAACATTTTGAAAAAAGCACAGAGAAAAAAATTAATTAAAAAAAAATCGTTTGCCCCAACATTGAAAAATGGTTTACATGAAGTAAAAACTTTCAGGTTCAACTGCAAAAAAAAATTTGCATTCAATAATGAATCCAACTTAATTCAGACCATTTGAAGTCATTAGTTTGCGTCACCTTAAGAAATGAATTAACATGAAGTGGAACCGTTCAGTTTGTCACAAAATGAAATATTGACAAACTAAATTATTAGTTGTGACGGATGACTTCCATTAAAAAAAAAAAAAAAGTTGTGTATTTTTTCTCTCATCCAATTGTATTTCTTACCCCAAAAATGTTGTTCTCAAATATATATATATTAAAACATCACTGAATTTGTATTTTTACTAATTTTGACGTGAGTATTTCAAATACGTGCGTGTGCGCGCGTTGCCGCTTCAGAGCGGCGGAGGACGAGACGGCGGAGGAAGCGCACGTGGAGAGGACGCTGAAGGACGAGATCGTCCGCCTGAGCAACATCAAGGCGTCCTCCAAGATCAGGTGACGTCTCAAACGCTGCCTTTCGGATCACGCGCGTCCACAGAGGGGGCGAATCCGGGTCCGGAAAGCCACGGTTCGGCTTTAGCCCCTCGCGCTAGCTAGTGCGTAAATGAGCAGCTCGCTAGCTAGCTCCTGCGGCTAAAGTCGAACCGTGGCTTTCCGGACCCGGACTTGCCATCTCCAGACTGGACGCCGATCGGACTGAAACGTCTCGTTGGTCTCAGGTGGGCCGACCTTCTGCTGTGCGGCGGCGGCGAGCTGAAGGTGGCGCTGCTGCTGCAGAACAACACGGTGGAGACGTACAGCCTGAAGACCACGAGAGACAAGACGGCGGTGGCCAGCAAGACGGCGCGTCTCACGCTCGCCGGCCATCGCAGCGACGTGCGCACGCTGGCCTTCAGCTCCGACAACCTGGCCGTGCTGTCGGCGTCCGGCGACACCGTCAAAATCTGGAACAGGTCACAATTATTCACATCTTATATCGCAACCAATTCAAAAAAAAAATCGATTCATATTTCGTACGAATGGATCTGAAATGTCCCAAAATGGATTTGATTTCAATTATTTGATACGGTCTTGCCCTTGTTTGTGTGTGCCTTCGTTGGGAGCGCTGTTCATGTTGTACCCGATTTGGCCACTTAGGGGCAGTGTGGTTCTGATACACTTATTGTGTTGTAGCCACATTAGAGAGCAGAAGTAAAAAGTCATGATCAAGTTATGCCAATAAAAGTTGTTGTTTTTTTTGCAGCGTAGGAAGTGCACAAAAAAGTGCCGCGAGTAGCACGCTAATTAGCGTTAGCGGGTCACACTGGACTACATCACCACGATTCTTTGCACATCTATAAGTTGAAGCACAAATTGTTGTCAATCAAATCATTTTGAATGAGAAATTGTTCCGAATAAATTTTCGATTGTGAATCGAAACGCTGACCCAAAAATTGGAATGGTGAGACGGCCAAAGATTCTCACCCTTAATGCAAACTTTATCTTTTGCAGGAACAACACAACACTCATTCTACAAAATGAAAAGAATGACGCGTAAATGAGAAAACTTTTGCTTTTTGCGCCTCAGGTCGACGCTGCAGGTGGTGCGCACAATGGCGTGCGAGTACGCCCTGTGCTCCCTCTTCGTGCCGGGGGACCGGCAGATCATCCTGGGGACCAAGGTGGCCCCCCCCGCCACGCCGTGAGGCTCCGCCCCCTCGCAACTTGCATCTTAGCCAATCACGCCTTTGCTTCTGCTTGTGTTTGTCCGGCGTCAGAGCGGGAATCTGCAGATCTTCGAGTTGGCGTCGGGAAGCCTTCTGGAGACGCTGGACGGCCACCGGGGGGCGCTGTGGTCGCTGTGCCTGGCGCCAGACCAGGTACGCCCAAAATCGGCACGACGCCGCTTCGTCTCGGAACTTCACTTCTTTCTACTCTTTTTTTTTCTCCTTTCTTTCCAGCTTTTACTTGTTAAAATTATTTTCCTTTCTTTTGTCTTACCTTCCCCATTTTTTTTGCATTTCAGATTTTTTTTTTCTTGTTCCCATTTTCCTTTTTTCTACTTTGTCACTTTTACTCTCAGTTTTGTGAATATTGTTGACGCTAAATGAAAATTCTCCCATAATGTACGTCGGAAGTGTGTTTCTTACACGACGCCTGACCTGGTCGTGACATTTTGTTGTTTGCGTTAAAAGACGAGGCTGTGTGTGTGTGACGACAAGATGCAATGTGTGTGCGTGTGTGTGTGCGTGTGTGTGCGTGCGTGTGCGTAGCGGGGCATCGTGACCGGCGGCGCGGACAAGACGGTGAAGTTGTGGGACTTCGAGTTGGTGAAGGACGAGGCCAGTGGACACAAGTAAGTTTCAAATGTTGACGTTTGTACCGATAAGACAAATGTGAGTGCGCCACCTGGTGCCCGGCATGCATATTACACAAATATGAATTTTTCCATTTTCGTCCTCTTGGCCCTCCTCTCCTGTTTGCTTCTTCCCCCCCCTCCTTTTTTGTCTTTCTTCTCTTCAGGCGTCTGACGTTGAAGCACACGCGCACGTTGCAGCTGGAGGAAGACGTCCTGTGCGTGAAGTTGTCTCCCGACCAGCGCCTGCTGGCCGTCTCCCTGCTGGACTGCACCGTCAAAGTCTTCTTCGCGGACACGCTCAAGGTAAAGCTCGGCGCTTTGGACGAGGACGAGGAGCGCTCCCGCTGGTCTCACGACTGGTCTCACGACTGGTCTCACGACTGGTCTCACGACTGGTCTCACGACTGGTCTCACGACTGGTCTCACGACTGGTCTCTTTGTCTGCGTGCAGTTCTTCCTGTCGCTGTACGGACACAAGCTGCCCGTCCTTTGTCTGGACATCACACACGTGAGTCCCATGAAAACTTTATTCTTCAGTTCCAAGAAAGACATTCTAGAAATGCTTTCTGTCCTCAATTTCTTAGCGGGGACACAAAGTTGAATAAACGGAGTCATTTCATCGGGTGCAGAATGAAGTCAAATGTTTTCACTTCACATTCTTAATTGACATCATTTCGACGCGCGTCGGATTTGGAGTGATTTTTTTTCAAGGCCCACCGAATATTCTGTTCTGTTGCTATCAAAACATGGAAGCTACCAAAAGGAAGATGAGAGTTTCTTCTTTCCTATTTCCGTTTTGCAGCAATTGCCATTTGAATATTTCATCACGGCCCTGGTGGATCTCTTGCTCTGCTGCCACCTGCTGGCCGTTTGTGCAATAACGAGCATTTCTTCAAGCGTTTTTTGCTGCATCAAAGTCTTCTGTACGCTCTAGCATGAAACATTTCTACACGTTTTTGGGAGCAAATGAGTTACTTTGAAGTTATCTCAACAAGTCTAAGGAGGATTGGAAACTATGTTCCATTGAATTTAGTATTTTCATTTCATTTGTTTTGAATTCTACTCAAATTACGTCATGTCAACATTTTGTTGCAGATGTGAATACTTGATGCTGAATGTTACTTTCCAAAATACTAAAAGAATGTTGTTGGTGCCCCCCCCCCTTTTTTTTCTCTCCTCCTCCAGGACAGCACGCTGATAGCCACGGGTTCGGCGGATCGCAACGTGAAGATCTGGGGTCTGGACTTTGGCGACTGCCACCGCTCCATGTTTGCGCACGACGACAGGTCGGTCGCACGTTGAGACCGCCCACTTTCCCGCCGTCTCCCGAATGTCTCCCGAATGTCTCGCCAATGTCTGACCCGACTCGTGGCGGCGGCAGCGTCATGTTCCTGCAGTTCGTCCCCAAGACGCATTTGTTCTTCACGGCGGGAAAGGACAAGAAGATCAAGCAGTGGGACGCCGACAAGTTTGAACTCATCCAGACTTTGGAGGTCAGTTTCTCAAACGGTATTGCCCCCCCCCCCTCCCAAAATAAGGCTGAGCTTGAAATACTTCCTGTTTTCATTCTTCTTCTTTCAAATGTACTGTCAAACATAATTGTGTGCCGGCATCTAGTGGTTGATGGTGGAATCACACACGTCATAAATGGGAGGCGGCACCAAATGAATTCCAAACGAGAGACATTTTGTGTGTGAAATAACAGACGATGGGGGGCTTCAAACTCATTTGCATATGATTCACAATCATTAGTGTTCTGCTTTTTTTTCTTCTTTTTCGTTTGCTTTTTTTCCTTCTTTTGTTTTCATAACACGTGAAAGCGGTCACGCTTTGTCAAGCTTCCGATGAATGTCTTTGTACGTTGTCTCAATGTCTGCCCCCCCCCAGGGCCACCATCGCGAGGTGTGGTGCTTGAGCATCAGCCCCAACGGCGACCACCTGGCGTCGGCGTCACATGACAAGTCTCTGCGTTTGTGGGAGAGGACGCGGGAGCCCATCGTCCTCGAGGAGGAACGCCAGACGGTGAGGAAGAAGCCTCATCTTCGTCGTCTCCGTCGTCTCCGTCGTCTCCGTCGTCTTCGTCATCGTCGTCATCGCCGTCGTCATCGTTGACGCTTGTCGTCATTCAGCTCCATTTCCTGCTGCTTTGACAGGACCGAGAGGCGGAGTTTGAGGAGAGTCTGGCCAAAGGTGACGACGCTCCGGTGGTAAGTGGCCATCTTGGTCCGCTAGCATCCGTTAGCATGTGCCGGCTTTGATGTGGATTAGCTCCTGACAAATTGTCATTATTATTTCGTTATACTTTTGGAATTTTCATTTGAGTTAGTTTTGAGTTGTTGCTTTTTGAATTTTTCCTTTTCAGTGCGGTTTTGTTCGTTTTTTTTGACTTTGAGTTGTTTTTTGTTGAGTTTTTGAAACGTGTGAAAGTTGAAGCGCTGTTGCTGTCGCGCTTCGTCCTCCGGATGTTTCCCGCGCGGCAAAACGCCCGGCGGAGAGACGTTAGCATAGTTGCTAGCATGTTGCATTTGCTCCGTTTGAGTCGCTGACTAAAGGGGGCGTGTCATGAAAGCTTTTGACGGCTCCGCCGCGGCATTTCTTCTACTCGTGCTCGTATTTTTGCACGCTAGCTGTTAGCATTCCATCCATCTTTTGGGCTGTAGCCGTTCGCCGACGTTCCGTTTCCTTGCGCAGGTGCCCGGCGAGACTCCCGGCGAAGCCGCACCAGCCGGCAAGAAAACGGTGGAGACGGTCAAAGCGGTGAGTTGACTTTGCGTAACATTGTGATGAGCGCCGTTCATAAGAATGCGGCGAATGCAAAAAGACGATGAGGCAAATGTGTCATGGCCGCCCGGCAGGCCGAACGCATCATGGAGGCTCTGGAGCTCCTGCGCGGGGAGAACAGGAAGCTGGAAGAACACAAGTACGCCTGCCAGCGAGCCGGGAAGGAGGTGAGACGCCGGTCTTGCCGCCGGTCTTGTCTTGCCGACAGGGTCAAGTGGACGTTATGGCGTGTGTTTGTCCTTTGACTTTCAGCTGCCGCTCCCCGAACCAAATCGCATCCTGGTGGCCTTTGGAAACATTTCGGTGAGTCGTTTGCTTTTTCTCTTCTAGCAGTTGACGGAAACGGAACTGGTTGATCTTTTCCGGCCACTTTTAAGTCAAACCTCGTTCTCGTGTTAGTTTAGTCGTGCTGTCATTATCCAATATTATTACAATCCGTTAATCTGTCGAGGATTCAATCCACTCATCGGGTTCATTTGAATGTCACATTTAAGTGTATTTTGACTGCTCTGATTTGAAGTCATTTTCATTTCCATCAAAACATTTCCTTTTTATTTATACTTTTGCTTCTTTTTGATCCTTTTATTTAATTTCTTCTTTTTTCATTGATCTTTTTTTTATTTTGCTTATTTCTTTGTATTTTGGGCTCTTTTTATTCATTTTCCTATTTTCTTTCTCCTTTTTGAATTTTTTTTCGAAGTAATGCCAAGTAAAAAAAACTTTTTTTTTACTTTACCTGCAGCCTCATCCTTTTCTTACTCTTTTTTTTGTCCAATGTATTTTTTTTTTAGCTTTTTTTTCTCCCCCTCATTCCAGCTTTCTTTCCTCTCCTTTTTTTCCAATTAAGTTTTGAATGTAATGTCGCGCATCACCTTTTTCCTGTAATTGCCAACCGTATTTGTATGTATTTTTCATCTGGGTTGAATTTCACATTTGAGCGGCGAGCGCGCTGGCCTTTCTCAAAATGCTGTGCTTATTTATTTGTGTGTGTTGCACTTGCAGCCAAGCCGCTACGTTCTTGATGTGGTGAAGAAAGTCCGATCCAGGTGAGAAGCGGCTCTCAAAATTGCGTAGCACCGGCGTGAGCGTGAGCCACGTTAGTCGAGTCAATCAAATGCGTCCAATTGAATTGTGGTTTTCAACGCATGCTTGAAAACCAACCAACCAACCGACGCGTTCTTAGTCGCACTTTTGGTGTCCTTTGGTTTCGTGACGTGTGTTTTGCGTCCTTTCGCCAGCGAGCTGGAGGTGTCTCTGCTGGTGTTGCCGTTCCCGTACGTTCCCGAGCTGCTGGAGCTTTTCAACGGCTTCATCCGGCAGGGCCTGGAGGTGGAGCTGGTGTGCCGCTGCCTCGTTTTCCTGCTCAAGTCAGTGGAAGCGCTCGCCGCCGCCGCCGCCGCCGCCGTTTGCGTCTTTCAAGTGCGCCGACGCGCACGCTAACCAAACAAATGGACAACACGTACAAGATGCTGTCAACGCAATCATGAGCACATCACAAAGCGGGATTGGACGCTTTGTTTTTTTCATAAGAAAACAGACATGATTTTAAGATTTTTTTTCTTCTTTATGCTGTATTGTTTGGCATGACCTCCTCAGATAAAAATGCTTTAAAAAAAAAAAACAGCTCCACCCCCACCAACAAAAGTGACGACTTTGCCCCCCCCATTGTTTTTTTTTTTGGTCAGAATTCATTTTGGTCGTATCTGCGGCAGCCAGAAGCTCGTCCCCGTCATCGACGACCTGCGCGCCAACACGCTCTCCAAAGTGCGAGACATCCACGTAAGTCCGCCACTTTAACTTTGACCTCTGCATCATCATCATCATCATCATCATCGTCGTCACGGTCCTGCTGTTTTTCTCCTCCCTCCATCCAGGACCTGATGGGCTTCAACAGCGCCGCCCTGCAGTTTCTCCAGCGGCAGTTGGAGAGCAAAGAGGAAGTGATGTTCTTCGCCGACGCCACGGGACGACTGGCCGACAAGAAGAAGCGGCGGAGGAAGCGCGAGAAGGTCGTCCTCACCGTCGCCTGATGCGAAGCGCAAAGGACACTCCTGCAATTTTCCTCTCGTTTTCTACAATGTCAATAAAAGATGTCAACATTTCTTGTTGTTGTTTTAAATGAAAACGAGTCTTATCTTTTGAAACGATGTCATCTCGCGTGAAACTCGCTGGTGTGTCGACGTACAAGTGTCGTCTGGTGGATTTCTTGCTTCATACTTGCAAGCGCAAAATGTAAATGCATTTCAATAGCCATCGTCTGACACTATTTGCTGTCCATTCACGACGGCGCTGATCCTCTTGTATATTTCCTTGGTTTGATGGAATCCCGGCTCACCTGTTTTGTGGAGATGAAAGCCGTGAAAGTGACACTTTTACAAGCTTGTAACTTCAACTCCTTTTACCAGCAAAACTTGCAAGGAAGAAATGTTGCTTTTGTTTTTATTCCTTCCTTCCACGTCACAAGCTTTCAAGCAATCCTTTCAAACAGCCCCAAAATGTGATGAAGTGTTTATCGAGCAGTTCAACCCCGCCAGCAGCTTCTTTACAAGGACCACATTTGGGTTGGACGCTTTCGTTCAAGTCTCACCGAACGGAATGAAAACATCCTGACGCAAGTCGCCGCATGACCACTAGATGTCAGTCTTGGCTTTCACTTGACTTGTCCACTTGGTTCGGCATCGGGCGAAAGTGGAAATACTCTTGGAACTAGTAGCATTTTCCCCCGACTGCTCGTGTCACTTTTTGTTTTTTTTGCCTACTAGTGCAAAATCATGTTTCCTATTGAGTGAATTGAGTCGGGCCGAATACAAATTCAGAGGCGGAAGTGTGGATGCGCTAAATTGTTGGCTACGTTCATATCCAATTTGCTTCAAAGTTTCATCATGAAAATGATTTGCCGATATAATGACGAAGCAACTTTCCCGACACGTTCCGTGGAAATATAAAGGATGGCTTCGCTTTGGGCTGGATTCCATTTGTACTTTCTGTCCCTCCAAAGTGCGTTTTGCTTTCTGGCGGCGCTCGTGCAGCTTCTCGGTTGGTTTTGATTGACGGCGGCTTCTGTTTCCTAACATCAAGTTGATGAGGGTGTCGTGGCGTCCGCGTGACCGCCCGCCTTCCTTCCTTCCTTCTTCCTTCCTTCCTTCTGCTGGATGCTGAACCAGGCTCTCAATGGACTTGGACCTCCTCCATCTTCAACTTCTGTATGTCTTCATTCAATCATTGATTAGGGCTCCAGCTATTTTCAATGATAATAATCGATTATTCTGTTGCGTTTTCTATAAATTATTAAAAAAAAAAGACACTGGCAGTGCAGAAAATGCAACATGAATTGATGATACGATTCAGTTACTGCTTTGGTTCATGCATAGCATGTCAGAAAACAGTCCCCAAAAAGTTCCTCAAGAAAAGCCCGTTTGCAAATGTTTTATTTTGAAAAATCAACAACAACAATAACTGCTTTCATGGAAGACGACAGAAATCAGAGGTTGAAGTCTTAGGATTTGGACTATTTCAAGTTGAATAAGGTCTAAAAACAATGATAAAGATTTATTAATAAATAAATAGTCGCACAAATAAATAGCCAGCTCTGTTTCCTTACAATCTTTATGTATATTAAATGACTTTGTTAAATAAAATAAATGTAGCCTACATTATGAATGAAATGAAGAATTTCACTTTTAATTGCACATGTATTTATTTAGTGACCAACTGGACGGCATGTCGAGCCCCCCCCCCAAAAAACGAGCACATCTGGCAGTTGACGCGGCTGTGAGCGCTTTGACATATGAGGTGGCGGCGGCCAATTCCATCATGGCCGCCGGCGTCTTGAGTGATGAGGTGACGGCCTGCAGAAGGCGTCCGCTGGACCGACTCCACACTCGTCCTTTCCTTTCTGCGCGCTGGTCGTCCGTCGTCCGTCCTCACAGACGCCATTCGAAGCGTTTCACTGCTCGGCCGGCGGGAGACGTTACGTTACGTTTGGGTCGGAGAGAAAAATGCCAGCGGCAAAGAATTGCCAAGAGAGGAATGGACAGCATCAAACACGATGGCTTCACGCCGTAAGCAAAGCACGCACACACACAAAGCGACGTTTTCAAAGCAAGCAGTCTTAAAACAGTTGTTGGGTCAAAAGTGACCCAATTAGGGATGAAAAATGGAGCGGTCCACTTTTGGGGTCAATTTGAGCCAACTTTCTGGCTTGTATTCAAAATGAGGCAATGTTTGGACCCAAGTAAAAGATGCGAGCGATATTTATTGTTGGATTTGTTTGACGCTGAAAGAGTCTCGTAACGCAAACGAAATTTGTCGAGGAGCGCTCCATTTTTCACCCAAGGGTTTTTAGAGTTGACCCGAACCGTGAAACACTAAACCAAAGACAACACTAAGTGGAAACCCAAGCCTTTAACCGGGTTAGGCCGACCCGAATCTGAAACTCTCATCGGGTTTCTCGGTCTGCCCAAAGACAAATCGAAATGTGGAATTGGCCAGCGTGGGGTCTCGTTGCAATTTTCCCAAGCCAACGAAGAAGTGAATTAGCCGACATAAGCCCCCCCCGGTGGCGCTCAGTGATGGTGGTCTGATCCTGGGTACGAAAATTGGAAGGTCAACCAACATCAGCCGCCCACAAAGAAATGGAACGGAATAAAAGTCTGAATTTGGAAGCAAACTTCTCAGGTCAACTCTGACGACAACATCACGTGACCTGCAGGCTTCATCTGATTGGTTGAAACTCTTTTCCTATCATAACTCTTTTTTTGTGTGTGTGGTAAAAATGCATTTCCATTGGAGGATATCTGATTCCAAACTTTTTTTTCTCCCTCTGGAACAAAGTGAGGGCTTGTTGAAAAAGTGGCGAGCGCACGACACGTGTTGGGGTCTCGGCGGGGGGTTCGGGAATCACACCTCCCCTCGTGAGCGGAAGAGCAAAACCCGTTTTAATAACCGCACTTGACCCGCATCGGGGCGGAGGGACGCATTTTCTCACCTCCTGGCCTGCGACGAGGTCAACGCGCACGCAAGCACAGCTCGTCGGGGTCGTCACGCACCAACTTCAAGTCGGCGCAAACACAAATGACTTGTTTTCAAAAAAGGAATCCTTGTTGTTGAAATGTTGATTCAACTGAAAAAGAAAACTTGGGCTGACAAAATTGTTGCAGAACTTTAGCTGAAGTCTCTCATAAGCAGATGCGCATGAAAGTCTCCCTGTTTGAAATTCAACAATAAGTCGGCCATTTTGCTTTCAAGCAACCTTTGCGGGAAAATTCCAAACTTCAAAAGTTAGACCAGAAAAACAATCACTTTTGCAGATTGACACCAAATTGGCTGGACTCCATTTTAACAAGACGCACAAAAAAAGTCTTCAGCGCCAACGACCGAAATGAAAAATGAAACAAAGAGTTACAATTTGGGGTTGAAAGCATGTTTTCCCCCCCCAAAAGAATTTCTGTTTGGGAAGTGGAAAGAAAAATCCGTTTCAGTCCAAATTTGGTGGGCGTGTCCCACCATAACAGAATGCACCAAAAAAGTCAGCCATTTTGCAATTTGCAAGCCTCAATAAACAAACAAAAAGATCCAGACTGCAGTTTCACCAAGTGGGCGTGTCCATCATGGCAGGACACGCCCACCACGTTGGAAGGAGCCACCAACAGGAAATCAGCCATTTTGGTTTCAAGGGTGAATTTCAAACCTGAACTTCAAATTCGGACTCAAACACCAATTTCAGTGATCAACACAAAGTTTAGTGGACAACAGGACGCACAAACAAAAAGTTGAACAAGTCCACGCCTCGAATTTTGATCGTCGCAAAACAATCATAATCGCACTGAATGACACCAAATCTTGCGGACGTGTTTATCAAAACACGACACCCAAAAAGTTTGACCATCTGAGTTCATTTTGCAACGCTAGAACCAAAAACTCAAGCCGAGTCCAGAAAGTGTTGAAGCGCCGCACGTCGCATGACGAGTCGTAAACAGACATCGGATACGCGCCGCGCAGCCACCGGCGCTGTTTATCCTGCCGGCAGCGCTTTTATAGTCCCGCGCCGTAGCCTTCGGTGTTTATTCCCAGCCAAACAATCACGCCACTGTGCGCTCCCGGCCCACAATGCCCTTCATTCGGGCCCAATAAAGGCACAAAAATAAACAGAAAACGGAGCCTTCGGGCCCGCCTTTGCTCCAAAAACACTTTTTACGAGGGCGGCGGCCGGCGAGCGCGAAAAGCTGAAAAGCTGCTGCCGGACTGATGAGACGTTGCCTGCTCAAACACGCCAGTGTGCTTCAGGTGCAGAACTTCGACAACGGAAACACAGCCAGACCTCCGCCAAGGCTCAACGTGGAGGCCACAGGCTAATTTAGTTGAGACACAAAGACAAACTTTGAAATCCCTGCAAAAGGACAAGAAAACTCTTGTAAATTCATCAAATCAAGTCGTTTTGTTTCCGCTCTCAAACGCTATTGGAGGCTGTTCAAGCCACGCCCCCAACCGTCAATGAAATGCCACGACCACAACCTTTAAAAATGGAGGTTACGTCATCTCGCATCTTTCGCATGCTTGCGCACGCCGTCTGTCACCACATGTTGGAGTCAGGAAAATCTTTCCACAACGAGGCACTCTAAAATCACACCAGCCCAAAGTCCTGGTCCACATACTGACTGTCAAGTTGGACTTTGGGAAGAAAAAAAAAAACATTCCTGGTGCTTCCGCCTTTTTCATCATGATGTGCGCACACTCACGGCGGACAACAAGGCACTCTAAAGAAGTCAGACTATCCAAAGAGAAAATGGAAAGGTGAGTTTAAATATCGCTGCAATTATGTATTACACAATTTGCATTCTTTGCACGTTTTCATCATAAATGTCAACCGTCAAAGTTTTAAGATAAACCAAATTTGAAAGCAAACCGTCATGCTAATCTCAATCGTTTTAATCCTAGTTTGAAAGACGGTCCCAAAACCTAACCACTAAAATCACCTCAATCCTAACACACTCTTACCCAGGCCCATTTTGAAACCCGAACATGACCTCCAACCCTAATCCTGAAAAGCAACCTCAACCCTACTTTGGAAACTCCAGGCTAACCCTAATCCTTCATTCCAACCCGACACAAACCTCAACTCTGGCAATCCCGAGCCCTTTTTGAAAGGCCAACTCGAAGGCTAAACTGGCCAATATTGGCCTCAACATGGCGTCTGCGAGGAGTCGCTCGGTGGCTGCCGTAAAAGTCCTGATTTACGAGGCCGACTCTGCGCCGCAAACCCCCGACAGACTTGCAATTTCCTGTGCGAGAAAACACTCACTCAATCTATGAACGCGAAGGGGGGGGGGCACAAAAAAAAAAGAAAAGACCCCATGCAAAAATAATAGTCCCGACCACTGGAAGAAAATGTCCGCCGATTGTCACTCACTCAATATTTCCCTCTAAGAATAACAATTTCATTGACTGGCTATTTCCCGGCAAAATCCATAAACGGTGCCGGCGCGACCGGGCCGACACCGTTGATTGATTTCCAGCACGCGGAGGCGCACCTCATAAATAACACACACACACACACACACACACACACACACACACACTTGAAAACACATGCTCAACCCCCCAACAAGAAAAACATTTTCCACTTCTCGCGCCGACGCGGACGCCAATCCGGCCGCGGGACCAGACGACAACCGACTTGGGCGTCGGCAGCCATCAAAGGACTTGAAATGACGAGCACAATCGGGCTGACGGTTGTCGATTGCGCGGGACCACACAAACGATTGCGCTTCATTGTTGTCTGCAAATGACAGATTTCAAAGTTGAGGAAAACACAATTATATTGAATCGAGGAATTATTTATATTTCTATTCATTTTGAGCCACGCCCCAAAATGAAACAGAAAGTCGGCCATTTTGGGTTGAGAGCAGCCATTGTGTCGTCCATTTCATGTTAGAAAACAAAACAAAATGGCCTTCAGAGATGGACATGAAATTGAATGAAAATGAAATTAGACAAAAAAAAAAGGTCCAGACTTTCAATCTTGAGGCGACATAAAGCTGCGCAGCTCCTTTAGAGTGAGGACGAGGCAGCGTTTTGCACGTGTGACCATACGTATATTTTTTCAAGGTTTGTGAGAAGGTTGAAAAGTAGCTGACGTCGACGCACACGCACACGCACGGAGACCACCCAGAAGGACACGAGCTGTCAATCAAATCACTCAGAGAATAAACAACAGCGCATTTGATTTTTTTTTTCCCGCCCTTCATTTTGATGATCATTTGATGAACTTCACCTTCTTCGCATCCTTTTCTTTCATTTTGCTCACACGTGTGTCTCATGGCGTCACTTTTGTCTCCTCAGACACTTTTAGGTGAGCTAATTTAATTAGTGATGCGCTTTCAAGTGGCTGTCGTAAACGTGCGCACACACACACACACACACACGTGCATAAACACAAAAGTGTGTGCGTGTCTCCAGGGCAAAGTTGTCTGTCAGCACGCGGAGGCTCCAGCTCGGGCCTCATTAGAAGCCTTCTGGCCATGCAACACACACACACACACAAACTTTGAACATCAGCCCAAACATGACCCGCTGACCTAGACCCAGTCCGGGCCCAGACTGCGGTCATGTGACTAATCCGAGGAGATTTCAAGTGTGTAAAAACGTCGTCATTAAAAGGAAAAAAAAATGGTTGGAGTTCTCCAAGCAGTCAACAGGATGCATTGTGGGTAATGTGATGCAAGCATGTGGACAAAAACAGACATAAAATAAAATAATTGAAAAAAAGGTCTTATAAGTGCATCTAAAAGCTATGGCTTATGCCAGAAGACAAGATGTCAGGAAAGGCTACTAGAACATCTGAGTTCTCAGCACTCGTGACGGCAGGCGTGTGCTAATTCCCATTTAACATGAGTTTGAATGTGGCTGGTTCAATATGGACACATCTCCATGAGGGTGTGCACACTTGCGCAACTTGATTTTTACGAGGTAAAATGTTTTGAAATGAAGTAACAAGGTTGCTTTTTTTGTTGTTGTTTTTTTAAGTATCCCAAAATGGTGTTTTTACAGCCACCGTACATTGTGAATGCTGGAAGGACAGACGAGGAAGAATATAATATATCAAATATAAAAATATGAATCAATCAGTTGAAAAATATATTTATTTTAAAAAGTGGATCAAAGATGACATCTTTGTGTCAGATTATATTTTAAATATTTTTTTTTCATTGTAAGTAATGTAGACATTATTTTCGCATATGAGATCAAAACAATAAATACAATTTTAAAAAAAATGTTTAAAAGAATCCGCTTTGTTTGTCCCCCCAAATATTTTGGTAATAAAGGAAGCACATGCATCTCAAAAAAAAGGGGGAACATTAGAAGAAAGTATTAAAAACGGAAATATTCTAAAAAAAAAAATGTAAAAAAGTAAAATATACGTTCACATATATTATCTATAAAAATCGACCAAAAATATTTTATATATAACAATAAGCACTGTATAAAATGTCATTATTTGGTTCAACACTTGCATGAACCCCCCCAGCCCCCCCCCCCCCCCCCCCCCATGCAAACACACAGAAACACGCGCACACAAAAGAAGAAGAAGAAGAAGAAGAAGAAATGTGGAAATGCGTACGAGTGACTGCTTTGCATTAGCGCTTAATTGAGTTAAAGGAATTCTCTTCACCTCTCGTAGGCTCCCAAGTGCAGTAACTCAATTGAAGTCTTTTGTGACCCCTGTTGGAGTCCACAGGCTACAACACTGGCCTCCCGTCGCGTCTACCCTTTTGTTTTCTTTTCCTTGGACCCGCGTTCGGCCCTCCCGGTTTCGCTTTTTCGGCCCCAGGACAAAAAGTTCCACCGCGCTGCTGTCAAAATAATCACGTGAAATCTCCTTTTATCACCTTGGACAATGTGGCTCAGTTTGAATGAAGGTCCGAATAGAGACAAGGGAAAGGGCCTAAAAACGTGACCCTGAGGGACACCAATGTTAAATCTGCAAAGAAAACGAATGGACCTAAAGCATTGCCCTGAGGAATGCCACACAAAGTTGCATCTTCATAGAAAATGAACATTACCTCAGCCATTTGAAATGTTATTCGAAAACAAAGTGACCAAAAAGCTTCACCCTGAGGAACACCAACTATTGCTACCTTAAAAAAAAAAGGAATGGTCTTAAAATGTTACCTTGTGGAACACCACTCACTTTAAATTCTTAATTCTACTCAAGACCCCTCAAGGTTAATTCTCCATTTAAAAAAAAAGAAGAATGTATCTAAAACATTATTCCAATCCAATCAAATTGCGCAAAAGAAAATCCCCCCCCTAATGTGATTGTTGTGTTCCACAATGTTGTGCGTTTGGCTTCTCCTGGCAAATAAATGTTGGGGCTGTCAATGTTGGCTCGCCCCCCCGAAATCCCTCTTCTGCGAAGCCCACGGCTCAATTTCACCGCGCTGGCAGCTCATTTCATTTCATCATCTTCCCGAACGGCCGTGTCCGAAAATAGAAAGTCCATTTTGACACAGCGCCATCAATCTTCGGTCCATCATGCGCGTGTCGTAAAAAAGACACAAAAACATCCGAGTTGAAGCAAAGACTGCACGATTTCCTTGAAGACCGCAAAAGAGAAAACCCGTTTGGAAGGGAAGACGAGGTACGAGGCTCCAGCGCCGAATAGAACCCTGGTGGGATCATTTCATGGAAGCACGAAGGGCGATTGGAGCAACTGAGCGGATCATGCCAAGATAGTGTACTGGAAGTAAGAAGGTAGATTGCTGGCTCATTTTTGTCGGTCGAATGAATGTTAATGGGTTGGTAGGTACGGTTGAGAAAGTAGCTCGGTCGGATGTCAGACGGGCGGCGATTTTATTCTTGGTGAATCTCGTGTCGGAAGTCGATTGGCGTTGAGCGTGTACGTGTTTATGTGATGGCAGGAACGGCGTGGCGGGATTGCTGGCGCAAGAGGATGAGTTACGCGCTAGTGACGGCCGGCAAAAAAGAAATAAAAATCAAGCGTCAACAATTTTGAGGCAAGATGAAGATGCAGTTGACGGCAAGCCTTTCATCAGCGAGCGCCAGCAAATAAACGCCGTTCAAAGACGACACTCGCCCGTCCCACCATTCCGGGAATTCCACGGGGGCGGGGGCCGATCCGGTGTCGGGCGGACCGCCGGGGCGCTCGTCCCCGGGGACGGAAAGGTTACCCCGTCCGTGCGAGTCGGGGGGGACAGCTGTGAGCTAATCCCGAACCCGGCGCATCTCGCTCACGCCATTGGAGCGGCGCAAAAACGGCAGCGTTTGGCTTCAACTTGAAATTGTGAACATGGATTTGGTGTGGGTTCGCCGTTGGCAACGCTTGCGGGCACGCTAACATCGACGTGACAAACCGTGCGGTTGTTGAGTGTACAACAAAAACAACACGAATGACATCCATCCGTTGTTACGACCCACAAAAGTGCGATTAAATCATCTACCGAAGCACTAAACGAAACTTAACTGCCTACTCACGTTTCTTGCCGATCCAACAATCTGCCTACCTATATATATATATATATAAAAATCCCTCCTAAATATAGCTGCCTACCTCCAATGCCACAGTTTCCCTCGGTCTACCTCTTGTTCGTACCCTCCATGACCTTGTCTACCTACTTTCTGAGAACTAAAAATTCCCTCTCAAAAATCTTACAGTACTTCCCAGCATTCCAACAATCTACTGTACATAAATATCTATGTTGTTCTTACCTGCAATCTGCCTACCTGCAATACCGCTCCATACCTATAATCGATAACCTTCATAATAGGGATGTTAAAAAAAAATGGATTGGGCAATATATCACGATATTAGAGTGCGCAATTCTCGAAGCGATTCAATATGCGGCCGAAATTGATGTTTAAACATCAATTTTCACCTGCAATATACTTATTTTCATGCAATCCAACAATCGCCAACTCCACTCCGGTTGAACCTGCAATCGACCTCGACCTTTTTGTGTCTTCCACTCCACGAGAGCAGCAAGTGTGACCTCTGGAAGTACCCGAGCAAAAAGTTTTGCGTGAACAACGAGGAATTCCTTGCGGCCTCATCGCGCCTTTAACGTCAATGTGCAAAACAGCTCAAACCCCCGCCAAAAAAACCAAGCCCCCAAACCCGGGGGGACCGCTTCTAAGTCAACTCTGAAATGGGCGTTTGTGTGCTGACTGAACGTCTGAAGTTGACCCTGAAGATCGCACGGGTGCGTGTGAACACCAGATGGTTCTTCCAGAACTTCGGCGGGATGGTTGCGCCGCGGCTAGCGGGTACCCCGACGTCTTTCTCCACGGCAGCTGCGAGGGGGCGAAAGCTCCCAAAGATCCCCGCCACCAATCTTCACACTTGAAATTCCCCCCAGGCAGATGAGCTCCAGGCTGTCAGGCTTGTCAGCGTCATCCGCCTTCGCCTTCCTGCAATCGGCCGCCAAGGGGGCGAGGGTCCTTGGTGTCCAGCGGTCGTATTTGTCACTGGGATGGTTGAGGACTGGCTTGAACCTTGGACGCATCCTGAGTGAGGTCCTCCGGGCCAGGCAAAATGAAACTCCATCCTTCCATAGAGGCTGCGTACGGGCCTACAACCGACTTGCGCAGCAGCAGTCCAGCAATCTCCCTACTTACAATTCCACCACCAACCTACAAACTGACAATCTTTCTACCCATTAACCATCCAACAATCTATCAACCAATTCAACTTCCAACAATTTACCTACCTAATTACCTTCCTATGACTGAACTAGCTACCAACAAATTTGAGCTGTTTAACTTCCAACAATCTACCTGCCTGTCATACAACTCATACAACTATCTACCTCTAATCCAACAAGCTACCAAGCCGTTAACGTTCCTGCAATCTACCCACCTCACAGGGACAGCTCAAGCCCACCGGGGCGGCGCCGCAGCGGTCGGCCAGCCACTGAAGCTGTCGTATCCGTGAAATACTGCAGCAACACGCATGCAGACACACATAGTCATACACAACATTTTTAACACTTACACACGCCGATGCGCTACAAGCCAGCTATGCACACAGTAGCATTTTGAGTTAGCGCATTCTTTTTCAGTAAAAGTGTCTCTCTCTCACACACACACTCACACACCTGCTGTCCCTTTTGTTTTGCGGGGCAATTAGCGCGGGGCTGTCTCTCGTTAGCGAGCCATTGTAGCATTAGCACATTGTCCTAGCCGCTTTAGCAGTGTCACACTTCAGCTCCATGCAGGGAACAAACAAAACAAAGCCATAATGGAGACTTAGGCTAATGATAAATTTGAAAACAACTGGACACATTTGACTTATGAAAGCTAAATTACATTCTGGCCACCCCAATGTGAGAAAAACAAAAGCAAAAACAGATTAGCTCCAAATGTCGCTATACTACTACTAGTTAGTTTGTGAAATGTACGTCTGGATTATCATTCCAAACTTCAGGCCAGAAAGTGTGAGTGATGATGGCGGTGGTGATCACGTACCACTAGAGGGAGCCTCCAGTGGCCCTCTTTGCCAATGCTAGCTATACACCGCAATAACCTTGTTTACAGAAAGGCCTATAAATACTTTGCTAGGCTAGCTAGGCTACGTCACCGCCCGGCCTTTAAAAATAAAATGCATTGGTGGGTACGGGCAGCAAATCATGTGGCTATAGCTACAAAAGCTATAAGCGCCATAAGGGCCATTAGCTTGAGGCTAACGCTTGTTCATGTGGCAAGGTGTTGGGTGTAATGTTCAAGCATTAGTTTCAAGGTCATACACACTCATACAGGGGGTGCGTGTGTGTGCGTGTGTGTGCGTGCGTGTGCGGTTGCAGATGGTAATAGCTGCGCTGACAGACATGAGCGACCAGCTGAGCTTCAATCCGCAAAGTTGCTCACTCAGAGAGAAACACGGCCGAGGATTACCGCAAATGTTGACGACAGATGACCTGATAATACTTTTTTTTCTTTTTAAATTCAGGACGTCACACCGCTGCCCTGCTTGTCAGTTCGGAATTTGCTTTTTGGATGATTAGGAGGAAAAAGGAGGTGCACAGTCACAGGCGCACCCAATAGGAACAACAAATTCAATTATGATTGCAATTGTATTGGGAAAATTGCGAAAGTGTTGATGTATGTCATTATTTTGATTATTAATTATTATTGTTTTTAATGATTTACATCCATGAAAAAGAGAAAATGATAACATACACGGCTAAATATTAGTGTACATTACACAAAAATACAGGAACTAAATTGAAATAAATGTAAAATACACTAAATTATCAATGTCAATTCACAAAAGGGCTTTGAATGAATTAATAAAATAAAGCAACACTTAAAATAAAAAAATATATATATTTTACTATTAGATTTTTTGTCCATTTACTATTTTTGCATAAAAAAAAATCTAATTGAAGATACACAAAATTACTGGAGGTGGACAATTTTTATTATTATTTTTTTTAATTATGATCACTAAATTAATGCTGTGCGTTAAAATCATTTTGCTTCTTTGACCAAATTAATTTAATTTTGCAGTAAAATACTGTAATGCTTAAAAATAAACAAATATTTAACATTAAAATACAAAAAAAGTTATTGAAATTTATATTATTAAATTATAACGTTTACATTAACATACATAACAAAATTATTCAAAAAGTCCAGCTACAGAATATCACCCCCTTAGAAGAACCTCGTATAAATGTTTAAGTTCCTGTAGCATTTATATATGTAATAAACATCGATTGTAGCTGTCTTATTATTTTGCGTCTTAACATTTGACATCAGCTTTTCCATCTTTTAAATTCAATTACCAAAGGAAAACATGATGCAATTTAAAAACAATAATCTAGACTGCACTGTATATCATTGACGTTTGTGCCTTGGGGGAGGTCGCTTCCCTTGGTGACCTTTTGGGACACACATGGCATTCCTTTTTCTTTTCTTTTTTTTCCTGGAGGGGCGAGCGCGGAATTCTTCCCGAAAGCTCGCCAACCTTGTCGTACCTTGTAAGACGAGCGTGTGGTTTTAGTGGCGCGCGGTCATGCGTGCCAGATACGCAACACGCACACCCACGTACATGAAAGCGGCCTAAAAATAGCCAGTGAGCCATCGCTGATGCACGCTAATGTGTTCATTACAACAGGCTTTGTGTTTCCGTGTGAGCGTGTGAAGCCGAGAGGTTTCAGCACCTCGCTGATCTGCGGTCCCGCGCGCGCACACAAACACACACAACTGGAGTGTCTGAGTGAGTGTGTGTGCATCACAATTGACCACATTGCTGGTTGCCAATCACCTGTAATGGGATCAACACATCTGATGACGCGTTGTGGCGCAAGCACATCTTGCCAAACCCGGCCGGGTTGCTTGATTATTTTGGTTGTTGGTTTCGCTGACGTGGGGCAAAATCCTCGCAACCCCAAAAGCATCACTTCGGAAAGAAAAACAAAAAGAAAATCACGTTTGTAGAGCCGTAACATTGCATCGCACAAGAGCCGCTGCATATGAATTGGTAGAGTGAAAATACCCCCCCCCCCCACACACACACACCCCCACCCCCTGTTGGACTGTTGCTTCAGTTACTTGTTTGGTTTGTTTGGTGGCAACATGAATTGGTTTGTTACTTTCGTTGGGTGGTGTTTTAGTTGTTTGTTAATTTAGTTTGATACTTTATTTTCCGGCTTGGTTTGTTATTTTTCTTTGTTGGTGTTGTTAGCTTGTTCGTGTGGTTTGTTCCATTGATTGGTTGCTTGCTTTGGTTCGATTGTTACTTTGGTTGCTGGTGTGTTAGTGTGATTGTTTAATTGGTTTGTTACTTTGGTTAGATGGTTGTTTAGTTATTTCAGGTGATGGTTGGTTTGTTTGAACTGGGTTTAGCGCTGAAAATGTATCCATGATGTCTGATGAGCGCTCGTCTGTCACGCGGCGCTGATGAGGGCGCATGCTCGCACACGCACACACAGTGTACCATGTTGTGCAAGTTTGGTGACTTGTGTGCGTTTGTGTGTTTAGTTTTGCGTGTGTGTTGTTTGTCCAGCTGTTTGGAGGCAAATCCTGATCCGGCGTGTTTCCACAGCTGCTTGTGGATCAGAACAAGCTGCTCTCTTTTTCCTTTTTTTTTGCCAAGGGGGACCCCCAAGATGAGACCCCCCCATTTCTCCGCACCCCTCATCCACGCCCGCTTTTTCATAACTGTAAGATGGAACCCTGGATTGGTCGCGTCACATTGTTGCTAGGCAGAATCAGCGCTGAAGTTGAAATTTGAAATGAAGGACATTGTTGTCAGGCTCAGAAGGATCAACACGTCGTCCTTGACAAAGACAAAGTAGGCCAGGAAGGAATGGGTGTGGGCCATCCACATGCTTGGGGGAGGTCATGAATGGTTAGGAGGGATTGCCCCAAATAGTGCAACCACATTTGGCACTGACAAGGGCAAATGAGGTGCTAGTCAAAACCAGTCACCTTGAAACAGGAAGAAATATGAAGTGATCGCGATTGGTCGGTTGATTTGTTACCTCAATTGGTTGGTAATTTGGATTGGCTTGGTTACTTTGGTAGATTGCCGTGTTCAGTTATTAGGTTATTAGACAGTTGCCGTTAGTAGCTATTGGTTGGTAGGTTCATGTGTTACTTTGGTCTGGTTAGCAATGAGTTGGTTGGTGATTAGTTAATTGGCTTGGTTAGTTAGTTGGTCAGTCATTAGTTTGTTGGTTGGTTATTATTTTCTTCCTGGGGTTCATTCGTAGTTTTTGGTTTGTTGGTGTATTTGGGTTGAATGTCAGTTGGTTGGTTATTAGTTTCTTGCTTGGTTAGTTAGTAGCTATTGTTTGGTTGGTGTGTTACTTTGGTTGGTTGGTGTGTAAATTTGGTTTGTTTGGTACATTTGTTGGTCAGTTGGTCATTAGTTAATGAGGTAATTAGTAGTTATTACTTGATTGGTTGGTTTGTTTGATATTTTGGCCGGTTGGTTTTGTGTTGAATTGGTTAGCTGACTATTATGTATCTGCTGCCGGTTTGCATTCTGGGTCAACTATTATTTGACTACCGGAGCACGTTTGCTGGACCAGCGTAGCGAACTCACCAGGACGCTACGGTAGGCTACCAATTGCTGAGCGAGTACACGCTGACGTCCAGATGTTCTTCCGAGAGACTCTGGCTCTCGTCCCCGCGGCATTCCAAGCCTCATCCAGAGATTTTTTATTTACTGCACGCGGATACGTGAAGGTCAGACGTGTAAAGCGCGCTTGATGGCTTTCCCAAATGGAAACGCTGCCGTCACCCCCGCCGGACATCTGGCTTTGTTGGGGGGCAACGGGAATGGACCCGCCCAGCCGGGCCAGGCCGGGCCAGGCGTCAAGCCGCGAGTGGGCCCGTAAAGAGCCCGTCGCCCCTCCTGAGTGGCGTCCAGTGAGTCGTTCACCTTGGACGCTTTCTGTTCCGCCCTCCTTTGCCGTCTGGCAGCTCGTTTCCTCTACGGATAATTTAGAGCGGGCACACGAGTGTGAATCAATCGCTGTCGTCATGGAAACCGCAGCTGAAAGTAGCATGACAGCGTGCGCTGGCGTTGCTTAATGGTTGCTTGTTTTGTCTTTTGATTGTTTGCTTGATGTTGTATTACTTTGGCTAATTTGTTACCTTGTTTGCTTAGTTGGTTTGTTACTTTTCTGCTTGCTGCTTTGCATCCGTCTCCCGCTCCGACGCCGGCGTGCGCTCACAAACATGATGGAGTGCACCACAGATGTCGCTCCAGCACGGCGGGTGTCGGTCCATGCTATGGCGAGCAGGTACGCCGAGCGGGTGACGCACACACACTCGTGCTAATGACTTTTACATGTGCAAAGTCGCCTCGATTTCTGACCAGCCGCATTCCACAAATAGATTTTGCAGAGTTGAGCCTTCATCTGAAATGAAATCTTCATCGCACAAAAATTAATAATAACCTCTTACGTCATGCGGAAAGCGACCCTGACGCCAAGTTGACATTGAGTGCGTCTTACTAAGCAACACTTGGTGTCCATTTTCTACAGTGCTTCTTGTTAGGGGGTCAAAGGTCAGCCAAGATTCAAAGCTGAGACTGCTCGATTGTGGGGTTTCCATCTACTCGTTTTTATTCGAATTTTCAAGAAATGCGAAAATAAAACGGAATGGAAACGCTAGAAATTCGAAAACGCCTTTTTACGCTTAGAGGGGCTGAATTTCGAAGCGCATCGAAAAAAGAAAAATGCACATTTTGGCGATGGAAACAGGTTTTGCGAATAAACGCTGGCAAGAACGGATACACGTGGCACGTTTTGACCGGATATTACGACACACGTACGTTTGTAGTCCCAAAGCAATGTCGGACGATAAAGTAAGGTATGTTTGGATGGATGACAAAACAGAAATCTTTTTGGAATCAATTAAAGAAGCGAATATTAATGCAATTTTCGATGGAAAACAGCAAAGAATTACAAAAGCAAACTCATACGATGTCATCGCACGGCGCAGTCGCTTCCTGTTTTTTCTTCTTCTTCTTTTAAATCAGTGGTCCTCAACCCTGATCCTCAGGGACCGGTATCCAGCCTGTTTTCCATGTCTCCCACAGCCAACACAGGTGGAGATCGTTATCAGCCTTCTCCAGAGATTGCTGATTAGCTGATGATATGAATCACCTGTGTTGGCTGTGGGAGGCATGGAAAACAGGCTGGATGCCGGTCCTCGAGGACCAGGGTTGAGGACCACGGTTTTAAATGACTGTTGGATCACATCGCGATGGTGTATAGCGCCACCTACAGTGGCGGAGGCTCCTCTCAATATTCGCAAAAGAAGAACAGATGGAGACGGGCAGAAGTCGCATGTCCGTTTTGCGCATTTTCAGTCAATTCACTTAAAAAATTCATAACAATTGGATGGAAAACTGACTAGCGATGTTCAAACCACTAGCACAACGTGCTGCCCTGACAAAATAATGACACTTGTAATTTGGGTGATTGGCTTATTATTTTGATTGTAAGTGATTTGGTGGCACCTTATTACTTTGGTAGGCTTGGTAGATTGACTTAAGTGTTAACTTGCTTTGTTGGTTATATCAGTTAGTTGGCTGGTTACTTCCGTCGGTTGCTTCCTTGCTTTATTTTCTTACTTTGTTTGGTTGTGAGGTGGAAAAGCGTGATATAAATGAAGTACCATTTTTTATTTGTTACTTCAGTAGTTGTTTGCTTAATTATTTTGTTACTTTGGTTGGAGGGCTTGGTTGGTTACTTTGATAGATTTAACTATATTCAAACTTATGCACTTTTTTCATGTATTGTATTTTTATTTTATTATTAAACATTTTCTATGAGGGACTGAATGCGCACCTCACAACTCAGGCAATGTGGCCTCCACCAGCGCACACAAATGCACTCCATGCAGCTGCAACTCTATGTAAGAAGCCTTTATAGACTTTATACACACGCACGCACGCACACACACACACACACACACACACACACACAGTTGTTGTAGCGAGCCACCTCTATAAAGATTACGCGTGTGTGTGCGGGTTTTTTTTTTTTTATGAGCTGTGGCTTGATCCCATCCCTGCTGCAGCTCAAATCAGACCATCCAGCTGCTCTGGAACAGCTCACTGTGCATACACCTGCTGTACACGCACACACACACACACACACACACACACACACACACACAACAATAACAACGGCATGCACACACGGCCCATCCATCAGCGCTACAGCCCGACCCCAGAGACATGCGCCTGCTGCTGCCATCTGCGCATGTGTAGGAATGTAGTCACATGCACTACACCGGAGGTGGGCATGGAGGGCCGGAGTCCTGCAGGTTTTGCATGTTTCCCTTCTCCAACACAGCTGATACAGGATCAGCTCATCAGCATAAGCCTGATAACGATCCTGTCGATTGGAATCTGCTTGCGTTGGAAGTGAGAAACCTCCAAAAGCTGCAGGCCCTCGAGGCCCCCGATTGCCCACCTCGGGACTACACGTAGACATATACAATATTAAACGTAACAAAAACAACAAAAATACTACGTTTATCTTAAAGTATATGACTTAAAAATCTGCCTTTTTCCAGCAAGCCAATCTACTCAGTAAAATGTGACTTTTAAACTGTCTTACGGGTTTCCTAAGTTAACCACTGATTTATCCAACTGCGGTGACCATATCTGCTTCAACAGCTGGGACCAACAGTTGCGCTTGTACACACATGAAAGGACAACTGTGTGTGTCTGTTTGTGCGTGCGTGTGCGTCAGACATGAAAGAGAAAGGCAGCTAAAGGCAGCTAAAGGCAGCTACAGGCCTCACTAACAACTATTCCGTGCCTCGTAAATCAGAGCTGCGACAATGTAGCACAACTATTGTGTGCCGTTGTGTGTGTGTGTGTGCGCGCACGCATGTGTGTTTGTGTTATGGCTGTTATGTCAAGGAAAACATACATACACTTGTCACATGATCTTGTTGTGACATGATTCTGCTAAATTGTTGATCTGACTTGCTAAGCTACGCACACAATAAAGATAGTATTCCCTGTTCTATGGTTATCATCACATTCTGGAGTTTTTTTTAACTACATCACTATTTTTCCCTTTTTTTTTTTTTACTTTATCCTTGTAAAATTACAACTTTGTTGGAAAAATTGGACTTTGTTTATTAAATAAAGAATAAAGCCCCTTTTTCTAAAATCTAAATTTGCAGCGTTAGGAGAAAAACATCACATATAACTTATTCAAAGTAAATTGTGTTATTTTGCACTTTACAATCAATGGCTAAAACCTGACAACAAACAAAGGCATCCTCGTTGGAAAAGAAGTTGTAGCTTGAGGTGAACCGCCAGCAAAGTTGGTGGCCCGTACGCGAGCCCCGTCCGCACCCGCAACCTCACCTCAGTATCCATTTTTTTGCTGCCGTTTCCTCACCCGATCCAAACAAGCCCGGCGGGCCTTTCCCTTCACATTTTACGCATGACATTTTAAGAGTTAATATGCTGATGAGGAGCTGGCTGAACAAGATGACATTTTATCTGGTGTGAACCGGGTCAGGATCGCGAGGAGAGGCGGGCCCAACTGCAGCGTCAAAGTCCGCAGGAGGCAAGATCGGAAGTAGACCATTACAATGTCAAATGTCATGTTCAAATATTCAAAGAATCAGGTCATATTTATGGGGGGCAAAAAAACAACAACAACTCAATTTTCATTGTGTTTTCCAATGACCCTAAGGGGGAGGAGCCTGAGCTTGTGTACAAGGTCAAGAGGTTCCGACGAGATACAGTCCTCTTGAGAGACGGACTCTCTTCCCCTCTGGAGTTGCCTCTATTGAGAGGTGTGGGCAACATTATTGCCCCCCTGGCTCACTGATGGACATATTTGACATCTCTGGAAAACCATAACTACAATATTCTCTTTTTTCAATATAGAAAGTTACAAGAATGATGTGATAGTTTTGGGGGATTTTCAAACATTGTCAGTGTGGCTGGTATAAAGCATCGTCTTACGTCTCTCATATTTATGTAAGCGCACATCAACTGCTTAAAGGATCATCATCATCATCATCATCATCAGTTTTGTGGGATTCTGTTACCGTGGCGACAATAGGTTGATACTGTATCACTCTGCTCTTTACACAACAATAGTTGACCAGCACACAATGGACACATTAAGTCCACACAAAAAAATGTCTCAAGAAGCAGTTCCCTAAGGACTATTTTCCAAGTAGGCCATTTTCAGGGAATTCGAGGTCTTGTACTTGGGTTAGAAAAGAAAAAAAAAACAGCCCCTGACACCATTTCATACACTGACACAAAATTGGGTGAACATGTCATAGCATGACAAAAGTCTCGAGGGCCCATGCCCCAAATTAAACAGGAAGTCGGCCATTTTGCTTTCAAGTATACATTTTCGCTCAAACTCAGATCTCTTATTTGTAATAATGTTGGAGGGGGGGGGGGGGGGGGGTGATCAGCCCCAAAGCCAAAACAGTTGAAACGAAACCAGCACAGGTTTTGCCGATTAACACAAAATTTGGTGGACGTGATAATCTGTCGTAATAGGACAAACCAACTGAAAGTGAACAGGAAGTCATCAAATTTGGTCCAAAGTGCTGCAATTTTGAGCGAATTCCAGGTTTGCTACTTTGCTGGAAAGTTCCTGGGTGAGGGAAAAGTACAACAATTTCACCAATGGACACAAAGACAAGCAAAAGACTCAATGAGTCCAGAGCTCGAAACTGTACAGGAAGTCGGACATTTTGGTTTGAAGCAGATGTTTTGAGCTACCGTAATTCTGTCACTTGCACTTTCGGGATTTGAGGCACAGTCTGAAGCTTTTGTTATTTTTTGCCAACTAAATTAGGCATAGCATCAAAGTTTGATGATTGTTTCAAAGATGAATTCTTATTTCGTTCATAATTGGGTTATTATTGTCTTGACGTGTGTACTGAACTAGAATCATAGAATTCTGCAGTTATTTTGTTTTCATGACGTCAAAGTAGTGCAATTGAGTGCTATAAGAAACGTATGTGGAGTTTGAGGTCAATAGACAAGGTGTTGCGGATGTCCATTGTTTAGTAGGTCAGGGAAAGTGGGTCGCAGATGAAGCCCGTGGACAGAAGATCTTCATTGCATTGTGCTCGCAACTCCAAACTCCAACGCGTGGAAACACAATCTCCAAGCTCTGTGTGCTTTCTCTATTTCAAGACAAACCAAATGCTTCGGATTTCAGGAGATTGGCCCGAGGCTGCGGTCCACTCTGGAGCTCTGCAGCTCCTCCTTCACAAACAGCAACATCACTTTGACCTGCTTTTGGTCCAATCCCTGAAGACACTTGCCTATAAAATAGCCGCCGACATGACGCAAGCACTTTCACCCAAGCCAGTCCACGTGGTCACCTGTGCGAGCGAGGATACCACCTTGAGAGCAAAGCTGAAGCGAGCGCAACGATGAAGATCCTTTTAACGCTTCTGTGCACGATAGCGAGAGGTAGTTCGCTGTCTCTGTCCGACTGCGGCGGCGACGCCCGTCGTCCTCAGATGAACGACATCGCGGTGGAGTGCGGCACCACCTACATCGGCCTGGCCATCCAGATCTGCCCCGTCATCTACACGGGCTACAACGAGACCCTCCTCATCCTCAACCACATGACGGACTCGGAGTGCCTGGCCACCTTGGACGAGTCGGCGTCGCCGCCCGTGGCCCGTTTCCAGTTCCCGCTCAACAGCACGCACGCCTGCGGCAGCACCTTCCTCACCACCAGCTCGGCCGGCACCGGCGTCTTCTCCGACTTCTCCAACATCCAGACGGTGAACGTCAGCGGCATCGTGCGCTCGGTGGACCTCACCAGCGGGACCATCACGTACAACGCCGAGCTCAAGTACTACTACTCCTGCGCTTACCCCTTAGAGTACCTGATCAACAACACGCAGATCGACGTGTCGGCGTCCTCCATCGCCATCCAGGACAACAACGGCAGCTTCCTCAGCACCCTGACCATGGAGCTCTTCCGGGACGCCGCCTACGCCGAGCCCTTGGTGATCCCCCAACTGGGTCTGGAGCTCCGGACCGACATCTACGTGGAGGTGAAGGCCACCAATCTGACGGGCCAGTACCACGTCCTGCTGGACCGTTGCTACGCCTCCATCTCGCCTGTGCCCAGCAACTCCAGCTTCTTCAACCTGTTCGTGCCGTGCGCCCAGGACCAGCTCACCACCATGGTGCAGAACGGCGAGAGCCAGAGCGCCCGCTTCCACTTCCCGGCATTCCGCTTCATCGAGCAGCAAAACCAGACCATGTCCACGTACTACCTGCACTGCATCACCCGCTTGTGCGAGACCAGCACTTGCGCCACCTTCAAGCAGTGCAACAACCGCCGCAAGAAGCGGGAAGTGCTGGACGTCACGCAGCCGTACACCATCACCTCCCCCATGCTCATCACCAAGACCGAGAGCAGCGAGTCCAAGGAGGAGACCCCGGAGGGCGGCGAGGGGGGCCCGGGCGACGACTCGGCCGTGGGCCTGGGCGTGGCCGTCGGCGTCCTGGCCTTGGCCTGCGCCGTCGCCTTCTGTGTGGCCGCCATCTTCTACAAGAAGCTCAGGAACTGATCAGGCCCCAAATGAACCAAAGTAGTAAATTGGCCTCCTCCACCTCGTCGACTCTGGACGTCCATTAATGTAGTGTAGAGTTGATCAAATTAAAAACAAAACGCTTTCGGTGTTCATGCATGTCTGCACTTTGGGGGAAAAAAATCATAGGGAAAGAAATGGTGTGAAATATTTCACAAGACGCCAGACACTGGTTTCTTTTTTTCACGTGCCTTTGTTGGGTGTGTGGGATGTTTTGAAAGTGAAATTAAAAGTACCTTTCAAAGTATCATGTGACCATAATTTATTGAGAATATTTCCTAACCCCGAAACCCTGAACACAAACACCCGACAAACCAGCCCTCACGCCTCAAACCTCTAACCTCAACCCTGATCCTGTGGCGTCTCCCGAACCCGAGCCGTTAACGGTAGCAGGACAAAATGGATGTCATGTCATTTCCCATCATGTATGAAATAAAAAAATAAAGCAAGCGTGTGCTCTTTTTTTTAGTGCAGCAACAAAACATGCCTGCTGTGCGGTTTTGTTCTTTCTTCCACACGACTACCAAGCGCGACTTGAGTCCGACTCACGACCACACTCAGGCCCACCATAAACAATAAGGAGGCCATTTGGAATGATTTGGGTCAACATCCAAAAACACAAAGTTGATAAAACAACTGGAAAATCCAAGAAAAAACAACAACTTAAACAACATTTTTTTTTTAATATTATTAAAAAACATTAAAAAAAAAAATACAACTATTTGTAAAGCTATTATAAAGAAATATAAGACTAGTTTCACATTTTAAAAGTGAAAAACATAAAAAATAATTACTTCTAAGCAAAACTAATGACAGATTTTTACAAATACACATTTTTCTCAAAAATATTTTTAGATATAATTATATATTTTTTGTTGTTCTATAAGTATCTGCCATAAAATATTATTTAAAAAAAATCTGACTATATATACATACACATATATATAATTAACATAAAATGAAAAATAGACTTAAAAATGAAATGTACTGTATATGTTTTGTAGATTTCTATAAAAACATTTCATTTGATATCCAAAAAATATACTACGGTGTTCCTTTGTCTTCCGCTGGGGTTCGGTTCCAAAAAATGGCCGCAATATATGAAATCTGCAAAGGAGTTAGCTTTATGTTTTACATTTATTATAAATGTTTTAAGGCTCTAAAGCCTTCACGATAGTTTAGGCGCTTTACTTATTGAGATATTTACATTTTCTCACATTTCTCTCTTGTTTAAACACTCAATGTTCAAACCCTTCATAAATTTTAATAAAATACATTACTGTAAAAAGATGCATGCAAAATTGTTCAAAAATAATCCGCGAAAAGTGAACCGTGTTATAGCGAGGGAACACTATACTATATATAAAAAAAAATATTTTCTCATAATGGACCTTGTATTTTTTTTCTTGCTGTTTTGACTTTCTCTTCCCAATTTCCAAGTTAGCAGCATTCTAGTTAGTAGTTAACCGGGTTAGTAGCCATGTCCAGTGGATTTGATTGTTGGCGTGTGTACAGATGACGATGATGATGATGATGACGATGATGATGACGACGACGACGATGTGAGGGGACTGCAGACAAACGCGAGTTGTGGAAGGAGTCCGAAGGCCCCGAATCCCCTCAGCGTGCCTAATAAGTTCCTGAAACCCCCCCAGTGAGCCGGCGGGCCTCCTGCGCACTCGTTGTCGTTGGAATTAGACGGCGGAAAAACTCGACACCTTGGCGGGGGCGTCTGACGTCTTTTTGCCTGACCCCCGACCCCTCCTCGGACCACTTTGGACCGGCGGTCCCCGCGCCGCATCCGTCGGTCCCGATAAGCGGGAATTGAGCGAGCGGCGAGGTCATACTTCACGGGCCGGAATCCGGCAATGACAGGCCGCTCCCCGCGGACCGATAAACACGGAGCACTCACTCAGCGCCGGCTGCGCTGACAACACCAGACCACAAGAGACGAGGCCAGGCAGGAAATAATGGACCGCCGAAGCTTTATTAAGTGGACAGTGGCATACAAGCGTCAAAAGAAACCATTCACTAGCAACTTTTTTCTTGGTTACTATTTCATGATGTAACTTGAGGTTCTTGGGAAGTCTGAGATCCACTTCCTAAAATAACTCTATATGGAATTCAAATGTACATAATAGAGATGCCGTTAAAAACGGACTCCAAATCGGAATGTCAGAATGGCTCAATGTATTTTTTAGAGCGTGGGGGCAATTTTCCAAGAAAAAAAACTTGCAACTTTATAAAGTGGCAAATTTGTGGGAGAAAAAAACTCATAAATTTGCGACTTTATAAGGTGGGAAAATTGCAACTTACAAAGACGCCTCGCTTTGCGAAGGTCCACACCGGGAGGATAAAGCGTTTAAGCGTTTAATTTGTTAACTGTATATGCATTTGTACATTTATGTTTCCGGAATTATTATTTACACATTCATACATTTTTGTACAAGTCGCTAAGTTGATGTGTCGAATCTGCTGCTCTCTGTCTCCAATTACCTTTGGTATGCTCGCTTCTGATTGGTTAGTGTTAGTTATCTGATCGGGGATCAGGAAGTGTTGCCGCTCGAGCTGCCGCATATGACGAGTAAAGTTTCAATTAAGAATAAATCCGTCTCCATCCTGCCTTTTCATTTTAGAAATAGTGTCCCATTAACCACCAACCAACGCTACGCTACGTGCATTTCTCTTCTGAGTTTTTTTCATGGAATATGAATCATTTTTAAAAAATGTCATGTGACCCAAATACGCCGTTGTACGTTGCAGTTTTTCGTGTTTTGCCCCACAGGATGTTTGTATGACAACATTCGGAAGCGTCTTGTAAGCATGCTGCGTTCAAGCATGAAACCTGCGAGTGTGCGGGAATATTTGTGCGGCTAATTGACTTTAAAGTCAAGCATTAAGCAGTTAACAAATAACGCCCAGCTAGGCGGTGTATCAACATTCTTGTTCTTGTTCAAAAAATCGGAAACATTTTTATGTGAATATCTGACTTTTTTTTAAACCTTAAAATGGTTTTCTTTTCATATTACCAATTTACTTTCACCATTTTATGCTACTAAACAAATATTTATATTCACAATATTTTGACTTTATTCTTGAAAGAGGAAAATGTCTTCTTTTTTTATGTCAAAACTTAGAACGAGATTTGTTTCGAGAAAAACTCGAGAAGATTTTTGAGATCATGTAGATATTTTTTTTAATGTGTATTTGTCCCGAGAAAAAGTCATAGTTTTGTTTGCTGGAAAAAAGGGCCATATTTTTTTTCCAATGTTTTATTTGGGGGCGAAGCATATTTTCAGGGATATTTTTTGAAGTGGTATTTTTAAAGAATAATTGTCTTGGGGTTGTACAAGAACAATGTCCGACTTTCCCCATACATGTCGATGATATTGATACATGACAATAACGACACGTCAAGATATCGGCCCCAATCCAAAATGTGGCTACTGGTTGCCACCCTGTCCGTTGGCCGGTATGATTCCTGGCCACACATCGCGGCTGGCTTGGATGACATCACTTCCACTATTTCACACACACAAGCGGGCGATGACACGCACAATTTGGCCTCGGCCTTCAACATCATGTTACCATTACACGCCTCACTTCTGATGTGTGTGTGCGTGTGTCTTTACCTCCGGAAGCGGCACACCTGAGCCCCGTGCTGCCGGCCGGCACTACATCACCGGGGATGGGGGGGGGGGAGGCAGGGGATGCGAGTTGTGGCGTTCTCCATGTGTGGCGTGTCCTCGTCTCTCTCGCGCGTGTTCCTAAATCTTGGTCAGGCTTGCGAGCGTGTTGTGTTTTACGTGCGCAGCAGGAAGAAACCGGAGCAGCTTTGAGACTCCGCTGGAAGGCAAACAATCCAGCAGTTAGTCAAATGCGCCGGCGGGGTCGGAGCATCAGGTCAGACACAAAAAAAGGTGCTTTCTAAATAAACCTTTCAGCTTATCAATGAGCTTTTCACTCCCCAAAATGAAAGATTTTCCATTGACGGTGACATGGATTGTATTAAGTACGCCGTACTGGCCTCGTACACAACTTGACAACTTTTTTTTTTTTTTTACATGAACAGGAAGCTGTCTTCTAGTGCCGAATCGCGCTCTCTCTTAAAGGGACAGCGCCTTCTTAAAAGGTAAAATAATTGGACCAAAACAATACGTCTTGACTTTCTTGCAACATGCTATCAATTACCAAAATAATAACAGGATCAAAACATATACAGTTGCCGTCTTATAAAACATTAAAATAGTTGGGAGTTCGGCATCCTTGGTTGGGTTTGGAAAGTGGCAAAAAAGTGCGGATATTTTTCATCAATTAACATGATATCATATGTCAAAGTTTGTCCAGCAGAGTGACGTGGTCACATGAGACAGCTGCCAATGGATGGTTAACAAAATCAAAACCTGCAATATTGATCCATCCATCATCTGTCACGCTTCTCCTCATAACAAGTCATGTGCATGCTGGAGCCCATCCCAGCTGTCATTGGCCGAGAGAGGAGCGTGAGCACACCCTGAACTGGTTGCCAGCCAATCGCCGTTCACACCTTTGGACAATTGCAAGCCTTCAACAAACCTACCTTGTAGGGCGGTTCCATATCATATCGTCTATGATATTACTGGAGTATTTTTTGGGGTGATAAAAATTGGAATTATCGCAAAATTGACGTGATCCGTAACATCCTACGTCTTCGTGTCCATTTGGACATACGCGCGTCGTTCGCTGCTGCATGAAAACAATGTCGGTGTGTGAGGCTGTGAGAACACAGGAAAGCAGGAGCCCAAATTTGAACCCCTGACCTCTGAACTGTGAGGCAAATCTATCTAGTCAAAATCAAATCAAACTTGATTTAAAAGCACCTTTCATACATTCAAATGCATTAAAGGTGCTGAATAATTAAAATATCCACAGTACAATACAAAGATAAACCATCCCGCCCCATGCTCACGCACACACACACACACGCACACACACACACACACGCAAACCACAACATGGCAGGGCATAGAAAAAACCCTAGTCCTGCTATCCAGTCGTCGACGTGCAATATTGTTTTTCAAGACACTTAGTTTGGCTTTGTTTTTGTTTTTTCAACAAAGGCTTCATTTGAATGTATTTTTGTTCGTTTTAGTACTAGTTTTAGTTCGTTTGTTTCTTTTAACTGGTTATTGCGCGCACGCAAGATTAAATGTGCCAATGATGTCGCACAGTAGGCTTAAGTCAACCACAATCCCCAAACAACTCTTGGACTGTAAAAAGCGGCCGAGCAGAAATCCAAACATTTCAAATCCACCCCAAAAGCACATGTTGGAAATAAACTGACAAAGAGCAAAACCAAGGACGTACTGTAGAACACGTGGCCTTGTTAAACAAAATTGACGACTTTTTCCTCTTCAACATGCAACTTTTTTTCTCGGGGAGGAAAATAGAGAGGGAGAGGGAAACCCTAAACCTGCTTGGAGAGCAAAACACCAGCGGTGACCTTCAACTTGCCGGACGAGGACGCTCATTGCAGACAACGAGACGCTTACTTGGCAACGACATGCTGCTGCACGCAAAAACACACGTTTGCACTGACACATGCTAGCAGTAGCGAAAACAGGCAACGACGCACGCAAACGAAAACGGCGATGTGGTGGAAGGAGACGATTGAGAAGAAGAAGCGGAGGTTGCCAGAGCGGCGCGAGGCACGGCCTTGTCCGCACATAAACACCTGACACACAAAACCATCCGCGCTAACAACATGATGGCGGCGGGCGCCTATTTTTAACCCCTTTCATTTCCACGTCTCATCTGTCGCCTTTATTTCGGGCACACACACAAACGCGAGGGTGCTGGGTTACATCCAGCTAAGAAGCGCAAGGGGTAGCGATGCACGATAATGCTATTTTCAACCCACAACCACGAACCGATCATCTTCAAAGTGCCGATGTCGATAACCGATAAGTAAGCCGCCGGTATTTGTTTGCAAAATTCACTTCAATACAAATATACTTTCAAGTCCTACTATATTATCTTGTTTATCTGTATGACGTCAAATTGGTCGATAATTGCCGATAATTATCGGCCGATTTCTTTATTATCGGATTTATCCGTACAACGTCAACTACTCGGCCTTCCGTCAACTTGAAACGTGGACGTAAAACTCATTTGCGTTTTTTTTGTTTTCCCGCTGGCTGGAGTGTCCGCGGCGTTGTGTTTTTGGCCGTTGGTGCGGGACAAAGTCAATCATCCGTCTGAGGACGGGGGCGAGGTCGCTCTTTGACAAAAGGATCAAGCCGGATCCGACGGCTTTAGCGCTGTGAGCCCTTGAGAGGACCATAAACGTCAGCGGGATATTTACGGTGCCGTAATGATGCACGCATCTGCTAACGACATCAGCCGGAGGATGGAGGACCTTTTCCTTTTCATTTGTGTTGTGCTGACCTGAAATCCAGTTGCCACCCCCCCCACTGGCCCCCTCCCTCCCTCAGCCTGCAGTGTCCATGAACCTCCAATCTACTCCACACTCATGCACTCAACCGACGGCCCTGCGTACACTGCAAAACCAAAAGTGGACCGGCCATGTCAAGGTCAAGGCGACGCACAAGCGTTACAAGCGCCGGCCCACCCCAACTGCTCTACTCAAGAGCAGCACGGCCCTGGAACCAACAGTCAGATCGATTCTATCACACACACACAAGTAAACGCACACACCAGGGTTATCGTAGTTTTGGAATTTTCATTATAATTAATTTCCCTTTAAGTTTTTTTTATATTAGTTTAAATTAGTTTTCTGAGTGAGTTTGTTAGTTTCTATTAGTTGTAGTATTTTCTAAAGTGATTCATTTTAGTTTAGTTTTCATAAATTTGTTTTAACAAAAAAAAAAAACATGATTTTTAAAACAAACATTCAAATATGCTCTTAAACTCTTGTTAGTTGAGGGAGCTAGTTTATCCAAACAGCTAAACTTTCAACAACCAACTTCCCGGGTGTGTAGTGACGTTGTCTATTGTGAAACGGCAGAAAGAAATACAAAATACAAAAACGTCTGCATTCACATACATATGAGTTATCATAGATATCAACAAAATTAGCCTATGCTAGCAATTAGCGACATCGAATTAGCATTAGCGCTTAGCATTTTAAGTCAACAAAACGTCATCTAAAATTCACCCTACATATACATCTTGCATGTTCATTACAGAGACACAGTTGTCTTATAGATTACTTACAGACGATGCTTGAACAAGAATGAACCAAAATATTTGCGTGAGGTTGTCTGCTCGTTTCAGTGACATCGACGCACTTCCTGTTTCGGACTTCTTCTACTACTATTGTTCACACAAGCGCAAGTAACATTTGCAACCGCTAGGTGTCGCAAAAACACAATTTACAAACTCCAAACTTCAACACTGCTTCTAAAGTTTGATGCTCTCTTTCCATCAATGGTTTGTAAAGTTGCCAACTTCAAATTTAGACTTGTGTCTTAAATTCATGTTGAGAAGTAACAAAATAGGCTAAAAAGTGTGTCCATTTTTAACAAATAAAGATAGGTTATACAGTATGTAAACATACTTCTTTTTTTTTCAATTTATGTATCAAAAAGGAGAACAATTGTTACTTTGCATTACGTTGGGACTGAAGCAGGAGAGCCACGTCAACAAACACGCAAATTGGTTTGCTTAGAAGTGAGATCATCTAGATTTTAGTGGCAGCGGTTTTTATGGGTTGCCGCTAAATGACGTCATTTCTATGCGACACACAGTTAAAGGACTACCACTCCCAGTCGACTGTTTGACCGTCCTGCGTCCATTCTGTGCTGTAACACCAAAATAAATACATTTAAATTCACCCGAAAGGCGCATGGATTAAATTGGCAAAGACAAAAACGAAAGACATTTTCGCTATAATTATTGTTCATTTTAGTTAGTTTTAAATACGTAAAATTAGCTTTTTCAATTATAGTCATTTTGTTTGACACACAATCACACGTGCACTCTCTCGCACACACCAACGCGTTACACACACACGCACACGCGTATACTGTCACGCGCGTGGTGCAGACACTCACGCGCACATACAGAGAGAAAGGCAAAGCCGCTTCTGCACGGTGACCAGGTCACATCATTCCACGCTGGTCACAGACAAATGTGCAAATCAATTTTACACTCAAGCATTCATGTCATGTGTGTGAGCGTGCGCGCGCGCGCATGCGTGTGCGTGTGCGTGTGTATGCCCACATAAACCATTTCAGCACAGCTGTGTTCTGCCACTCTATCTGTCCCGGGATAAGCCTTCTCAAATCTCCCTCCGATCATCATGCGCCTCGCAAACGTGTGTGTGTGTGCGTGCATGCGTGCGTGCGTGCGTGATGTAGCCGTGCCTAATCCAATCATCTAATCCACACAGCGGGTTGAGCGCAGAAGGTAACCAGGCACCAGTCAAACCCTGCGAGGCCACCTGAAGATGTTTGGAGGCCGTCCCACGTGACAAAAATGTGAAGAGGTGCCAAAGGTCAGCCATTAACTTCATTTGAAATCATTCGATTACTCGCACGGGTTTGAGGCTGGGGGCGGGGAGTATTGTTTGAGGGAAAAGGACAAAAGGAGGCAACAAAAAAAAAACAAATACAAAAAACAAGGCAGGCGGCTAACGCTAAAAAAAATTGAATCAAAGTAGGAACAAATGGGTTAAAAAAACAGACATTGATGGCCAAGAAGACACTAAAAAAGATGAACGAGCAGCCAACAACTACAAAACTAAATGGGCAGGCATGCAAAATCATATGCGTGATGAACAATTTTAACTTTTAAAACTTGTTTTTCTTTTTAGTTTGTAGTAGAAAATAGTTTACTTAAATTTGGATTGTGGAGAATGCAGGCTGGTTATTGCGCCTGATTTGCTGCTGTACATAATACATCCTAGCTAAGATAGTTAGCTAGCTAGCTAAGATAGTTAGCTAGCTAGCTTGCGGGGCGGATGGACTCTTTGTGGCAAACTTTGTTTCAGTGTCGGACAAAGTGAGTGCGACGTACGGCGGCTCTGGGCCGGCAGCAAACTCACGACAGAGGTGCTGAGAAGAGCTTCGTGGATCGTACTGCGGAGCAATTGAGTTCAAGATCAACAGCTAGCGAACTTTTGCAGCTAATGCTGCATTTCAGGATGGTCGGAAGTCGGCTATATCCAAATTGTTTTTTCCCACTTCCAACCTGAAAGCGTTCCAGGCGGAAGTAAACATCAAAAATAGCGGATGTTATGTTCCTACACTAATAACAAACTCAGGTAATTAAGATCAGCTCGTCCCTGGAGAGGAGGGGGCCCAATAAAAAATGATGGGGGGGGGGGGGGGGGGGGGCTTTTCGGGCCTTAGCACCTGTCGCATTCAGCCTGGGAGTAATGAATGCGATTGATGAGCCAAGCGGAGCGAGCCCGGACCCCGGGATCTCCGGCGCAAAGCCAGGGGATTGGCAGACACCTGTCAATCAGGCCTGGGGGGGCAAAAAGGGGGGGTTACGGTCCACACTTGGCTACCGACGTCGCAGCTGGAAGACGGCTAAGCTCTGAGCCCGAGCCGTCTTGTGACATTCTCACGGAAACCGGATCGGACCGTGTTACGCAAACACCAACTCGGACGGGCAACCTTTTTCTAACCAGAGGACATTTTGCTTCCGTAAAGTTCCACAAAAAAAAGTCTCAAGAAGCCTGAAAAGACGCAGGACGTCAACCATTTCCTCTTAAGACAGGATATGGAATTTGTCCAATAGCAGCTTGGAAGAAAGCATGCCTGAAAAGAAGTCAGACATTTTGTGTTGGGCTGAAACTCCAAACACATTCAATTCTTCATTTTTAAGGAATGAAAATATGCTTACACTTTGAAACATAAAACTTGTCAGACATGTCCATCATGAGTAGAGCCACAAAAAGATGTATCAAAAAGACATTCTTGAAAAGATACAGGAAGTCAGCCATTTGACGTCGCGTCGCTTTCATGCCATTTCCCTTTTTCAGGTGGGATTCGAACCTTGCTGCCGTTTTCATTTAGAAACTTCAAACTTGGTAGACTTGCTGCATCTGTTATGAATGCACGCACAAAACGTGTCAAAAGCCATGTTTGAAAAAACTCCGAAAGTCGACCATTTGAGGCTGCTGAAGCCATTTTTTTTTTTTTATTTACTTGCAGGGGGCTCAACCTTTTTGTTTTTGGGAAATTTCCACTGCCAATGGGAAGACCAACAAAAAAATCTCAAGGGCTTCGTTTATGCCCAAAAAGAGATGAGAGGAGTTCAGCCATTTTGTTGTCAAGCAGCCATTTTGGGGTGTCCTTAAAAGACAAACTCCTCCTGGATTGCGATTGCGAGCAAAATTCCCCGCCAGCGCAGCGGCCAGATGGCACATTTGGCCCACGAGCCGAGCGAGGGTTGCCCGTCCCGGTTTTAGAGGGTGAGAAGAACAACAACCTTCACCACCTGCAGTCAATTGCACTTTTGGTTTTATGTTATGTTATGGTTTTATGTTTTATGTGCGGCTTTGCTGAGCCCATCGGAGGCTCAAGTGATCCGGTTACGTCCAAAATGTCATAAATTATGACTTACTGTCATTTCAAAGTCCACTATTAGTTACATTACAATATTACACCCTCTTGGAATTGTCAACTTTCTTCCGCAAGACAAACTGACAAATCAACAAATTACACATAAAAATGAGATACAGTCAATACTTTCCTATCCACTTTTGTGCTTTTTACACATGTGACATTTCTGCTCCGCTGGTGCATCCACGTCTACTTTTCATTTGTCCCGTGACCGCGCTTGTTACTCAAAACGTCTTTGGCCGTTCGTATCATTTTATTTTTTTTGATCAAATTTGACACAATTGTAATTTATATATATATATAAAAGCCATTGTTATATCGCATTTAAAAAATGTATTGTCATTCAAATATACTAAATAAATAGAATGTTGTTGCACGGCTCAAGCAGGAAAGCCTTCGAAAGTATTTCAAGAAAAAACAAAAACAAGGTTAAACGGTAAGGTTGAATATTTCATTTGGATTTCATTTGAGCACATTTCAACCCGAGTTCTTTTTTTTGTCAGCTTGCTACTGAAGTTCCTCATCGATCGCTCCAATTTCCAGTTGCCCTTTCCTTGATTGGCCACTTTTCCAGGAAATGACTTTGTTGAGGCTTGTGATTGGCTGAACTGGCCTCAAAGAGCATTGAGGTGTTTTAGCGCCCCCTGTTGCCTTGGCAGACACTCGGGTTCATGTGGAACGCAGCTCAATTAATAAGCGGCGCGTTTGGAGCCGGAAAGCACATTACGTGATGGTCCATTTGCTTTGCGGCCATGTTACGCAATATGCAATGACATCACCAACATACGTGGTACATTCATGACGACTGGATTTGCTTGGATGAAATGCTGCTTTTTGCTGCCAATTCATGATTGCAATTAGCTGCCAGTTGAGAGTAAATGCTATCGCTAGCATTTGTCCGCCAATCAGCCGCCAATTTAAAAAGTCCTCCACCGCTTTCGGAACGCGAGGCTAATTGGGACCAATTTAGACGGCAGGGCTTTTTTTTTTTTTGTCTGCTTGTTTGTTCAGAAGGTGGACGTTTTTTGGATTCTTCTTTTTTTGACAGGTTTATTGCAGTCCAAAAGAGTTACACGCTTGCAACGGACTGGATTGAGTTTTACAATGACAGATGATTTGAAAGACCTTTTTATCTTAATATAGCGTTTTTCTTTTAAATTGCATGAAATGAATGTCAATTTTCTATTCGTCCAGTTTCTTATTTCCAGTTTTTGATCATAAAACTGGCCACCTTAGTGAATACGGACACCTTGAAATGAAGTATTGGCCCGATGGCCATAACTGGGCAACAAGAAAAAATGTTAATATAAGAACAGGTGTAATGACATTTAAAACCTAATTTGATAGAATTTTTCAGAATAAATAATGAAGGCTGTCATTTTGGAAATCAAGCGAAATCATTTTATGCTCGCGTCCCGTCAACAAATGGACATGACGGTTGACCCAAAATACAGTGGCTGTCATTGTGTGTGTGTGTGGGAGGCTGGAGCACAGGTGTCTTCCTGCAGGGTGGGGGGTGCGGGCGGGTGTTATGTGACAACACATTGACACCAGGGAGGTCTTGGCGTTGTTCTCTCAGGAAGCGCCATCGATTCACAGAAAAGACGGGACGTCCCGTGACCATTTTCATTTCGGAGGATTTGGCAAGTCATCAAAATTCACCCCGCCCCCCCCCCCAGCAGCACCCTCCGTATTCACCCCCCCGTCCCCCCACCCACCTCCATGCACCCGAGTGGTCAGCTGCAGCTGTCCCATTTCCTTCTAATTTTTCTCTGTCAGATTTGCTCCTATAATTAGCAGAAAGACCTCAGCGACTCGGTCTCAAAGTCCACCAGTACCCCCCCCCCACCCCCATAAAGCCGCCCCACCACCCCAGTTTGGACATTCCGAGCTGTGCCACCACCTGCCGCCTTCTTTTTTTTGCAAAATGGCGGGCAGGTTCTACGAAGGACGAGCAAAGACCGTCCGTCGTGCCGACCGCGGACGCACCTGTCGCCGGCCCGCCTCAACGGGTCTGACAACAACACCCACGGAATAAATAACATCCCGGCGATGTCATCGACTCATCATTGCAGCCGCCGGGCTGCTAATTGTTTTCTCCACATGTTGCGCCACAAACCAACCGGTCGGAAAAATGGCAGCAAAAAAGCCAGCGCAGAATTCTGATTCTGAAGTTAAGATATAACAGTAGAACTTTCCGCCGTCCATTAGGTCGGAGGCCCCGCCCTCTCATAATCACGCCACGGGGACATTTTCGTGCCACTCACACACACTGTTGAGCCTCGGGCTGCGCAATTCATTCAAATTCAATTACAATTTCAATTATTATGCTCCACAATTACAGAATCTAATAAAAGATTATTAATACTAATTTTGAGTTACGTATGTAAATGTATATAATTGCGTCTTTTTATTTTAAAATGACTAATTTAATACATTTGTTTGATCCAAAAGGAACTTGCATAGAAATTTGTCTCAACACTTTCAAACCCAAAAACGTATAAATACGTTTTTAAATACTTTGTCGTTTTTAAAAAAAAAAGTTAGAACATACAGACGGCTTTGATGCAGCTTCTGACCTGAGGAGGGCGCTTAAAGCAATGGTAGTTATTACCCAAAAAAGATGGGCCTGGAAATGGGAACGAGCCGTGGGAAAAATTCATTGTGAAATGTTTTGACTTGGGCGCTGCTCTCTCAGGCGCTCTCAGGTGCTCTCAGGCGCTCTCAGGCGCTCTCAGGTGCTCTCAGGCGCTCTCAGGTGCTCTTTTGCCACCAGGGACCAAAAACATGAAAGAACTTTTTGAAAAGATGATGAGGTCATGGGCCGGAGAAGAAAAAAAGTGTGGCGTGCCAGAAGCTACGCCGAGGCCTAAAGAGTGGGGAAAAGTTGAGCACAACGTTGTGAACGTCGGCCGCAGAGCGCAAGCTGGATTTAGCGCACCACAATTTGCCGTAACGCTTAAGAAAGCAAGAAGCGGAAGCCACAGCGCAAGCCAGCGTTTGACGGCGGCTTTGCTCACACATGAAAATAGAAGACGACGGCAGAGACGTTCAATAAAGACGTGCCGCCGTGTGTTTGTTTCCACAAAGTCGAGCGGAACTATTTTGTCGAGCCGGCGTGAAAAATGAAGACAAATGTTGCGGGCCGCATCCTCGGCTTGGGGCTGACTTCATTTCTTTCCCGCCGTTTTCTTTTCCTCTCTCACGCTCGTTTTGGTCTGGCCCTCGTTTGGCCGTCACGCAGGATTTGTCCGCTTTAGCGCCTTTTTAAATCCACACCTTTGTGTCAGCACATGTTGATTTTGTGGAGGCGCATTATTAAACGTACCGTGACGGAAATGTGACGCACGAAACCTTCTGTGTTCTCCACAGTTGTTTTTTTTAAACATACAAAAGCTTGATGTGTTTGTGCTTTAACGTGCCTGTGAGACCGCAATGAGGGGCAAGGCAAAAAACCTTCACAACTCCTCTTGATTTAGAGAGCGCTTCCACAACAGCCAGTAGATGGCGCTATGCTACGCTATAATGCATGCGGACTGAAGCATTCCATTTTCCATCTTTTTTTTCAGCCTGAAAACTGCGCATGTGGTGGCAAATAGGCGGCGTGCGGTCCGCGAATATGTTCGAGCCGGAAAGCACTTTGCATCTCGTCAGCTATAAGCATCAAATTAGCAACATTGCTAACGAGGTGGGCGGGGGGGGACCATTGCAGGGCCCACGGGGGCGTCTGGGGACTCAACGCAGCTGTCGTTTTTATTGACCCGTCACTTCTTATATGCCGATGACAGTGGGCCGATATAACGGGACGGCAGGAAAACGCTCGTAAACTTGGGAATGGCCGCAATAAAAACACACAAATAGAACAGCCACGAAAAAAATCACAGCAAAAAATCAGATAGCCACAACTCAAAGTCTTACAAAAAATAAGTATGTTTTTTTTTCCCAAAATTATTATTTAGGGGGTGAAAATATCATATTGATATGAAATTGTTGTCTTTTTAAGATTTTAAATTCCAAAATAAAATTGTATATTTTAGTAGTCCTCAATAATGTAAGTATTTTTTTCTAAATTAAAGGGGGAAAAAAAAACAAATTGTATTTTTGTCAGATTCATGTTGCAATTTTTCAGAAAAAAAGTTCAAACTTGAATTTTTTTCCCCCCAAAAAAGATTATTTTTCAAGAATTTTTCTCCCCAGATGTAAATGTTATTGTTTCAAACAAAATGTATGCTTGAATGAAACAAAAGCACTTTTTTTTCCAAGAAAGAAACTTTGAAAATTGAAAAAAAGTGAATTCTTTGGATTCATGGTTTTCAAGAAAAACTGTTGGAATATTACGAGACCAGTTGAGTCGAGTTGTCTTCTTGACAAATATTCTCTTTTTTTTCCAAGAAAAAATGCATTTGAATGAGATTTATGTTTTCATTTTTCCTACCTATGTTGTATTTTTTCCAGAGTAAATGTGAACCAAAATAATTCACATTTTTCAAGAAAAAAAGCATTCTGATGATATTTTTCAAGACAAAAAATATTGTAATCTTCTGAGAATTCTTTTGCAATTTTCCAGAATGTGCATAAGAAAGAAGCTTGTGAAAATGTGATATTCTTAAGAAATGTTTGTCTTTTTTCCCAAGATTTCTTGGTACTTTTCAGAACCAATAAAAGATATCAAAGCAAGCGTTGCTTTTTTATTTCATTTTAATTTTTTTGTTATGCGCATGTGTGTGCGTGCGTGTGTAATGTTAGCTGCGCAGCTCAGCTCGCCCGAGCCGAGCCAAGCCATTAAAGCAGATGTGAGCCAAGCGGGTGAAATGGAGTCTGGCGGAATGTTCCACTTGACTGTCCAGAGCGCAGCCAGTCAGGATGAAGGCGAGGGTGCGCGTGCGTGCGCGTGCGCGTGCGTGCACGTGCGTGCGCGTGCGCGTGCGCGCGTCTTATAGCATTTCATGAGACCTTCTCATGTTGCCAGAGTGGAGCAAACATTTGAGCTCATAAAAAGCGAGATGTGCCGAGCGAGTTTGTCCGCTACGACGTGTTAAGTGTCGATGGAAGGAAAACTCGCAGACGTTGAACGGGTGTAAACACGCAAGACGTTGACATGAGTCCTCATGCACGTATGTCATGTCGTCAGGATTATTTGCCTTCAAGGTCATCATGTATGACCTCCAGGGTTATTTCAGTTCACGAAAACTAACATTGAAGAAACGATTTGGTTAACGAAATAAAAAGCAAAATGCTTTTTTAAAAAAAAAACGAAAACTAACTGAAACTACATTTGAAGTTTGCAGTGCTAACGATGGCCGTCTTTGTAGCACATGAAAAATGAAAGAATGCGTTGTGGGCGTGCTCGAAAAGAGAAATACAGACTGAAAAATTGGAGTATTAATGGAATGTCAAAATGTGCACATTTGAGCACTTTAGCGAAACAAAGATCTCAAAGTTTGGGGAAAAAAACGAATTCATTTTCCCATTCAGCGACATGAAAATACGCAAAAAAATTCTTGTTTACCAACAAATGAACAAAGCAACATTTTGAAGTTTCTTTGGAATCAGGCAACTAATGAGAGCAATTGTGTGTTGCGAGTGTGTGCGTGTCTTGTCTAAGTTGCGTTCCACAAATAGTGCGGCAGGCAAACCCGAGCGGCCTCACGGTCGGAAACTTTGCGTGTGCGTCCTTCCAAGGAAATCGTCTGCGGGCCGAGCAAGGCGACGTTTTTCAAACAGTGGCAACAAGTTTGCAACGTTTCAACAGAAAAAAAAAAAAATGGCCGCAACGGCAGGTTTCATGTTGCTGCCAGCTGACAAACATTCAGCACTCAGCGACCAATCTGTCAGCGACCAGTCGACAATTGGGACTTTGTCAATCTGATCCTCCTTTTTGTTGCTTTAGCATTGGACAACTTCTTAGTGGACAAAAGTATTGGGACGCAATCGACGAGGAGCAACTAAAGCAGACTTTGAGCTGCAAACATTGAAAACGTCGCCAAAATGCTGAATACGTTTGTTACGTTGCAGACGGCAGCTTTTTGGTCGCTTGCTTAGCTTATTGTTGTCATTTTTCTTTGTTGCTTGGATTGATTGGAGAGGTTAGGTTAGGTTGTTCTTGACTTTGGTTACTTTGTATTTTTGGCTTGGTTACTTGGTTCATTCGGTTGTTACTTTTTTTGGCTGCTTTGTTGGCTTCTTACTTTGTTTGGTTAGTTGGTCTGTTGCTTGATTTGGTTGGTTTGTGAGTTATTTTAGTTGCTTGACTCAAGTTGAGCGTCGCCACTCATTTTTCTCACTTGCTAGTTACGGTTTCCTCCGAAGGTCCGTTTGGACGGTGAACCCAAATAAATGTCCGAGACTACATAAAGACAACAAATGAATGAATTAACTACTTTGGAAATCAGTGGTCAGTAAAAAGCGTTTGTTGAAATATGATCACATTTATTTTAAAAGTTCGATTATTATTTGTAAGAGTGAAGATCATTTTCAAGATTTAAGAATTAAGAAGAATGCACGTCATTTGCTTTGGAATGATGCGGCGGGCCGGATTTGGCCCCCCAGGCCACGAGTTTGACACGGTAGCGTGTGGCCATGTCGCTGCGGCCCAGCGACCTCCGCCAAGGAAGCACCAGCTGCCGGCTGGCCTTGGGATCTTTTGCAGCGAAAGTCCACAAAGTCCACAAACAAACAATTTGTCCAAACGTCTTGCTTTCCCCCGCTGGGCGTTCGCCGCCCGCCGCGGGTCAACGGCAAGAGACGAGTGCAAACCTCATAAATCAGGCAGATTTTAGAATCTGATGACAAACCTAATTCCTGTCTGAAAACGTCCGAGACCCCCGAGACCGGCCCCCCTCCCAGCCAGCGGGACTGTCATCGAAGCCGCCCTATAAACATCACAGCTGTCAGGCAAGCTCGCTCGGACCGCCAGCCCGCCGCTCACATGCTCCTTCTGAGGGACAATTCTGGCCCGGCAAATTCCACTTTGCATTTTGTCACATCGGACCGCCGAGGTGCTGCTAGTGGGTGGGGGTTGGGGGGGTTGTGGGGGGGTTGTGGGGCGGGAGCTCGCAGTGTCGGAAAAGAAAAAAAAGAAAAAACTGCCTGCCGTCCGCTTCGAGCAACTGTCGAAGGTTCGGTGCTCTGCAATGGCTTCATCCAAAAATGAGTGAGGGAGGGTCCCAGGCTGGGAGGGGGGGGGGGGGCACGGTACGGCGGTGGGGGCTGGGTGGGTCATCACATCGTGCTAAATGTTGTCACGGCGAAAGGTGAGTGGAGGAGCTTTGGAGGCCATTTTCCACTCAACAAATGCTGACACGTGTTCGCTAGCTGGAGCGCCGACAAGCTAGCGCGCGCGCGTCGACTCCGGAAAGCACACAAAGTTCATAAACCACATTTTCAAGGACTAACACTCAAGTTAGAATACAATAATAAATGAAGATGGTGGCTGGCTTTGTTTCTTTGGCTGCTTGGTTTGTTAGTTTAGTTGAATAGTTTGTTTTTTTTGGTTGGTTAGTTGCTTTGTCCTTGTGGTTGGCTGGTGTGTTCATTTGTCAGGTTTTTGTTACGTTTAGTTAGTTAGTTAGTTAGCAGTGACTTGCAGTAAGCTTTAGGTTTGGGTGGGCGGGAGTCGCAAATGGAGACGCACACACCAATTACCGAAGTGTGTGTCGGCAAGCGAGTGTGCAACGTATTCTCGGGTGAGCATCTTTTCATTTCCCCAAAAAAGGAACACTCGGCCCGACCTCGAGATGCGTCTGACTCGGATACGAGATGCCGGACATTCGAACTATTTAAACGTTTCCTCCGTGTGGGTAGAAAATAAAACAAATAAACATGACTCTCTTTTGAAGCCGTGCGGTTTTTTTTTGTTCTTACTTGGAGCGGGTTTCGTACCCATGGCCTCCCCAGCTCAAGTTGTGGGCCAGCGTCAGCCAATGCGCCGTCTGGCAGCCGCAGTCAACGTTGCAGCGCGTTCCAATTTGCAGAAAAAACGACTATTTCAAACCCACCCGCATCAAAGTCATAAAGTGACGAGCTTTCTGTATTGCAGCCCGATTGCTCACAAAATCAAGCTAGCATTAGCAATAGCAATAGCATTAGCATTAGCATTGGCCAACACCAAGTCAAGTGAAACAAGCCAGTGAATCGAAGCACATCCACAAAGACAATCTTTCCTTTTGCAGCATTCTTTGCGAAAAGTACGAATAATTCTTGGTTTCTTACTTTGCAAAAAGTTGACGTTTTCCCTCAAAAGAAGGCGTGGAAATAGTTTGAGATTCTCCCGAGTGCGTCGTCTTAGCGCTTTGCTGTACACTAAATGTGTTTTGAATTCACGAACGTACGCTAGCATGGCAACACGTCAAAAGGCTGCGTAGCCGTCTGACGATTTCAAAAAGCAATCGATTCAAATCTATCGCAAGCAAATGACACAATTGAAGCTGGCGTTGAAGTTGGCGTTCGCTGGAGGATCCAATTATTAGCACTCTTCATGTTAGGAAATGCAAATGTATTCTTCCATAAGTGATTGTTTGTTTGATAAAGTGACGACTCCGCAGCGTCAACGAGTCGTAACGCTACGAAAGCGTCCGAGTACGACTTAGCTGTCCTCAATTCAAACCTGTCCTGAGGCGCTAGTAAATTTAACTTGACATTCCGCCTCGCAGCAGGTGGGAGGGATTAGCATGGAGCGCTAGGAGGTGGCTGGGTGGCTGACACGAAAGGGGGGGGGGGCTCGCGGGGGGTTCAAGGGTCGCTGTGAACGGTAGAAAAGGCCGCACGTATAAATGCGTACCTCGTATAAATACACGCACGCGGTCTAGGAGCACAAAAAGCCGTTTCGCCCGAAATGGACGCGCGCCTGATCATCGCGGCAACAGCGCCGCTTCCCACGCATTGTGGGTCGCGCGCGCGTCACCTCGCTAGCTGCCGTCACTCAAAGCGCGGGTCCAACCTGATCATATTCCACCACGACAGCCGTTTATATTTGTCCTTTGTGCTTGCTTTCTTACTGTGCTGGCCGGCTGGTTTGTTCATTCGTTTGTTTTGTCACTTTGTCGGTTTCGTGACGATTGTGCGAGCAGAGAAGGCCGCCTCCTCCAAAGTTGACGGAGCGAGTACCAAACCAAGCCTGAACGCAACATCAGGCCTGGCATGCTGAGACTTGAATCTTGAAAACGCTCGTTATGATCTCAGGAAGTTTGTTGAAGCGCAGCGTAGCCACAATGCTAACGGCTCGATCTGCCCATTCCCATGGCCAAATATTGCGTCATAAGGAAGCAGCACACGCATGCTGACATCAAACACTTTGATCTCGCTTGTCATGTCAAATTGGACTGCAGCGTGTGTCGGCTGCCTTTCAAGTTGTGGCCTGTTTCCTGGTTGCCCCCCCAAGACCCCTTTACAATCTATCAATGGGGGCGTGGGCGGAGGTCATACACACATACATGCATGCGTGCGTGAAGTGGGACAAACGAACAGCCAGACCTCCCCCAAGGCCAAACTACAAAGACATGGAACGAACTCCTACGACGACTTTCAAAGGCGGAATTTTGCCGGGTCAACTTGCGCGTTCGTGTCGCCACCTTTTTCAGCTTCTACCGGCAAAAAAGAGCTACGGATGTTGTCACGACTCTCACGCTACCTTCAAAAGCAAAATATCAAGTTGGACTTTGCTCAGCACCTTCAAAGTGGAAAACGGCTCATTCCGTGTCTGTGTTGTTGCGACCAACAACAACTTCATGGGCTGCGCTATTCATGGACAAAAACACATGACGGATCCGCTGCCCGTCTGAAAGAAGCGAACCTTCCCCGACTGTTAGCATGAAGAGGCCGTCTCGCACCCTGGCGCAAAAAGAGAAAAGCCAGGTGATAATGTAAGCAGCCCGGCGTCTGCGCGTTGTTAACAAGGCGGCTAAAAGCCAGCGGGCGCATTAGCGTGTGTCGCCCGCCGCCGCGTCTGGAAGGGTGTGAGGTTTACACCGCCGCTAGCTGGCTACCGTTCCTCGCACCCCACAAAGCTAACACCCCAAAAGACACCAATGCTAACTCCATTGGGACTGTGTTAGCCAGGTGCGCTAACACAGTTAGTTACAAGTCTCATTTAACAAGTAATAATAAAAGCCCCGGACATCAGTTTCACCATCGACTTGAAATTGGGTGGACACGTCCACAAAAAAAGTCTCAAGGACCCATGCCAAAAAATGTACAGGAAGGCGGCCATTTTGGGTTAAAGCAGCCAAATTCCAGGGTTTGTACAGTACATTGTTAGAAAAATACAGACAGCGGTTTCACCAATCAACTCAAAATTGGGTGGACATGTCTAGCATGTCAAGACGCACACAAAAAGTCTCTAGGACCCATGCCAAAAACGGAACAGGAAGACGGCCATTTTGGTTGGAATGAGCCATTTTGGGCTGAATTCCCGGCCCCAAGAAATGGTTAGAAAGGGAGCAAAATATCAGACCAACTGGCACAGAATTGGGCGGACATCATGGCAGGATCCACAAAAAAGTCGCCAACAAGTCATTTGGAATCGAGCATCTTAAGGCTGAATTGTTGCGACTCGACTCGGCAAAAACTCAAATCAGCCGCAGACAGAAGTCTCACCGAAAGACACGAAATTAGGAGGCCGCCGTGTCCATCATTAGACAACCCACAAAAAACTCTCAAGGCCCAGTAAATACAGCAAGTCGGCCATTTTAATGTAAGCATGTTTCAAATGCATTCGGTGCTCGTACCTGGAGCGCGTAGGAGGCGGCCGTTGAAGGCTAACAACTCCGGCGCTAGCTTAGCCGACTGGCAGGCTTGTAGCGCTTCCTCTTAAGTGTCACCAGGGTTGCGGGTGAGGGTTCCGGTGTATCCGGGTCACCTGCGCGGTCAGTCACACTATCCAGCGGACCCCTCGGAACCCCGCCCACCGAAGCGGACCTCTCTCATTTAGACACGGGGGCTTCTCAGCGGGGCGCCTTCAAAAATGAGAAACACCTGCCTGTGGGGGTCGACCGTATCGCCCACATCTCGTTTGACTCCCCAGACTTTGCTGTGTGTGCGTGCGTGTGCGTGCGTGTGCGTGCGTGCGTGTCACTAAAATGAGGCAAAACGGCCCGCGGCTCCAAAACGTAGCCAGTCATCTGGTCTTTAGAAGCTTCAGTCTGGTGCTGGTTACACTTGAAAGTGGCGGCCAAATGCTAAAGTTTTTGTATTTTTTTTTTTGGTCAAAATAAAACATGCATGAGGAATTTCAACAGTGCTAATCTTATTTAAACCACAAGATTGAATTGAAAAATGAAGCGGGAAAATGTGAGGATTAAGCATTTTATGATGCTGACTTTTTTTTTTTTTTTTTTTCACTTCTGCTGTCAAAAGTCATAAAAGGGAACAAAAAAAGCAATTGGATCTCATTCAAAGTGCAACAATTACGATCTTGTAACTTTAGCTTTGGTCGTCACAAATTTATTGGACATTTCTTTCATCAGTTTCTTGAAAGAACGTAATAGAATGTTTTTTTATATCAGTCCTAAATTTTAATTGGATATGAAAATCTCCAGTTTCAATCCAGCCTCGTCATCCCAAAACAATCATGGCAAATACCGTCAACCATCTTTGCAAATACATTCCAGCGCATTTTCAAGTTTGCTTGAATGTGTTGAAGCAGGTTTCAATGTTTTTACAAGTATGATGAATTGTACTTGTGAATACGTTCAAATGGCGAAATGCTAAAAATGTTAGCGTTTAAAATGTAATTTAATTGCACGCTTCCACATACGACTTTAGAATGGACTTTTTGTTTTTACATTTCTAGCGTCACAAGCTGTGACGAGTAACAATAAAGCGAAGACAATTGTTTCGCTCTCCTTTGACTGAAATCTTATTAAACGTAAACGTGGGCTCACGAGACATTAAAAGATCTCCAGCGCAAATTGAGCATCAAAAGATGATTGCACCGCAACAAAAAGAAAAAGAAAACAAGAAAAAGGATCACCAGCGAAATGAAATGTTGCTGAAGATGTTGAAATGTTTTTGTTGCATCGCAGCCACGCGGATGACGACTTCACAGCTGACTCGACGTGGCTGGGAAGCTTTTCTGACGTTTTTTTTTTTTTTTTTTGATGGAACGCTGCAACTCGTGTCGAAACTCCCGTGAAAAGCAAATCCGTGTCTGCCGTGGGCAATAATTCACGTCTGCGGAATCTCGGCAGGAGAAGAACAAACGGGATTTAGCAAGAATGCCGGCTTGGATGAGCAGAAGCAGATTTGCCCGTTCGAAGCCTTCGCGTCACCCAAAACGAAGACGGTCTGAAAGCGGGCCAGCGGAACCGATTTATTTGCGGGTGCCGCCGTGTCGGGACGGTTGAAAGGCTTCCACGAGCTTCTTTTCCACTTGATGGATGGCGGAAGGTGGACGATGTCATTGATGAATCGTCGGAGGCTGGAAATGTCGTCGGCGTATCGGTGGCACGCTGCCAAAATGACGACATCACGCTCATCATTTCACGTCTTCGCCGCTCACAGGAAAAGAAAAATCCAACAGATGGTTCCAATGCTGCCGGCGGTCCTCATGTGCCGTGATGGTGGCCCACGTAGGATTTTGCACGCGCGAGGTTGGGCAGACACGAGTAACGTGCGCGTAACGGAAGCTCATTGGCCGCTTGGCGAGCGGGAGAGAATTTGGGGTCCACTTCACGATGTCAACGTCATCAGCGCATTCATGAGAAATGACAAGTTTTCATCCCTTCACGGCTTCCTTACGTTCATTCGTTTGCGGGGGGGAAAAGTTGACGTTATGGACCGGAAACCATCCCCGTTCTAAAAATATTTAGTTCGTCCCTTGAGGGCTACAGTACGTTCACAAAAGTAGTAGTCGACTTGATGCCCCTTTTCGCACTGCACTTGCTCAGCATGAAAGGTGGCACAGGAGTGCAGAAAAGTGACACGTCAGCGTGGCCAAGATTGGACGTGTTGATGGCGAGCAGGAAGTACAAAGGGAGACTTTTGCTGCCGGTTTCGACAAGAAGTGGAACGCAGCTCGCACCTCCGCACCTCCGCACCCCCGCAGCCCGCACCTCCGCAGCTCGCATCTTTCGTTGTTGCAAAAGAAAGACAACGCGTTTGAAGATGGAGGAAAAGGAAAGAATGTGGTCAGCGTGATGAAATATGTGGTCGGACGTGTCGTTAGCCGTCGCCTGCCGTCGGTTGCGGTCACACAAAAAGGAAATGAAAACCATTCAAAGATGGACATGAATTAAAACATTTATTGAACTTTTTGACGTGCTTGGCACTTTAGATATTTTATGTACATTTGCACAAAAAAACGGATATTTCTTTTTTGCTATGTCACCCATTTGTATAAGAACGACGGCACTGCTCAGCACTTAAATACCACAAAACACACCTGAGCAACCTGCTTTGCTATTGCTGACAAATTCACACGTTTAAGCTTTTTAGATATATATATATATATATCTCACTCCAAAATGGCGACAGCAGGTTTCAGTCTGTCAAGGGACTTTTCTTCGGGGTGTTCCCGGTGGGCGGCAACGCGACCGTGTCCCCGAAACCCGTGTGAAATGTTCCGATTGTCGCCACGTGGCGGTACGAGGAAGGGAGACGTCAATTTTCATCGGTAAGAAATCCAGTCGCCTCTTGCCGGCGCCGCCCATCGTGACCCCGCCTCCACCTCTGCCAACCACGGCGCCACCCAACCGCCAAACCCAACACGATGTCGCCACTGTCCCCACGAGTCCTCGCCATCCCTGCTGCCCGCGCCGCATCCAAAATAAACTTAAATAGTAGAACGGGCGCCCCCACGAAGGCCTTTTTAAGAAAGGGGGCGCGTTCACAAGCTCCGATCCTTTTTTAAAAGGTCAACCCAAAAATTCACATGTTCCGAATTTGCGTCCGAATAACGCGGCGCCGCCCCTCCCGACCCCGCGTCTCTACACCATGTGCATGGACATCTGGGAGGGGGCGGCGTACTGGCGGCCGTCGCAGGCGGCGCCGCCCTGCTGCTGGCCGCCGCCGTTGCCGATCATGTGCATGGTGTCCATGTTGGCGTTGGACAGGTACTGGCGCTCGGCGAAGGCGCCGGACTGGGCGGAGGGGCACAGCAGCCCCCCCTGGGGCTTCTCGGGACTGGCGGCCAGGCGGGGCGAGGCGGGGAAGTTGTATCCGTACAAGTTGTAGGGGTTGTGCAGCGAGAAGGCGTTGTAGGAGCCCTGCTGCACGTGGTGGTGGCCCCCGCCGAACACGTGGGCCGAGGACGGCGAGGATCCGGAGGGGGCGGCGGCCGAGGCGCCCCCGGACCCGCCGGCGCCCGCCTGCATCACGTACTGCAGCTGCGAGGCGGGGAAGGAGCCCAGCTGGCCTCCGTAGGCATCCATTTTGCCGGCGCCGCCCCCGGAAGCGCCGCCCTGCATGCCCATCAAGGAGGAAGTCCTCTGCGGCAGGAAGGACTCGGCGTGCTGGGCGGAGGCCACGCCGCCGCCCGGCGCCTGCAGGCGTCCGTAGGAGCCGTCGGCCAGGCCGCCGTAGCCCTGCAGCGCCGCCATGTTGCTGCGGGCGCACGGCGGGTACTCGGACAGGCCCAGGTTGCACAGCTGGCTCTCCCGGCAGCCCACGTTGAAGGTGTTGGGCGCCAGGTGGAAAGCGGGCGGCGAGCAGGACGGGGACAGGAGGTGGCCGGCTCCGGAGGGGGAGGGCGTCCCCGTGCTGGACGTGGTCGGGGACGTGCCCGTGCTGCCGCCTGAACACACACAAAACGGCACATTTGAGCACCGTGGCGGCGCCGGCGGCGGCGGCGGCGCCGGCGGCGTGGTACATGCAGACGGCGCCGGTTCCAGTCCCAGCTTGTGCCGCAGAACCCGCAAAAGAGGCCATCGGTGATGAAAAGTCATGCAAGGGACTCGCCGTGACGACCAAAGTCACAACAACTGCTCCTGTTTTGGCCTCTGCAACAATTCATCAATTCTTCAAGCATTAACGATGAACAATCGCGTGATTGTTTCGATCCAAATGTGAAATTCTCTCAACAATGAATATGAGATTTTTGTCATCTTCTTTGAAAGGCGACTGATCATGTTCGGCTAAGCGGTCAGAAAAGGTCGGCCATTTTATTGTGCTAACTTTTGCTACTTCCTGTTTTCTTACGCCGCTTTCCTTTTTCTCGTCCTCATTTCAGCCAGCATCAAAGGAAGACATTTTGCTTTGCATGCAATTAGCTTGTGGTGAACGACAAAAAGAGCTGCTTTTATTTACTCAAATATTACAGGACAAAATGGACAGCATAAATGGACCCAAATAAAAATCGGTGATGGAGTGAATCCCCAATAAGTGAAGAGCAAAGTCGTGAGGGAACATCGCATCGCATTTGCTTTGGCTGCGTCCAAGTATTCTTCTAGTGTTTTTATTTTGGTAGGTTTTCACTTCCTGTTTCATCACGTAACCATGACAACGCTCTTGGCTCACACTGAGCAACTTTTTATCCTTTTCATTGATGAATTGTTGAACCCGTAAACGTGACTCTTCGCGTTTGCGTCAATTTGTCTGAATAAAGACGTCGACAGCTACGTTAGCCCTTAGCGTTAGCCGCAGACTGTTTCAATTGAAATAATGACATGCAGCATATGCCTTCGATAAGTTGTGGGACAAATGAGGCTCGCCGTGGGGGAAGGCACACGCGTGAAATACATGTGAAGTCATGTTTTCCTTCGTTTCCAAGGACTTGGGGGAGATTCCAGCGGAAGGGAAAAAAATTGGCCAACGATAACAAACAGCCGGGTCGTCATGACGACGGTCACACGGTGTCGGGAGGCCGGATCGGGTGACTCGCGTCGTGCTGACGCTGGGAGAATTGTTACCTCCGCCAGGGAGTTTTTACAATGTTTCATGACGTAAAACTACGGCCGTGAATTAAGAGGGAACCGTCCCGGTTCGAGGAAAAATATCGAGTTCATTCCACCCAAAATTGTCATCATTCCAAAAGACAACAACTACATGTATTCATCTTTCGATTGTGGGATCACGAGGCCATAAAAGTTTGAGGGGCAAGTTCAAGAAGAACTGAAAAATGTAGAAAATTTTTCATGTGGCGAGAAAATGAAAAAGTGCACAATTCATCAAACTAGCAAGACGTGCGAAGGCGTGCGAAGGCGTCCACGGTGCGAGAGTGTCCGGTCACCTTGCTGCTTCTGCATGTTGGTGAAGTCCTCAAAGGTGAGCGTCCTGACCGGCGGCCTCCAGAAAGCGTACGTCTCCATGATGGCCTCCAGGCCCGTCCTGAAGCGCAACACAAGACACAACAAAACATCAAGCTACGTGCTAGCTGGGCTCGTGGGCTAAGGCTAATGCTAATGGAGATTCTTCGACTAAGATACTTTTCATTTCTTTACTTTGATTATCAATGTCTTTAGTTTTCAAAAGTGTATGAAATGCGCTCTAAAAAATAAAGCCACTTTGCCTTACCTATGCTAATAAGTTAGCTCAACGCTCACTTAGCAACATGTGATGTCACGACGTCGTGCAGTTAGTCGCGCTAATCCAGTAATAAAACAGTCTTTTAACTTGCCGTTGTTTGTGGCTTCATTCTTTCTTTGGTTGCAAAGCAAATATTGATTTCGAAGGGAGGGCGATATCGGATTGGATTAAAAATTCATTTCTCGAGAAAAAGCGGACATTGAGAGGCCAGGCTTAGAAACGGTCTTGCCGGTTGGCTTGTTTCAGTCCACAAACGTTTGTTTTTTTTTCTTTCAGAGCAGCACTTGCGAACGAGCGTTACAGCTCGCGTGCGCGGAGACGATGGAAGGAAGGAAGGCGCAATCTTCCTCCTCAAATATGCCAAATGTCTCTTCTTAATTCATCCCCACAAAAGTAAATATTCTGTGATTTCTGTCGCGGTCGGTTCAAAGCAAACTTGTTGTCGAATCCAATTAAGACATTTGTCAACATCTGTTTTGACTTTGGAAAACAATCAGCAACATTTTGGACAATTTTCTGACATATTATTGATATTTTTTGACTTCAGTGAGGGGCGGAAAAATCTTTGGAAAAAATGTGTTGTAGCCTGATGCTAATCAACATGCCTTTAGTTGTCAGTTGAAAAAAAAAACATCTTCGGTGGTTCCACAATGATGCCATGAGTGAAACGTATATGCTAACGCTAATGCTAGCAAGCTGTGGCTAGCAGCAGGCCCGCCTGGTCTAAATCACGCTAGTTGTCACGCGTAACGCTAAAAGGAAACTGGAGAGGAAATGTCGGCAGTCAACTGAAAGCTATCGCAAAGATGAGCTACAAGCAGCGGAAGCGTCGAGCGCGTCAGGAGAAAGCAAAAGTCCCGCTCGCAGGAAATCCGAGCCGTTAAAGAGGTTTTACGGCGGGCATAAATCTGCACGCAAACCGCTGCGACGAGGCACTTCCTGCCCGATCGACTGCGGCGGCACGTTAGCGCCAATGCTAATTGGCCTCGGAAAAACGGCCTGTCTTTTATTTCGTTTTTGACATTCATCATCACTTTGAATTTGACCTCAAAGTGCAATTAGTTGACTTGACACACTTAAAGGTGGAGAGTTTAGTTTTGTCCGTTTGTGTTTGTAAACAAGCAATTCAAAACGGACTCGTCCTCTTCTCGTCAACATCGCGCCTGCCTCGCGCGACACGCCTCGCGCGACACGCCTCGCGCGACACGCCTCGCGCGACACGCCTCGCGCGACACGCCTCGCGCGACACGCCTCGCGCGACACGCCTCGCGCGACACGCCTCGCGCGACACGCCTCGCGCGACACGCCTCCCGCTCTGTGATTGGCTGCAGGGCTAAACATAGAATTTCCGCCCCACTCGCGGCGAAACGCAACAAAATGGCAAAATACAAGCCGGGAAGGACGATGACGAAATCAGCGCCAGCCATTAACGGAAGCCGCAGGTGTTGATTGAGAAGGATTAAATGTTGTGCGGGTGAAAACTCAAGACCTCGCCTTTAAGGTTGCCTTTTAATTGTTAGCGGCTTTAATATTTGTAGAAAAATGTTGTTGTTTTTTGGCACGTTTGTGAAAAGAGTCACAGAAATTTGCTGGGGAATATTTGTGACTTTGGGTCAAGTTGAAATTTGTTGGAGGGAAGACGCGATGTCGTTCTTTCATTTGGACCATTTTTTTCCGCCAGCGTGAAGTCGCCGTTATCTTCTCATGTGTTGCTCTTTTTGCTTTTAACACTCGGCTATAAATCACAAAGTCTATTGTCTGAAAAGCGAAAAAAGATGTCTGCGCCGCTAATAATGCGGACCAGATGATGGGGGGCTGCTTTCATGTTCAAGCCCCCCCTTCCCCCTTCCCTTGTCCCTCCAACATGCTGATTCAAAGAAAGACAAAAAAAAGAAAGAAGGTATGATGTCACCACAAGAACAGAAGCCAACAATCGGCCCAGTCAGGATTTTTGCGCTGTCATTTCTTACAAATATGAGCTAATCAAACAGGATTAGTTTGACCTTTCAACTACATTGCTCTCAAACGGTAGCCAGTTTCACACAGATGATGCCAGTGTCAGCATCACGACGTATAAAATGGTAAGAAATTGCTTCAACGCAACCGGGGTGGGAGAGGTGGAGGGTAAAGTCTGCCGTCCCGGCTTTCCAAATACCCTTTCACGCAGCCACACAGCATTCCGCAATCAAGATAATTGAGTCACGTCCGCAAAAACAACTTTCAACAAAATTTGAAACGAGTGTCAGTTGTGAAGTTTAAAACACCGGTCCCGGATTTCTATCATACCCTTTCACACAGAGAGACAGCGTCAGTGTGTGGCAGTACATAGAAAGTCGGTGTCAAACAACTTTTGTCAACACAACGGGAGAAAAATTAGAGAATGAGTGTTAAGCTCACACCGCTGTCCAAGCTTCTGCTATACCCTTTCACACAGAGACAAGGCATCCCACAATCAGGTCATTTCATGACATCAGCAGCTGGTATGACATACAAAATAGTTGCCGTATAATTGCCTTTGGACTGCAACAATGGCTTTCAACAGAAAAGTGGCAGGAGTGGCAGGTGTAAAGTTGAACACGCGGCTCTCAGCTTTACTCGATACCATTTCACACAGACGCCGCATTCCACAATCAAACATTGGATGAGACCAACGTGAAAATAGATGTCAGATCGTGATGATTGCTTTCAACACAAAAGGTGTGTAACAACCTGGTCCCGGGTTTCCACAATACCTTTTCATACAGACACGGCACAAAAGAGTGTCAGGGGTTAAAAGTCACGCGCCGTCCCAGATTTTCATTGTGGCATTTCACACAATCATAACTTGATGACATCTTCAGCCTCAAATAGTTGTCGGACGCAAGGTTCAAGAAACAAGTGTTGGGTGTGAATGATCATTTCTGCTAGAAATTTCCACACAGAGACACCGCATCCCGCCATCCAGCAATTAGATGACACCAGGGTCAAACTAGTTGTCGGACAGTGACAATTGAGTGTCGGATGTAAAACTTCACACGGCTTCTCCGCAATCCCCTTTCACGCCTCCCAAGAGCGCAAAAAAACGCACCTGTTTCTGCCAGAGTCCCGAAAACCTTTCGCAAAGGGGTTCCGGTCGATCTTTAGTCTGGTGATCTGCAGAGAAAAAGCCGGCGGGGTGAATGCACAGTCAACTTGTGATGGAGCGTGACGTGACGGTGCGTACGGTACCTGCTGGTTCTGGTATGCGGTGACGGTGGTGAAGACGGTCTCGGGAAAGCTGAAGGTCTTGACGCCCTCGCCGCTGGGAACCGGCTTGTTGGGCGACAGCTCGCTGCTGAAGTCCTTGCGGATGACGTGAACGCGAGGTTGGTACTTGTGCATGGAGTGAAGGATGATCTGCACGGAAACAGCAAGAAAGCACGTTCATTCAGAATGTAGCGTGTACGGGAACCTTAAGACAACACCGCGTTTACGATTCAACTCAAAACGATTGTCAGAACCAAAACAACATGAAGTGAAGGGTGCGAAAAATATAGAGAACTGTCATCAATTCTTCCACCTAGTGTAGTGCGTACGGGATCATCAATATGACACATAGTTAACTGCGCCAAAAACTATGATCAGAACCAATACAGCTTGAAGTTATCATGAAATACAAGATGGCGATGACGACTTTATATTGCCCCGCAAGGAAACCAGATGGTAGTGTGTGCGGGACTGTAAAAACAGCATTTTTAGGTTTCAACTACTTTGTAAATAAAAAACAATGACAGCCAAAACAAATTTACATCATGGATAACAGATAAGTAAAAATGCAAAGAATAAAACTAAATGTTGCCTATAACAGTATAATCCGTATGGGATCCTTAATGGAACGCCATTGATAAGAAATGCAGAGAACTCGATTCCTCCATCAAGTGTAATGCGTACGGGATTATTAATACAACACACATTTCAACTGAGCTCAAAACTATTGATTCTGAACCAAACGCCATGAAGTAATGTCTTCTCTCCCACCAATGTGTAGTGCGTAGGGGACGACACAAAACAAAAAACAATGCGATTGTCACAAAAGGAAAAATACCCACAGCTATCATGCATTCTCCTATCAGAATAGAATTAGAGTGCAGCGCGTACGGGATCATTAATAGAACACAATTATTAGGTTGTAACTGAACTCAATACAATGGCATTGTCAGCATGAAAAAAAAATGATGTATATTTGGATGGACGCTTGCCAAGATTGGACATCAATTCTTCTCCGTAGGATGCTCCAATGTAGCACGTATGGGACCGCTTCTTTTTTTTTAAGGTTTCAAAAAAAACAAAAAAATGAACATGACATCAATAGGAACCATCCTGGTGAATGCTCCCCTTTTATTTCCCGTTCAGCGCGCACATCACGGGACCGAGTACGGGACCTTGGTCTGCTCCTGATTAGTCGCAAGTGAGAAAACCTCCTGGGGGGCCAAAACCTTCACACCCCCTTTAAGGGCCGATGGGGGCGTATAAAAACTGCAACTGGAACGAATACAAAAACGAATCCAAATGAAAATAAACAAACTTCCTGTAAAACGACAAGACAAGCCCTAAACAGGTCTCCTATTGCAACAACATACGTGAATGGACAGACGGACGTTCACGTGAAAGGACATACACACATGAGAATGGACAGACGGATGTTTTGATGATGCGTGGACAGAAGACAGACGCTTTCAATATGTACGTTTAGATGTGCGTACATGAAAGGACAAACAGATGTTGACATGATGAGTCCATGTAAACAGATGTTGACGTGATGCAGGTGCGAGTGTTAGCCGGCCGCGGTATAGCGCCAACTACTGGCCAAGGGACTCAATGTCCACTTGGCATAAGGCCGTCACGTGCCCGTGAGCGGCACCCGCACGTCGTCGGGGCTCGCGCGCCTCCACTGCCGCCTTTTGTGAAACATATTTGCGGCACATGTAGCGAGCGCGGGAGCGAGCGAGCGCGGGAGCAGCCAGAGGACGAGCGCTCGTCCTTGTTCGCACTCAAAGGCGCTTAAGGCTCCCGAGTGATGTTTGTCTTTCATGTGGCAGCTGGATCGGCGGCGAAAGTCCAGCACATGCAGACAAAAAAGCTGTGAAGCCGGCGCCAAAACCGACAGGTGGCGGCTCAGCTTGCGAACGTCACGTGACCAACGCCAGCAAACACGGGCGTTGTGGGCGGGCGCTGGCGGGCGCCGGCGGGCGGGCGCTTACGTGTCCTTGGTCGTCCAGCTCGTTGTTGGTGAGCTTGAGCTTGTCGAAGCTGACCACCTGCCGCATCCAGGTGTCGCCCGACGCCAGCGAGTCCGGGTGGATGTAGACCCGCGGCGGCACCGGCGAGTCGGCGTTGCCCGCCACCATCCACTTGGAGCTGTGGTACACGTACCTGCCCACACACAAAATGTTCAATTGCTACGGGGGCTGCTGGTTTGGGTAGCAATGCACTTCAAATGAGGGAGTTTTTTTGGTTTTACGTGCCTCAGTAGGTGCTGCCGTTTAGATTAGCAACAAAGGGATTCACTCGCTAAATCGGTCACCTTCGGGATAACTGCCGTTACTTTCCTTTTTTTCTTGACAGGGAAACGTGAAAAGTTTATTTAAGGGAGGCCTTCATTTTTTAGATTAGCAACAAATGGATAATGGACATATTTGAAGGAGTCCTTCATTTCTTACATGCCTCGGTAGGTGCTGCTGTTTTGGTTAGCGACAAATGGACTCAAAAGAAAAGTTCATTCTTCAATGTCTTAGTGTGAAACATAATTAGAGTGACGAGGCCATATTTTTACTGATGGAAGAATTGGCACGTGTATAATTGAGGGAGGCATTTATTGTCATTTTTCACAGCCCCGCCCGAGTTGGTGCTGCTGTTTAGGTTAGCTTCAGAATTCAACCGTGAAGATAATCAAACAAAATTTTGAGGCTGACATTTTGTGATGCTAATCGTTCCTTGTGTTAGCAATTTGTAAGGACTTGGCACGGATGTCATTCGTGTGACTGAATGCTACGTTTGCTAACGGACGTCGTTGACTTCCAAACATGAAAAGATGTTTTTCATTTGCAACAATCATCATTTTCATCGTCATCGTTTTCCCACATGATTTGAATTCAAAGGCCCTTTTGTCAATTTCACGTTTGTTTGCTCTGGCCTGCAAACATGGACGCTACTTATTAGCCATTAGCGTTAAATGTTAACAGATGCTTGTTTTTCCTTGTAAACGCTTTTACAGCTTCCTGCCCTTTTCATTGCTTTGTCTTTCTTTACATATTCTCATTTACGCAACATATGAAAAGGTCAAATAAGCTGCCACACAAGAGGAAAACAACATTTGATTCGATTTTTTTTAAGCCGAAGAAATAATTTATATAAAATCAGAATTTATGTAAAAGCTACTGTGTGTGTTTTTTTGGTGACATTTTCTTGCTTTTCCTTTTACAATATTTACTTTTAAAATAAATAATTGGGAAAATGTCCTTTTCATTGATGTATTTACATAACTGTATTATTATTTTTTTTATTTATTGATTTACTGAATTGAATGTCAAATTCATTTTTTACATTATCTTGCTAATTGAACAATTGGTGCTTTTACTTAATTTTCTTACTTCCTCATCTAACTTTATCATCATTTATTCATTTCTACAATGATTGACATAAATGAATTGTTCATCTGTTTTTAATCAACTGTAATACAAAACAACACTTTAATTCATGCATTTTATTTTCGTGTAAAAAAGTCCATCCAAAGTAAAAAAATAAAAATAAATAAATATATATATATATATATGAATATAATTATATTCTGTGATTATAACCTTATCTTAGGTTATTTTTTGATGGTTGCCGCAGTCGCACGTTGCTACTTTGGCCTGGTTGTAATTATTTCAGCCACTAGATGGCATAAATACGTCAAACGTGTTTACGTCCACCGCTGCCGTTGACGCCCTCGTGCATTTTCTCACAGTTAAAAGTCGTAGCAAAAAAAGAAAGAAGGAGTCATAAATCTGTACAGTACGTCAACGTTTTCGATTCTTTGGCGAGGAAAAATAAAACAAAATTGTAAAAAAATGCAAGCTATTTATTCTCCGTCAGATTGGAGACGTCAACGACTCCTGCAAATAGTTTCTCGACTGTCAACACTTTTAATTGTTGCCATTAAAGCGTAAGAAAAACGACAATGAGGTTTCGGGGAAAGACGCTGACTCGTGGAGAAGGTTTTGAAATGAAAACGCTACCAATGAGCCACGTTGAGTGTCAGTGCCACGTTTACACGCCGCTCGCTGCAGTCGCGAAGCAGACCAAGGACAAAAATACGTGCTTGGACGCCATCGCAATCACTTGAACAATTCAAGCGTGATCAAATAACAAATATGTTAGCTCTTGTGTACATTTCGGAGTCCAAACATCGGCAATCATTCTTTCATGTGTTTTTTTCCATTCAAGACGATTTGTGAACAGAAAAGCTAGCAAATCGCATTCACCGAGTGTAAGCGCAATTTGCATTGGTAGTGATTTCTGTTGACTTTTAGCACCTCCTAGTGGGCAAACGTGAATTACATCTGCTTGGCTCGTGTTGACGTCAGTTGTTGAACGAGACGAGACGGCTGAAGATGAAGAAGCGATTTCTGTTGGCTGTAAAGAGCCAACAAGTTCAATGCAATGTTTTGGGGAATTTAATTGGTAGTAAAAATGTCTCAAAACGAGTCATTGAAGACGTTAGCATCAGTTAGCATCTTATGCTAGCGGAGTTTGCTAAGCTAACGATGTTAGCCTACCTTGGTTGTGTCTAATTCAGAACGCATGTTTGAAAAAGTGCACTTATTGGTGTATGCTCATTTATTTGACTTTTTCAGTGCTGTGCTAATGTTGTCTTATTTTCATTTGTTTGAGTTTGACTTTTAATAAAGAGATAAAAGCAACATCTCGTCTGTCGCGCTGGATAGAGCAGTCACGCGTCTCGTGAGGACAACAACTGTCAAACGTAATCTGTTACATAAAAGTGTGCTACAACTTTTCTCAACCTTGTGTTGCTCGAGTCAAAATGGCTGCCAGTCAATGAGTTCATTAAAAAAATCTGAAGTTCCATCCTTGTTCAAATTGGGACACATCAAATGACTTTCCCGTCATTGATGTCTGTGATTGACTTGTCCTACTTTTTCCCAAATTTTTGTCTCAGCCGGCGGGAATTCTGCCCGCCTGGATGTGATGAATACATTTGAATGCCGGCTCCGGGCTCGGCCCCGGGCTCGGCTCCGAGCTCGGAGCTCCGGCTGCGACTTCAAGCCAAAAGGCGTCCGTCTCGTCCAGTTCCCAGAGTCATCCATCATCACGCCGCCGCCGCGCCGCAAATGACGGGAGAAAGCCGGCGAACGGCCCGAGAGGCCCCCGCCGTTAAGAATTGGCGTCAAGCGGACATTCGTCTACGGGGAGCGCTTGGCTGGGGCTAGCTAGCGCTAGCAATAGCGTAGCGTGTGTGTCAATATGATGGACTACCAAAGTCTACTTTGACCAAAAACTCAGCATCTTTTGGAAGTTTCCTTGGCTTGAAGTCTTAAAATACTGCTACATGCTAAATCTTTTTGGGGTGGCGCTTTTCTTTCAAGAAAAGATGATTTTATTCTCCTAATAGCCTATTGCAACTTTAATCCTAATAAAAAGTAGCACGATTACAATCATTGGGCTTTTTGATTTGTGCAAAACGCAGCGCAATATCTTGGATGGAGATGAACTTTTTGACTTCATTTCGCATCTAGACTTGCTAGGCTAGTCTTTACGTTGTCTCTCCTTACAGCCGCTACTTTTGTTACATAATTCCGAAAAGGAAATTGCGATGTGAGCTCGGCAGTTTTCCCAATTCCAGCAAAGGCCGGCGATGGCGGCGTCTCACCGGTATCGCTTGTTGTCCACGGGTACGATGTCCATGGCGATGTAGTACTGCTGGTGCGGGTCCAGGCCGGCGATCTTGACTCGCATGGCGGGAAACATCCTCCTGATGGCGGCGGGAAAAATAACAGCAAGCAGTGTGAAAAATGAGGACGCCGAGAAATGGACTCATTCTTTACATCGGCTCAAACATCGGCTTGTGATGTGCTATGGAAAGAAAGAAAAAAATAATCAACCTGTGATTCCTCAGCCCAAATATTATGCACCAAATTCTGCATTTGCATTTTGGAAGCGTTCTTCGTTGTCGTCCTCCATTTTGTCACTCCTTTTGACGGTTGACAATAAAATAGCCCCGAGCAGCGATTTACTCTCAACAATCGAAGAGCGCGAGAAACAATGAAAAAGTCAACCGCAAGCCGTTTGGGGTGAGCGTTGTGTCGAGAGCAATAAAAGAAAACAAGTCTGCGGCTTGTTATTATCATTGCACTTAATAACGGCAGGCAGCAAAACTCTCTTCGATGACCAGCGAAGAAAGAACAAAAAGTGCCGTTTGCCCGGTCAGAGTCCTGCTCGGCTTTTGTTGCACTCCAAATAGGATTCCAATCATATGGAATGTCGTCCAGACCTTGTGGGACCGCCGCAACGTTATCTTCAAGCACAATTCCTCACTTTCTCACTTTCTTTGCCAATCAAAGCACTTTACAAACAAAAACAATGCTCGATTAACCTCCACTCATTTGCATGGAGTGTAAAAAAAAAGAAAACAATTGTTTGTCTTGTTCTTCTTGCAATCAATAACTTTTTGCTCCATCATTGGATTCCGATGCCGTCAAGGAACACAACGTGAAATTTGTCCTCAACATTGCGACTTTTCTTCTTGATTTTCGGCCTTCATTTTTTGCGTGTTTTGTCTCGTTGACTTTGAATTTGCTCTCAACAACCGACAAAATGGCGACCAATTACGGGTGTGCAGCAAGCGTGAAAAACAAAACAAGGGCAAGTAGTAAAAACATTCTTTCTCTTGTTTTGATTTTGCTTATAATTCGCACACGATTGGACGCAAAGAACACAACATTCAATGTTGCCGTCTTCTCACTTCAAATATTCGATTTTTCACTTATAGTGTCTCAGCAATGATTAAAAAAATGATCGTAAATAATGATACAGTAAGAGTGATTTGTTCTCGACAATCTAAAAAAATGAATGCTGATATTGTTACCCGCAATGCAGTTACTACGTAACAAACGACAAAAGAAAAAGAGTCGTTTTTATTGCAATTCGTTACAAACTAGCGCAGAACGAGATTAGATTTTCTCAGTCCAAACATTAGCGACCTTTATGAAGTCTGATCTTTTCCACAGCATTATTTTTGATAAACAGTTGAAATGTAATGAAGGACGAAAAGCAAAAGCATTGTTTGACATGTTTCTATTTTGATAGCTCGAACCTCGACATGCGTCACATCAGCTGCAAGTTTGTGACTATGTTTGGCTGCATTGTCGCCGTCAAATAAAGATTTGAATCGGAATGAAGAACTGCGCAATCGCTTTGTGTCGCAAAAGAACACAAGCAATGATTTGTCCAAAAACGTCATGTTAACGTTGACGTCACGTGCAGGGCGTGATGTGTTGTTACGTAGCCTCATAAGTCAACCAGCGTTGTTGTTTTCCACTCCAAAAAATAACAATAAAAATCATAAAGAAAGCAGCACATGGTGAGAAAAGCCATGACTTTGCAGGATCAATAAACGTTGAAATGATCTCACGAGGGCCGCCGAGTTCATTCAAATTCAGCGCTGACGTCATCACAGCTGGACGCAGACGCGCCGCTGTTTTACGGCCTTCACTTCGGAATTGAAAAAAATTAAGTATAAATTTATAATAAGCCCCGATCTCTACGTTCTTATCACATGAGAGAAAAAAAGGCATAAAAACAATAAAAATGTTTAATGAGGCAAAACCAAATGAAGGAAAAACAAAAGTCGCACGAGAGAGAAAACGCAAAAGTCATAAATGAGTCACAAGAGGCCACTTTATTAGGTACACCACTGTTACGTCATGACATCGCGCTATGGGAGAAGGTCAAAATATTAGGAACAGCTGTCAGTTTGGCGCAGATTGAAGGCCATGAAAAGGGAGAATTATTTTCCTCGCTCGAGATTGGATTGCGCAGGGGGGGTACCTAATAAAGTGGCCGGCATCACACCAGGACATTTTGCTTCAACAGCAAATGAAATAACACACAAATAATACATTCACCATAAGAATCATAATGTTTACCCATGAGACACAAATTAAGTTGATCTGTTTGTTCCTTTTCCTGCAACGCACTTGAGTTTGTATTGGTTTTAGAGGTAAAAAAAAAAATACTGAAAATGTCTTATTTTCATCACAGGTTTAAAAGGATGCAAAAACGACATATGCGTGCATAACAATTGATGCCATTTTAAAATATTCATTTGTTTCATCTCCAAAATATCCAATTGCACAAACAAGACTGTTGTTTATTTTTGGATTATTAAAATGAACCAGATGCGTGCCCAGGGGTGACTTTAAAACTAAATAGGCTATTTATGTGCATTAATAAACTATCTCATAGTTTCAAAAGTTCATAAAAAAAAAAATACAAAAACGAAGCCAATCAAGATAAAAAATAAAAAACGTTAAAAGAATTAAGAAAAGGCATTGGATTTTATTTTAATAAACACAAAATATTTTATAGAATAACTACAAACAGAATACAAAATACGTTATCGAGAACTAGAATATGATATATTTAATTTTAAATTGTGTTTTTAAAATAACCCAGCAAACCCAACTATGAAAAAAACCCTAAATGTCTATTAATTATATAATATATATATATATAAAATTATAAGACCAACAGTTTCTTAAAAATGAGCCACGTGGAAAAATGTTAGAATCAACATTTTACAAAAACAAACTAAGTCATCTTTCATATTGGAGTTTAAAACAAGCTTTAGTCAAAATTCGTGTTGACTTATTTAAACAACAAAATAACTAGATTTTACCTTGCAAAAGATAAAACCTTATGATATATTCCCCCGCCCCAAAAATTATTTCTTTTGTCGACCAAATAAATAGCTTATTTTGGGGAATTTTATGTTATTTTATTATCAGGATGATGCTGCTGCTGCTGCTGCTGCTGATGATGATGATGATGATGATGATGATGATGATGATGATGATGATGATGATGATGATGATGATTATAGGCTACCCTACCTGCCGGCCTTGGTGATGATCATCTCGGTTCCGATGTCGTGGAATCGCTTCCACAGGTCGGCGCACTGCAGCTCCACGTGGATCTCCTCCATGGACGCGCCTGAGGAGGAGGACGGCGCTGAAGCGGAGGAGGCCGCATGCAGGGAGGAGGCCGCCAAGGAGGAGGCCGCCAAGGAGGAGGCCTCACTGGCGGCCGGCAGCTCGCCGAACGAACACGACGTCCTCTCCGCCTGCAGGTCGGAGCCATCCGAGCCGGGACTCGCCTCCGAATCTGCCGAGGACGTTATATATGAGAAAAAATGACTAAATGGCGCTAAAATATTGAAATGACGTCACGTAATTGCCTCAATACAATCATTTTGTTATGTTGATGCAATTCAATATTTTTGCGCTTTAGTCAAAACAAGCATTTGATAAATTGTGGTGAAAAATGTCCAATTGTGAAATGCAACTTTAATTGCTGACATTATTATTACATTCATAAATATTCATCTTAAAAAGCAAAGATTAAAAGTGAAAAAATGTTTCTTAAATTCATTTCATGTGTTATTATATTGCTGTCAAATGATGCATAATTTACAATTCATATACAATTATACAATTCATTAAAATGACACATACGGATATTATTTCATATTTTAAATGACGTTAAACAAAAGCCTGTATCATGCAAAACTTGTTGGAAAATGGCGATTAAAAATCTGACGTCAAAGTCTTCACCCCCACACACACACTTACAACATACATCTTACATCTAATTTCCAATTGACCTGTAGTAACTCCCAATATAAAACGGAAGAATTGTATTTATTTATTACTTTTTTAATTGTTTTTTTTTTAAACTCCACGTAATGAAACATGAGTAAAAGAAAACATCAAATATTTCTTCCCACACTAGTGAAAAGTGCAAAATTCGACAAAGCAGAGCATGATGACGTCATAGCCATATGTGCAGATGCTTAACTTGCATTTTCACAACTGCTTAACTTAAATTTAAAAAAAAGCATTTTCATTAGCGTCCACATTTATTCTGCCTGTGACGTCATACACCGCAGGGGACAAATTGTCATTTAAACGTCCCAAATTGTGGATGTCATCATTTTGAGCAAGCTTGCATCGAGCGAGATGCTGATTAGGATGATTAGGATCATCATTAAGATGATTGTGGCTGCAAGAAGCTAACATTCGCCAACATTTTATCCGCCTGCAAGTTTTCACATCAGGAAGGGAAAAAAAGGAAAACTTTTCAATTTAGAAGAAACTCCTCAGAGGGGAAAAAAAGCGGAGGCCAAATAGGAGCTGTTAAAACACACAAACACACGCACACGCACTCGCACACTCACGCACGCGCACACCTCATTAGTGCCCCAAATTAGGTCAGGAGGGATTTTGTTTGGCCAGGCTTTTCTTTTCTTTTTTTTTTTAAGGTGAAAATGTTGTAGGTGCTCTAAAAATAAAGTTGGGGTGACTTAAAGTCCCAAGTAGGAATTTTGTTGGAAAAGTGATCAAATCTTGTTGTCCTCATTTAACCCAAACAGCTTTGGTATGACTTTATTTATTTATTTATTTATTTATTGCGCTAGTGAAATGTATCATTTTTGTGGCAATTGTAAATTGGGAGCGTTTTTGTTGCGGAACTTTTTTGGGAGATAGTTTGAAATAAAATAAAAAAAACAAAGCCAGCAATTTGGTGCAACATTTTGCAATTTTTTTCTACAGGTACATTTTTGCAGGAGTTTCTTCTTCTTTTTCATATCTTGTGAATTTTTACATTGTGACGCACAAAAATATTCCCTTCCGGAAATTAAGTTTTATAGAACGTGCCTTATTTTGGTTGAATTTTTTTTTGGGTGGCATAAGAAGTGTTTATTAGTGTTCTATGCCGTTTATTGCATTTTCTTCTACATTTTCTGCAGGGCGTGGTTAATTGTGGCTTTTGGTGGCAAAATCGAGCGTTTGTTTTTTTTGTGGCATACTTTTCCTGACTTATTTCCTTGATCAACTGGATGAAAATTTGAAAACATGATATGTTGATCACTTCTTCCTTCAAAAACAGTCATTTCACCACAATTTTACACAATTTGTCTGCTATATTTTGACCTTCTTCCTCATCATCAAACACACACACACCAATTATGATGTTTTTGCTTTCCTGAATGCGTGTTTGATGTGTGACGTCACAGAGTATAAAATCTCTATTCGGTGATTTGGAGTATGTGCGTTGGGCCACTTAAGAACTGAGACGAATTTTCTTTCGAGCGGTTTTTGTTGTTGGGGAAAAAAGAAGAAAGAAAAAAGCGGCCAAGCAGCGCGGGATCGGAGGCCGGCGAAAGAGGCTCGGCTGCCGGCCACGAGCAGCTCGATCGTCCGCTGGAGGTTTGCGAGGGTGGGAAAAAATGAAAAGAAATGAAAAGAACAAAAGATGTCCTTTTCTGCGCTTTTGGGGAAAGTTGCGAGCGCAACGCACTTTCGACTTCACCACAACTTCTTCACGGGATTGCAAGAACACTTTTCGACGCGACCTTTGCATATTATAGTCAAGATTTAATTGGATTAATTAAATCAATGTCTTTTGCCCTCACCAAAAAGAAAACACTCCAGACAACAAATTCAAATTTGGATGAAGATATTTTGTTGATGGACTCGCATTTCCTTTTTGTATGCCGTCGTCCGTTTGCATCACGTGCATGCAATACTGCCACTATCAATAATAATAATAACAATAATAAACGGTCGCTTTTTAGATTTATTGATTAAACTCTAATCATACTTTCTTGAATTGTTTCAATATTTGCACAAATATTACAAAGCTTATTTGAACATGTTTAACACGAAGCGCTCTTGCTTTAGAAATATGAGCATTTGAAAGTTGATTTTTGTTTATATTTTATTTTATTTTTCTGTACAATAGTGACATTTTTTCTGTAACTTGACATTTATGTTATTTTTACCATTTTTTACGAAACATATAAAAAAAATAGATGGATATGTGGCGTTTTTCTCTCTCCTTCACATTCTTAACAAAATGTTGACATTTCGGAGATTGTTTAAAAAAACGGTGTTAACCTTTTTGCATAATTCTTGTTTTACATTTGTACTAATTTCCCCCCTGGAACTTGAACTGATGTGCTTAAAAACAATTTTAGAATGACCAATGCGTCGTTTCAAACCGCACGTGGCTGTAATTTGAATGAAGTACACATTACATCATAATTGGGATATTGTGTGTGTGTGTGTGTGTGTGTGTGTTAACATGACTCAAGTTCATTGCACGCACAAACAACTAAAAGGCAAATTCTGATGATAACGTTTGCCTACCCGTAACTCGAACGACGTCTTTTGTGTTTTGGGACGTGCGCGCTCCCGCTGTCCTGCCGCCAGACTTTCGGACACTTGGTGGGTCGTGCACGCGAGATTAGTGAAGCCTTCAAAATTGTTTTACACTAACAGATTTTAAACAATGTTGTTGTTATTTTTTCCTTTCATCGTTTTTAGTTTTTAAAATTTTCACAAAATATCTAGAATATAATTTCCACATTAAAGCTAAACTTTTTCTTCATGACTAAAATGGCTGTTTTTATAATTTTTTTGTTTGTAGCGTCTTATATGACGTTTTGCCATTTTATTAAATACATATTACAACATTTGGACATTTTTGTATAGTGCTACTGAGGATTCTGGCACACCATCGTATACTTTCATTCATGTAAATACGAATAATATAAGTAAAAACTTATTATATCCGCCATTTTAATAATATCGGTATTATATAGGCTATATAAATATTTTTATTAAACAACAAACGGATTATTTTTTATGTTGTTTTCGCACGATTTGCGACGTGCACTTGAACGTGCGCGCTCCCGCGGGCCCACCGCCAATCTTTCGCGGACATGCACGGCGATCCGTGCTGCCTTCACATACCGAGGCAAAAGTCGGTCTTCGGTAAATTACGCGTTGAAAAGACGGGGGTCTTCTTAAAACTAAAACTAAACAACAACAACACAGAAAAGAAGAGAAAGTTGGCATGTGGTGTTGCGAGCATGCGCACTGACCCGGCTCCATGTCGAGGCAGTGCGCGGGGTCGTCCAAGTGGAGTTCGTCGTCGTCGTCCTTGTGGTGGTCCCAGCCCACGCTGGAGGCGGCGGCTGCTGCTGCTGCGGCGGCGGCGGCGGCGGCGGCTGCCCGGAGCTTTCGTTTCTTGCTGGAGCCGATGAGGGCTTCCACGGAGAACGCGTGGGCTCGCGAGCTCAGAGCGGCGGCCGAACGCCTCCTTTCACTCATGTCGGGAGCGGCCGGAAGCCACGCCAAGCACCCGCTCGGTCCTCACAGCGCGCGGCCACACACAGACGTTGACTTCCCCAAAAAGAGCCCGCAACCAAAAGTAATCCAGTACTCAGAAGGACGAGGAGAAGGAGAAGGAGAAGAAGGAGAAGAAGGAGGAGGAGGAGGAGGAGGAGGAGGAGCGCTGCGTGGAGCTTCCCCTGCAGGCCGCCATGGTGGAGTTTGTGCTGGGGCGAGTCGCCTCTGATTGATCGGACGCCTGCACAGGCGCTTTTTTTTTTTAACACCAGGGCGGGGCCGCTTCCGCCGTCCAATCGGAAGCGAGAGCGGGCTGCCAGGCAAACTTTTTCCACCAATGGCGCGAGAGCCACTCCCGCCACACGGCCAAAATGGAAGATTTCACCACGGCTGTCAATCACTGGCACACACGCACCCAAAAAAGCAAAATGGGGGAAATAGCAAAATAAATGCTTGACGTGTAGCCTATAGTCGCCATGGATTAGTTTGACATTTAAAAAAACAACATATATATATATATATATATATTTTTTTTTAACTCGTAAATGAAACGATGGTCACAGAGGATGCGCACGCGCAGGTGTAGGTAGGTAGGGAGAAAATTAATATTTTAATTAATTACAAATTGTTATCACCACTAATGTAAAAGTATTTCATTATTTATTTTAACTTGTAATAATAACATCAATTGAATTCCAACAAGTCAGTTGTTAAATGCACAAATGGGAATGTAACCATTATTATATAATTATGACAAATTGCTCTCATTATTGTTATTGAAGTTGATTACATTGTCTAATATGAATGAATATAGGATGACCAGTGGCTTATTAAAATGTAGAAAATCAATCATCACAAATATTTTTATGCTTACACAACAACAATGTGCTCTATCATCAATGGAACATTATTAAAGTTCAAGATGTGCATGCCTTACGAACTCAATAATAATAAATAATGCATTTACAACCAAATAATATAACTACGAGTGTCTTTTTTTTTTTGCTCAGCACAATAATAACGAGGGCAACAAAATGTGAAAATATATATTTAAAAAAATCAAATAAATAAAATCCAGGCCGGAGCAAATTGTTGTTTTTAGGACTTTTATAATCTGATTTACTGTCATTTTGCACCTACTTTCCGAGCACGTGCAAAAATAGTGTGGCTTTTTTGTTTTGTTTTTGCGACCGCACGTCGACCTGCACAACACACACACATACACGCGCGCACACGGAAACATTTGTATATCATAATTCATATTACAGCGCAAAGGTGGGAGGATTTGATATAAGAAATCAAGAAAAAAGACGTAGAATATAAAATATTCATATTGCTATTATTAATTATTATTGATATTTTATATTACAATATAACATAGTTGAATAGTTTATATTGCATTTCAATATAATCATATCATTTTTTTGCTGGCAATACGTAAACAGTGGCGGACCTCATTTAAATCTTGTCAAAATTTTTAATAAACCTATTTATGAAACGGGACTTTACGAATGAATAGCTGTTGCTTTTCAATTCAAAATGTGTCACTGTCATTTTCTTGGTTTCTTTTGAATGAACAACGCGAGGTTGGTGAATTTCATTTTTCAGAGTGTCCACGCTGCGCATGCCTTTAATGTGCAATTAGCAGAACCTTTCTGACCCCGAGCGTGCAAAATAAAATCATAATAAGAGTAGTAAAACAACTTGCACGAGGCCCGCGTAAGCAGACCTCCGCCAAGCGCACACACACTTGCACGCACACACTCCCACACACACGCAGGCGTGTTTTCTTTTTTATGCTTCAATAAAAGCAGTCAGCGATGTGATTGTGTGCACAAAAGTACAAATGTCATTATTTTGAACAAGAAACATACAAATGATATACGCCATTAAAGAGTTGTTAAGAATAATAATAATAATAAAAGAAGCATTAAAAAAAATTACATGCTCTTGCAGTTTAAACAAGTTTGAATTGTTTAGGGTTACGGTGACCTTATTACGTTTTTATATTTCTGTGCATAAAACACGTTCGCACATCTTTTGGTTTATTGTAGACTAAAACGAAGTAAATAACACTTTTAGTATGTTTTTATTTGACGTTGATTTTTAGGGTGTGAAAATGTCCTTATTTTAAGGGAGGTTATTAAGTGAGGCGCGTGTGTGTGTTTGTGGAGGGAGAGAAAGGGAGAAAAAGAGAAGAGTTAATGGTAGGAATGTTGGGTATTTAATTTTTTCAATCAAAATGATTGTAAAAATTGAGTGCATGTTTTGGACAAAGTAACGGACGGACCTTATTATTTCAACTTGTATTTCTTAATCTGGAAAAATATAACACACAAAAATAAAAGGTTAGATGTCATAAAATGCTTTATTTTAAAATGGAGGACAGACATTCGGATATGTACAATTAAAATTAAGTACAAACAAAGACAAAAACAAATGTTTTGTTGTGTCAAAATGGAGGTAGGACGCGAGTGTGTAATTGTGATGTCATTAAAAAAAAAGAAAGGAGCAATCAAGTGGCGTAAATGTAATGTCTGCCGGTTAGTAAAATGTATGTGACCAATAGCCATTTTAGTTCAAAACAAAACATTGTGTTGTAACTGACAAAAAGAAGATCATGTCTCACATTTCATTCTTATTTCTTGCAATCATGATCCATTCTATTTACTCGTGGTATTGGTATCTAGTATCGGTATCGATGACTACTCAAGTCAGTCTGAAAAAAGCGCCGTCAAACATCACCTGGTTTCAATTCCAGGTCTGCCGAACAATGTCGCTTATTCGTCATATTGAGAAGTGAAGCCACCGGCGGCCATCTTGCATTGCCACTCGCAAAGCACACCTGATTTGAAAACGTTGATTTCTCTGCAAAGTTTTCACGCTATTTTCTGTCTCCACAGTGAAAATGCCGCAGCGTGTGGCGCATGCAAGTCCAACTAGTGCGGGAGAAGCGCTACACACACACGTATCATTGCTGAGGATGTCGATGTTCGCTCCAAGTGCAGTTTGTCTGCATCACGCTGCCATCAACAATGAAAGGCCATCAGAAAAAAAAAATGCAATGAAATGTAAATCTAACCTCTGGAAGTTACAGAAAATGAGATTAGGGCCAGTGAAGAGGAAAAAAAAAAAGTTTGGCAGGATTCTGACTTTAATCTCACAATTCTCACTTTAAAGTCAGAATTGACACTAAAGTCCAAATCCTGCCAAACATTTTTTTTTCTCTCTCGCTTGACTGGACCTAATCCTCTTGCGTATTAAGCCCCGATTCACCATGCTGAGATAATCCTACTCTGAATGCTCGATGCAAACTTGTAACAGTTGTCAGCAACAGTGGCAATGCAAGATGGCTGCCCTCTGGCATCGTCATTACATGGTGAAAGAAGTCAATTATCTTTAGCATTTAAAAACCTGCAATATTTCTTGTAATCATGATCCAAATAGAAAACGACAACATTCAGAGACAGGAAATAATGCACAATGTCATCAAAATAAAAATTAGACAATTCAGGCAACATCTGTCCCAAGTTGGCTTTTCAACAGAATTTGACGAGACGAAAACAATTCTTGAAATATTGTTTGTATTATTTATGGTAATCATGATTAAGTCCAAATAAATAGAAAAATAAAATGTTTTGAGGCGAGGCGGCCACCTGTGACGTCATCCACGAAAATGGACCAATGGGGTGGCTGCTTTCAGTTCCAAGTCCGCCCGTCAACAGAATCCGACCAATCTTTTGACTTGCTGCAACGTGGGCGTGGCCAGCTCCCTGGCTTTGCGTCGCCCCTCGTCCAGCACCGCCTCCAGGTGGGGACGCTCCGCCCTGAGCCGAACCAGCCGCTGGCGAATGGGCGCCAGCCTCTGGATCACCGCCTCGGCGACCAGTTTCTTGTACGCCGCCGTGTCCAAACCTCGGGCCCGCGACACGGCCTCGTCCACGTCCACGGCGGCGGCGGCGGCGTGGATGCTGACCAGGTTGGACACTCCGGGCCTCGTCTCCGGATCATACGTCACCTCCGAGGTAAAGTCGGTGACGGCGCGTCGGATTTTCAGAGCGATGTCGTCCGGCGTGTCCGTGAGGTAAATGGTCGCCATGGTCTGGGGGTCCGATTTGGACATTTTAGATGAGGGGTCGCGGAGGGATTTGACTTTTCGGCTGGAGCCTGTGGAGGCAATCGGATGGACAACGTGAGGGTCTGGGAGCGGCGCACAAGATCCTGACAGGGGTGTTAAAAATGGAAAAGGCTAACGTCATCGCTTGGAATCACCACAGTTCCGTCAAAACGGAGTGAAAAGGGAGAAATTGATGGGTGGGACACAAAGCAGGGGTGCGCTAACATCCATGGGGGTGCAAAGGTTAAAATCTCTGTGAAAGATTTTGCTCACATGTCACTTTTGCATCATTCCAAAATTGGGTCATTTGTTTGAGGGTGTGCAAGCGCCATTCAGATGTTGAAGGGGGTGCACATGAGAAAATGTTGGCGGTAGGCTAACCAGCAAGAAGGTGCAAAAGCTTTCCAGGCCAAAAGTGACTGAAAACTTGTAAAGTAAGAGGTGAGAGACAAAGTAGGGTCTGCACTCTGTCTGGTCGCAGTAAACATTTGGCAAACACTGAAATAATAGCAGTCACATTTTTAAGGGGGCGCTAACAGCCTAAAGCTGATTGAAAACTTGGAACGTGATGGGTCGGAGGGTGTGCTAGCTCTGTTGAAGGAGGTGCGCGACATGAAAATCGTGGGAAAAGGAGGTGTGCAGCAGAAAACCTCAAGAAGGAGGTCTGGTATATAAGGACATGTTAAGAGCACAAAAGTGATAGAATGGTTAGAAAGAAAAAATTGGGGGTGCGCTAGCACTGTTGAATGGGGTGCACAGCACAATGCATTGAGAAAATGGTAGCAGAATGCCAGTCATGCACATTCATGACACGTTTACACACCAAACCGAATGCAAATTTGGAACGTGAAGGCCCAAACACAATTCGGGGGGTGCGCTGGCTCTGCCGAAGGGGGTGCGGAGCCAAATTTCTTGAGGATAGTCCATTAAGAAAGTGATACAATAAACAACAACACATTGACAGCCCATACGGGACTTCAAAGTTGGAAAGTGGGAGGCGGCACACAAATCAAGCTCTCTTGAACGCGGGTGCGCAGCTGGAAAAACCTGACCCAGGACGAACTTTTGCTAACCTAGCATGATGAAACCTATTGCAATTTTTTGAGGGGCCTTCAAAAAAGAAAAAGAAAAAAAGACGAATGGCGGCAGGCGACGGGAGATCAGACCGTCTCGTCGCCGCCCGCCAATCAATCAGAAGTCCCGCCCCCCTCAGCAGTCAATTATCACCCTATTGGTGGCAAAGAGGTTTCTTTCATCAAAACTGCTGACGCCATTTTGTACTTTTACGATGCTTGGGAATAAACAACCGCACTTTGAGAGTGTGTGTGTGTGTGTGTGTGTTGACCATGTGTGTGTTTAATTGCAAGGAACTTTTAGTGCAAGCGTTTAAAAATAGTCTCATCCGTGTCATTATGATCACAATTGCTAAACAGAGGTTTGATGAACTCAAGTGCAGACGGGTCCGGCCCAAGGTGTTCTTACTGAGCAAGGCGCGCGGCTGAGGGAAGACGGCGGCGTCGAAGCGTTGGTTGAAGATGCGAGCCAGGTCCTGGGCCAGCTCCAGATGCTGGACCTGGTCCTCGCCCACGGGGACGTGCGTGGACCTGAGAGACGTTCGAGCGGACGAGAGCACGTCAGCGAGACAACACAAAAACAACTCATCTGATTGCAGGATGAAATAAATGTTTAAAGAGATATTGAACTTTTTTTCATGGAGATGTTTTAATTTAATGTTATTTTTGAGAAGAAAAAAAAATTGGGCCACAGCCCGAACCGAAAAATTAACGATAATCCTGATCTTTAACAACAAAAAAAGAGACAAAAAACAACCACGTCAGTGTCAGGTGTAAACTCCATTTGTCCAAATATGGTCAATTTCTGTAGCTTTTTTTTTTGGGGGGGGGTTCCTGAAAAGTAGTCAAATGATTCTTGGCCATGCTAATATAAAAATAAAATAAAAATAAGCTCAAGGCTCATGATTCTATTTTGGCACGCATCAGGATAAAGCTGCACATATCGCCGCCTACAGGCCTGGAGTGAAAGTGCGAGTGCATTGTTGCAACGTAGGCGACGTCCATATTCTCACTTGTAGAGGAGAATATCGGCAGCCTGGAGGACGGGATACGTGTACAGGCCAACGCTGCCTTCGTTCTTCTGCTTGCTCTTCATCTGGACACACAAAATAATACCTTCAGTGATTCAAGACATTTTCCGACTTGTCTTTTTTGTTTGACTTGTATTTTTTTCTTCCTTTTTTTTGGCCGCGGCGCTTCCTCAGGGCCCGATTGACGCCGCATGTGGCCGGGAAATGACGGCTATTAAGAGGACAAATCTGGCAGGTGGAGAAAGCAATAAAACAGACGACGACAACGACAGGGAAGCGAGATGGAAATGTGATACGCGGCGGGAGACGAAAAACAATGTGCAGCTCTTACAAAAAGCTTTGTCCGCTTGAACAAATTAACACCTTGACTCTGTGTTGACAAAACTGAAGCTCTCCATTAGGGGCGGGTCATATGGCCTAAAACCCAAATCACGATATTTCAAAGAAATTTGCGGTGACGATATTTTTGGCAATATTGGTAATAATTGGTGCTTTGGAATAATAGAACTTTTATTGCGGCACAATATTTAAGCCACCTTTTTTTTTCCCACAATTGAAATGTAAGTTGTCCAAGTTGTACACAAAACAAAATGAATAGATTGTGTGTGTGTGAGTGTGTGTGTGTGTGTGTGTGTGTGTGTGTGTGTGTGTGTGTGTACCTGTACATACAACATTGTGAGGACCAACATGCGTCTTTAACCAACAGATTGAGGACATTTTGGCCGGTCCTCACAACTCAAGACCTCTTTTTGAGGGTCAAGACTTGGTTTTAGAGTTTAGGTTTGAATTGGGTTATGGTTGAGGTTAGGGTAAGGATTAGGAATGGGGGCCCTAGGCAATCATTTCGGATGGTTGGGGTTAGGGGGAGGGGCTAGGAAATGCATTATGTCTATGGATGTCCTCACATTTATATAAGTGCAAGTATGTGTGTGTGTTTTCCATAGCTACCTTCCACTGCGGCAGGTGTCGGAGGCGCGGCATGCTGGTCAGGCATCCGAGGATCCAGGAAAGTTCAGCGTGCTCGGGCACCTGCGAAGGTTGGAAATGTCCGCAGGTCTTTAAACGCAGCAGCACCTTCAAGTTGAACTTTCGTAATAATCCGTGATGTTTAGGAGCCACTAAACAAAACAAGATGGCAAGTGTGAAGGGGGACTCCCTGCTGCCACAGAGAGGCAGCGGAAGGTACTGCAGCCAATTTTAAAAAACAATACGATGACAGACGCAATAAGGACATTTGAAGAAGTATGCAGTGGCTCTATTGGTTTAACTGAGAGGTGTGTGTGTGTGTGTGTGTGTGTTGCTGGGAAATATCCTCCCAGTGGGGCAAATTAAAGTTTACGGTTGTCTGGCTGCGTTGACATCCTCTCTCGTCAACGTCAGCTAACTGGGACTTGGATCAGGAATGGACATTGGGGACCATCTCTCCCCTTTCACGCCGTGAAAAGAACCAAACGTAGGACGCGAGATACTTGGTTAGGTACGCAATCGGATGGACAACCGCACATAAAAGACGTCAAGTGGAAATCCACGCGGATTTGAACGCATGACCAGAAGCACTAAAAAGGAGAGTCTTGTGTTTACTTTTTTTCTCGCTATGGTTCTAGTCATTTTTTCTCTCATTCCTCGTTTTCACTTGTCAAAAGCGGTCTTTTTTCTTTCTTTTTTCAAATACAAGAAGGGACTTCTAAATTCAGCAAGAAAACAGTGTGCCACTAAAAAAAGGAGACTGTGGACTATCATACTAAGCAAAAGCTTAGCGATGGAGAAAGTTCAGGTTAGCAAAAATGGAGAACAAAGACTTCCCGTCTCTGCGCGGTAAAGAGAATGTGGTCTGCTGCAGCTCGTAAGAGACTGGGGAGTGTCATACGTAGCAAAAACGCAACAACAATAAGAACTCACATTAGCATCTATGGAGAACAAAGGTATCCTGTTTATTTCTGGTAAGGAGACTGATTTTATCCAAAAGGAGACTAAGGATCGCTAAAGCAAAGTGGAGTATAATACTGCAGTTGCAGCTAAGGCCCAGAAGTTTTCAAGAGCATAACGTTCACATTTCTAACCGTGTGTTTGCAAATGTTACAACGAGGTGGCAACTTTATCCGAGAGGAGACTAAGGGCAGCAAAAAACAAGGACGCCCAGAGCCATAGGGTAAGCTAATATTAACACACGTGCTTATTTCTAGCCATGCATCCACAAATGGTACAATGACGAGGAACTTTCATCCGCGAGTGGCAAAAGCTGCAGCCAAGCAGAGACTGTGGAGAATTCTACTGCTACATCCCTAACTGAAAATCATCAAAAGAGTACACGTATTATTGCCATTTCCAGCCGTGTATCCTCAACCGGTTAAAGGGTGGGGCAATGTTATCCAAGAGGACACTAAGGGCAGCAAGAAAATGCAGTGCTGCCTAAAAGTTGAGCACTAAGGCGATACAAACATTAACGTGCATTAAAACTTGTCACCGCATATCAACAAATGGTCAAATCACGAGGATTGTTTATCCAAGAGGAGATTAAGGATGGAAAAAGCTGCAGCCAAGTGGAGACTGTGGAGAATCGTACTGCAGCATGAAGAGTGAAGACGGACAGCTATCCAAAGATCCTGTTGGCCATGTTCAGAATTTTATCCGAGAGGAGACTAGGGGCGGTGGGAAAGCGGCGCAAACTAATACGGCAACGTCCGTTTTAACAAGCGCTGGCATATAAAAAGAGTTTGTGGTGACAAATTGCACCCTGGGATTTGCCGCTTTGTCGTCGCCGTAACGCTGACATCTGCAATTTGCTCCAGTGATGAAAACGCGCAAAATGGCTCCTTGTTTTTTTCCCCTCCTTTCCACCGACATTCTTTCATGTGGTTGAAACGGCCACTTCTCGGCGGTTTCTGTTTGTGTGTCTTTCCATCCTGCCCTGTCAAACAGCCTGTGTGTGTGTGTGTGTGTGTGTGCCTGCGTGCGTGCGTGCGCACGAGTGAGATAAAAATCAAGCGAGGGCCTTGAAGCACGCGAGGGTGTCGGCAGGTAAACACGCCGGCGGTAAAATCAAGAAAGAAAAGAAGCCATTGACAGATTAGGGTTTCAAGGAAGGTGTTCAAGGAGGGTTGGCAAGTGTGAGGGATTCCAAGCTGGTGCTCGCTTTTTAAAGTTTTTAAATTAGAGTTTAAATCCTACAGCTGTGGGAATTGTGTTAGGCTTTTGAGTGAAGGTTTACTTGTCTAGAAGATTAGGGTTTTCAAACAAGCACTACGGTTACAGACTAGGGTTAGGGTCTTGAATTGGGGTATAAAGCCTAAGGCTAAGTGAAGGTTTCAAGCCTTAGGGTTAGGCCTTTGTGTTAACAGCTTAAAGTCCGAGTTAAGGTTTTAAACAAAGGTTAAAGTTTCAAGGTTGGGTTTTAAATGAAGGCTTTAAAACTATGTTGGGGTTTTAAACAAGGACTAGCTTTTCAAGCATGAGTGAGGGTTTTAAACGTATGCTAGGGCTTTGAGTAAAGGTTTCAAACCTTGGTTAGGCATGACGGTTTCAAATAATAATAATAATAAAAAATATAAAAAATAATAACAACAACAATGCATGGGATTTATATAGCGTTTTTCTAGACACTCAAAGACGCTCTACAATGGAATGGATACATTGTTCATGCACTCACACATTCACACTGCGGCGGCGCTAAGCTACTTAAGTAGCCACAGCAGCCCCGGGGCAGGCTGACCGAAGCGTGGCTGCCAGTGTCTGCCTACGGCCCCTCCCACCACCAAACATTCGTAGCTTCCATACACCAGTGTGAGTAGCAACACTTTGTCGTGTCAAGTGCCTTGCCCAAGGACACCGCCACACATGACTTGGGGAGAGCGGGGATCCAACAGCCGACCTTCTGGTTACTGAACGACCGTCTCGACAGCCGCCAAATTAGGGTTTCAATCCTCGGGCTGGGTCGATATCAAATCCATATTCCTTTTCATAGCCCAATATCGATTCATAAAAGCATGAATCGATACTTTTAAATATGACTACCAAATGCAAATGTGCTCTTCTATTATTCAGAGTACCCCAAGAGGAGCCCAGTGTTGTTTATTTACATCGTTCTGTGGTTGTAATCCAGCATGCAGATTTTGTGTTTTTGAGCGTCACCTGCGACTGCTGGAAGAGGACAACCTTGCGCGGGTCGATTCCGCACGCCAGCAGGCTGGCCACCATGTCCAGTGTGTTGGTCCTGAGAGCGCGCGGGTCCTGCGGCTGCGTTATGGCGTGCAGGTCCACCACGCTGTACAGCACCGACGGATAGCCGTCTTGCAGGGACGTCCAGTTTTCCAGGGCGCCCAGGAAGTTGCCCAGGTGGGGCACGCCCGTGGGCTGGATCCCGGAGAACACCCGCCATGTTGCTGTCGACTCCTGCCCAAGAAAAGAAGAGAACTTTGAGCATTAGCCAGTTGGCTAGAAAATGCTAATGCCATGTAACTAATGGACACTATGAACATGGTTCGGACCCTTATCCTCGTTTGACACCCCAATGCAGGTACAGGACTCCTAAACCTCGTTTGAAAGCTGACCCCAAGTTGTAAACCTTAACTTGAACCTAAATCCTGGCTTCAAACCCTAAATGCCAGTTTGAAACCACTGACACCTTCTTCTTGGTGTTTAGGGCCCATGTGGGTTGAGAACGGCGCCCTCTGTGGAAGGAAGTAGACATTGCAGCATTGCCGGAATTTTCTCGCAAGCCCAATGGGGGAACAAAGTACGGCCTTTTGTCACATCGTGGATGTGGAACGGCACACTCGACCATTCCGGAGGTTTGTCGCTCCCTCTCCAGCTCCAGCGTTCGCGCCGGTGGCCAACAAAGAAAAGAAAAAAAGTTTCTTTTGGCCCGCAAGGTGCTGCATTCTTTGCAGGGAGCGCGTTTGGGAGAGAACACGAGCACTTGCGTCCGTGGTGTCAATTTGACACTTTGCTCTCGCAAGTTCACTCTCGCACACTCGTTGCCACTTTCGCACATTTTCACTTTTTCCACTTGTGAGCATGTTTATAGTCGCCGCTGGAGCTGCAGGCTTCAAACTAAAAGAGCTAAAGAAGCTGAACTACGTCTGAAAATCCTCATTTAAAACCCGAACCCTAATTACAAACCTGAGCCATAACGGGAAGGATTTCCAAATAAAAGGTTCAAGCTTGGGTTCCGGTTTCCAAAAAGATTTTGGCTTTCAAAATAGGGCTTGAAGCCTGAAGAGTTTGAAATGAAGGTTTCACCGACGACGAAGTGAAGTTTTCAACCAGGCTTTGGGTTTCAAGTTTTGGTTCAGGTTTTACAGAGGGATGGGTGAGTACTGATACGTTCTAATTTGAAGGTATCGGGTACAGGTGGAGGTTGCTGATACCAGCCACCAATACTCAAGACGATAATAAAAAATAAAAAAAAGATCGGACCTCAAGTAAGTCCTCCTTGGGAGTAGTTGGTGCTACAACGCAGTAGTTTGACACATCAGTAAATCATCATCTGAATTAGTCAGAAAGTTATTTTCACAGTCTTTGTGTTTAATTAAATTTTATGGATCAAAAGTACTAGCCGTATCTGTCTTGAATATCACTAGTTTTAAACAAAGGTTGGGGGTTTCAAAATAGAGTTTCCATCCCTACATCTATCAAAATCGAGCCAGATTTAGGGTTGGAAATGAGACTTTCAAGCCTTGGTTATGGTTTTAAACTCGGGTTAGGGTTTCAAGCGAGGGTCATGTTTTTCAAACTCGTGCTATTGTTTGAATTTCGGATTTCAGACCAAAGTAAGGGTTACAAGATCGGATTAGGATTCATCAAAGGAGCTGAAGTAGGTTTTAAGACTGGGTTCGGGTTTCTTGTCAGTGGCTTAAGTCAGGTTTTAAGTTCCAAACGTATCAAGCAATTCAAATGCTCCAGAGCTTGCTTTTCATTGGATATCCTTCTTGTGGCACATCCAGGAAAGCGGCATCACATTCAATCAATCTCCGCGGACTGGCCCGAGATCAGCCGGCAGCCGAACCTCTGCACGTCGCAGCCCTGCAGCCGCGGAACAAGCGCCGATCGCAGGTCTCCGAAAAGCCCTTGGCACGTTGGAACACGAGCGAGGCCGGAAGGAACTGAGCGCTTATGTCATTAGCCACCACATAATTACGCCGAGCCTCTTCGGGGGTGTCAGGGTCGATTTGGGGCGCAGACGGGACCCCGAGTCTGGCTCTTGTGTGTTCTCACCTCCAGCCGACATGTTACCCCCTCAACCCCCCCCCCCCCCCTCGAGGGAAGCCATTAGCCACGCAGACATGCTAATGGCGTCATTTGAGCCAATCAAGTGTCAAGCAGAGTCAACAGCGGCCACGAAGCAGCCGTCACCTGGCCCCGCGCCTCTGAGGAAGGAAGGCCGGCCGGGGTCTGGAGACCAGTTTGCGGGGGGAGGAAGAGGTAAATCAGCCCCCGCCCGACGACAGGCAGGACAGCCAATGGTGTACGGCAATTAATTTTATGACGGATGCCGCAACATAAGCGCAACAGTCGTAAAAGGTGATACGCTTTTAAATCACGGCAGCGAGTGTCTGAATGGAGCGGACATGATTTGTCCCGCAATATTTCATACGGCTCATAAAATTATCGGAGAATAAAACGCGGCATGTACTTGGTAACTTGAGTTGACGTTTAAAAATGGACTCGATGAGACAAGCATGTCAGTTTTCACCAAGGTCAGGATAAAGTCAACAATTTAATGTCACCTGACCATCTGAGACCGTTTGTGATTTCAATCAATTCTTACGACGGCTCAATTGGCTCATCTGTACAGTTTGGGAATCCGCAGGCCAGTCTTAGTATTAATTAGCATCAAAATGGTACATCATTTTTTAAAGGCTTGTTGCCGCTTCAGTTTGTTTTAGTGGTTGAGAATTAGCGGAAGCGCCCAAATTGGAATTCAACTAAAAGGAGTGTTGGTATGACCACATCTTCCTCCAGGCCTCGTGCAAGCCCTCGCCTGGAGTTCAAATGTTTCTGCGCCTCCGCTTCTCGCATGTATTGCATTTATTAGGCATTCTTGCGCAAGGATGTCATTTTGTTGCGGCTGATTAATGCAACGTTTTCTCGCCGGCACCGCAGCGTGCGGTCGCTCGCTCCGTGGCGAACAAGAAGAGAGAGAAATGCTGGAAAAGGGGCGGTCCTCTGGAGGTGGAGTGGAAAGAAAGCTGCCGCTCGCGCCAGCGTTAGCGTACGAGTCGCTCGTTGTCCTCACATGACGTGACGGCTGTTTTTTTTTGGGGGGGGGGGAGGCTGATCTGTCCAAGTTTAAGATGGACACATTTCCTCCACACCATGTTTGCGCTTGACCTCCGCCCCCCGCGGACGTTACCGCACACGAGCACCGGCAGACAAATGAACAGCTATTCCGGGAAAAAGTGTGAAAACACGGCGCTAACGTGTACGTAACCTTCCGAAAGCCATCGCCCGGCGCGTCCCCCCCCCACACCCGTCAGACTTTGACTTTGCACACACAAAGCATGTAATGTCTTCAGCATATGGCGGCCGCGAAAGAGGAAAGCTTTCGTCACCCTAGCGACGATGTAGCGCGACGGCTGCTGGTGTTAAAATATGAGGCGCGAGGAGGTCTGTTATGCGTCGTCGACAGGCTTCCATGTGCTGACGTTTGTTTTTTCTTCCTTTTTTTTACATTTCATTTGCCAAAGCGGGAGAACATTTTGTCAGCCGCAGTTGGCTGTGGAGACGCCGCCGAATGATCGTCGAACTTTGACGCCATGCTGCGACCATATTAGGGTGCGGAAATAAAAACACTTCACCACTTTAGCACCCAACTTTCCAAGTTTCACTTTACAACTACGAGGCCTACAATTCACCCAAAATGTCTGACTGTGTGCAACTTTAGCCATTTTGTGCGACATGTCCACCTCATTTTGTGTCAATTGGTGAAACTGGTTTGGAAGATGATTTTTTATTTTTTACCAACTTTGTAAGGCCTAAAATTCACCTAAAATGGCTGCTTCAAGCCAACATGTCCGATTTCCTGTTCAATTTTGGTCATGAGACTTTTTTCTTGCGTCCTGTTATGACAGACATGTCCAGCCGGTTTTGGCGCCCATGGGTGAAACTTTTTTGTGAGCATTTAGTCACAGACAAAACATGCCCCCTAGTGGCTGTGGGCAGTATAGTGTCAGAGATCTTCAATTGCAATGGAATTGGCCATGCGCTTTTTTGGCCATCAATGGATGTCCTTTTCTTTTGCAGACTTGCAGATAACATCCAATATTTTGCTTCTGATAAGCAACACGTTTAGTTTTTGTACTGTAATATTGCGCTTCTGATAAGTGCTTAGTTCTGAGCAATAGATTTGGATTTTGTATTGCAATGCTTCACTTCTCAGTCCCCAACAAGCTCCACATTTATTTGTTGTTTCATTTTCAATTGGGGATGAAGTTTGTGGCCATGCCATGACATCAACGGATGTCATTTTCTGCCCATGATCTTGAAAAATGTCCAATATTAAAGTTACGGAAGCATCATGCTAGGGCTGCTCGATTATGAAGAAAATATTAATCATGATTCATTTGGTAATAATTGAAATCACAGTTGGGATGATCATTTCTTTTTTGATGCAAAAGAAGAACATGTTGGAAATTAAAGCAATATTAAGACAAATAAATTTTCGTTGAAACACTAGAATTTTGCAAGTTTCTTTTGGACCCAACAAGATTGATTAAAATAGTTATTTTAAAAAATATATAAAAAATTGCAACTCTATATACTTAAACAACTCAATAGAAGTATTAGTAATATTTTAGTGCGGTTGACAATGATGGTAATTTGTAATTGTGGAGTGTAATAATTGGAATTGTACTTGAATTTGGACGACTTGCACAGCCCTTCATCATGCAGCAAGCGAGGATTGGCTTTTGTCATCAAGTATTTTCCAGCAGAGCCGTCAACGTTAATTAATCACAGCCCAACAGAGCATATCTGTTCCGTGATGTGCTCTGGGCGTCCTTTCAGGGCTCGTAGGTTCGATGGCAGCCGAGGCATTTCACACCGACGACCCGCGCCAATTTCAACAAGTCTGCGGGATGGCCGCCGCTCGGCCCCCCGCTGTGAACGACCATCAAGTCTTTGTAGGGGGACTCCGGCGTCAGATCTTTGCCAAAGCCGCATCCCGACAGGAGTGCAGTTGGAAGGACGGAAGGATTTCCCCCCCGCCAACTCCCCCTTCACCCGACTCTCCCGCTGAGCATCCCGACACAGAGGGTCCAGTGTACCCCTTCCGTGCCGGAAACCGCCAGCCCTCCCCTTCCCCCGCCGTTAACACCGGCATGGCGATGTTAATCCACCTTGACGTGCCCCCCCTCCCTATCCGACTTGGCCATCTCTGTCCCGAGACCTGTTAACCGAAATCGGCGGCATTGTGTGTGTTTTTTGTCCGAGGTGAGAACACACCGCAGCTTGAGATCGAGTACGCAGCAAGAAAATGTCAAGCGAAAAAAAAAAAACGGGAATGTTCATCCACAAAACGGTGAACTCCAAATTCCCATTTTGATGGTTCTTCAAAACGTTTGGGTGGATTTGCACCTGCAGAAGTCAAGTTTTCATCCGTGGAATCTTGGCGTTGGTCATGTGGTTGGAAGGAAGCCAAGCATAAGAACCGCAAGCGCCAGGGCAGCAAGTGGGACAGAAGAACGCAGCTAATGAGGTCGAGTGAACAAACGCAGACGTCGCAAATGGGACCACAAGCGGACAATGTCACGTCTTTGTTGAGATTTCATCGGCTTCACAGAAACACGTCACAACTTAACCTGGCCTGAACCCAAACTGTGCAGACGGTAGGATTTCCTCTAACCCCTTAGCCATAAACCCACACACATGTGGAAGGAAGAGAGGACCTTTCTTAACCTTAATCCTAACCCTAAACCCTTTGTCCAAACTTTCACCCGAGCATCCCAGATGGAAGGATTTCTACTAAACTAGTAAATCTTTACCTGAACGCAAAGCCTTTAATCCAAACAGGTGTGCAGATGAAAGGTTTTCCCTGCGCCTAAAACGCTAACCATCAAAAACAAAACCTTTACACGATCTGGGTCTTTAATCCAGTAACCCCCGAACCCCAGATTTAACCCTAAACCAGATAGAAGGACTAAATAACCCGAAGACCGTGACCAGAAGGAAACATAACCGAACCGCAAACCTCAACTTGAACGTCAACCTAAATCTTGTCCAATCATGTTAAGGTTGAGATCTAAACCCAGATGACAGGATGAAACGTCTTTTGAATGCGAAAGTCTGTGGCCGTGCCTGCTCTGCCCTTTAGTAGGCCCCGATTTCTCAAATGTAACCTCAACTCCTAACCCAGATGGAAGGATCTTCCGAACCAGAAAAGCCCAACCCAAACCCTCAACATGTACTCTAGTCTCGACTCCTAAACTCTGGAACATTACAGTCACACATTTTCCTGAAGTGCCTTAAAGCCGGCAGGTTAGAAAGAAAATGCCGCAAAAAACAAACATCCAGCAAGTGAAAACTGTTTTTTTTTTTTTTAAAGCCCATTCCAGATTTCAGCGTGCGTTTTTCTGTTTTTCCTCCACTGAGGGTGCCGGAGGGAGCTGAGGGGGTGGGGGTTGCCCCCCAAAAAAGAGCATTTGATTAAATCTGCGGTGGGAAGGCGGGACAGGTGAGATTGATGAGGTTCCTCCCAGCTTCACACTGTGCGGAGAGCGCGGCGCAGGGCAGGAACAGAAACGCCGCAGTGTGGCAGGCCAGGCAGGGCTGGCGGCCCCGCGCTCGCACCGTGGGGTCCCCGGCCTGATTAATGGGGGCTGGAGGCCCTTCAAAAAGCGCTCCAAAAATAACTTTGACGGGCCGCGGCTTCTGAAGGGTCCAGACTTCAAGACAGCCTGGAGGGAGGCCAGGGGAAGAAGGGGGGGGGCCTCAGGAAACTGTAATCTGCCTCATTAGGACCTCAACCTTTAACGAGCGTTTCCACTTTACGCAAAGTGACAAAAATTGACGAGGGCAAGCCTATCAACTATATGATCTTGCGAGCGGTCGCTGTGGTTACGCGCGAGTGACAGATGCAATTAGCAGGAGAAGTTAGCGGGACACTCGGGCCCATAAAGCACATGATTTAGCAACGTTTGTGGACTTCTTTCAACAGGGAGTTAGCAAATCCCAAGGGGACACCGACAACGCAAAACTCTACTTTGCTCTTACTTGCGACAACATTTTCCAAGTAGAGGGCAGCAAAAAGAACATTTTCAGCTTAAAAAAAATAAACACAAAATGTAACAAGGATGTGATTTGTCACATGACCAATTTAAGCAAAAGAAATATTGCAATACCGTGTATGGCCGAAACTGACAAAACGTGAATGGAGACTTTTGGATTTGGTTTGCTGCCTCGACAGGTTGCGTACAAATCAAAACGGAAAACTTAAGAAAGAATTTCATTGCATGTCACACGAGGAGTTAAAAAAGAAAACCACAATAAAGTTGACCCCACATATTTGGGTTCAGGAATTGGGAATTCATATAGTAAACACAACTCCAATTTTGTTTTTTACCCCTAGTTTGTATATTTTTTTCATGGCAAATATTAGTAGCATGTAAAATAAATGTGAATAAAGGCTAACTGAGAAAAAAAAGTCCGTTGTATTAAAATATGGCTAATTAATTACTCGTACTTGAATTAATTAATAGTATTATATTGAATTAATTAGTACAAGATTATTAAGTATTATTCAAATAAACAATTTGGTGTGCATGCATAAGTACTGAATGAAAAGAAGTTTTAAAACTCAAATGTGTTCTTTGAGGAGAAAAGCCAAGTTGAATATTTTTGGGCTTATTTTGACAACATGAAGCGAGCGACTCATTGCGAAGGTCATGAAAAGTGTGACCCAAAGCGTCATCCGTCCCCTGGAGTTGGCTTGTTGCAAGCAAATGTTGCTGCTGGGAACGACCACGGGGACGACGTTGCAAGCGCACGCGAGCCCAGTCAGCGCAGCGGGACGCCTTCTTACGCTATCATCGCATGGCAACTTTTTCACTCCTGTCACCACGCGCTCGCCTTCAGGGAGGTAACGGGACGGAGGGGGGGGGGGGCAAATAGAGACAAATTTCAAGTCACAACAACACACGCAGCGTGGAAAAGGGGCCGAGGGTTGGTGGCGCGCTAAAGGCAAAACATCTCGGCGGGTCGCTTCCCTGAAAAATATCATCATCATAAATCTGACTTGTGGCTTTTTTTCTTTTCTTGGGTAAGAAAAAACCTTCATAAAAATGGGGAACAAGCAAAAAAATGTGGGAATGTTTCATTTCCTCCAGCTTGGGAGGTTGACGCTGGACGCAAGCGAGGTCTTGGCACAACTTCTTTTCAACGTCAAGCTGTCTTGCTATGATTTGTATTATGTCAATATGTTGGCCTACCCGTGTAGCACCTGCGGGAATTGGCGCTCCTTCCTGACATTTCAAAACAAAACAGCCAGTTAATGAACAATCACCCCCCCCCAACCCCACACGCAACTCTCCCCGGGTGGGGGCGAGGGGGCTTTAATGGTTTTAGCCGACACTCCAGCAAGTGAATTTTGGGGCTGCGGGGGGAGAAGCCAGAGGCCGGTTGCAAGTCACTTCCTGTTTCCTGCGGCCGCGACGCTCGCAGCATATTAATTAGTGCCAATGAACGCAGAATCCATCGGATCTTTACACTCGAACAGCAATTAAGAACAGCAACAAAAAAATGCTTGTCGAGTGGCGTGTTTGACACATTTGAGCTGTCACTCGCACCTCGCGTGCGTTCGCCCTTGCAGACTTGCAGCACAGAAAAGCACAATCATGTCGATAATCACCAACACCCCACGGGTCACAAAATTCGGAATTCCAATTCCAAACTCTCTTAGAAACAATTCTCCGCCATTATTTACGCCATAAACAAACCTGGACATTTATGTTTGCCTTTCATTATTTCCACCTTCAAAATACGTCCGCATTTTCTCCTCAAAAAAACAACGGCACCTTCATTTTTGACTTCAAACATCTCTCCATCTATACTTCAGTCCTAATCCAAACTTTCAAAATACCTCCCCACAGTAATTTCCACATTCAAATCAGACCATCCAAAGCACATCTCCACCTTCAATTCCAACTTGAAACATTTCTCCACCTTGATTTTAACCTCACAGTTTCAACTTTATTTCCACCTTAAACAAAGCCCTCCTCCTCTTAATGCCACCTTAAACTTAATTCTTAATAATCGATTCATCGGTCAAAAGCTGATGAATCGGATCAAACATTTTAATGTTTAATTAAAAACAGGACATTATTTCAAATTGACAGTGGAGAAATACACAATTGTAATTACTGTGGTTGCTGGTTTTGTCCGTAACGTCAGAAAATCAGGGGGAAATAGTTGATCATTGTTTTACAAAGTAAAAGCACATTTTTTATTTTGATCAGTCCACATTTTTGAAGGATTATATAAATTAGAGAATATTTACTGTTGAGAAGCTGAAATTTGGATATTTGAAAAATATTACATTACAAAAGGTATCTAAAGTAAAAAAAGTAATCAGTTAGTTGTCAATTAATTGCTGCACCGCCACTCTCCACCTTAAAAACACATCTCTCCTGTCTAATTTATAACTCTAAAAAAACATTCCCACATTTACTTCTACCTTAAAAAAAAACAACACCTTTGCATCTTTAATTGCACCCTAAAAACAGCTTTGCGCGTTCATTTGCACTTAAACGCACCTGCCCATGTTTATTGCATACATCTGGGTCAATACTTTGTTTCCCTGTTCATCAGGTAAATGGACTTTTGCGTTTATGTGACATTTGAGAATGTTAAGATTTGACATAAAACGTTGCCTGAGTGTGTACACTTCATAAAATCTTTTCCCCTGGCGTGCGTCCACCATTTGCTACGGGAAAACATTTGCAGTTGAGGCCGAGGAAGGAAGAATTCTGTTGAGCTTGCAGCAATAAGACGGCAGATGAAGTGTTGCTTTTCATTTCTTGTAACTCTTCCCAAATGTGCAACGCACAAAAGGGCGCCGAGGTGTGATGTGCGTCAAACCTGGACGCCCTTTGCTTCACGTTCACGCCCTGGGAAAAAAACAATTCTCTTTTGATGGATTTATTTTCTAACCTGACTGCAAGATGAAGTGTTGCCTCTCCGTCACATCTTCTACACTCGCACACGTGCGGGTAACATTTGGACATCAACACTGCTTCGATTCTCTTTACACTTGTATGACAGCAAGACAATTTAAGACGGAAAGAAATGTGGAGAGGTGTTCATAAGGTGGAAATAAAGGTCACTATTTATTTATTCATTTATTTTACAGTGGAAATAAAGGTGGAGAAGTGTTTTGACGGTGGGAATTAGGATGGCGAGGTAAGGTTTAAGGCTTGCATTTTCAAGACAAAGTAATGAGGACGATTAAATATACAAGTACTTGTATTTGGTTTGTTTTTGTTACTGCGAGTGTCAATAACCATTTTATCTTTATGGATATGAAAGTGGAGTTGCATTTTAAAGGAATTCTTGACTCATTTAGCCATTTTAAGCCAGAAAAATTTAATATTTTTTTTCCACAATTAATCTGCTAACTTCATTATTTTTCATGTAAAATGAATAGCTTTAAAATTTCAAAACACGTTTTGTCACTTGCTGTCGACTGAAAATGACATCACAAGTGCTCAGAGCTCAGCTAACGACAAGAAAAATAATGAAGTTCTCAAATTATTTATAGACAAAATATTGACTTCTTACTGCTGAAAGTGGCTGAATGAGCAAAGTGAAAACGTTTTGTTAACAGGGCATCTCTACTTTCCCAGAATGCATTTCCCTCATGAAGACATTATATCATATAATACAACCCTGGCCTGAAATTAATACATTTGAAACGTTTAAAGACAGCGAGTATTTAAAAAATATATATATATTATTATTATTATTGTTGTGCTAACAGAGATATTTGTAACCTAGAATTATTGTACACTTTTAAAATAACTCATTCGAGCTGAGAAACATCTTCTGTGGTTAAACTGTAGACTATAAACTGGAATCAAGACGCTCATTTGCTAGTATGAATAAGTCAAATATTACTAATAGCAGTAAATTAGTGAAGTTAGTAAATTCATTCTGTAGTCAAGTGTTTATACATGAAAATACGTTCTAGTGCAATGCATCATTTAAAAGGACAGAATTACCACTGAATGTCACATTTGGACCAAACACAAGACAGATACAAAAATATGAACATTTCGCGTTTCCTGAATATTTCTACTAGTAGTGAGTGAGGGCAAACAGGAGAGTGAGCTTCCGAGTGGGCGTAAAGGCAGACAAAAGAGCATGAAAAGACACTTGTCCACACACAAGTTGGACAACATCTAGGTTACCTTGTTTTCCGATGTGCCGCCATCGCAGAGAAACTTTCGGTGGACTCGCTGGAATCTCCTGGTGAACCGAACGAGGAGATGTCGCGCTAGCTTAGCCCGCACCGGCAGCGCCATGTTGACAATGGGCAAAGGAGGGGGGGGAGGATGGTGACGTCACGTTACAACTACTACGGCAGCTTCGTGAGGACAAAATGATTTGAGCGAAAGGACGCAGGACAAGGTGCAAATAAAAATCAAGAGACGTGTTCCAGGTGGGAATAAATGTGGATATGTGTTTTTAAGATGAAACTTGAGGTGGAAATAAAGGTGAAGAAATGTGTTAAAGGTTGGACTTAAGTCAAACATGCAGTAAAAGTTATTTGAGGTGGATATCAAATGTGTTAAAAGTCTAAATGACAGTGACAAAAAGTGTTTGCGGGGACAATAAAAGTGAAAGTGGGGAGTTTTGTTTAACGCGATGAACGTTACGGTGGAACTCTGATTGCTGAGGTGTGCCTGGGCTTGGCGGCCACGCTAATTGTTGTGTCTGGGCCCCGACTGCTTCTCCTTCACTTTCCCATGACCGCTGAGCTCTTTTCCATGCGTGGCCGTCATGTATTATTAGGACACACATCGCCTATATTAGCGATTAGTCGGCACACGGGGGTCGGGTTACGCCACGGTGCGCTCGCCGCTACCTGCGTCAGCGCTTTCATGTCGGCCACATCTGCCGCATCTGGTTGCGTTTGCCGCCAAAAGGCCAGCGCGTCATTCCATATTCATTAGCGTTTCCCCAGGCAACGCAGGCAACGCCGCGGCGGCTGCCGATGCCGCCGCCTCTCACGCTGCTCCGTGTGCGTGCATACCTGAGTGTGGCTTCAGCTCCTGTTTCCTGCATGGCCACACGCACGCACGCACGCGCGCACACACACAAGATGGTGGAGCCAGTTTAAAATTCCTCAACTTGACTCAAGGCAAAGTTCTTTAAAACAGAAAGAGCTCCGGTTACACGTAACGCAGTCATGGAATTGTTCAAAAGGGACTGTAATGCTAATCAATTAGCATTAGCATGAGATGAAAATGAATGTTATGATACATACATGGAAGTCGTTTGCATTCATTGTTTATTGTTCAAATGAACTTGAGTGATTTGTAAGCGTAATTGATCATGATGATGATCATTATTCAATTTTACGGCCTATAAATTAAGATCAACGATCCATCCGTCGATCCCAAGTTTATTGTTTATATGGCTTTGTAATTGTGTGCATATAGAATGCACAACAAATCAAATGAATTTAAATATTTATTTTGTAAACAACTTTTAGGAGCATGATTGGAAAATGTGACATATACTGTATGTACGTATCAAGCGGCGCACTGCAGTTGGCTTCAAGGAAGTTTGGTCATAAAACATTCAACGTGTCCTGAAGAAGAAACAAAGTTTGACCCGAGGAGGGTGACGAGCGATGAGCAACGAGTGAACGCGTCAAAACACTTTCAGCAATAACACACCATCACAACATCTCATTTGTCTTCCTCCTCCCTCCTCCTCCTCCTCACCATTGGACACTTCATTAGGTACACCCACACCAACCAATACAAAAACATGTTCTGCCTTTCATTTTGCAAGAGGAAGGAGACGAAGTGTAATTAGTGTTAGAAATGGAGAAGTGCAGCTAAAAGTAGCTTTTAGGGTGCAAATAAAGGTGAAGATGCGTTTGATTGTAAAGGTGGACAGGAAGGCGGAGACTTGTTTTTTAAGGTGGACTTGATTGCAGAGTTAAGGTGCAAATAAAAGTGCTGTGTTTTTAACGATATAAATAATGGTGTGTTTGTTTTAAGGTGGAACAATGAAGGTGATGAGATTGAGAGTTGCTTCTAAGGACCAAAAGAAGGTGGAGGAGATTTGTGTTTAAAGTACGAACACAATCAATATGACTGTCTGCTGTTGTAACGGAACCTTTTTCGAAGTTGTCACTGGTAACCCTGAACGTTGTTTTGAAGGTGCCAATGAAGATGTCGAGTTGGAATTCCAGATGGCACGAGCTGAGGGCTGTTGCTGTTTGCTGGCGTCTTTTATTTTGCTGCTTGTAGTTTTTCAGTGGTGGCGTCCACCTGTCATAATAACGCCAGTCTTTCTTCTCAAGGGGGCGGCAGGCGCTGAGTGACGACTCAAATGTGTGTGCGTGGATATTGATGCTGAAAGACGGCAACTCCTTGGGCCGACACTGGAGGCTTTCAGCGTGCACACGGGACGGACGGACGGACGGACGGACGCCACCCAAGTGGATAATGGATGGGCAGACGGAATGACCGACGGATGGACGGACAAACCATTCAGGATTGGGCTGCAGTGACAAATTAGGAGGACTGGAAAAGATCCAGTTAGGACATTTGACGTCTTTGAAATTTACATGAAAATTCATTCATACAAAAAAGTGTGTGTGTGTGTGTGTGTGTGTGTGTGTGTGTGTGTGTGTGCGCGCGTGTACTTCCCTGGGGGAGGTCGGTTTCAGCACCTTGTCTCATTGCCTGTCGTGGTGTCGACAGCAGCTGAAGTGCGTGTGTGTGTGTGCGTGTGTGTGTGTGCGTGTGCGTGTGTGTGTGCGTGTGAAATGAAGTGAACGGTTGAATCAGACAAGTTCAAGCAAGATCATGTCGGTTGATTTCCGGAGTAAAGTCAAAGTTTAACGTCAGCCACACGAACAGTTTCGGCCTCATTTTGATTGATCTGCTGAGAATGAAAGCGGGCAGACTTCTTTATTTATTTATTTCTCTCTTTATTTATTTATATATGTATTTATTTATTTAGCCATTTTGAAGTTAAAGGCAAGGCAGCTTTATTGAGTAGGGGTGGGAATCTTTGAATGTCTCACGATTCGATTCGATTCCGATTTTTGGGCCTGCGATTCGATTCAAAATCTGTTTTCGATTGAGAACGATTTTTGATTCAAAATGATTTGATTGACAATGATTTTTGCTTTAATCTGTAGATGTGCAAGGAATTGTAATGATCTACTCCAGTCGGACTCGCTAATGCTAATTACTCGCGGCACTTTTATCACTCAAAAGAACGTCTCCACGCTGAAAAAAACCAAACTTTTATTGGAATAACTTGATCGTGACTTTTTCCTTCTACTCTCTAATGTGGCTACAATTTAGCAGTGTATTAGACCGCGTGGAACCACACTGCCCCTCAGCTGCCAAACCGGGTACAACATGAACAGCGCTCCAAATAAAGGCACACACAGACAAAGGCAAGACAGTATCAAATAATTTAAATAAAATCGATTTGGGGACATTTAAAATTGACTCTGAATCGTACTAAATGAGAATCGCGATTCTTATGAGAACAAATTTTTTGGCCCACTCCTATTCTTGAGCACTTTCCATACCCAATGTGCTTCACGTCATTCAAATTTACAAACATTTACAAACAAAAGAAGGAAATACGTTTGAAAACAAAGTCAAGAAATAAAACTAAAACAATGTGGAGAACAAAAACAAGATTTGGGGAAGAGACCTGAATCAACGTTCTTGGTCATAGTTTTGAACCTGGATTTAAAAGCATTTCCACTTGTGTCTGACTTGACTTCTGTTGGCCGCTACTTCCATTTGCGTGCAGCATAACGGCTAAATGCTGCTTCACCGTGTTTGCTGTCAAACCTGTGCTCCACTAATTGACCCTACTGGCTTTACAGTATATTCGTGAGCATTTCCTTAATGACAGACCGATGCAAGGCTCAGAAAGTAATTCGCATTTGATTATAAGTGGCTGTTAATGATCGTCATTCATAAAATATTGATCAATTTGACGGATGTTCGGACTCGGACCGCCATCACACAAAGTGTTTTTTTGTCATTTGCATCAGCAAGGATTTGACTGCAGTCATAACACTTTGATGAAATCCCTCCCGCTGTTAGCATGTTAGCACAAAAAGACGTGTTAACGAAAAGACTGTTAGCATGTTAGCATCTCACTGATGTGCCTCATTGTTTGGTTTTGCATTACCGCCAGTCTTAACAAAGTGGCAAACGTGTGTGGACACTAAATCCACATCATGTGTGAGAGGAGCTTCATCTTTGCTTGTCCTCGTGTGTGTGTGTGTGTGTGTGTGTGTGTGTGTGTGTGTGTGTGTAATCAGAAGCAGACCGGCAATCCATCAGCGAGCGCTCCGTCCGAACATGACACACACCAGAGACACGAGAGGATGGAGACTTTCTCCTCTGCTCGTTAGTCAACCTGACACACTCTGACGGACCCGCTCAACTATTCCACACTGCCTGACGCGCATGCACGCATGCATGCGCACGCACACACTCACAAATGCAGACAAATGTGACGTTTGTTGGTGAAGGTGACGTATTAAAAACTTTATTCTATGAATTTTAAAATTTCATTTTTTTTCTCTTGTATTATTTGAGTTTTCTTTCTTGTAGTATTTGTACTATTGTACTTATGTCAAATGTACACTTTGTGTCTTCTGGTATTTGTTACTTTTTTTTAAATTTTGTTTGTTGAAATGTTAGGACTTTTTTTTCCTGTAAAACTTGTATCATTTTTTGGTCATATTTTTCTATCTTACTTAAAATTTCTAAACCCTTTTTGTTGTGTTCACTGTACTTCTTTCCTGTAATGTTTGCACCTTAATCTTGTAATATTTGTACTTTTTTCCTCTGTCATTTTAATTATTTATGTTTTTCTTGCAATAACTGTACGTTTTTTCCAGTTATATTTTTGTGCTTTATTCTAACAATTTCTAAACTTATTTCTTGCAATATTTGTACTTAAGTTTTATATTTGTACTCTTTTTTTTCTCCTGGTATTTGTTATCTTATTCTATTAATTAGATTTTTTTTCTTGTAATATTTCTCTTTTTGTCATATATTTTTCATAGAAAATTTGTACTTCTTTCTTGAATTTTCTTTTTTAAAATAAAACTACAACTTTAGTGTAATATTTATACTTATTTTAATTCAAATTACTCGTGAATATTTTTCTTGACTATAAAAAAATAATTGGACTATTCTGGCCTTGTTAAAATGTTCTTATTTCAAGAGTAAATGCAACTTTATCTCTTGTCTTTTTTTTCTACCTCATCTTGTTTTGCTCATGCAGCTTTCCCGGTTTCTCTTTTTTTTTGCTAATCAACATGTTGTTGCTTAAAGCGTCGGTCGGGACTCGCCAATGCGACCGCATGAGTCGCTCGCAGGCCTGTTCGAAAAAAATTGCTCACCGGTGACTGCAAATAATATTTTTGAAGGTCATTTGAGCAAATGTGCGTCTGACTGGCAGGCCTTTGCGTTAATCAGCAGCCAAGAAATGTCTCTGAGTTTGCGAAGGTTGTTGCGTCCTGCCGTACGTCGACTTGTTGTCGTGTTGAGCGCGACGGGCGTCCATGTTTCCATTTAGTCGAGATGACGCAAGTTGAAAAGACTTTGAAGTTGACGCAGATGTCGGCTTTATTGATGCATTTTTGATACGCTCCAAATACGCCGTCTGGGATGAGAACAGAAACGCTCGCTACGTTGCGTCTGCTGCGACGTTCCCACGCCCTCGCACGCATTTGCGCACACGTGTGCGTGTAATAGACGCGTAATCTGCGCCGGGCGGCCTCGCCGCCGCTGTCAGCACGTCGGAAATCAGCCGTGTTGGACGCAGGATCGCTTTACTCGAGTCGATGCGGAGTTTCGGGAGCAGATGAAGGCCGACTCGGGATAACGCGACGCGGACGGTCGCTCGTGTTGGAACACTCGGGACTCCAGACCACATTTTCAAAGTCGTGGTCTTGTCTCAGTCCGACCGGAGATTGCGCGTCAGGACCAGTCGAGAGCAGCTCTGATCTGCTGTTGGTCAACTTCGGCCATCCATCCGTTGTCTTGCGTTGATCCCGTGTTGGCGGTTCAAACTGAGCAACCTCGACGCAGCGTGTTGTTAACAACTCGGACAGATTTCAATCATTGAAGACGTGGCTTGAAAATGGTGAAAAATGCCGCCACGCTGTCCCCGCAACTTTCCTCTGCCAATCCAATGTCATGATCACATGTTTCTTAAGCGTCCGACATGTTTGAGATTGAAAAAGATATCCGCCCAAAGCCTCCGGTGGCTGGAAGGCCTCTCAGCGGGTGCTTGCTGGCATCTTCCACGCCGCAACAACAAGGCACTCTAAAACAAACCCGCGAGCTGGATGTTGTTAGCTAGTCAAAGCCATGACTTCACTTTACAGAGTCTTTAATTGCCCAAAATGATGATTTTGCAATTCATCTATTGCGGGTTTTTGAGTTTGTGGTTAGTTTATCAGCTACTTTGTTTTGGCTCATGTTTATTTTGGGTGTAATTGCACTATCAACCACTCGATGGCGGCACTCTGTTCTGTTTTGTTTGACTCTGTATACGTTTGAAAGAAAAAGAATGAAAACAGGAAGTTTTTTCAAGCTCGGCCTAGTTTTTGCTGAAGATTTGAGTGTGAAAATCTCTTCAATCCTGCTTTTTATGCCTGCAGAACAAGTTTGATAATGTAAATCATAAGGTATGATGTATATCGTGAAGTAAAGTAGAACTAAATATTGTTATTGTCAACACACGGGGTATCAATACTGTTAAATTGTACAATATTTGTGTCTTTCTCTCTTTAATATACTGAATGTTTATAAAAGTGTTTGCATGATCTTAAAAGTGTGTTTAAAGAGCTTTTAAAAAGGTACCGTAAATGCTCCTTTCCTGTACTAATTCCTATTCGTAATTCTTGTACTTACACAGTTGACTTTTCCTGTATTATTTTTTTTGCATGTGCAACGATTAAACACGTCGCACATCCATTGCAATTTTTACAGCTGTAACACGTTCCACATTTGCGCGCACTCACTTCACGCTCTCTTCAAACGCTTGGATGAATTCCGCAACGGACATCATGATTTATGAATGACGTGCAGGGGAAAAAAGAAGAAATTATTCTTTGTCTTGTGGAGGACGCGCACGGCCAGTCATGCTTTATTAGCTTTTATGGCCGCACTGACGGACACGTGAGCAGACAAAGAGTTACGGCCAAACGCACACGCACAAAATATTACATTCGATTATAATACTGTACCCTAAAATACAAACGTGTTAGAAGACACAAATATTGGGAAAATAAAAACAATATTACAAATATTTTATGAAAGTATTGGCAAAAGTGCACAAATATTAGGAAAAAAATACCCACATTTTTGGAAACAATACAAAGATGAAAAATAGCAGTTTTATTTCTGATCTAGTCACGAATGTTTTCATTGTTTAAAAGAGGGGAAAAAAGCGACGTCCTTGGGGTGGCTGACCTTGTGGCGGCCATTTGTCAGCACGTCGGTCTTGCTGGCGACGCAGGTGCGAGCATCTTCCGTGCTTTTGTCACAGGCGGCAAGTCAACGTCGTCTTCTTGAGGATTCGCACCAGGACCGCCGCTTCTATTCTTCTTGGGAAATTCCACAACGCAGGCTACTTGTTGCATAATCTCATAATCACAAAACCAAAAATAACAAACCCCCAAAAAGCCCGCCGCTAATAACTCCCCGAGTGCTGATACTTTGGCATGAAGGTTGCGTCTGAAACAATAACAGCACAAATGTGCAGAGCTGGAAAGATGTTGACACGAAAAGGACAAAACGTCTTGAAATCATAACAAGCGACGCGAGAATTCAACTCATTTCTTGATTCCTTTGTACGTCCCGCCAGAAGAAAGCCTGATTTTGTTTTGAAGGCCTGACTTTGGATGTTACGAGGATCTTGCTGAGCGAAGCGGCAGATTTGTTTTTGCCTTGAGTCGTTAATAAGCTCGTCGTCTCGCCGTCTGTCCAAACATTTCTTGTAGACAATACAAAAATACGCCCCCAAAAAATACAAAGCGTCCAAAGACAGCAAGAGAAATGGCCGCTCTGCGTATGGAGCATGTTATTCCACCGTAGACCACTAGATGGCGGCACACTAATCGACAGGGAAAAATGGAAAAAAGAAGAATGAAAACAGGAAGTATTTCCAGCGCAGCCTAGTTTTTGCTGAAGATGATTGAATGTCAAATCCTCTTCAATCCTGCTTTTTGACAACCCATTTTTGTCTCAGCGCCGTTTGTGGGCGGAACCATAGCCATCCCCCGATCCCGACCGAGCCGAGCAGGTCGGCCGTCGCCAGTGACGCCATCCCGCAGGATAGCAGCCAACGTCAGCCCGTCCAGATGTTCGGTCAGGACACTTGAGACTCCGCAGCAGCTGCTCATCTCAGACGAGGAGAAACAATTAGGGCTCATGAGTGAGGCAAACTGTCCGTGACGGGGGGAGTAATGACTCCGCCGCACTTTACGGGTGAGCGGCGGGTAGCGGCCGACGCTAATGGAAACGATGCGCGCTGATCACGTCTTAAAGGGAGACATATGAGCGGGCCGGCGGCTCGGCGGCTCGGCGGATCGGCGGGCCGCTCGGTGGCTCGGGCCGACGCGTCCCCGAAACCGATCCCAATCAAGGCCCGCCAGGCGGCGAGAGAAATGCAAAAGTGATTTGAAGCCAAATGCAGCCGTGCTGCCTGGGAACCCCGAGCCCAAGAAGTCAATCATGTGATCCATGGCTGGCATCTGGAAAAGATTGGGCCTTTGGGGGCGGCCAGCCGGCTTTCTTGCCCCCCTCGCTCGCTCGCCATGATGCTGTTTATTTGGGCAGCCGCAGCAACAGGATTACGCGGCCAGATCCTACACAAACACTGTTATTAAAGCTGGATTTCGGAGATATCCTCCACAATAATGGACTTACAAGGAACGCTTTTTTTTTTTTTTACGCCAAGCCCCCCCCCCGCCCAAAACATTCCCCCCAAACGCCATAGTCTCTCTTTGTCATTGGTTTTCCAGAAATTGAAACCAGATCTGGCAGCTATGTGCGCAGTGAGGGAGGAAGCCAGTTGAGCTCGGCCTTGAACGACTTCCACGACGGCCCGCGGGCCACGTTTGGCCTCCGTCAACGCTTGACTTCTGCTCAAGACCGAAGGAATCCGACGCGGCCTCTTGAGGCGCGTCGGATGGAACCAAAAGCGGTTCTGATGCACTCGACTGAACGCGGCTTTTGCTCTGATGCTAAACTTTCTTCCAAAGAAGACAAACAATTGATGTTGAGCTTTCGTAAACAAAGGCAAATTAGTTTCTTGTATTTTTTTTCTAAAAGACAAATTGTGACAAATCTTGAAAATGTTGAAATTTACTAACTATCGATGTTCCTACGAGACCAAGCGTTGATTATGAACTGTTTGAAAAGAAGGTCAACTACTGATTTGCAAAAACAGATTTCCTAAAAAGAAAACTAATGATTGTGAACTTTCTTAAAAAGAAGACAATGGATTTATATTGCCCCCCCCAAAAATAAAAAAGATAAGGATGATTGATTGATTGACTGCGATTGATGTCCCAAAATCTTCAAACTAAGGTTCGCTCCAAATGCCGATGATTATTTTGGGACATTTTGATGTGGTTTCACACGTTAAAAGCGGAAACTGTCCCGACGACGTGCAAACACATTTGGGGAAATTGTCAAGCGGACGCAAAGTGAGACGATAAGAGCGATGATGAGCGAATCCGAGCGTGAGGATGGAAGCTGTGCTGGGAACGAGCTTATTAGTAGCAAAGACAAATGTTGGATGAAGACGAAATGTGGCGATAACGGCCTGCTGACAAATTTGCTCAACTTGGAGCATTTGCAGCATTGTGTTGAAATCCCATGAACGATGAAGCAAAATAAACAGATGGCAGCCAAGCCCCGAAAGGCGGAGTCTCAACTCCTCAGAGTCTCGGGCTCCCATTTTGGTGCCCGGCGCACAAAGTGCAGTCAAAAGTGAGCGCATGCTTGGACTCGACTTTCCTTTGGAATTCTCGCAAACGGGCACAGTTGGGAAATGGCCTTTGAGCCATTGTGATAGCGGAGCAGCAAAAAATTCCCAAAGGCGCTAAACTAGACTTGCTCTGACAAAGATCGGGAGGCGTCCATTTTTATGCTAAACGCACGATCATAAGATGGCCTGCAGTCTTGGTTTGATCCTCACTCCTAAAGTATATTTGGTCTTTTCCTGGTCTGGACTTGACCAAGTCTTGCCGTTTTATCAATAGGAAAACATTCCCACCTTGGGGGAGGTCATCGAGTCAAAAAGCTCAGCTCAATGCTGTCAACTGGAAGTGGACGTACAAACGTACACAAAGTCCTCAGCTATTCGATGTGAAAACATTAACACCCGAGTTACTTCTTAACAGAAGTGATAGCTGAGGTAAAAGCTGCTAATGGAAATTTTGGTAGACAAGAGACAGAAGAAGAGAAATGACATGAAATTTGCATGCAATCAAACAGTTGGACGGTGCCAAAGTGTTGTCAAAAGATAGCTCTCGTTTTTGCATCCGATGCAAATGACGCCCACCAAATGAAAGTTCATATGATGTTACAAGCAACAGAATACAATTCATACTGTACATTTGATCCGTTCAAACGCTTTTTTTTAACACACTCCCACAAGCAAAGTGGGCACACGACTCTACCAGGTGGAACTCCTCCAGTATTTTAGCTGCATTTGTCGTCATGACTTTGGCAGAGGTGCATTTGAAATCATGAACCCCTTGAGGAGGTAATAAGAGAGGCAACAACTGAGTTTGAAAAGTTTGACACGCCTACAAAGCAAAGTGTTCTGGCAACTCTTCCAGGCGGAACTCCTCCAGGATTGAGAGCGGCAAAAACTAGTAATCCTGCCTGGGCCATCATCTGGATTATATTTCTGCGCTGTAACATGATTGAAAGCGTTGGAGGAGGAAGCGATGTCGAGATAAAGACAAACAAAAAAAGCCGAGGGTGTGAGACGATGAGAGACGTGACATACGATTCTCTCCCGGTCTAATTTGGCGTCCTCCGCAACAGGAAGTCAGGCTGCCATGTCTGCTTTCCCCCAGCGTCCCTCAGGCCGGGCCTCCTCCCGCCTCCGAGCGCGAGGTGCCAGCTCCAATCTCCGCTTCGCCGCCTCGCCGCGGGGTCCTCGGGACGAGATGGCGGGGGAGGGGGGGGGGCCCTCCTGGTCCTGCGGGGGGACCAGGGTTCTTGTGGTGCGGGTCCCTCCTCAGTACGCTCGTTGAGATTTACGCAACAGAGACGCGTTCATTATCATAACGCAAAAATAAGGTTTTCGGCGGAGAAACTGAAAAAATGCTCCGATTTTGGTTTCATTTGTAATAGCCAAATTCGAACCTTGAAATGATCTCATTTAAAATACAATAATAATCCTCTTTTTTTTCTGGAGAAAATAATAATAATCATCATAATCCTCTACAAACTCTTTAATGTTTCTTTTTTTTTGGCACGTGACAATTACTTTGTTGTGGATTACATTTATTATTTTCTAACATACAGAAATGAAAATTTTCGATTTTTCTGATTGACATTTTTGCCAACATATTTATACATTTTAATTCATACCACATGACAAAAGTAGACAAATGTTTTACTCTTTATGACATTGTGATGCATTTGTTTATTATTTTGCATGACAATGATATAATTATAGATATTTTTGTATGCTATCCTGTAATTCCATATTTCTATTTTTAATTTTGTATGACAAAATGAAATTGACACGTTATTAGAGTGACGAGTTGATATTTTCTTGATCAAAATTGTTTTTGTCATATTTCATGGCAATGTCATCGGAATGGAAGGAAATTATTGACATTATTAAAAAGACGGGAAGATTAAAGGCCGTCTTTCTCCAGTAAATGAATAAAACATGCGGAGCAAACAAATGCGACATTTCAACAGATGGTAACGTTGGAAAATAAATATTTGGGGGAGAAATAAAAACTTTGCGTTACAAAAACAAAACAAGATCAAGCGCTAATCTGGCTGCAAAATACACAAAAGTCATTTCTTCAAATTGGTGCGGTTGTTTTTTTTTGTTGTGTTTTTTTTTTGTGGTGACAGACGGACAGAGAAACAAATAAAGCAGCAGATGTGCAAAGACGGAAAAGAAAGACGTGCTAATAAATCCACACAAGCCGCGTATGATTCCCGACGCCTCGTTTGCGCGCCGTATTGTTCCCATTAGGCTTTGAAATGACAAATTCGCCGTATTGTTCTTTGCTCACCACGATGGCTGCGTGCGTCGCACATGCGGCGCAGATCCGCGCCTGCACACGTCGCACCGTCGCCGGCAAGCTCAAAATTAGCGGGGACGAGCGGGCGCCGCAGTTTGGGTCAATTGGGCCGGGTCACCCGTCTCGTAATGATCAATTCTTATTAGAAGCATGGAAGGTTTGCCCATTTCCACCTGGACTTCAATTTCACTCATCATGAAAATTGGGCCGTCAGATCCGTCATGACCAGCAAAAACGTATCAAGAAGGCTTAATCTGTCAAAGGCATCGGAAGTCGGCCATCTTAGTTTAGAGTCACAGGCCATTTCGAGGGCTCCTTCAATTTCAGGGATGTGATTTGACCAAAGTGAAATTATCTGAAAATTTAGCCGGGGGTCTGGGGGCCGCTGGCACCCAGCTAGGCTAGCTAGCGAAGCCCCCCGGAGCTCATGGGTTTTCCGTGTTTTGAAGTACTTTCAATGCACTCACATGACAAAGAAATAGACAAAACAACAGCATCAATTTTCAATGTATATTGAACTATCCCATATAAAATGGCAGTTTTAGTCAACTCAAAATCAGTCACATTCAAAAACATTGGACTGCCTTTGCTTTTAAAAACTATCACTGAGAATATCATCATATCTAACTAATGTGATTACTAAGTTAACACATAAATAATGTTGAAGAGTTCAAATTTCATGAACAAATAATTGTATCATGACCAAATGAAAAGTAACTCATATTAGAGCATACCACAAATGTCTTTGTTATAGCAGAAGATGTTATCTGTCGGAGTCATGTGCATACACAATCAACTACTAAAAAAAAAAAAAAAAAAATCGGATTTTTTTTTTTGGGGGGGAGATAAAAAAAGCGGAATTCCGCGAATTAGCGGAAAAATCCCATCCCTGCAATTTTTTTGAAAATTCAGCCCCCAAATACAGTTTGACTTGGCAACATGAAATTTGCGGGTCGTATCCGTCATGACAAAATGTACAAGAAAGTCTCACGAAGCCGTTCTGTAAAACGCACAGAAAGTTGGTTCACTTGACTTGAATTGGACATCTTAGAGACACTTTGACCGCTTGCGGGCTTCCGGCAATTACATTCTTCAAATTCAGCCCCCAAATCCAGTTTCGCTAAACGACATGACATTTGCTGGGCTTGCACATCACGAGTACAGCCACAATAAAGGCGGCCATTTTGGTTTTGTGACGTTTTGCTTGTTTGATTTTTGCCAGCCCCGTTCTTCCGGTGATGCTGTTTTTTTAGGGTTTGTTTGTTTGTTGAACTTTCAACCCGTAAGTGCACGTAGCAGCGTGATCCGGAGCCGGCAGGACGGCCACATCTGTTGCTAAAACCCCAACGAAAGCCCGAGCGCCCCCCCCCGGACAAAATGAGGGCCTGGACCGATTCCCAGCGCGGAGGAACCCTGCGGAGGCGAACCCGGACCAGGCCGGCTCCATGTGTGACGATCCGGGCACGGAGATAACAACAACACATGCTTGAATCCTTTTCACGAGTCCGAGTGCGCACATCAAAAGCGTGTCGGCCGCAATGTGAAACGCAGGAAGCGACAGAAGGGATCAGATTGTTGTCAAAAGCGCGGGCGGGCGCGAAGCCCATTCGCTTTGATGACGAGGAGGAAGAAGGCTGGCTTCCTTCCGCTCGTAAATTCAAACCGCTGACGACGACGCATCCCCAAAACAATCCGGGATCTGCCCGACACATGACACGCATCCGACGGTGACTTATGGCGAGAGTCCATACATGGCAATGTACGTACATCGCACGCACGTGTCGCCGCAGCCTTTTACTGCAACGCGGCGGCCCGACGGTCCAAGCGGGAGAAACCCGAGAGCTTTTGTAACATATGCACGGGAAGGCGACAGCATGGAATTTAATCTTCAACATATTCTCCTCATCCCACTAAAGGATTATTGCGAGATGAGGAAAGGCCGCAAGCGGGTATCGTTTGCAGCTTTAATCAAAGGCAGGAATTGAAGACCTCGCATTTATTAATTAGCTCCATACAGACATATGCTGTGGGCTTTATTATTATTATTATTACTATGTACAAATACATTTCCGTACACGCAAGACAATGCGGAAGTTGTGTGAAATAAAATAGAAAACGTGCTGCGCCTTTTTGGGCCTGGCGCTTTTTGCGGCTCGACTCGCGCTCAACGTGCCCACCAAATGGTTGGATTGGATTTTCAAGAACCTTGAAAATGGCCAATTAAAAATGGCCGCTCGGAAGGAAAATGTTCAATTTGGGACGTGGATTCCTTCAGGCATTTCCCTGCATTCTGTCGGGATTTTTGTGTCAATCCCATTTTGGTTCTGAAAAACTTTGGAATTGGCTTCTTCAAACTTGTTGCTCAATTGCAGACGCGCGTCCTCAAGACTTTTTGGTGGCTCCTGTCATGGTAGGAATGTCCAACACATTTAATGTGGATCGTGTCAAAGGTGAATTTTGCCTTGATTTTTTTCAAACTTTTGTACGTCCTGTTATGGCTTTTTTCAATCCGATGTCGATCTGTGAAGCGATTGTCACACGGAAATTTTTTTGAAGACTGCAGTGGTTGATACGGGCCTAGAATTATTTTCTTATTTTTCAAAATCTTACAGGTAAATTTGAGTAAAAATTTCTTGTTCCATTTTTCTTATTTGAAGTCATAATTTTCTTATTTTACGACATATTATAAGTTTGAATCCTGGAATTTTCCCAAAATGTCTTCTTCAAAGCAAAGTGTCTGATTTGGTGTTGAATTTTGGTGCACGGGTCGTCCTTCAGACACAAAAATGTCCGCAATTTGTTGTCAATTGGTGAAAGCGGCGTCAGGACATCATTTCAGACTAAGAATTTCATGCGGCAGAAACCTCGCCGCGGATTTTTGCTCCCTCGACGCACTTTTGCCATCAAAACCTTGGCAAGCTCGTTTGCTTTTTTTTTTTTTTTTTTTTTTTCTACAGAAGAGCTCAGTATTGTTCATTCGATTTGACATTATCATTGCTCTCCTTTTTTTTTTTTTTTTTTTTTTTAAAAAACAACAAATCAATTAAAAAAATTTTAATAAATGTTTTTTTTTTTTTTTTTTTTAAATACATATACATATATATATACATATACACACATATATATATATATATATATATATATATATATATATATATATATACATATATACTTTTTTTTTTGTATGTGGGTGAGTATGTGTATGTGCGTGTGTGTGTGTGTGTGTGTGTGTGCGTGCGTGCGTGCGAGCGTGTGTGTATTCATCAGTTCACCTAAAGCCCATTAAAAAAAATCCCATACTAATAATATAATATAATAATAAATTGCCAAATGCAGAAACATCAATGTAAGTTATCACGATGTAGTGGCTCTCGCTAACAGACAGAATTAAGTAACCAGAATTAGGTTAAAAAATTCTATATACGTAGACCATGTTTCTATAAATTTTGATATTTGGTTTTTATTTGAGGCAGATATTTTTTCCATTAAAATGTGATTTATGAGGAGGTTAGACTAGCTCGTTTGCTTTCATCGCAGGACGTCCTTTCGTGTTCCGTCGGCGGGAGGCCGCGTTGTCGTTATCAGCGTCATCTGCCTTTGCTTTTGTGCTGGCCGGCCGGCGGACCGTGAGCTCATCCCAGCCTTGTTGGCGAAAAACAGCACATGGTGGATCGAATCATCGGGAAAACACGAATCCAACGCATTCTCTGCCAATGATTTGAGCTAACGTAGCCGTTAAAATGCGGCTCAACGTGAAGCTGGTGGAGTTCAGGACCTCACGCTGTTTTTCAAAGCATTCTGCCGGTTAATTAATGCGCATTTCTCCGTCTTTTTATAGACTATCGTTTGATGTTTTGGCACGGAAGTAACGATGGCTTTTCCAGCGCTCGATTTTTTCATTTGTAACCGGACGACATGATGAAGTCTCCATGAATCTTCGGCTTCTTTTTATAAACGGATCCATCAGGCCTCCAATCCGGCCAGTTTTTTCCACGGGGACCGCTCGGGGTCGAGGTTACGTCAGGTCCACGCTCACAAGCCTGACCGTTAGCCAACCCTGGCCCGGTGAACGCCGGCACAGCTCGCATGAGAGAAGCGTGCCGATCTCAAGAGGAGTCTTCAAAGGGGGACGTCCCGAAGCCGGGCGGCAGGCAGACCGCTTTGGCGAGCAGGTTTCGCTTTTGTGGCGTTTCCTAATCGTAGCCTTTGCAACGGCTTGCGACAAACATGAGGAGAGTTGGGAGGTCGTTGTGATTGCACGACACTCGCAAGCGTTTTGGAGAAGAGACAAATAAGACGGAAAGGAATTTTTGGGAATATAAAAGCGGCGCAAGTAAGACGAGTCGGAACGTCGGCGGAAGACGGTTCGAGTGGCCGATGTGCGACGAGATGATTTTGACACGACGGGAAGACAGTGACGACGACTCGCCAGAACCGCAGTCGCCGTCATAATGAGAGAGGACAACAAGTCCTATTTAAAAAAAGAACTACATCCACGTCATTCGACATTTGATTGGTCGCAGAGCTTTTCATCCTTTTTGTAAACGATATGAAGAAAAGTACTTCCAGGTGGCAGAACGGAATTCGCCGCCACTGACAGGAACCGGAAACGTGTTGTCGGGATTTCACAAGTTTGCAAATATAATCGCTGCAAGTATTTGGTTTCAAACGGTCCCTCCTACAACATTCCTTGGAAATCACAATGTCCCGTCACTTATGAGCTGCTTTCAGAATGGGCTACGGTAGGACATGCGTGATATGATACGGCACGACGCGGTATGTCTGGCGGCAGGATGCCAAATTGCTTTGTATGATATGATGGCGGCACGACAGACAGCATGTTATGGTGCGGCGTGACGTGGCGTGCTGGAGCATGTTTACAGGACGCCACCTGTGGTGTCATGTCATGTCTTGGCGTGACGTTGCATGATGCCAACATTGCTATGATATGGCAGGAAACGACACGCATATGACATGACATGATATCATGTCAAATGACAGCAATAACCCCTGATATGATTTGCTGCAGGCTCAGATTCCCGTACGCCATTTGGAGGAATCATTGATCGAAGGTCCCGTTGGAAAAGGGAGTTCCTCAGGGACTGCCCTCCAAGAAGCCACAAAGAGCCGCCTGAAGGATGACGGCTGATGCCGTGCCGAGCCGTCACACAAATATGCTTTTGCTTCTTTCATCAATCGGCGGGCTGGCATTCACTGGCCTGTTTTTCGGGTGCGAGCGCAGCGTTGCGTCTTTTGCAAGCCGTGCCAGCCCAGAAGGAGCTTTGAAAATGAAACGCGAGATTTGGCCGGCGGACGGCTGAGGCCAAAGACAGAAAAATGATATTCTTCTCCTTACAAACTCCCCCCCCGCCGTAAGCCCTTTGTTGTGGGGGCTTCTGCTTTTAACCAGAAACAGGTTGGATCGAATGTCGCACCAGCGACCCTCGCAAACACGCGTGCCATCTACTAACGCATCATAGAAAGTCAACAGGTGAATTTCTAAAGTATCTTTTCTTGTCATCTCTGATCTTAAATGATGGCTCCATTCTCGGAAAATAAAAAACACATTTTCCGCCAAAAAAACAAAAAAAAACAAGTGGCTTCAATTCTAAAAACTTTCGAGATGACGAGATGTCACATTTAAGGGATGATTCGACACATTCACAGCACAGCAAATTGTCACCTTGCTGAAACTTTTTTTCCAAAAATGGATTTCAAATGTTTCTTTTTTGTGACTTCTTTTGAGAATGTGACGATATTTTGGTCAGCGTTTCTTTCCAATGATTTTGCGGCTTGGCCGACCCCACTTGGAAAAGCAAGCTTCAAAAAAATCCAAGTCTGACTTTCGGTGCTTCTCGTTCCCACAGTGAGTCCGTTTTCTGGCTCAGGAACACTTTTTTTCCCTCCTTTTATAGTTGAAACGGATCCTCCAATTTCTGCTTTGGATGTTTTGCGCCTTGTGAAAAGCAAAATCTGGGCAATTTCCTTTCAAGCAGTCCCGTAAAAGGCGCATCTGGTGGGCTCCTATCTGGCTTGGGGTCCACGTGGCGTCAGAATTTGCCCTCATAATTTGCCCTCATAATTTGCCCTCATAATTTGCCCTCATAATTTGCCGTTCTTAGCACGTAACACTTGACTTTCCCGGAGCAGCATTAACAAAAGTGCGGGGCGCTGGCGCACCCCCCACCAGCGAGCTAACTCTGTCGGGGCCGTTGAAAGTTTGCTGACATGAAGCCGACGCGGTTGTCCGCTAAAGCAGGGTTGGGGGGCAACAGAAGCGGGTGAGATTTTGGCTTTGCATATATTATTAAACGTGTGAACGAAATGAGCCACTGAGACGGACGCATTTCAATGTTGTGGTTTTCAAGTCACGTGCAAAAATGAAAACTGCTCCAAATGAAGGTTTGCTTTCACTTTTCACAGATGACGCTTGCACTTTTCGTTCGCCAAATGCAATTGATTGAATTGAATTGGAAAAAATTCAGAAAGAAAAGTTGTGCTGCGGCTCGGATTCTTGTGCTTCAACGACTACAATATTCAGATGCAAGTAAGATTCAATTATGATGAAACAAATGATATGAAACTATATCAACGTTTTCTTTACCGAGCGGAAGGACAACAACGGCGTAAAAGCGCAATTCCTGTAAAAAACAGCAACAAGCGACTGGAAGACGTCCTCATTGGCGTATAAACGCGTTTGATTGCAGCCATGAAAGTTGAAATCCAAAACGACAGCGAAGGAGTTAAAGCCAAGCTCCATTTCAAACGCGGCTCGACGTTGAGCTTCACATCTGATGTCTTTGCAAAATCCCGTTTTGAGGCGCGCGCGACGTCCCTCGTCCTGGTCCAGTTCAAAGCAGGACGTGATGGACGAGGGACGGCGCCGGCTCCGACTTGACTTTCAAAGCCAGCGGCTGCTCTTTTTTTCCTCGTTTCCATTTTGAAGAATCCGGGAGGGGAAAAAAAAAGCCGGCTGGGCCTCAAGGAAACTAAAAGAGTGCAAAACAACTCTTGAAGAAATTCTCTCACCTGCGCAGCATGTGCACGTTCAAAAAAGGAGCGAAATATACACCTCAAGTCGCAAATTCGGTGCCGGGCTTTCATAAAAAAATCTTTTTGTTGAAGCAGAGGGAAAGGATCCAATTATTCGGGCGGCTGTTCAGCGCGGACGGGCCTTAATAAGAAAGGAACATTTTTCAAACGGTTTCAACAGTGACGGTCGTACCGAGGCGGTGCTTTTGTAAAAAAAATAAAAGATAGAGTCACTGATTTTTAGCGCATTTCATACTCCAAACATTTCAAAGCATTTCCAAACAGATTTGAAGAGATTTCAAAGCAAAGTCAAGGAATGAAAATGATGACATGAAAAAGACTCAAAGAGATTTCCAAATGATTTCCAAAATCCGTCATCAGAGCGAAGCTATGGCGGCAAAAGAGCAAAGTCTTCAACCAGGATGGAATTCATTTCAACATTGTTGGTATGTTTCGAATCGTGATTCATTCGTAGGATTCGCTCTGATAAAGCAAACGGGGACATCGAATTATGTCCAAAGATACAGAAAAAAAGCCTTTTTAAGGCTGATCTTGATATTATACACGGCTTGCGTGTTGTTCAGCAGATTTGACACTCGTTGCTTATGTTAGCCAAGAAGGTGAAAAAGATATTAGGAATAGTGTCAAAAGAGTTCAGAAATATTTATTTGTATTTACAATTAGAGGATTAAGTGGAGAGAGAGAAAAAAAAGGTTGGCAGGATTCTCACAATTCGGATTTTTAAATTGTGACAATTCGGACTTTCAAGTGAGAATCCTGAAAAAAAATCTCTCTTCACTGGCCCTAATCCTCTTCCGTGTCTCAGGGCTTGCGTGGAAGCATTTAGTCATTTAGTGGAACAAAAACGAGAAAGAAAAAACAAGGTACGAGGATCCCGCACAAAAGTCCAAAACAAGTACAAAGAAACAAGCAGACTTACCCAAACTCAAGACCGCAAACAGCAGCAAAGACGTGACGCGGACCTGAAATGGACAACAAAGCGACTGAGACGGGAAAAAAGCAGGCAAACCAAATCCACGCAAGCTGACGACACAACGAGCGACACCTGGACAAGACGCGGGCGCGTGATTGGACGACCGACCGGGACCGAGCGGGACCGAGCGGGATGAGCAGCACAAGCGGATAGCAAAAGTTCTGCACAAGAAATCGTCTCAAATTTCATTACAGTAAATCCAGAAAACAAAACAGTTTGCTGTTATGCACAATGTGAATTTAAGAAAGGAAAAAAAACTAAAGAATAAAAACAAATTGCTTAGAAAATGAGAAAGTTGCTCCTCAAATGAAGTCAGTGGTTTGCAAAACTGCTCCGCGAAGAAAGAAAATATTTGCGGCAACGGAAAAGCGTGCGAGGGAACGCTTATCGTCTGCGTGGCTGTCGGTGTAAAAAAAAAAGGCTACAGCGAGTCGGACTCGGGGCGCCGTAAATCAAAGAATCGGCGTGCCAACGTGTTTGTCAGTGACCCCACGCAAGCAGCAGATGTGGACCAGATCAAGACGTGGTCTAATCAAATCCTCCCCGTCCTCGCCGTAGCCATTAGCATAAATTGTTGGCGAGGAGACGGCGAGGCCTGATTAAAGGCCTTGTCACAGTCCATCGCCGTCCGTCGCCAAGCCTCCGCCCGCCTCCGCCCGCCTCCGCCCGCCTGGAGGACACGTGAAAAGCGGGCCCAGGAAGCCGCGGAGCAGGAGACGGCAGCCGGGCGGGCTCTTGTTTCACGCCGGCTTTTAAATCAAAGCCGGGCGGATTGTCAGTCGGCGTTTTATTTAGCCGGCGTTTTATTTGCCTTTTTACGAGCGATGCGACTTTGATGGCTTTTAATGGGCCTTCATTTGGCGTGGCGGGGACTTCTCGAACCCTCCCCCGCAAGCCAGTCAAATCTACGGCCTGGCAAGCGGACAGCCATCGGAACTGGCGGGAGAATATTCAACACGCTTTTTCTTAGCGATGAGCTTCACCATCGCGCCGCCATTTTGAATGCGAGTCAAAGAGGATGTGGACCGACGCCACGTAGCAAATTCATTCCCCGCATTCAACACACCTGAAATGCAATGAATTTGTTCCAAAAATGTAACCCAAAAAAATGACTATAAAATAAAAATCTTTTGACTGACAATAGGGACACAAATTGCAAATAGATAAAATATTGCGTTTAATTGACAACGGATTGGGAAAAGATTTTCTTAACCCCAAAAATTGAGAATAGGATGCGATATTTCATCCATAAGCATTTTCCTAGAGTAACATGTTGCCATCACACACCTCAAAAAAAAAATAAAAAAATTGCCAATAGGTGAATCATGGCGTCTGCACGAGTCCAAATCGATGTATTTTGAGATGAAGACGATTATTTTGTAAATGTCCTCACGTCGTCTCATTTCATCAGAACGCTGCACTGAGGCAATAATATAAATAAAACACTTTTACAAAAACGACATCTTACAGACTCGATAGCAAAAGTCTCCATTTTGTTTTCTTTGACAAAAACTTACATGAGACGTTTCAAAAGTAGTCACTTGAGAATTGTGCTTGACTTGATTCCACAATTCTTAGTGACCTTTTTTTTTTATCTTGCACCTGACAAATAATGTATTTACACAACTAAAACTAACAGAAATGCTCTAAAAACCAATCAAAATAAATGAACAAAGTCCAAACAGTTTTGATCCATTGAGTCTGCTTCAAAGTTGATCAAATCAATTTTCATAGCCCGATATTGATTTTTAAAACCATAAATCAATCATTTTATCGTATATTTTTATTGATGAATATTTCGAATCAAATGGAACTCTAGTGAATCCAAATCCAATGGATTGAGGGAAGAAGTATCGAAACCCGACCCCGTTGGGAACCATTCGCTCCTTCCCGATATTTTGCTAATAACGACAACGCAATCCTGACATAGTGAACGATGAAGGAGTGAACGCTTCCCACCGCAGGCAATAAGAGTTGGCGTCACCTTTGGAAAGGCCGGCTGGAGGTGCGAAAAAACAACAACACAGGAATGGATTCGTCTCCGTCTGCGTCATCCGCCGAGATCGATGCAAGACGGACAACAATGAAAATCGGCGTGTGTGCGTTTTAATTGGGAGCGTCTCAATGGAATGCAGACAAATTCTTTCTTGGCCGTCGCAAATAACGGCGCTTGGTACGAAGCTGCTCTTTTCTCACGGAAATCTCGTTCACATGTTCCGGCCACGCAGACACAAAAACCAACACTTGGGACTCGGTTTTCATGAGCGCAAGTCGAGTGCAAACTCTACGCATGCGCGTTGCAATCATGAAAAACGAGGTCACGTCGAACGAGTCGCTCGCGTTCCGCTCGCGTTCCGCTCGCGTTCCGCTCGCGTTCCGCTCGCGTTCCGCTGGAATCGTGCAGCAAGTCGGCGTCGCAACAGAAGTTGCTTCTCGCCACATTTGGGTCCAAAAGTCCTCATTTTGGTGAACGCACTCCGTCTTCTACCGCTGACATTTTTTCTTCTTCTGGTAATTGAAGAGCATCGAAGCATCTTTTTGTTTGGTTTGTTGTTTGTATTGCGACGGATCCCGACGTAGCCTGGGTGGTGAAATGCTGCAAAACAACTGCCGGCCGCCTCCCACCTTGAGCAAGTTGGGAATTTAACAAAACCACAAAATGGTCTTCAGCCTTTTTTACGTGTCAGCTTAATGAGGTCAAAAACATTGCGTAAAATCAACTAAAACACAAACGTATGTCTTGTTTATGACTCATTTTGGAGAACATGAAAAGCAAAGCTGGAGTGAGGAGAGGAATAATAAAGGACATAAAATGTTGCGTCAAACAACGAGCCAACGGAGAGAATGCAGCGTCCCATTAAAAACAATTGCGAGATCATTAAAAAGTCGGGCTAACGAGTGTTCATTACACGCCTCATTTCGCCGATTTCTTGTCGACATTTGGACAATTCCACGCATGCCGTTTGTCGGCAACAGTAAAGATAAGTGTGGCCGTCGTAAAAACTATTTACGAGACTCACAAAAACAGAAACAAACAATTGTTTGTCAGCATCACGCTTGTAAAAATTCAACTCCTCGAACGTCTTTACTACTCCGTCTTTCACTCGGCTTCTTTACAGCCTTTTGTTTACGTCGATATTCATTGCTGATTTATTGCCGGTTGAATAGCTTGCGCCAGGATTGCATGGGAAAGCAGGAAAGACGTCCGGGAAGCGCAGCAGGTACAAAAAACCTTTCTGCCTTTTCCCACTCGGAACATACGCCGGAATGTCGACTATCGCCGCGACAACCACCTCATTGAAGCCAACTTCACATTTTGGCTGCTAGATTTGACAAGTCTTCAGACTCCCGCTGCTACTTTCGCCACAATATTTATTAGGGTTGTCACCATCGAATCTTTTTAAAATCTTTTATCCTATCGATTATTCCATCAAATTATAACACCCCCCGGGCCCTACATATATAATTCTTATTATTTACTTATTTTTACAAACGGGGGGGGGGCATTCCCTAAGGTTGAATGTGAGTGCAATTATGGATACAACTACTATTATCTTCTGTGCATATTATCATTATTATCATTACTGAATCACAACAACATTAGCCTATGCTAAGATGTTAGCAATTGCGATTAGCATTAGCGCGCTAGCGATGACCATTTAGGGTAAACAAACACTAACCACCATTTAGTTCACACAAGCGTTGTTATATTACAAATGTAATCGTGTCTTAAAAGTCACTTACAGATGAAGCTTCAACAAAAGTCCAATAAGTAAAAAGTGAAGTCAAGCTGTTAGCTACGACGAGCATAACTTCCTGTCCACTGCAAAAAATGATTGTGTAGAAGCATGGACGGGCCACAAACATTGGCCGTCTCTCAATATCAATCAATATCAATCAATATCAATGTGGCGCAACGAGTTGGGTCACAAGAACGTGCATTTCTCGCTGGCGTATTTCCATAATTCATCGCACTTTTATCACCTTTATCAGCTTCCAATCAATTTGTTTCAAATTTCAAAATGCCAATCCACAAATGGGTTGACTATTTTTCCAGAGTGGAAAGTCTGGACCTGCGTTTTGTGTGACGACATCGGAGGCGATGGCCAGGGCATGCGCGCTAACACCTTGACAATTGGACGCACGTGTGCTCCGGCGTGAGCATGTGCAACAGCTCAGCTCACAGCTGCGGGCTGACGCACTTTGCGCAGGTACGGCGCCACACCTTCAAACTCAGCCAATATGTCACACTTTCACCATCCAATCAATATCGTGCAGCTGTGCGGACCATCACGTTGCAAACAGATCCAAATCAGACCATCAAATAAATATGGTGCAGGCAGCACATCAAATATGTTACAAGAAGTCAGCAGGCAGACTACTTTTGTCGAAATCCGTTGGTTTTGTCCCGGGCCACGTGGTAGTCATGGTATTCTTCGGACCAACCTTATGACGAGTCTGCGAACCCAAATAAATGGATTTGATCATCGCCTCATATTACGTATGACTTGTGTCAGGCGGAATCCTCGTACCCCCAAAATCATCACTTTTCAGGTGACCCCAAAACAGCAGCTATTAAAATTGCATCGACAAAGAGCGCCAGTCATTTTCAACACTTGACTTGATTTGCAAAAGTGAACACACACGAGGACTGACTAATAAATGACATTTGAAATGCATGCAATTGGGACATAGGAAGTGAAAAATGGATGAATAAATAGTTTTCTAATCATCTAAGGCCAGTGAAAATTTGGAATTTCAGCAAAAAAACCTAAATATTTACAGAAATTGATACACAAATTGCTCTTGTAGGCCACATAAAATGATGTGGTGGGCCGGATTTGGGTTTTTCACATGCGTGGCACGGTGATGCCACCAGATGGCGCCAAAGCAATTTTGTTCTTGCTTTGGTCTGAGCTCAAATCACAAGTGTGCGGAGATTCTCAGAAAATAACAAATTTCCGCCTTTTCTACATTTTAAATTTTAACAATGCAACTCAAATGATGTTTTATGTTTGCAGTTTTGCTTCATGCTGCACATTTGCAATCAAGTCATATTTGTAATCATTCAGTGACAAGCAAAGAGCGTCTTTGAACTCAACCGCCCGTGTCGCTAAATGTGGGTGTTTGCTGGCATCTGGTGGAGGGAATGAGGATTGCAGGACTACCGAGGCCCACTTGCCGCCAAAGAACGCACCCAAACCGTCTGTGACGAACCCGATCCAAAGCGGAAAACCAGCCAGCCAGCCGCCACCAAGATGTACAAATAGAGTTTTTAAAAGGGGTGTGAGACCATCCCAATTTTGAATCCAACTTTCTTCATTCATTTGCACCCAAAAACAGAACAAGGTAGACGTCGTGAACGGGCGATCCAAACTTTTGGGTGACGGGCTTTCAATCAGTTAGCTTGTCAGTAGCATCTTGCCTTGAACCTTGAACAGGACACAACAAGTTAGCTATCAGAGAACTCCTACTGAACAACATAAACAATGAGCTCAAATTAATACGACTGACAATGGAGTGTAAACTAAGTCATGTGACACATAAGCCAAGACTATGTCCAGTTTATTGACTATTTACTACTTTGTACTTACACACCTTGAATGTACTGTCAGTATCTCATTGGTAAGCACCTTCTTCATATTAATCAAACCGTTTCTGAGGCGAGGTAATTTTGCTGTTAAAATATTAAGTTACAACAAAGTATTCTATGTACTTAATACACTTCTCTAATTTGTTGTAAGAAGGACACACAGTACCAAAAAAAAAAAAGAATGTCTTCAACTTTAACGCAGCTGGGATTCAATTTAGGTTTGCTTGAGCAACCCCCAAGTTGTGGAATAATCGCATTTGGCTTTTTCTTTGGCTTTTTGGTGTGATATCGCCGCTGTAGGGTGCTGGAAAAAGTGTGACGAGAAACATGGAACCTGGAAAGAATGATTATTGTGACAGGAAAGCTTCAGCCACCGAACAGGTGACGCCCCTTGCATCCAGCAGATGTCGCTGTCGACCAAGTTTCGTCCCTCCTTCCCAAGGCGCATGCCCAGTGCGCTGACGTCCCCATTTTCAAAGTAACCGTCTGAACGAAGCACTTCCGGTCGGTTGTCGTATTTTGAAAGGGCGCAGAGCGGACGTGTCGCGCTTGTTTTCTCTCGGCCGTTGAGTTTGATGCCGCTCGCGCAGCATCGACGCTGCTGGAAGCCGAGCGACGAGCGGACCGCCACCGACGGCGAAGCAGCAGAGGCGGCAGCGGCAGCGGCAGCGGCAGCGGCAGCGGCAGCGGCAGCGGCAGCGGGAGCATGGCGACGCCGGGACCGGAGTCCCTGGACGCCCAGCCGGTGGCCTCGCCGCCGCCCCCCGGCCACAACGGCGGGCCCGCGCCGCCCAACAGCCGCGGCTTGGAGCGAGCGCTGGAGGAGGCGACGCTGAGCGGCGCGCTCAACCTCAGCGCCAGAAAGCTCAAGGAGTTCCCGCGCACGGCCGCCGGGCTCGACCTGAGCGACACGGTGGAGGCAGGTAAGCGGGCGGGCGTGGGCGTGGGCGCGCGTGGGAGGTGGGAGAGGTGGGAGATGGGGGCAGATGGGGGGTGGGGGCGCTGTCAATGCGTGCCCCTGGAATTCCCCCCGTCGCTTCCTGTCTGTGACTCGGCGCAGGCTTGTCAACATCCACGGGGGCGCGCGTGCCGTCAACCTGGGAGGTCTGTGTCGTCACAAAGGCGCGTCAGGTTTCCGCTCATTTCGGCGTGCGGGAATCAAACACATTGGACGCAGTCCAATGCACACTGTGTGTGGATGGAGCAGGGCTTCAAAAAAAAAAATGAACAAGTTTGACCAACACGTGTGCATTTGCCTGCACGACCCTCTGAATGACATGTTATTACAAATTAATATGATATTCGGTTCAATGTGAAGACACTGACTATGAGTATACCTGCAGGTAAAAATTCGGAAACATTCGCGATAACTCATTTGCATGTGACAGTTACTGCCTCGTGCATATTCCGATCTCAGTGACACATGGACAACATTGTTGTCATTTTCACTTTGAACTTTCTATAGTCAATAATAGACATTCGATTTAATAAAGTAGTCACTTTCTTCCTGGGTCCAAAAGTGTGCTGCTTTGTTGCGTCCGCCATGTTTGTTGACCTCTGCTTGAGTATTTACTGGTGGGTTGCGCACCAGACTCATGGACTTAAATTCACACACGTGTTTGTGTGTAACCGTGTACACAACACACTCGATCATTTTTTATCAAAGCGACAAAAAATAACATGAAAATGCCACTAAGAAATCATTGTATTCAAGTTCGGCTCGCGGCAACGTAAGATGGCCGCCGCGCATACAAGTAGTTCCCAAAACAATGTGCTTACTTGTTCAATGGAGATTTGTGTTCATCGAACCAAATACTGGGGTTAAAAAAGCGTATTTGGGTTTTTGCACGTGTTATATATTGTCAATATTCGGCTTTTCAAATATTTTTTGGACTGCATGTCTCAGTGAATGATATAAAAAGGTTGGAAGCAGACAAATATGTCGATACGTGAATTCCATTTCTCTGCAAGTGGTGAGATGTTTCCTTTAAAAAAGGAAATCAAAATGTCAATGTTCCAAATTTTGATCAGGATCCGGATCATCCGTGAGTGAGATCTGCCGGTACCGATTCCGATAAAAAACACATGGATTAGCTGTAAAAGGCTTTGATCAACAATGACAATCACACATCCTCGAAAATCATCCGATCGATGGTCCGAGCACCGTTAGGTTACAATGTCCCATCGTGGCTGAGCTATTGTTAGAACAGGCCCATGTTGGGGGCCCATGTAGGGGGCCCATGTTGCAGTCGTGGAGGCCGGACTGTAATAATGCAGCAAAGTGGAGATTGTGGCGCATGATGAAGGAAAGGAAATGTCGTTTCCCCAGCTAAGAAAGAGCAACAGGCTAAGCTAGCATTAGCACGTGTGTTTATTTTTGTCATGTGTGGTCTCGGCTCCTGAAACGCGAAATCCCCCCCCCCCCCATGTCTGGCATGAACCCACTCGGAACGCAAATCTTTGGATGGGGAGACGCGCTAGCTAGCAGACTAGCTGGCCGGCTCGGCGTGTGGAAGCTAACCCCGAAGCGACGGGAAGTGGCCGCACCCCAGCTCATTGTTTTGTGGAGGCCATCCTTTCCTTTCCTTTCCTTTCCTTTCCTTTCCTTTCCTTTCTTTTCCTTTCTTTTCCTTTCTTTTCCTTTCTTTTCTTTTCCTCCGCTGGAAGGCGAGATGCAGCTTATGAGTGCTTTTAAAAAGTGGAAATAACAGAGGGATCATTTGCATACGAAGATGTTCATTGGTTGTAACAAACACTTTTTCTGGACAAAAATAAACAAGCTCAAACTCTCTTCTAAAATCAGATTCATCATACAGTGAAAGGAATATTTATTTGATTGGATTTCTTAATCAACTGACTAAAATAATTTTCATTTCATGATTTGAGACGAGTCGTGTGAACGATTTTCTTTCCTCACAATAACATCCACAGTTGCCGGCAGAATATATTTGATGTTTGGACAACTTGCTTGTTTCAAGCTACTGAACGTAGAATATTCCATTTTGAATGGCTACTGCCACCTGCAGACGAAAAGTGAAACTTCACGTACACGACTCGCACATTACATCGTAACGTCACATCCGCAGACACCAGGCGGGAAATTTGAACCCGAATCCAGTCTGAAAACGATTGCTTATCGTCTATTGCCACCCATTGTGAACAGCTGAGGTGTTCATTTACTCATTTGAAGACATTTCAGTCATAAATAAAAAGGCTCGTGTCATTTTGGGGGGGAAAAGTTCCATATTGCAGCGAAAGCAACAAGATTTCAGTGCTTCATTCATTTATTGATTTTATTTGTAATTTCATTCCAAACATTTGTGGTCCAAAAGGCCTCGTGGAAATCAGGAAGCTTTTTAAAAGTGTGAGGGGCAAAAAAAGGATAGGAAAACAAATGGCACGCCGATCGTGTCAATCAGAACTGATTTCTACTTTGGGATGTTTCGCATCTCGTTGGACGAACGAGCCCAAAATAAACAAAGACGCTCGCCCATTTGTTGCGCGAGACTGAAAGACGACGTCCGCGTGTCAAGACGACATCGTCTGCGACTCTGCGGCGTCCCCTATCTGACACACGCCAAATCCTTTTCAATAAATAAACTGGAGCAGTCGCTGCCCCCCCGCCGCTAACCCCCCCCCACCACCAAATGTAGGCCAAAATCAAGCACACCCACATACTCTCTCCACCGTGCATCTCTTCAGGCTTATCGTAATACACCGTGAAGCTCACGGCAGCGTGCATAAAAAAGTGTAAGCACATGTGTGCACACGTGCACGCACGCACGTGCACGCACACACGTGCACGCACGATTGCCTTTCAGTCAAATCAAATGAATTGTGTTGACGGGAAGCGTTTTAAGTATCACTTCAACTTTTGACTCATTTGTGTGTCGGGCTGGGTTGAGTTTGTCTTTCGAACGAGCCCTGGAAAACCAAAGGGACAAAAATTTCAATGCGCTTTTTTAGCGTCCATCTGGCTCCTTCAAAAAAAAGTGTGTGTGTGTTTTCAGGCATGGCTTCTTGAGATGTTTTTCTCTCCTCATGATAGACGAGTCCACCAAATGTCAGGCTGCTCAATCGAACTGGATTTTCAAACATGTCGAAGGAACCAAGCAAGTGGCGCCATCTTTTCGCCTTCTTGACATTTTTGTGTGTCTCGTCAGGTGCACCAAATTTGTTGTCGCTAAACGTCAGACATTTGTAAGCATTCGTCGGCTTGATTGCATCCACACTTGACAGTCAAATGCTTTTAGTGGAGCGGCCTTTTAGCTTCGCGACGTTAGCACTGTAGCGCTACATGTATGCCGCACACACACACACACACACAAACCCCCCACTGACCCACATATTACTCAGCCTTCAGCAAACCCGTGTGTGTGTGTTTTGACATGTCAAATGGGTTCCCAGTTTGCCCCCTCCCCCTTTTTATCTTTAATCCTGTCAATTTCATTTTGGCTTTTTCCCCTTTTTAGCGCCTCATCCTGGCTTTTGCAGCTCGTCCCTTTTTTTTTTTTTTTTTTTTAGCTCCAGCGAGCTAACAATGCTAACGAGCGCGTCGTTACTCCCCCCCCAAAAAAGAACAAAGACATAACGAGCGCGACCGATCTCCCTCCCGCTCTCTTTTCTGCTCGTCCTACTTTCTGCGGGCTGCCAGGCGCCAAAGTGGGACACACGGACGAGGAACGACGGCCGGCAAGAAGGCTTCCGTCTTATGTAACAACGCAGACAAAAAAAACTTTAGTTCGCCGTCGTCTACTTAACGAAAGCGGAACAAACTTCTTAGGTTACATTTGGATTGTGTGTGTGTGTGTGAGGACGCACCAGGTGGACGTAGATAGAGAAATTGTTCATTTCAAATTCCTGTGAGCAGGATGTCTTTGCATATTCCAAAATGTAGGCCTGAAACTGGTCTTCAAAGACCCCATCCGAATGTCCTCACGTCACTTTGATATCAGCACTCCTGATGACAAAAAAAAAAAGCATAAACACAAACACGTGGCTTAAAAGGCTAATTGTAGATAATTGTGCCATTTTAAGCCCATTGAAACTCATCTTGTAAATATCAAAGACACCATCAAATTGTCTTTGCAAATCATCATTTTTTTTGTCACGGTTCAGAGTGGAGGACCCAAACGCAGGGAGGCAAGAGAACCACGGCAGGGAAGCATGTTATACTGAAAACGATTTATTTAACAAAAAACACTACCAGGGTGAACAAAACCAACAAAGTTCGGAAAAGACCAAAAATCAAAGTAACAACAAAACACTCGAGTGGTGACAGCGACAATGAGCCAAACCAGACCGAGGAGAGACGGGAGACTATATTCACACACACTAACGACACAACAAGACACACCTGGAACAAGACACAAGTGGCTGAGGGCACCGATTGGTTGACACCAGGAAGGGCGGGATTACACTCAACAAGACCAGAAACAGAAACCAAACATGACATTTTCCCCACAAATTTCCAATCTTAGCCTTCAGTGGACACGTTTATGGTTACAAACACTTGATGAGCAACTATGCATTGTTATTGCCCCTTGAAAGCGCATCTTAGAAAACATCAAAGACCCCACCATTAAAACTTTTTTTGTTTAATCATGGCGTCAACCAGTGACAGCAACTGGACAAGTTTAAAGGCACAAAAACATGCAATTTTATGGAATTTGGAACTCGTCTTGAAAACATCAAAGACCCCACCATTAAATAATGACATGTGAGACATTAACCTTTGTGACAGCAGTTGGACACGTTTAAAGGCACACACATTAAGGCTTTGGCAAATGATGCCCACTTGAGGGGTCATCTTGAAAGCATCAAAGACCCCCTCACAATGCTCAGTTGAGACGTGGTCCTCATTAGAACTCAGTGACACGTTTCACGCTTGTTATATGCCGCCTGAACACCCGACGTTGTTCGTCATCTGGATCACATCAAAGACGCGGTCGAAAGGTCTGCACAGACGCACACACGTACGCCGCCTCACTTGCCCTCGCCGCAAGAACATCAAAGACCCCGTGAAATTGCTGTCAAGGGCCAGATGACAACCACAGTGTCATAACAATCGTGTCATAAAAATATGAATAACCAGGAAGACGCGTCATTACCAAAACATCAACGACCGCATCCAAATGTGCTAGCATGACACATTTAGACTTCGTGACGTGAGTCTATGTTTAGAAATTGGACAAAGTGCAAATATGCAGTTCTCAGTCTAAACACACGCACACACACGCACGCACACACGCACACACACACACTGGTGCTGACACACGTTTTCAGCGCCGCTCATGCGAGTGGACGCGCACACACGGACTGCATTCATGCAGAAAGGCGCTCACGTTGGATGGCTCGCGTTGGCGCGTCGTCTTTTTTCATTTGTGGGTCACGTGACCGTGGGAGGACGACACTTTGAGTCTTTGATGCGGACGACATCGGCCACGTCACGTGACATCCTCGCTGCTCCTGCTGCCGCCTTCAAACGTTACCGCACTTTCTAAAAATACACACGGAGATGTTTGTGTGTGTGTGTGTCTGGGAGTGAGTGTGTGTAGGTGCGGGAGTGTGCATGCGTGTGTGTTTGTGAGTCAACCTGCGTGTGTGTGTGTGTGTGTGTGTGTCAGTGCGTGGCAGGGCTGTGCAAAATTCACAATTTGTTTCAATTCAATGGATGAATTTGAAAATTGAATTTGAATGACAAGAAGCGGATTTGAATTAGTGCTGTCACTATCAAATATTTTTAGAATCGGTTATTCAATCAATTAATCGACTAATCTGATTCATTTTAACTTTAAGTGTATTACAAAAGCAACTCTTTCCTGATTCCTGTTCATTAACCAGTGATTGGTGGTTATTTCGTACTTCATATTTGTATAGCAATAAAAAAAAAAAAAAAGGTGGGTTTGGTGTTGGTGTTACCGATTGATTGGGTCATTTTTTTCCGAAGTGAAAACAGATGTTTGCAAATGTCTCATGTGGATTAAACATAAAACATAATCAGTCGTCTTTTAGAAAGGACGACAGAAATCAGTCAACAATTTTCAACCATTTTCAATAAAAAAAAAATCCAAACGATTACTCGAATATTAAAATCGTTGTTGATTAATTTGATAATCGATTACTAGTCGATTGATCAATTAATTTTGAAATTTAATTTGAATTCGTTGCAATTCAGTAAAACTCAATTCACATATTTAGCAGGTTAGCATCGTATCTGTGAAGGAAATTTCACATCCAACTCGATTGGGGGGGTGGGGGGGGGCAGTTTCCTGTAAGCCAATCAATCAATCAATCAATCAATCAATCTTCCAAAAGCAAAATTAGTTATGACTTGTGCCATTTTCTTTTGAGGAGGAGGAGGAGGACGATGAAGAACGACAGTATGTTGTTGCTGCACTTTTGCTGGAGTCTGTTATTATAGGGCGGAGTCTCGCCTTTTTCCTGAGGATGCAGCTGCCACACACACACACACACACACACACACACACACACTAAGGCTGGGTTTACACCCAGCCAATACGTGCCGACCTTTGCAGAATTTAAACGTGCAATCCACAGTTTTCGAGGCCGGGTCGTATTTGTACGGCAAGTGTGTGTGCGCGCAAACGTCTTTATTAACATTTCTTTCCATTGAATGAGACGAGCTGATTGGCTGCTTTTGCCTTCAGGCCAAAGCAACAAACGTGTCTTGTTTGTAGCACCTTGGTGCCAAGGCACGACAAAAAGTAGGGCTCTGCCGCCATTTTGTGGCACCCGTGGTCATGAAATAATGGACTAATTATGAGTGATCCTCCAAGACAACAATATAAGCACCAGATCTAAACAAAAGATTTGACCCTCGTTGTCCACCAGGATATATTCTGTGTTTAAAAAAAAGTCAGGCGCTGACATTTTTTTTATTGTAATTAATCACACGACTTCAATATTTAACTCATGATTAATCACAAATTGTATGTATGTTCTAAATGTACAATAAAAAAAAAAATCTGTTAAAATGAAGTTTTGACGTCTACAGCCGTCAATGGCAGTGAATGAGTTAATATTGAGCATGAGGAAATGAATGTATTTGTCAGCGGTTGTAAATGATTGAATTCCAGTTGACCAAAAGAAGCATTGATGGTAGCAAACGTGTTCATCTACTTGATGGTGGTTTGTTGTTGATGCCGTCACCAAATCACCGCCAAAACGTGCTAACCGCGTCCAAAAAGCTAACGCTTGTGGACGGCCTTCATTTATGGTGCGACTTTGTTGGCTTTGCTTTGACGATCCAGATCTGTCCAAGAACCGTCTGTCGGACGTGCCCTCGGAAGTGTGCCACCTGGTGGCCTTGGAGAGCCTCAACTTGTACCACAACTGCATCCGGAGCATCCCGGACGCCGTCATCGGCCTCCACTCGCTCACCTCGCTCAACCTCAGGTACGACAATCACGGCAGGCGGGCGACCGCATCGCTGCCCATTTGGAGTCGGTCGCGTCCAATCACGATCGTTTATGTTGAACAGCGTCATTGCGTATAATAATAATATCACAAAATAGTTTTGAATCTTAGAATGAATGTTATTGTCCAGTCCTTGGCGTCATTTGATAATTGGACGTGCATCGGCGTATCATTTGAAGCACGTCACCGGATCACAAGGACGCACGAACGCATACGAATGCCAAAGCGTGTGTTTTGTCACTTCCTGGTTTGTCCATCCAGTCGCAACCAGCTGAGCTCGCTCCCGGCCTGCCTGTGCGCTCTCCCGCTCCGAGTCCTCAACGCCAGCAACAACAAACTGGTCAGCCTGCCCGAGAGCCTCGGGCAACTGCGCCGGCTCATGGAGCTGGTGAATGCCACGCCCACCTCCGTTTTGGGCTGCGTGCCACACACTTCCGGGCCAAAAACATTTCAAGGGGAATTTTGTCTCCCCCTGCAGGACATCAGCTGTAACGAGCTGACGACTCTCCCGCGACACATCGGACGATTGCGGGCGCTACGGGAGCTCAACATACGTCGGAATCTGCTCTGCGTCCTTCCGGAGGGTCAGTCCGCCTTGACGCTGTGATGGGGGGGGGGGAATGGACACGCTAACATGTAGCATGCTAACACCCTGCCTCAGAAACGCTTTGGGTTCCAGCGGACAGGAGCTCTCCTGTTAAAGCCCACTGACAACCGATCAAATGCTAACATGCTAACAGTTGGCGTGCTAACAAACCAGATAGCAACATGAATACATAACTTGCTTGATGAAAAAAGACAAGTGGATCAATAATGATTTGACAGCGTTGGCTTTCACATGACACTTGCTAACATGCTAACACGCTAACAGTTGTTATGCAGACATATAGCCAGTTAGTGACTGATTCTCTCTTCTTTCATCTTTAACTGCTTCAAACATCAAATCGTTTGTAGGAATGGAAACAAAATGTTGGTTTGTTAGTTTGATGTTGTTTCTGTGAAGCGCTTTGTGACCCGAACCCTACTTGACTTAGTAGACGAACAAGGATTCGACATCACCATATGACACACTTTCTCATGAGAACCGATCGCATGCTAACATGCTAATGGTTGCTATGCAAACACGCACAAATGCTAAGAATCCGAATGCTAACATAACGTTTGTCCCGACCATTTGAAATGAAAACGAGTCAAGTGCTAACACTTAGCTTAGCTTCCCGTAGCGCCACGGCGGCTCCCGCTGACCAACGTTGTGTCGTGCGTGCAGACCTGGCCGACCTTCCTCTGGTCAAGTTGGACTTCTCGTGCAACAAGGTGGCCGCCATCCCGCTGAGCTACCGCAGGCTGGCGCAGCTGCAGGCCCTGCGGCTGGAGAACAACCCGCTGCAGAGCCCCCCGGCGCAGGTAGCCGCCCGCCGCTTCTTTACGAGCACGGCCTCCTTTCAAAATTGACTTCGCACGTCGTACGACGGCAACAGAAAAAAGGTTTTCTTTTGGTCATTTTAACTCTTTGACTGCCAAAAACGTTAAATAACGTTTAGTAAAATCCTATGGAGGAGTGCCAAAGACGTTAAAAGACGTTTGTTTCAAAACAGAGGTGAAACTAACCATTTTCTATTGTTGATTACTGAAAAACGGAATAAGGTAGAAACAAACTTTTTTTTTTTGATGAAAGATGAGAGTCCAATCTTTCATTTGGTAGTATGTGTGTTTCCATAGTCCAAACACATCATTTTCTGTGGACCTTGAAAGATCAGTCAAAATGCTTAAATCGGCTGGCACTGGCGACATCCCGTTTCTGAAAACGTCTGGCAGTCAAAAAAGAAAACCAAAAATGACATAAGCCAAGCATTCTGTGTGAAACTTCTTTCAGGACTGAAAACGTTGCTCCAGACTAGACTATTGTCTTTGGACCAGAACCTAGAACCCTGGCTTACAATCTCTCGGGTCTTACTGTGGGTCTTGAACCTTCTGCTGGGACTAAAAGCATCCCTTGTGACAAGAACTTTTTCTCTCTGGATTCAAATCATCTCTCTGGACAAGAAGGTCTTTTGGAAGAGGGACCTTCTGCCGGCTTTTTACTTCCTCCCTCGGAACTAAAAAGCTTTTTTTCTCATTCACTTGGGACTAGAATTTCTTGGTCGGGATTAGAACCTTCTCATGCGTCCAAAGTGTTGCCAAACGGCTGTAATCTTGTCTAGGGACGACAGGTTTCTCGCGGTCCCAGACCAGGGTGGGCACACGCCGCCCTGCAGCTTTTGGATGTTTCCCTTCTCCAACACAGCTGATATCGGACCAGCTCATCAGCAAGCTCCGCTTACGCTTGGTAAAGATGGTGTTGATTGATTGGAATCAGCTGCGTTGCGGCAGGGAGACCTCCAGAACCTGCAGGACGCCGCCGGCCCTCCAGGACCCGGTTTGCCCACCACCGTCCGAGACCTCCAACCTCGTCTCCGGCCTAAAAGCCGTTCTGTCCTTTCTACTTGTCAGATCTGTCTCAAGGGCAAGGTTCACATTTTCAAGTATCTCAACATGGAGGCATGTCGCAGCGACAAGATGGCCGACGCGCTCTACCTGCCCGTCATGGAGCGCCTCAGCCTGACGCGGTGAGTTGCATGCTAACGGTTAGCAACTAGCCGCGACGCCCCAACCAAATGGTTGCGTTGCATATCTGACCAAATATGCTGACTGGAGTAATCATTTTAGTTGAAAGACGCTATTAGGATTGGATGAGTACGGTATCGAGCCCTCGCGAAGGCTGCTGATACCAGCCACCGATACTTAAAGGGATACTTGACTCATGGAGCCATTTTCAACAGTGAGGAGATCATATTTTGTCCATAATTCATGTGATGACTTGATTACATTTCATGAACAATGAAAAGCTTTAAAAGCTTTAAAAGCTTTAAAAGCTTCCGCTTGCTGTCGACTGTCGACGTCATCGCGCGTGCTGTGGAAGGAAATAAGTTAACGAGCAATCACGGCTCGGTTTGCTGACCAAATCCAGAAAAGAGCTGAGCCGTGATTGCTCGTTAACTTATTTCCACAGCACACGCGATGACGTCGACAGCAAGTGGGAAAATGAGTTTGTAATTGTACATGAAAAATATGAACTTGTTCCTGCCAAAAATGTCTCCGTGAGTCCCTTTAAGGCAAACCTGACATGAAGTCCACGTGGTCAGAACTTGATGACATCAGCGAATGGTGGCGTGGACTGTAATGGAGCGCATAAGAATTGCATCAAAGTACTGAATCATCGTACTGGTCTTGGTTTGACAAAAGTGCGACTGAGCCTCAAACATTGTCAGAAAGCGCTCTTCTCTTCTTTTCTTTTCTTTTCTTTTCTTTTCTTTTTTCATATTACAAACCATTTTTAATGCATCTCATTTTTACCTTAACTTCAAAATACTACCTTTTCATGACATCCAATTTATTTGGAATTTTTGGCCGATTCATTGAATGAAATTCCAATCAATGAATTCATTGGAGTCAATTAAAAGAAAAAGTCACGGCTTTCTGCCGGGTGGGCCCAGAGAGAGAGAGAGATGAGCTTCACGTGCGTGCGTGCGTGCGTGTGCGTGTGTGTGCGTGCAGCGTGGAGGACACGGACCAGCAGAGGAAGCAGGACAGCGACTCGGGAGTCGGCAGCGACGTCGGCGACAAGAGGCTGTCGGCAACCGAGGTAGGCGGCAACGGCAACGGCGGCAACGGCAACGGCAACGGCGGCAACGGCAACGGCAACGGCGGCAACGGCAACGGCGGCGGCGGCGCGTGCGTTTGTCCAAATCCGTCACGTGTGCATTCATTCTCCAAAGAGTGGAAGGAATTTGCATCCTCATATTTGGAGGACGACTTTGTCTTCGTGCGCACGCTTGACCTTTGTAACGACGTCTCGTTGGTGTCGGCGTGTGACGAAAGATGCATTTGGCTTCTGCTGCGAGCTTGACATGTCGAACCCGCCGATGGACTTTGGCGTGCTCGAGACCCCTCACAGGATGCGACGTCTGCCGCTTCATTGGCTAAAACAGCACATTTGTACGACCTTAGCTGGGCTTTGTATTGGATTCCGGGAGTTCAAATACGTTACAAATACAAAGATTGAATTGAAAATATATGTTAAAACCAACAACTTATAATAAGAGTAATGTTAATGACATATCTATTAGCAATGATCAAAAATGATTAAAACATGCATTTCTAATTTGAATAGTAATGAATTACAAAGAAAGTCAATACATTTAGAAAATATATCCGTTTAATTGATTTGTAAAAATCTGTATTGCTGCTGGCAGAAACATTTTTTAAAACAATGACACAAAATAAATAGAAGTAAAAGGCGCTTTCAGGAATTCCATTTAATTCAATTAAAAAATGACCTTTAAATCATCTCAATGTTTATTATTTAAAAAATATTTCACTTTGATTAACAGGTCATTAATTGAAATGTTTGTTATTGTTAGTGCGAGAAGAATGTCCATATTTAAGGAATGGCCCACAATATTGTTTTTTCCCCTCAATATTTCGTTTTGAGAGTATTTGAGTGTTGTTGTGTTGGCAGCCATCGGACGAAGACAGTTTGAGTCTCAACGTGCCCATGAGTCACATCACGGAGGAGGACGGACTCAGCAAAGACGACTCCAGCGAACACATCAGCCCCCTGACGGGTACGCGCGCACGCACACGCGCCACACGCACACGCGCCACACGCACACGCCCGGCACCGCCACGGAAATAGACTTCAATCAGCCGGAACCGGGTCAGAGCAGGCGGGACATGAAAATGGACACAAAAGACGCTCACTTGTGTGAAAAGCCCGAAAACACTGAATCGCTGCTCGGGTGGAGCCATTTTGTTTCTCAGCTTGTTTCACACAGAGACGTTGTCAATTTACAGGACAGATTTGATCCTATCTTTCAGACAGAACCCAGCAAAGCAGGACCTTGCGGTGTATGTGGGCACGTTTACCTTAACGGCTTCCCGCAATCACAGACTTCATATTTGAATGCACCCGTTTTGCGGCATTTCAAGCTTTTTCCCTCCGTGCCTTTCGCGCAGAACCCAGCAAAATCCGCCTTGATCGTGTTTGCGGTGGACTTGCTGCAACTTGTGGCTTGTGTTTGCCTGCGCAGATCCCAGCTGGGAGGCGGTGCGGCTTGTGGAGGGAAGCCCCCCCGAGGCGCTGAGGGAGCAGCTGGCCTACCGAGACGTGGCCGTCGCCGCCGCCGCCCGCTTGGTGGGCTACGTCACGGTGAGTCCCGAGTGGGCCGCCGCCAAATAAGGACAAAAAGAAGAAAGAAGCTCTCGGCCTTGTCAACTTTTTCCTCTTCTTGTTCAGAGGCCTGCAAAAATTAAAAAGCGTGGACAAAATCGGAACACAAAAGAAGCGAATCATTTTGGCTCCAAAGTCATAGAAATGCAAAATGTTGCTACGTTAGCTCACAAAAGGTCAACATTGGGCTTTGGATTTGGATGATTATGTATTTTCATAGCCTTTTTGTGAACAAAATATTAATAAGGAAATGTAACATTTAAAGTGGAAACATACAACACAACAAACTTCATTTTCGCCTTTCGTTAAAAATGAATCATTTTGGTGGCATTTGGATGGTTTACAATTTTTCCTGACAAACGGCGTGCGTTTGTTTTGTCTTTCAGGGCCGTACGACGGCGACGACGGCGACGGCGGCGGCGGCGGCAGACTTGGACGAGCCGCTGAGAATCGACGAAGATTCGCACTGGACGTCGGAGCAGGAGTGAGAAACGTCTCGCTTAGCTTTGAAGGCTAATGATGCTAACGTTCATTGATTGCAAAATGCTACCTACTGCCTTCAGACTTCAGCTTCATTTTTATATTTGCCTTCAAAATAATCAAATATTGAAGAAATCCACCCTTTCATGCGATTAAAAAATATATAAATAAATTATGAAAAAGGTATTGTTAGCACTCTTAATGGGCATATTTAATAACAATAAAAATTAGGACGAATTTTAAAAGGCTTAAAATTATGTATTTTTTTTTATTCCATTCCATTTATTTTTAACACATTACTTTCAGTATTTATATTATGCATGTTTTTAAAATGTAAGCTTAAAATGACACACTGTCTTTATGTAAATGTTTATAATTGGATTCTTACTGCTTTCCCGATTTATACCAAATGAACATCAAAACACTAAAATGAAGATGTTGTCATTCATTTGCAATTGCTGCGATTCTGAATCTGTATTTGAGTGTGAACTGAGAGCGTTTGACGTTTGCAGGTCAAAGGTGACGGGGGACGACAGCGGGCTGCACTTGGACATGATCAGCCAGCTGAAGGAGGCCGTGGAGCTCCTGCAGGATCCCGCCAGGTCAGCGTTGCCCTTTGACCTCCTGGTTCACGCGCTCGTATTTGCCTGCGGAATTCTCCACGTGTCCCGCGTGTGCGCTTCAGAATCAACTTGGAGCAAGAGGACCTGTGCGGCGTGCGACTGTACCCCGTGGAAATGGTGGCGGTGGACCCGACCGTCAAGTAAGTCCGCCCCCGCGGGATGTTAGCAAATCAGGCCTGGCGTCCGCAAATCCAGCTTGTTTGAGCAAAATGTCAGCATGGACGCATTTTGCTTTTGGAGGCGCGACGTCATGTTTGCGGCCTTTCAAGTGACTGGCGGCCGCGGACGTCGCAGTTTGGCATACGCGCTCCATTTTCAACGGCGAGGCTCACATGAGCGTCTCGCCTGCCTTGATTTGAAAATGCAGCGTTCCCTCGCTAGAACGCCGTTGACTTTTTTTGCGGGGGTTTTTAGTGCAATTTTGCCTGCAAACATTTACAATAAATGTCAAACATAAAGTGAACTACTTTGTGGATTTCACTTATTGTGGGTATTTTTTTGTAACCTGACCCCAGCGGAAAACGTTGTACACCGGAATGACCAACAGATGCCAGTAGATGGCGACGTTGCATCGCTTTGGATTTGAGATCGGCGCCGTTTTTGAAAGTGCTCAATCTGAGCTTGTCACGTCAAATGGAAACTACCACTACTAGATTTTTTTTATAGTTTGTATTTTGGCTGAAAGTAGAACATTTCTGTGTCAAAATCATTTTGTGACCATAACGTCTTGTATGCCAAAATATTACTATATACTACTTACTCATATTACTATAGTGTGACTTTTGTGGCCTAATTTCGTGACCGTTGGTATCGGCCTTTTGTGCAAGATGATGATGTCGATGTGAGCCATTCTCGTCTTGCGCCGCAAAGGTTTTTGTGCGTACGCTTGATTGGCCTAACAAGCCTTTTTGTTTCCTCTGCAGCGGGCAAGACAGCGACGACGACGTCACTACACCAAAGGTACGCACGCACGCACGCACGACTTGAATGTTTCCATATTTATGAAGGATTACAAATATGAATATGGGAAGAGTTCAAACGCAAAAGCAGACGTCAGACTCATTTTTATTCAGCGTATTGGAAGGAAATATCACTTTAAGAGGTTCATTTGTGAAAAGTGACTTTTTTTCTATAAAAGTTTTGCCAAGAAATCCGTAATGTCTGCAAAACCAGACGGACGTATTTGACGTCTTCCAATCGTGACTCCCGTCGCTCGTCTCGCACGAGTAACAACGGAGGCATTGATTTCTTCCATCTGAAGACGTACGTTCTGATTGATGGAGGCGTGGCCTCCAAACTTCCACTCTTAACGTCGCATTGTTGGATAAAAAGGGTCTCGATGAGTCCCAATGGGCCCGTGAAGTGAATCTTGAAATCCTGCAGCAGCAGCAGCATGCGGTGGAGGCGGAAGAGGTGCGAGGTGACTTTGAGTTCCAGAAGAAGCGTCTGATGATTCTGCAGAAGGCCCACGTTGAGGCCCAGCTCGCGGCACGCCAGTACCACTGGCACACGTGCGTCCAGGTAAAAGGGCGGGGCTTCCCGTCTGTCGGGCCAGTGGCCATGTTGTCAAAGCGACGGCGGCGTGAATGACTTGCTTTTGGTCTGCTGTGCGTCGCGAGCTTCACGCAAGCGGGTTGACGCTTTGCCGAGCTTGTGTGCTTTGTGAGAATTGAGCCTCACGCCAGTTTGACTTGGCGGCGTGAAATGCCTGAAAAGACACAGGAAGTCAGCCATTTTGATTTGAAGTGGGTCGATTACTTCCGTTTTTGGGGGGAAGATTGAGGACCTGAAGCCAGTTGCACTCATTAGATAATAAGATGTCCTGTCTGGAAAGAGACAAGATGGCTGCCATTTTGCTTCTAAGTGGCCATTTTAGGCTCCATGTTGTCATTTGTCGGGTCCTTCAATTTGGGGGGGAATTCAGAGCCTGAAAACCAGTTTGACACACTGACAAGACAGAACTGGACTGACAAGAAGTCTCAAATACACACAAAGTCCTTCAAGTGGCCATTTCAGGGTCCATTTTGAAAGACAAAGTTGGCATCTCCACTCAGCTGTGTGCTTTGTGTGTGCAGCCCTGTTTTTTTATTTTCTTATTTATCTTGTCCCTTAAAGAATTGTGCCTGAAAGCTCATTGTTTTTTCTTCTTTGTGTTGTTGCTGTAGCGACCGGAGCCGTCTCTGGGCAGACTTCCCTCGATGTCCAACGCGCCATTTGGACTGAAACCTCGCTCAGGTGAGTTGTAAGCCAAATATTTGATCAAATAAACCAGTTCAAATGTCAGCTGGGGTCAAATGTCGAGTCCAGTCCATCGTAAACTTTAGTTGTGTCTACGCGTCGTAGTAAAGTTGTAAGTATGAGCTAACTGTGCTAATTGCTAGCGTCAGTTAATAACTCCTGACTGCCGCTAATGTGCTAAACACTTAGCATCCTAATGCTAAGTGCTGTGGCTTAGTTGTGCGGCTGTGGGGGCCTTTTGTTTGCTTAGCATGTGACCTGTTGCTAACCGCTAATGAAGCTAACGTGAATCTTTGTGTGTGTTTTTTTATATGTGCTGTCTCATGTTGGCTGTTGTCGCCTCCCATTTTGACATCTGGTGACTATTTTTTTCCTCCCGTTTATTTACAACTCTTGCGATGATCCGCCGCATGAAATTTTACCCACAATGCACCTGCCTGCATGCGCCCCCCCTTTCACTGGTTGCAGCCCCGCCCTCGTTGCCCTGCTCGGCCCCTCCCTCCCCAACCTATCTCTCACAGGCCCTGCCCCCCTTTGGAAGTTTTCACCGTAGCCGTGGCAACGGAGGCGTGCCGGAGCGCGGTAGGTTTCGGCCCAGCGACGTCCCGACGGCCTCAGATTTCAGCAACTTTTGTGCGTCCCCGGGCTCGTTCGGGACAGTTTGATGTTCTTAATGGTGGAGGAAATTCATTTATTTTCTTTCTTTTTGTTAATGGGGTAGATGCCACAAACTTCCGACTTCCGGATTTCACACATCAGTGTCATTTCCGGCCACTGATGGCCGCATTCCAACACTCGCACCCCCACCCATGCGCCCCAACAGGGCGTCTCAACGACTGAGACAGACACACTCGCACCCGTGGACGGGAACGGGCAACCAAGGGACACAAACGCAAGAACTGGAACGCGGCCCGCACGTCGCAAACAGGAAACGGAAACAAAGATGATGTGTGAAAACCAGGAAGCTGGAAGTCCCGCCTCCTCCGTGGCATAATACCGCATAAAACAAGTCAAAGAAAAATAATAATGAAAAATAGGCTTTTTTTCCCCCCACAGGAATTTTTTGTTCAAAGAAAATACAATAGCAGTTGTTTTTTTTTAAATGACACGCTCATTAGTGACTAATGTACTAAAATGGCTGAGGGGCGCATGACATCACAAGGTCACATCCTGTGCGTGTGTGTTGATGTCACAAAATTAAGCATAATTAAAGTGACACTTAAAATGAGCTGCAAAATAATAGCAGAGTCTTAATTGACCTTCATTAGCGTGCCCCCCCCCAGGATCATCTCACACACGCTGAAGCGCGCACACACACACACCTCATTAGTGAAGGTGTTGTTCCATTCAAGGCAAATTGGGCCGTGGCCTTTTTGGGCTTGGTTACCTGGCAGTCACATTTCAGGGCAGCCGTGGACGAGCCAGACGAGAAGACGCGACAGGCCGTGACTGAGGAGCGTTTTCATGACAATGGCTGAATGTCACTCAACCTGTCAGGATAGAATTGGAAAAATAAAAACAACAACAATTCATATGCTGCTGAATGCCATCATTTGTTGAAGTCTCCAAAACGCCTGCCAATCAATGAAAAGTGTTTTCCTAAATATATATATATATTTTTTATTTTTTTGTTGTTGTTCAGTGTTCCTACGCAGCCACAAGAGTGCCGAGTGTGTGGACCCTCAGTTCACCATGAGGAGGAAGATGGAGCAGCTGAGAGAAGAACTGGAGCTGATGGAACAGCTCAGAGACGTAAGGAGCCGGCACCCGTGCTTTTCAACATTCACACCTTGTTTTTTGTTGAACCCGTCACATTGGGCCGTCTTGTCCATAATGAGCAGAGCGGCAGGAAGAATTCATCGTCGCGTGTGTGGATGGAACTCCACATGGTCCCAACTTTCACCGTTTTCAACAAGTTTTCAAATTTTCTTTCTCTGTGAGGGTAAAAAAAAAAAAGCGTATTTGACGGAGCAAACGCTGTCCGTCGTCCCACAGAGCATCGAGAGCCGCCTGAAGGTGGTTCTTCCCGACGACCTGGGCACGTCGCTGATGGACGGCGTGGTGCTCTGCCACCTGGCCAATCACATTCGCCCGCGATCCGTCGCCAGCATCCACGTGCCCTCGCCCGCCGTGGTAGGCCCCGCCCCCTTCTTTGCTTTTCTGCGCCGCCACTTTGGAATTCTTTTCCTGACCTTGCTTTTGCGACAGCCCAAACTCAGCATGGCAAAATGTCGCCGCAACGTGGAGAACTTCCTGGACGCCTGTCGGAAGATCGGCGTGCCCGAGGTAAGACCGCGTGACGCGAGGGCGACCCTGGGCGCAAACTGGGCACGTTCTGGAGTTTGAATGTTGGCGGCGTGCCAACTGATGAACTCAAAGCAGCCGAAAAAGCTCCCGAGTCACCCTGGAAAATTGTCAGCCTGAAAAGGAAGTCCTTTGGAATCATTTTCTGCCGTCAAGTTCAAATTGAAAACGGATTTTGAAAGCTTTGAAACAACCCGATTCCAACGCCTTTGAAACTGAAAATGACCCCAGTTTGAACCTGGACACGCCCCCAATCTCACCTGTCCAGATTTGGAGCTGCTTAACGGCCCCGGCCTTAACCTCATAGTTGAAGCTGAAAACGGCTCCAATTTGAACCCAAAAGTGCCCAATTGGCAACCTTCCAAGTTTGAATTGAAAACTCGTTTGGACATGCAAATTGGAACCTGAACACGAATCTCATTTCAATGGACAGAAAACGTAACGTCCCCTGAAAATTCTCTCATCCGAAGAAGAAAACAGCTCCAATTTTTCAATCAGTCCCAATTTGAACCAACAGCCGATCTCAGTTTCAACATGAAAAGAGCCAAAGTTCCCAGAGATGAGCCAGATTTCACCCTGACGAGCACGGAAAACTGAAACCGCCCCAGTTTGAGCCCAAAAATGGCGTCCACAGTTGAAGCTTGTGCTGCTGTTTGACCACAAAACGCTCTGTGAGCACGTTTGCACTTTTTTTGCGTTGCTGAAGCTTTTGACGCGGTCCTCACGGGAAGGCTGAGGGTTTGACGTCCGTCCGTCCCCTTTTGGGGAATCAAACCCGGAAGCGCTCAGCTTTCCCCACAGGAGGTCACGCTTGCGTCATGGCTGCTTCCTCCATCCGAGTGCCGACTTCCTGTTTGTGCTCATTTGTTTTTTGTGCGTTTTTGTTTTTAAATGTGAACATCCTCTGCGCTTAAATGTAAACACAAGAGCACATTTGCTACATTAGCAACGTTAGCTTGAATTGCCGCCAACGTCTGCTCCCGTTCCGCGCTAGCACTTATCGCTGCGGTCGCAATGTGCTGCTAAACTGCTGACGGCGAGCTAGCCGTGCTAACGCGATTCTAGCTTGTGTGCTAAATGCCTGGTAGCTGGCCACAAGCTAGCTGTGCTAACACCACTGGCTCGTCTGGTGTCCTGCTAGCTGGCTCAACCCGCCCTGTGCTAACTGCTTCTGCTGCACTGCAGTGGCCTGAGTTATTATTAATATAATATTATTATTTTCATTATGGGTTTACATAACACACATCAATTTATATGTTGTCATTAGTCTTTTTCTTGTTAGCCACGCCCATTCTTGTAAGCAAATCAATGAGTCTCATTCACTTTAATAAAAAAAGAAAAATAAAAAAAGTTGCGCGTGTATGCAGAATCACCGTCTGAGATGACAACAAGTGCGTCCTGGCACTTTATTTTTTGCAACACTGTGCTCATGTTGCTGACAAAGAAATGTTTCAAGCCTCAGCTGCGGCAGGACCAGGCAACTCGTGGGCCGCTGTAGCGACAGAAAGCTCACCGAGTCCACCTGACAACTTGACACGACTTCCGTCAAAGCCTTTCCTTCCTGCTAGCAGCCGCTAACATGCTGCTGACTTCCTGCTAGCCGTCTTCCTGCAACCCATGCTAACACACTACCCGCCAGAAGGCTAATTGCTACCTGCGCTAACCTGCTTCTGCTTGCCAATTGCGTGAGGACGAGGAGGAGGCGGACCTCTTCCTCGTCCTCCTCCCCCCGGACAGCATCCCCGCCGGTTGCCATGGTTACGCCCGTCTCTGTCACCGTGGTTACCGACTCCCTCTCCTTGCTCACTTTTTAACCTCTTGCCTCTTTTTTCTCTTTTCGCTCTCCGCCTGGATTTTCCTCCTTTTCGTCGTCGTCACTTTTCCCTCCATCCTTCCCACTCCTCCTCCATCCCTCCATCGCTCCATCCATCCCTCCATCCTTCTCCTGGGGGGCACCAGTGTTGTCTGTGCTCCCCGTATGACATCATCCAGCGCCGCCTGCCGCCTTTGTGCGCCACGGTCAGCACGCTGGTGGGCAGGAGGCGGCCAGAGGCTTTCCCGCCTCCCAAAATAAAAGTGGCCCCCCTAGCGCCGCCGGACTCGGTCTCAGTGACCACTCAGACCCCGCCTCCGGCATGGCGGTGGTGGGACCTGATTGGCTGCAGCCTAGTTCACGTCCTCTGCCTGCTGCTGCTCTTTGCTGCCGTCTACATGTTGACGTAACCGCGGCGATGGCAAAAAACCTTCACATTTTTGCACAATTACAACCTGAACAGAAGCAAAATATCAAAGGAAAAACGGTCCTAACGTAACCAAAAATGTTTGAATTTCATTGAAAGCATTTCCTCTTAATAATAATAATAATATATATAATAACCTTGGAAACATTTTCCATTGGAACATGAAAACGGCCAAGTTGTAATGAGGACGTGACCCCAATGCTACGATGAAAGCGGTTTCCAATTTGAACATGACTAGCCAATCAGAAATCAATCGACAAACAATTCCAAACATGACAATATTCTGAATTGGAAAATGAAAACAGCCCAATTTTCATACGAAAACAATTTCATTTTGTTTCTTAAGTCATACAGCTCAGTTCTTATCAGCAGTGTTCTTAGAAACGCAAAGCTAACACTAGCCTTATGTTAGCATGGGCGGGTTAGCATTTAGCGTTAGCGTCTTCCTGTGTTGTCTTTTTGAACGTTTTTCTCGTTGCTTCTCTTTTTGAGCCACAAAATGCTGATCGAGCACAAAATCGTACCAGAATGTCTTAACAGCGCAAACGACTGCTAGTGGAAATGCTACTTTGGTTAAGCTAGCAAACGGTTAGCGGATGCTGGCTAAACGATGGTTGAAAACACGTGTAGGAAAACTTGCCTTTGGTGGTTCGAAACCCACCAAAAGATGTTTTTTTTTTTATTTCCTTTCCGAGATGAATACGTTAGAACCGTTTCTAGCTAAGCAAACAAGCTAGCGTGTAAAAAAAAAAAAATCCCTTCCAAAACACAAGCCATATGAAAACGCTCAGTTGGAAAATGTGAATTTTGTGTTTTGTTGTATCCTTGAAAACTTGAAACGTTGACAGCGGTAAAGCAGAGTTCGAAATTGGCGGTCGGCTTTGATGTTGGTAACAGCAAGCTCCATTTAACCATTTGTATGTTTAGCTAATTAATGAAGATGTGAAAATATTGGATGGATTTTGTGTTGTGTGGTTATTATTTTTGAAGCCGCTGACGAAGCTAAGCTACTCGCCGACCGTTTCCACGGGAATCACCTTTAACAATTTCAAAGCACAATTTCAATATGGACATTTTCAATGGGAAACAATTTGAAGCCAACATTAGCCCGATTAAGAGCAAATATTTTAACCTGAAACACAACTTGGAAAAAAAATGCTCACACTTTCAAGATGATGAATTTCAAGATGAAAACAGCCTCGTGCCATCAGGATACCGCATTTGTGGCACAAAAACAAATCGGACACTTTAAACTGCTGTTTAAGGTTTCAAAGTAGGGTTTGAAATGAGGTTAAAGTTTCAAATGAGGCTTAAATTTAGGGTTGGGGTTTCAAAGTTTTGAATGAGGATCAGGGTTTCAAATTGGGATTTGAATGTAGTTTTAGGTTTCCAAATCAAAGTTCTTAAACGGTGGCTTTCAAACAAAGGTGAAGGTTCCAAGTAAGTAAGGTTTGAAACTAGGATTAGCGTTTCAAAGTCGGGTTTGATGGACAGATGGAAGGTGTGCGTGAAAACCTTTTTGTGGCGTTTGTGCGTGTGCGTTTGCAGGACAAGCTGTGCCTGCCGCAGCACATTTTGGAGGAGAAAGGTCTGCTGAAGGTCAGCGTGATGATCCAGGACCTGCTGGAGCGCAAAAGCGCCACCGCCAGCGCCGCACCGGCAGCGCGCGCGTGACCGCGTCCAGTCATTTTGCAGATTTGTCTTCCCCGAAGAAGCAAAAGCTAACGTTGGGAGACGTTCGCTCTCACTTGACGTTTGCACCACCCAAAAAAAACTACAAATCTGTCCATTTGAAATCCAGAGACACTGTGATTTGTTTTGTTTTTTTGGTGATTTGTTTTTATTTCCGGGACTGAATTTGAATTTGCAAAATGTTGCTTTTGTGAAAGATGAGACGCCAGCTCAAGAGCTTTTCAAATTTGTTACGAGACGCCGGCTCATTTTCTGTCAGTGTCCCGATTTGCTGGCTTCTGCGTGAAAGACGCTTTTCCACTGTTATCCTGCTTGGCTGGGTTCCGTGGGAAAGGAGCTAACAATTAGCATTTTAGCTCGTACTCGCCTCAGCCACAATTTTGCATCTTAATACCACAACAATTTGTTTTAAAAAATGAAATGTAAAACTTTTCAATTCATAATTTAATGCTAACCATTTTTGCCAGCGTTTGTATTTAATTGGCAATGAAACTATATTTATAAGCGGACTTTGTATACATTGAAGATGATGAAGTATTTTTGGCAAGTATATTTTTGTGCAGATTTTTTGCAAAGACGTTTGTGAACTTGTTTCTACAGTTTTTGTTGGGCTTCCAAACGTGTCGCAAGTTTTTGCGTGAGCCATCGACCAGTGTTTCGTTTTTTTAATTTATTCTTTAGTTTTGTTACTAATGAGCGGCTTCCGGTGGACCTTCTTGGCTCTCATCCTGGCCTGCGGTTGGCAGGACGTTGCTTTTTTTCTTTTTCTTTTGTAAATACAACTTTGGGTCATACACTACCTTACCAGAAGAAGAAAAAAAAGTTCCGCATCAACTTTGAACTGCGGTGAATATGTCATGTTTGAATGAGCTTCATGAGAATTGGCGGCGACACTCGCCCATCAAAACGCTTGCTTTTGTGACAAACGTGACAAACGTGACAAACGTGAAGCTCACGTTCAAACACGATCACCTTCAAAATTCTAACTCGTCATGTTTAAATGCTCACATTCCGACCTGATGATGATGAATTTTTCCTTTTCTGGCTTGTGTAGATTTAAGATGAACACGCGTGAGTATTACTTGTTCAAAAAGATTCAAATCCAAAAATGTTATCGTTACGTGCATTTTTTTTCTCACAATCTGGAGTCGTCAGTTGTTTTTCTCACAAGTTTGTGTCCTGCTTTTGTCCAAAAAGGATGAAAAAGTTGCCATTTTGAATTTTTGAGAGCGAATTTGTTGCCAAGGTGAAATTGAAAGCGTTTGTGGCGCCAACGTTGACTGTTGAGCAGCTGAACGATATTCTCGCGTATGCTAATACATGCTAATGCTGCCAATTTGTCCTAAACTGCTGCTCTGCTTACCTTTTGGCTTTGACGTGAAGCATTTCAGCCAAAGCGTTGATTTCCCTTTTGGAAGAGAAAATTGGTGCAGGCTGGTCAGCAATTATGCTAATTAGCCCCACCGTGACATCACAATTTCAAGGTCTGATGTCAAATCAGCAGTTCAAGTGTTGCCAACCCCCCAAAAAAACTCTGCACGTGGCATTAAAAATGGAATTTTTCAACACTTCCTTGCAAGTTTTTTTTTTTTTTTTTTGCACCCTTACAGCAATAAAGACAACTGACACTTTATCGGCACTTTAACTTTTGTATTTATGTTTTCTTTTTCTTTTTGACTGTGACACTAAAGAAAAACTTTTATAAAAACAAAAAGTTGTGTAAATACCTTCACTTGTTTTTGTTTGGTTTGGAATCCAACGGGGAGCAAATGTATTTGGACTATTTTGATGAAGGCTTTTTATTGTTGTTGATGCATGAAAAGTCCCTTTAACGCGCCTTAACTGCTGTGGAGCTTCTTGTACATACAAAAAGTGTTTGATCACTGCAAGTAAACAAACAAACAAACAAAAACTGCATTCGGCATTCTTTTGTTCCCAAACCACTTCAGCACTTTTGGTTTGGCGCTAGAGGGCGCTACACAAACACTGATCCAATGAAGAAGAAGCAGAACGTTTTTATTGCGCAACAAAAGATGCGTTAGCATGCTAACATGCTAACTGTGGCTAGCTGGCTGCAGTGCTGACAAGTTGTTCAGGCGTTGAGGAACTTGGCGTGATGCTTGATATGATCGTTGACGAAGGAGTAGATGAAGAAGTAGCTGTGGTCGTAACCCTGACAGAGAAGAATTGACAGTAAGTGATCACTAAAATCGACTTTTTCATAATTGACGATTGATTTGGATCCACTCCATTTTGCAGCAATGTGTGACTTTGTGGTCTGAATTGCACTAACGGGCTGCAGGCGGAAGACGACGGGGATCTTCTTGTCGGAGCAGACGGCGATCAAGTTGTCGGGCAGCAACTGGCCGGCCGACAGGAACTGGTCGTCGCGGCCCTGGTCCACCAGGATGTCCAGTTGCGGGCCCGAGTAGCTGGCAGCCAGGGCCGTGGCGTCGTAGGCCTTGGGGGAGGTCGGCGCCAGGCCGCGTTAGTGTTGCCGGCAAATTTGGATTCGCTCATTCACCGCCAAAGACGTTTTGGTTTCCTCGACTGGAAACTTTGGACCCTTGGCTGCCGCTCGTGCAAGTCCACAAAACGGTGCGAGCCTTCAATTCAAACGTTGCCGGTGAATGAGCGAAACCAAACCAAGCGCGGAAGGTTCGGCGCTCAGGAAAAGGTCACGGCGCTTTTACCTCCCAGGCGGCGCGGTCAGGACCGAGGTAGGCGGCGAACGCTTTCTGCCCCCACGGGCACTGCACGGGATTGCAGATGGGAGCAAACGCAGACACGGCCTGACCAGAACAAAATGGAGCCATTGCAATTTCTTCAATACAGTCCACTTCCAGTTTTCACAATGTCGATTCATTATGGAATATCAATTCTTCTTCAATATCAAGGACGTGATTAAAACTCCACAAATATGAAATTCCAAGTGTTATATCAACTATTTCAAGCAGCCCCTCCCCACCAAAACAGATTAGAGTGTTGAGGTCAACCCAAGAATTTTTCAAACGTGGGAAAAAAAAGGAAAGCGCTGGAAAAGTCCCGCCTCTAAAGGGCAGCAAGAAAGGGTGGGGGGGGGGGGGATTGGATATTATCGGCCAATCAAAGGGTCCACATGGATTATTTGGAACGCTTGTTGTTGGCCCACCTTGTACTTCCCGGGGTTCTTGAGGGCACAGATGAGCGCCCCGTGGCCGCCCATGGAGTGGCCGCTGACGGACATCCGGTCAGGGTCGGCGGGGAAGTTGCTGTTGATCACTTTGGGCAGCTGAAAGCGGCACAAAAAAACCCCAAAAAAAACATCCCAGCATGACTTTTTGTTTTGAGGACGGCGTTGTGGTGTCGCACCTCCTGAGTGACGTAGGAGTACATGCGGTAGTTGCTCTTCCACGGCTCCTGGGTGGCGTCCACGTAGAAACCGGCGCCGGTGCCCAAGTCCCAGCTGTCGTCCTCGCCCTCTACGCCGCAGCCGCCTGCGAACGACACGTGGCCGAACTTCACACGTGCGCGCGTGCGTGCGTGCGCGTGCACGTGAGCATACGTGGGCTGGTGTCGGGCGCGACGACGATGATGCCGTCCTCCGCCGCGGCCAGCTGACTTCCCGCCTTGGTGATGAAGTTCTGCTCGCTGCACGTCAGGCCTGCCGCACAACGCAGGACCCGGAAAAAACAAACAACTAAACCAGCTGTCCTGACGTTCGCCTGTCAGAATTTCAGCGCAAATTTCATTTATCTGGCTAATAAAATAACATTGCTCATTTCGGGGGGGAAAATTCAAATCAATCACTTACACTAAAGCAAGCAACATTCTTTCAAACTTGACGAAGTGCAATTTCTGCAGAAATGGCGTGGGAATGCTGAAAGCGGAATGCTGAAAGCGGAATGCTAAGAAGACAATTGAAAAATAAATGATGTGAAAACTGAAAATGACAAAAATGTATTGTAGTTGAAAGATAAATGACTAAAAAGAACACTTGAACCCGGGAAAGTGGGACGTGGAAAAAGTTCAATGTCAGTCCCATTGAAAATGAAAAGTTGATATTGAACATTAAATTGTGCCGATGCTGTAAGTGATGTGGGATCAGACGATGAATACCCCGGAAGACGTGAATTTGGGGGAAATTTGAACGATGAAAATCCAAAGTATTATGCGGGAGCATAAAAATCAAATAACCTAATGACTTTTTTCCCTCCAACTCTTTTTAAAGTGCTCTATAAATAAAGTTGAGCTAAAGATAGAAAAATATTGATGATAGCAATTCAAATGTCTTGCACAAAAAAAGTGAAATAAAACAATAACCAAAGTTTAACTGTACTTGTAAAGTCATTTTTGTACCACTAGAGGGAGCCCAACACATTGGATGTCAGTTGACCAAATAGGGAATTTTTTTTGGACAAGCTAATTAATGCCTAAAAGTTTCGACGCTAATCCAAACCAAAGCCAAAAACCTGAGAGCCAGTACAGGACGGGACACTTGTGCGTCTCCGCTTTGGGCGGCAGGAAGACGGCAAACTTCATTTTGCACTTCAGCTCCACGCTGCAGGAACAACAACAACAACAACAACAACAACAACAACAACATGAGGAGGAAGAAGACGAAAACCAAGAAGACCACCAAGAAGGCCGTGTCAGCTACTAGCCAAAGTTAGCTGCAGACGCTTCACCTGTCATGTTCAAAGACCTTCTGGAAACCTCCCGCACACTTGTTGGACGACACCTGAGTGAGCGCCATCTGATGGTGAAGACGAGCACTACATTAATAATAGCTTTTGTGACATTTTCACACACACACACCCCAAAAAAAAAAAAAAAAAAATATATATATATATGGCAACCTAATACAAAGATTGTCTCTTTAGTTCATTGATGGAGTAATTTCATAGTAATTCATAAAGTTATTTAACATTAAAATTAAAAAGATGTACTGTTGTGTAAAAAGGAGTGTGACACATTGATTTGCGTTGAGGTCATTTTTCTGCCACTAAGTGTCATTAGTGTTTCATGTTGGACATCGGTGACAGCAATAGTGCTTTATTTTATGTATTTTTTTAACATTGCTGCTTAATTTTGAACCTGTGCATATTTTTTAACTTGTGAATTACAACTTGACCCCAGTCCCCACAAATATATGCATTGGTATTATTATGAATTATTATTGCTATAATTACTATTCTTACTGTGAGTTAAAACCTATATAGTTAATTTGGATGTTGGACTTGATATAACAATGTTGTGAGTGTGTGACCTTAACCTTTGACTACACACCTTTATATGCGTTGGCAGGTGCAAAGCTGGGACGAGCAATGTCGGCCCGCGAGTCGCATAAACAACATTTATTTATTAACATTTTGTAACAATTTAGCAAGTGGAGCGTCCGATCAAAAATAGCGGTTGATTGTCTTGCAAAGCGATACATTCAAGCAATCTGTAGCGCAAATAGAAAAGCCACAGCGCCGCCGAATTGCCGAGAATCGTTTGCAGAAGGCGATCAGCGTCGAGTTTCGCCGAGCAGCAAGTGAGATTGGTTCAGAAGCAGCAAAACTATGAAAAACGGCGAGTTTTCAGCGCGAGTGTCGCGCGGACTGGACGGGGCGCTACTTCGGTGGGCGCTGCATATAAAAAGTGAGCTTCTTTTGTGAATAAACGCCTCGCTGCTCGGGGATGACGTTCAACATTCGACTTTCAGCTGCCTGGAACGTACCTTGATCAAATATCGTATTTTTGTCGTCAGCGTGTGGCTTGCAAATGTCCGCTTTTAGCTTCGACACATGCAGCCAAGAGTCCACAAGTCCGGGTGCGTGCTTCTGGATGACGTCGTGACGTCACACGCCGGCCCCGCCCCATATACGTCGCAGCTGAGAAAATGTTGTCCGGCCAGCAGATGGCAGTAGAGGTCACCTACAGTAGTTTTATTTTGAATGGACTAAATACACTAGAAACTTAACCCAATTGTGGAAGTAGGGTGAACGACTGGTTAGCACTTCCGCCTCACAGTGTACACTCTCGATTTGATAACAAAAAAATCCTTTTCCACTTGAAGTTGCCTTCAAAATGATTATTGAAGATGTGTTTGGAGGCAGTTAACTCTGGATTTTTTTTTCATATGTGTATTATTATTATTATCATTATTGGTATTATTATTTGTGAGTTGTTTTTTACACGATAAATGCCTGGAACATGAAAGAGCCACGAGGGTGCATCCAGGCTCAGCCACACGAGGGCGCCACCAAAGCAAAATAAACTTTCTCAGGGGCCTTGAGTTAAGCACCCTGGGGTGGGAGGTCATTCCGTCCATCACTCTCACACACACGCGCACACTCTGTTGTATTTGAAAGTTGAAAAGTTGAAAAAAAATGAGGATGGACGTTGGTTTGGGTTTTTAACCCGGATTATGGTTTTAAATTAGTGTGATTAACATAATTAAGGTTGTTGTTTTTTTCTTTGTGAGTGTCTGTTTGAGTTTCAAGTTAGCATATTAAACTGGGGTTGGGTTTCAAATTAGGACTTGGAGCCCTTGTTTCAACTCAAGGTGGTCAACACAGCTAAAGTTTCAAATTAGACTTGAAAACCCTCATTTGTAAGACTAACTTAAAACCCGACCCTGGCGTGTCTTTCAAAGCGGGTGACCTCTGGTGCGTTGGCCAATGACAGGGATCGGGCGTCCAATCACAATGGCCGCCATGTAGAGTGACAGCGGCGGTTGCCGTGGCAACTGCTGCCACACTGCGCTGCCAACAGGTGGATGCGCACGCGCGCACACACACACGTGCGTGAGCACACTGAATTAGTGCAATGTTTCACACACACAAGATGATTTATGGAGATTTTAAAACACGCTCACAAACACAGGATTGTTGGCACGTTTTGCGCACACACTCACTTCCACGTGTACACGTGCGCGTGCGTGTGAACTGGCCGGGCATGAAGTGTTTGAGCCTTTCATTAAATTGGACTTTAGTGTTCTGAGCGGCACGCAAACGCTCCAGTTGTTCTGATGTCGATTAAGAAAGTTCCCATCAGGTCAAATGTGACGTCATCGTGCGGGACACTTTTTTGTTGACTTGAACCCTCATCCCTGGTTTGAAAGGCGACTCGGAAAGCGTCACTCGTCGGCAGTCGGGTCAGCGCTGAAAATGAGAAGCTCCTTCAAGAAGAAATCCAATCAAGTTGAAAGTTGCCTTTTGTGCGCTGCGGATGTTTGACGGCGGCCTGCGTGCGCTTCTGATTCCATCTGGTTTCTCATGATGACGAGTTGGATGGCGCCAGAGTTTTTCTTGGTTTGCCTTCCGGCTCAAACATCCGCCGGCTTACCGACGGCTCCGTTGAAGAATGCGGCCGCGCGGGCCAAACTTCACGTGGACGGCGTTGACGCATGCGCAGAAATGGCTGCCAAATGAAAAGTCGCCGTCCGCTTTGTTAGCATTGGCGCTTACTCGCCTTTGGGAGAAGCCAAGCCACTGGCGGCCATCTTAGATTGCCACTCAAAAAGGCCTCTTAACTTTAACATTCATTTCTCTGCAGCGTTTTCACATTCTTTTCTGCCTCTGCGGTGAAATTGCAAGCGGGTACGAGTCTGGGAAAAGAGAAACATGTAGGCTACATTTCATTGCTAAGACAACGACTTGTCATTTTCTCTTCTAAGTTGCTCCTGAAAGATTTGTCTGCATCATCTTGTCAGAGCCATCAACAATCAAGCAACAGTAAAGCCCATCAGGAACAAATTTGCGGTAAAAGTCACAATTCATGAACGTGAAGCTTTGAGATGCAAACAGTTAATTTGGCTCTCGTAACTCCACGCAGGCATCCCAGCAGAAAACGCACTCTCACACACTCACGAGAGAAAACAAAACAAAACACAAGTTGTCAGTAAGAGTGGCAACGTAAGATGGCTACCGTCTGGCTTCCGCCGCGGGGGACGTATCGACGGTCCATTCATATCCAAGTCCGCGCTGACCACGTGTCATCGCGCACCTTGAATTCGTCCGACAGCTTGCGCGATAGCGTCGCGCTGAGTTCAAGAAGCGGCGCTCAAAGTCAAACGCAAGACACGAGACGGTGAAATCCAAACGGCGCACGAGATGAGTCGCGAAATCCGTTGAGAAGAAAACCAAGTACAGAACAAAACGTCTTCCTGAACCGTTGCCTACTACAAAAACAAACATTTTTCCAATGCTGAGCCCTCCTGTTGTGTTGTTGGTCAAAATGATCCATTTGAAAGTTCAAGAACAAATGTTAGCTTTTTGTTACTAAACTTCGCACCGACAGACAAAAAAAAAAAAAGTTTCATTTTGACATATTTGCAATGGAAACCGTTAAAAAATGAAGAAGGTTTTCCTGGATGCTGTCGGAACGTTGAGCATTTGCAGGATCAAACTGACCCAATAGATTTTTGTTGTAAAACTTCACATTGGGTTGATTTTGGAATGCTAAACCTTCGGAGTCAAATTGACCCATTTCAGAGTGAAAAAGTATTTATTTATTTATTTAGCTATGAAACACCTCATTGACATACAAAAATTGTTTACGTTGACATTTTCAATTAAAATGTTCATGTTTATTGGAACGCTTTTATAACATTTTGTCAAGCTGGGGATGAAGACCCAAAAGCAGACAAGCACAGATTTGAGGCAGGAATGCTCGGGAATTGACATTTAATAATAACAAGGTGCTTGAACAGCCCAAAAAAAAGAACATCCAAAATTAAAAAAAAAAAAAGAACAAGAAGCAACAAAGGGAACACAAAAGGAACAACATTGACAAGACTGGACCAAAACCCGACAAGAAGGAAAGCAGAGAAAGTAAATACAAACAAGTTGACGAGACAACGAGCAGCACCTGGACAAGACACAGGTGGCTGAGGGAGCTGATTGGATGACACCAGGGACCGGGACGACAAGCACAGGTGGACATCATCAAGCCTGATGAGACACAATCAAGACAACAAAGAAAAAACAAAATATAGCCACAAAAAAATAATAATAATAGGAACAAAAGCCAATAATGACAACATTTGGTTGTTTTGCGATGAAACGTCTCATCAATTAAGATTTTTTATTCAAAATGGTTCATAACCTTTATCGGAATACTTTTGTAACATTAGGTACAGCTCGGGTCAGATTGACCCGATTGAAAGTTTAAGAACAACAAATGAATACTTTTTCCCAATGAAATGTGAACATATTTGCATTGTCATCAGCTGTAAAATTCATTATCAGAGTCGTCACACATTTCAAAGTCCTTTCATTTGCCGTTGCAAAGATTTGTAATGAAATCAGTTAATAAAGTTGAGTGGAATGCGCTTCCTATCGTTCAATATAGGCCGGGTCAGACTGACCCGGGAACATTATTGCTCTTCCGGAGAAGTCCACCTAACAGGAGGGTTCAACCAAGAAGGCCTTGTTGCCTTCTGGGAACAAAAACAAACAAACAAACGCATCAGGAAAGACGTGAACCCGCCGTTTCATATCAAACTTGTCCACCCGGACCAGGTTTGGGACCCTAAAATGAGGTCTGTGCCACAGAGTGATCCGGGACCGCAGTCTGGCGTTTGCTTGCTTTTTAAACATAGTTCTTGGGCGTGACAGGTCAGCGGGCTTAATGCTGGTGTCACAGTTGCCGTGGTAACTCGTGTGTGTACACACACACACACACACACACACAGACACACAGATGAGTCATCTGAGGGGCTTGATTGACAGATGGTATTTGGAGGAAGTCGGGGGGAGGGAGGAGGAAACGACTGTGATAAATACGCAACACAGGTTCAAACCTTACATAACCGCTGCAACACCACCGAACACACACACCGATAATAAATCAATAATATATATCGACACAAGTGACCTTTTGCAGAGACGTCATTTGTCCTCCTTTTCAAGTCAACAACCGAGTTACAAACCAGCGTCAACCGTTTTGAACCAAGGTAAAAAAATATATATTTTAAAAAACTGGCAAAAATCACATCATGGACCAAATCAAGAGAAAAAGCCAAGCAAAGAACCAAGAACCGGGCTCGAGAACCAGCCAAGAAGCCATAAAAACCAAGACAAGACACACACCAAGAACCAAATAAGGGGAAAAAAACAACCTCAAAAGCAGCAAAGAAAGAAAATCTGAGTCAAGAACCAAGTGAAGGACTACATGAAGAACTTTATTTTGAACCATATAAGAACGAGGCCAAGAACCAGTCAAGACCCAAACAATGGAGGCAGTCAGAAACAATGAAGAACCTGCTCATAAATAAAGGAAAACCTTCAAGAACCAAGATGAGAGGCAAGTTAAGAACCGCAACAAGAACTCAGCAAGCACTGAGGTCAAGAACAGTTCAAGACTTCATTGAGAACCAAGTCAAGAACTAAATCAAAAAGCAAGAACCACATCAACCGTGAGTCAAGAAGCGCTGCCGTCTCGAGAACTCATTTTGTTGACTCTGCGCGTGCGTTGGATCTTGGATCCGGTGTCAGAAGAAAGCGAGACTCTTGGAGGAGGGAAAAGCGGGCGGGCGGACGGAGGGACGGACGGACGGGCGGACGGACGGACGGACGGACGGACGGGGAAGGGTCAGACGGATGCAGGAAGTCCGGCTGGATAACGACACCTCGAGGATGTTTGCTTCACGGACTTCCTGCTGCACTCAGCGTGGGTTCATTTCATCATTTTATGATGTCATCAAAATAAATACATATCATTTATGTTCATTATAATGTGGTGATATTTCTAAACGTATTCATGAAGGTTTAGCAATTATTTATTCAAATAACACAAACTCGTATGTTTATTTGATCAGTATTTTGACATCATTACAGTTGAAAATGGAATAAATACATTTGAATGGACCGAGTTTAAGTAAAAAAACAAGAACGTTCGATGAATGCAAAGTGTTTGTTGATGTCAACCTCGCTCCAATTCTGGTGGACTCGGAGCGTGTGGTTTGTGCGCGCGACACAAGCGGCGCCGGTCCATTTTTGTCCTTCCCATAAGAATCAAGTGCTTCACTCGCAGGGATCACATTCTGGTCATCAAACTGAGGAGAGGAAATGTTTTTTGAGCTTGATCACCGTTCTCACCCTGACCCGACTCCACTAACTCGAATCCAAACCACAAATGGGACTTCCAACCGGCCGAACCCGAACCCGAACCCGACTGTCAGCCCAGACAGATTTCCTAGTTTTGAAGTTGAGTTTTCCTGAGGAGGGGGCGTGATCACATTATGCTAGTGAGAGTTTTGTTCAATAAACGGTAGTCATCGCAAAAGTTAGTGAGGTGAGGTTCACCTCCCCAAACTCGAACCCTCCTAAAACCCAACTCAAAGCGTCCCCCCCTGACAAGGCCAAGCTGATTCGAATGAGTTTGGGTTTAGAGCTGTGGGTGAGGAGGTTAAAAGGATGTGTGTCCACGGTTTAGGGTTTGCGTCCACTTCAAAGAAGGTTGGAGGTTCGAGTGCCAAAGCCATGGTGTTGTGCCGTCGCATTTTTGGCTCCAACCTTGAATCTCTGCTGCAGCCTTCCTTCAAGATCCACGAAATCCAAGAAGATGGTTCTGAACGCGCAAGGAATTCGGATCCCATCAAGTCTCCGAGTTGATATGAATATTTCTCGATCCCGCTCGCCGACGATCCGACACAAGGAGGCCGAGATTTGCTGAAAGCGGCTCGCGGAATTGCGTCGTGATTGAAGACTTTGTTGCTTTTGAAGTGGCGGCAATCAGCTTTGCTGCCGGCATTTTTATTGCCGTCGGTGGCGAGCCTCGGCTGATTGTCGCGGCGCGACGACGGCCGTTCGGTCGCGCCGCTCGTCATCTCCGGCCGCCGTCTTTATTGTTTCACATCTTGATGGGCTCGTGTTGTTTTGGAATCGATTTGCTTCCACTTAAAAAGCTCAGATGTGCCGCGTTCGTGCTTTCGTGCTTTTTGATGTTACCATTTTTCAAGGCGTCCTCAAAGCTTTTCAGTCTGAAATGCTTCAATAAATGTCAGATTTTTTGACTGAACTCTGCATGATTTTTTTTTTTTTGTCTGCCTGGGTCTTAATAAAAAAAAAAGGTTTATAATGAAGACCTAAAAAAGACGTGTATGTTTGTACAATGCTTAAGTCGACTTGTACTTAAAATAACTCTAACAAATACACAACGTGAATTGACTCGATTTATGCGTACGATTCCCAGAGGATTCCAGTCGGCCTATAAATATATACTTCAAATATACGAGATTCGCAATTAAGGTTAAGTTTAGGGTTAGAGTTTGGTCAAGCCTGACTTTGGCAGCTAAGCTTGACCTTAAATGGACTCTACCACTAACATTCTAAAACTAGTCCCAAAGCCTAAACCGGATGATGAACCCAAACGTAAAACCGAATCATGAACTGTTGAGAGGAAGATGCCAAAGATGTAACCTCAGACCCGAACCCCACAAAAGACATCGTTTCAATGGGGAAAAATGAGTGCTTGAGTTACGAGCACCAAACAAATGAAAGCGGTCAGACAAGCGCAGCACCGAACTTGCTTTACGGGAACTCGTCTTCTCTGAAGCTTTCCTGAAACCAAACGAAAAGTACACCTTTTAACGGACACGTCAACTTATCGGACCACCGCCATGCAAATGACCACGAGAGCCCCCCGCCGGTGCCTCGCATTTTGAGACCGAGGATTTTCCCGGCACAGACGTGCAGCCGAGAGACGAGCTAAACGTTGATTCGTGCGACCGCAGCGAGCGCTCGCGCGGTGACGCCGAGTAGAAGAGAGCGAGAGGGAGCAAGCGATGGAGGGAGGGAACAGGAGGCGGGGGGGGGGGGGACGAGGCGGGGGGCGACTCGGGGGGGCTCCTAGTTGAGAGCGCAAAGAGCCAGTGACAGCGCCAAGGAGACGACAAGCACAAAACCATCCCGGCTCTCCTCGTTCCCTTTGGATTGCCCCCCCCCCCCCCCAAAACCTCCTCGGACGAGACGCTTCTGAAGGATTATTTGAGGTTTTTGGCAAAGTCCCCCCCGAGCATCAGGTGAGGGTCGAGACGGCAAGGACGCACGTATCGGTAGGAAGGTAGGAAAAGATCTCCCTTGTGCCGGATATTTCGGATAAAGTTTCAAGAAAACTCTGGATTACGATTGAAATGTCTTGCGAGTGGAGGGAAAACAAACGTGTCTTGAAATGAATCCAACAAGCGAGGACGAAGACCGGCAATAATCAGTACGTCCTCGGCAGTTGCATCAACATGCATTTATCCGGGTCGTTCTACTTTAAACATTCAACAGTGTCCTCGGAGACTTGATTTTTGTTGACATTTCCCCCAAAATGGCCCGCTGGCTTCCAGCAAGCGACAACCGGGCTTTCGGAGAGCCAAACACGGCCAGGTTCGACCCGTTCCCCAGACCCTGAGCGGCCGCTAACACCATGAACCTGCGCTGCGGCGGCGGCGGCGGCGTCAATGTGTCAGAGCTCATTTCTCAAACGCTGGCGGTCGCCACCCCCCCGCAGCTCCTGGAGTCCAACCCGCGGCCCCCGCACGGGTTCCAGCCGGGCCCCGCCAACGCCAGCCACGACGGGCGCTCCTACGTGGGCAACGGCTCCGACCAGGAGGCGCTGGACACGGCGGCGGATACGGCGGGCAAACACTGGGCGGCGCTGCTGATCCTGGCGGCGATCGGCGTGACGGTGACGGGCAACATCCTGGTCATCCTGGCCGTGTCTTTGGAGAAGAAGCTGCAGAACGCAACCAACTACTTCCTGATGTCTTTGGCTGTGGCGGACATGCTGCTGGGCATGTTGGTCATGCCCGTCTCCATGGTGACCATCCTCTACGGTAAGCGGTCAACCCACATTTGGTGACTTCGTTTGGCAACAAAGCGGAATTGAGGCAGCGCGCTGGATTCGTTGGTTGCAACGACTGCCGTACACTTTTCAGGTTCAGGATCGGAATCTTGGTGGCGGCTTTTGTTGAGATTCTTCTGCCTAGATTTAGTCGTAACTGTTTTAATGGACTTATTTCCTCAGTAGAACTTTTATCTGTGGATGTGTCTTTGTAAGTGCTGTCACAATTTCTGCTCATGTCACCATGTCTAAAGGACCTCGTCTGTTTCCACATCAATGGGTCGGTCAGGGCTGGGGGCAAAAGGGGGCTTAAGGGTTTGGGGTTTTTACGATACTGCTCTTCAACATACAGTATGAGAATAAGAATGCTGGGAGTCGGCCGTAAAGACACACGAGCGGAGAGAAACTGCAGCCATTTGTCTGTAACTTGCTGTGTCCAGAATATTCTGTCAAATAAATCCTTCGAAGGACCTGTTCACCGATCTCCAGTCTGTATTCAGAAAATCAACATTCTCTCAACCCGAACAACAACGAACACGCGGAAGACAAAGATAGTCTTCTAAGAAATTCGATGTCAAGTTTGCGTGTTCTCCACACGTTTGGTTCCGACTTCCTCCCATAGTCGGAAAACATGCGTGTTGTCACACTGCAGCTCAATTCCGATTTAGTATCGGCTTTTTTCATGGTGTGTGAACGCTACAATTCCAATTTTTTCACACCAGACCTGGGCCTCTTTTATATGTGGATATAAATCGGATATGAATGCGATGGGTTTTGCGAACGCTCGTCTGCACGCATGCGATTCATACGACATCAAAAGCCTGATTTGCGCTCTGCAGAATGCTTGGAAGGGAGACGACTGAAACGCATATATATATATATATATATATATATATATATATTACATGCAGATGATCTCGATTGGCGGCCGGGTTTGGCCACCAAAAGTGAGCTTCAGCGTACATTCTTTTAACAGCAAACTGAAGTTGACATCAGAAGTCGAGGCTGTTTGCGACAACCAAATATAAACACCAGGACTCGTACGAGGCCCCTAAAAGCCGATTTGCAAAAACGTTTCCTTTTTGATGTGAAGTCGCTTACCTTAAGCACATGGATCCCTCGTCGCACCCCAGCCAATCCATCCTTTTTCTTGTCGTAGCCGTTTCATCCTAGCTAGCGCTAAGCTAGCGCTAAGCTAGCTGGGCAGTTTTTCTCTCCGGGGACCAATTTGACAAACGCCCTCCGTTGGTCGTTACGGTGGCGCGAGAGAAGCCAACAGCAAAGTAACGAGAGACGCCGACACGCTGCCCAGATGGACTTCGCCGCACGACGTATTAACTATTTCATGAGCTGTCCAACTATTCCCGTACGTTTGGGTGTCTAATTAAAAGTATTGCTCACTTGATTTGAACTTCCTGCCACTTTTCAAAGCAGGCTTGTCCATTTTGAGAGATTCGACAAGAACACTGTGAGCCTTTTCCTTCCTATTTGTTTTGTCCGCCAGATGACGTCTGGTCTGGGAGCGGGTTTGAAAAAAAGATGTTTTAATAAGGTGGGCTTAATCCAATTCAGGTTCATGAAGACAGCATGCGGGGGAGGGGGGGGGGGGCAAGGTTATGGCCGCAGCCTGCAGGCTTTCTTCCCCTCACAGTCCACAAAAGCTTCCACATCTTTTTCAGCAACAGCTGACGAGTCGGCTCACGACGACACAAATCCAAGACCACGGCGTGAAAAGTGGCGGTTCGAGGTTCACTCGTGACGGATTCGTTTGCCGTCTTAAGAAGTCAACACTATTGGAGCGGTTTTGCTTGAATAATCACCGGCATGATGAGCAGGACTTCGGATCTTTTCCTTTTGGATGGAGAAAACACTAAAGCTTGCACAGAGAACAAAAGCCGAGTCCACGAATGAGGAGAAAAGAAGAAGCAGGAGCCGGCGGCGCTGATGAGGCTCTTTAAGGAGGACAAACAAGTCATTAGACAAAACAACAACAAAACACGCGTGCGGTGCAATTAGCAAGCCCCACAAACCGCTTCTTCGAACCCGGGAGAAGACCCGCCACATCAAAGGAGACATATTATGCTGCTCTTTGTTTTTCTTGTTGTGTTTTTTGCAGGGGTGGGGGGGGGGCTCCAGGTGTCTTATTAATATGGCATGCACTTGCCAAAATAGCCCATGCATCAACAATGACAGACATTTTGAGAGAAAAGCACCCGAGAAAATGTGGGAAATGGATCGTGTATTTATCAATTAGACGACAGTCACGTGTTTCTATGAGAGAGAAAAAATATTTTTAAGATTAACTTACTCATTTCTGGCAAAGGTTGAATATTTTCGAGAGAATACTTGTTTGAAAAGTCATATATTTCAAAAAATGGTCACGTTTGAACTTGATAGCTAAATTGTCGGGGAAAAAAAGTTGTCCAGAAAGTCGCATTTATTTTAGAAAGCAGCTAAATTTACAAAGAAATACTATAATTTCCCGCCAAACAGGTTGATCTTTTTCAGAAAAAAAGAACTATGTTTTCAAGGGGGAAAAAAAGTTGGACATTATCATGGAAAAAAGTCATTTATTTACCCCAAATTTTTCTGAAAAAGTTGCTAAAAGTTGTATGATTTTTGGTTACAAAATCAAATGTATTTCCTCACCAAAAAATATTTTTGAGGTTTGTTTGTTTGTTTTTATGGTGATGAGAGGAGTGTGTACAAAAAAAAACATTTATTTCATGCAAAAACATATTTGTGGAAGGAAACGGTGTATATTTCAAAATGATTTTCTGAAAAAAGTCTTTTGGTGAGAAAATATCGGCATCCGGACATCAAAAGTCCTGATTTTTGCGAACGGTATTCTCCACTTTTTCGTTTCCACTTTGGAGCATGTTGTGCCGAGAAAGAACATCTGAGACGTTGTGTCCTTGGAGAACATCATCCAAACGCACGCCGTCCACTTTGAGTGCTGCCATGGCAACCAGCACGCCGTAATCTCTTCGGGGGGCCGCCGCTGTTTACGAGCTGGCGCTTTGGCGGGCTTTGGCCGCATTTGAGTCATTGGCTGTTTCTTTTGTGCTGGCGCTGACGAACGGGGGAAATAAGCGTGCGGCGGAGGGAATAAACTTCGGCAGGATGACGTTCATAAGCAAATTGGAAGGCGTCCTTTGGCGTGTTTTCATTTTGTGCGTCCCGCTTAATGAAGCCAACAAATCAGACAAGCGTGCGATAAAAGAGCGCAGCGGCTCACGCAGGAAATTCCAAATTCCCCACGTTTGTGGCGACCATCTGTCAATCCGATGACGCAAACTTGCTCGCAATCCGACAAAATCTGGGCTCATTTTTTAATACAAAATGGCCGCTCCAAACCCAAAAGGCAAATTTGCTGTGTTTTGGGGACATTTGCGTGGGTTCAATCAATATAACATTAAAGACCAACTTTCATAATTCAATCATAATTCAGCTACTTTTTTGTGCGTGTTTCTAATCATGACAGACAAGTCTACCAAATATCACGTTGCAAAACGAAACTCGGGGGCTGAAATGGCAAAATGACCTTAAAATGGTCTCTTCGAATGAAAATGGCAGATTTCCTGTGTTTTGGCAAACACGGCTTTTTGGTGGCTCGGTTCCCGCCTAATTTCATGTCGTTCTGCGCTTGAATTCCAAAGCAGCTGACAAACGTTTGAAGCTCCTTACGCTTCAGAGGCCCCGTGTAGAAGGACTTGAGTGGGTTTCATACAGAAAACCAGCATACGGCCAAAACCAGGAAACGCCGCACGCACAAAAAAATAATAATCCCGATTCATGTGCATAAACATGAATTCAAAGGCATTCCTTACCTTAATCTCAATCAACGCGGAATTGAACGCACACGTTGGCACACCAGACTCTCCACGCCCCCATTTAAATATGCAAATGAGAATAAACAGGGCCTGATGGTGGCATTTCCTCACTCCTCATTTCCCAGAAGACGGGGGAGGGTGACGTCGTTTCTTTAGCAACGCTACGAGGCTTACCCGACTTCCTTTATATCCGTTTGGCATCGCTGGGTAGCGAGCCGGCTGCCGTTCTACGTCACGATGCATTCGGCATACGTACAAATCAAGTTTCTACTGAATGGATTCAACTGGAAATCATTTTTGAAAAATCGATCTCATAATGACAACCAAATAAATCATATAGAGCAAACGTGTCATTACATTGGGGGGGGGGGAGAAAACCTCATCTGTTAAATGTGCCGCCAAAAACCGCTCGGCTGGATGTTGCCGCTAGCGAAGGTCGCGCCGTTTGTTTCCGTCCTAACGAGTCCTCGCTAACGAGGCAGCGGAAGCCTCCGACATGTTGTGTGACATTAATTGTTCATAAGCGCCTCCCACATCTGCTCGTTATGGCTCAAGGGCTATTTTGGGGCCTCTTGAAATGTCATCATCCTAAGGCCCAATAAATCCCGTTAGCTACAGCTCACACATTTTTGCAGCTGTGACTAAAATGAGTTTTGAGACGGCTGTCCCACACATTTGGAAAAAAAAACAAAAACATTTTTTAACTGCGTCATCTTTTCTCACAATGACGGCACAAGCTTTCTACCAACTGCAGCAAATACTTTTTTTCCTTTCTTTTTTTTTTTTACCATGCTCTGCCATGTGCCTGCCTAAACTTCGATCTGTGTGAGATTTTAAGGTTGCAAACCACTGACTATGAAGTAAAGCTTATCAATTTGCCAAGTTAAATGTCAGCGCCGTATCAGTTCGCATGTTACCATTTGAGGACGTGACCTGTGATCTGTCCAGATTACGGCTGGCCTCTGCCATCAGAGCTGTGTCCCGTGTGGATCTACCTGGACGTGCTGTTCTCCACGGCGTCCATCATGCACCTGTGCGCCATCTCGCTGGACCGCTACATCGCCATCCGCAACCCCATCCACCACAGCCGCTTCAACTCTCGCACCAAGGCCCGCATGAAGATCGTGGCCGTGTGGACCATCTCGGCGGGCAAGTGCTAACATACGTTCATGCACACGAAACTCACTTAGCATGTTAGCATTTTAGCAGTCCATATTAGCCAATTATGGGGTACAATGTTAGTGCTTTCTCAGGTTACCAAGCCATGTATTAACATATAAACTATTAGTATGTTAGCTATTCACATCTGAAATTCTAATTCTTAAAAAGACGTTTTCACCGAAGTCACTTTCTTGCTATATGTTAGCATAACAGCTGTTTGCACCGCACACAGACAACGCAGGCTTAACATGTTAGCATTTTAGCATTTCGCCTTAGAAACATTGGCCACTTATGGGGTGAGCCATGTATTAACATACCAAATATTAGCATGTTAGCATTTTTAGTAAGTTACTAGGTGACACATTCTTTCTTTTTTCCCCTGTGAAATGTTATTCCTACTTCCCCTGTCGTGGTTATACAGCGTTGTGCACAATGCCGGCATCCTTTTCTTATTGTCCAAAGCCACGGAAGGCGCCGACTTTGACACTCCTAGCTTAGCATTGCCATAATCACACAAAGGAGGTGCGTTGTAATGTACTTAAAAAAGGTGAAATGTTCAAACTGAGTGACAGAATCATTTTAAATATGCTTTATCTCGGTCTAACACAAACCCGGCATGTGAACAGGAGTGCGCAGTATTTTTTAGTACGTGTGTGTGCGGGCTACAGTTGTATCCCCTTGGTCAACTTCCATCTACAAGATGAGCCAGCGTAGCGCTCCCACTGGAGACCACCGGGCCGTCTGTCTGCCGCCGTTCGAGCACGCACACACGCACGCACGCACACACACACACACACACAGATGGTCCGGCTTGACAGCATAAGCGCAGTTGCCGTGTGTGTCGAATACGCGTCTGTTGAGACACAGATGGTTTTCATTTCCCCGCAGTTGCAAATATTGAATATGCTTTAGTCATTTTTAGTCACCGTTATGAGAGCGCGGCCATCATCAGCAACAATTTGTTGTTGAAGAAGAAGAATCCTCTTGCGCAAGCCGGCAAAGGATAGCATCAGCTCGGTTGCCACGGCGACCGTCAGACACTTGCTGTGCTGCGTTAGCGCTAGCGTCGACGCTGATGTCGCTATTGTTCACACTCGTGTGTGCACCCTTTTATCAATCCAAATAAGTTGTCAACAGCTTTCTTTTCAAACTGAGATGAAGAAAATCTGGAGCTTTGAAATAGCAATGAAAGTTCTCGTTTAATACGACCGTTCTTGTTGCATGGGTACTTGTGACGTGACTATGAATATCCCCGGCGCTTTTCCTTCCCATGCGCAGGCATCTCCACGCCCATCCCGGTGATGGGACTGCGCGACCAATCCAAGGTGTTCAAGGACGGCAGCTGCCTGCTGACGGACGACAGCTTCGTGCTGGCCGGCTCCTTCGTGGCCTTCTTCGTGCCGCTCACCATCATGGTGGTCAGCTACTTCCTGACCATCCGGGCCCTGCGCAACGAGGCCACGCTTTGCCTGGACCGGCTGGTGCCGCGGCCCAAGTGGGGCGCCGCCGCCGCCTTCACGCTGGGCTTCTTCCCGCAGGCCTCGCTGTCGTCCGAGAAGCTGGTGCGGCGGGAAGCGGGCGGCGGCGGCGGCGGCGGTCCGGCGGCGGCCCTCTTTGGCCGGCGCACCATGCAGTCCATCAGTAACGAGCAGAAGGCGTCCAAGGTGCTGGGCGTGGTCTTCTTCCTCTTTGTGGTCATGTGGTGCCCCTTCTTCATCACCAACGTGCTGGTGGCGGCGTGCCAGGCGCCGGCCTGCGACGCCGCCCTCATGGGGGGCCTGCTCAACGTGTTTGTGTGGGTGGGCTACCTGTCGTCCGCCGTCAACCCGTTGGTGTACACGCTGTTCAACAAGACGTACCGCGCCGCCTTCCTGCGCTACCTGCGCTGCCGCTACGCGCCGCCCGCCAAAAAGCCGCTGCAGCTCATCCTGGTCAACACCATCCCCCCCATGGCGTACCCCTCCATCGAGGGCATTCGCAACGGAGCCCCGCGCCGCGATTTCTCCTTTACCCGCCGGGAAAAAGAACCGCGACGACGGGACCCAAAGACGGGAGGTGGGGACGAGAGCCGCGTGTGAGCGGCGAGCTATAAACGATCACCGACGACAACTATGCACGACAAGCACAGCCCGGACATGGTTAGCATTAGCTTAGCATTAGCACTGAGCTGTGAACCTCATTCAATAAGCCCATCTATGCTTGAAAAGCGTCTCTTATCCAAACTTATTTGGTCACAAGTTCTCATTGTCACATGCAAATAGCAAGCACAGCCCAATTAGCGGTAGCATTAGCTCCTCCCTTTAAACTTTAGCCTATTTCACACTGCCCATCTAAGCAGGATTTTATTCTTGATTCTCACTGTTAAATAATACAACATAGTGCACAAGCCAAACATGATTAGCACTTTAACGAGCTTAACATTAGCTTTAGCATTATTATATCTCAATCATATTTATGGTTGTAAGGGGGTGGGGGGGGGATTGTGCTGTTCACATTTCTTCTTTAAAAACAAAACCATGTTAAACACCAAGCACAGCCCAAACAAGATTAGCATTAAAATTAGCTAAGCATTGCATTAGTATTAGCATTTGACAGTCAACTAACTCTACCCATCGAAGTGGGCTTTTGTTTGAGCCCACTGCACTCAAGCACAGCCTAAACATGGTTAGCATTAGCTAAGCAATAGCATTGGAAACATTCATCCTGCCCAAGGTTGCATTTCCTCAAATTCTGGCTAGCATTTAAAATAAAAAAGTCATGCTAACAGTTGTTATGCTAACACATAGCAAGCCGTACGGGTTTTGGGCAATTCTAGTATCATTTTCAAATTGCAATTGCTAACATGCTACCAGCTGCTATTGTAACAAATAGCAACAATCAGTTATTTGTATTTTCTTTCCATATGATGTCATATTTAATATATATTCCTGTTTGTGCCAAAAATAAGTAGGAGTAATTTTACCCAAATGTGTCAAAACACATGAGAAATGTGTCAAAAATACAAACTGTACAAAAAAAATGTAATTAAGACAAAAACTGCTAATTGTGTCAAAAATGTGAATTGTACCAAAATTGGAAATTGTGCAAAAATGTTGAATTGCCAAAACTTGAGATTGTGAGAATTTTGCTTGAAAGAAAAAAAAGAGCGAGAGATTGGCAAGTTTGTTTTTGAATCGTGTAAAAAAAAAAAAAAGGTGATATTTTACCAAAATATGTGAATGTTGACAATAAGTCTTGTGTGAAATATGTTCATGATGTGAAAAAAAGCAAATTGTGCCAGATGTTGCTGGCGTCCGTTTCTTTCATATGGCGCGAGGAAATTCCCTTTTCACTTGCAGTGAGACGGACGGTGGACAAAACGTCAGCGAGATTGATGACTTGGACTTTGACGATGAGAAAAAAAAAAGATGAAAGGAGCTGGCCGTCCCTGCGTCTTTATTTTTGTCAAATGCCAAGAAAGAAAAGTTGGACACGTGTTTACTCTTCTGCCAACTTAGAAGACAAAGCGAGGCTCGGAGTTCTACTTTGAAACGCGAACCCTGAACTCAACCCGTCCAAGAAACATGAAAAACAACAGAGGTTGTCAGTCGGAACCGATCTTAGATACGATTACAGTTACTCAGCAAAGTTAGTGTGCGTTTCGCCACACATCACACGTGTGTGCTTGGAAAAAAACAAACAAAAGGAAAAACATTGTCGGGATTTGTTATTTACCGTCCGCCGCTAGGATTTGCTACAATTAGCAGCAGTTTGTCAAGTTGAGAAAACACTGAATGTCGTGAGGGACATTTTGGAAAAAGTGCCCGCCGAGACGACAAATGAGACGATCCGGCGGGGGGGGAAGCAAAGAAAGGTCAACGCGCAGGAGGAGGAAGAAGAGGATGAAGGTGAGTGAGAGTCATCTGGCCCACGGGACGCCGACTCACCTGCAGCAAGTCATTTTGTTCTTTTTCAGTCCACACGTTCAAAGCAGGAAAAAGCTGCGAGCGTGTCCCAATACTTTTGTCCGTGCCACTTTTCTATAGCCTGCAAATCCAGACTGACTTTCCGGCATAGCAGTGGCATTTTGGAGGCGGGGCAAACCTGAGCTAACGCAGTGGAGGGAACCAATGAACGAAGAGCGGACGTGACGCCAGAAAAGCCACTCGTTTTTGCGGAGAAAAATCCAAGATGGTTACTAGCCAATCGTCAATGACTTATGTCGTTGTTGCGGGAAAAACGTGATGGCTGAAGAGTGACGTTGCTCACCAAGACCACGTCACGCAAATACACATATTTGATTGGTCCGAATCGCTGTCTATGGCCGCCTGCCCAGTTTGGCTCGCCAGGCTAACTTTTCTACCTTCCCGAGTCAACATTGCACAATAGAAATCAACACTAGAAATCATCAACAGTCATGTAAGCAAATGGGCCCGACGTCTCTTTGTCAGTTATTTACCATAATTGCACAATAGAAATGAACACAAGGCCTATAGAAATAATCCACAAAGTCATAAAAAAAAATCTGTTACAATGCCGAAAATTGAATGCAATGGTGCCTCTCAGCAGTTATTTATCATAACAGCCACCTTGCACAATAGAAATGAACAAAAGGCTTGAAAAAGAAACGAGATTTTGCATCTCAATGCGTTTATCCCACGGTAATAAAAATTTCAACATCAAAAAAATCATTGCACACTGACATGCATATGAGGGAAGTGTGGCAGATAATGTGACAAGTCCTTTCTCCAATGATTTGGATATAAAAAAGCCATGTTGCACAATAGACGTAAACATAACCACTAGAAATAATCTATCCAATAAAAAAGAAAGCCCAAATGACGCAAAATTGTGTGTGCATGTAATCTACACATCATATAAATAATGTGACCGTTGTGCTCACCACTTATTCATGAGAACAGCCTCCTTGCACAATAGAAATGAGCATCGGAGTGATTCACACCATCATGCATAAAAACCTCAGCTAGCCCCTGTAGCTACGTTGCGCAATAAAGTCAAAGGGAGTATAAAAGAGTTTCCTCGAAGCTCCGGGAAGGTTTTTACTTGGAAAGTGCTTTGGTTCTGTGGAGAGCAAAATGATCCACATCCATCACCGAGATGAGGAGATCCAGAGAGCCAACAACGAGTACGACGGGCAATAAACAAAGGAAATTGGGAGATGTGGCCACCTCGCAAAACAAACCACAGCAGGTGACATTTTTCAAAAGAAGAGGAAAGAGGCGGCACCATGCAGTAGACTTTGGATTCATTCATTTCTACTGTGCAAGGTTGTGGCACTCGGAAATGTAGAACTGGTGAGAGGAACAAACACAGTCATCGTATGAAAGCAGGTCTAAAGTGCAAGCGCTGAGTAGACTGTGGACTTTTTTTTTTCTTGTGCATGCACGCACAAGACTTTTGACTGTGGATTATTTCTAGTCTCATTTCTATTGTGCAAGGTGAGCGTTATTGTGACTAAATGGCGAGCGGCGCCACATGACATGGACTTAACCCGTGCATGTGCAGCATGCGTCTATGCGTCCTGTGGACCTTTTCTTTTGACTTTGTGGATTACTTACTTCATTCTAATTCAATTTATTTCTATTGTGCAAGGTGCTGGTTATCATAAATAACTGGTGGGAGGAGCCACAGCATATCACACGTCCATTGTGCGTGTGCTTGTGTGGGTTGTTGCTTTTGGGTTTTTTTACACTGCGGATGTTTTCATCTTTGGTTAATGACCGGCTGTCATCGCTCGTCAACAACGAGGCACACAAAAAAAACACCTCGCCCGCATTTTGCCCACAAGCTGCTCAATCCAAATAGGGAATGTGTATGCGTACGTGTTCATTGTCACGCCTCCCGCGCGACGAGCCTCCCCGCGGCGCCACATCAGTCGCCGTCGTCATCGTCTGCTGCTGACGAGAAAGTGAGAGGAGGAAGAAAAAAAAAGACAATTTGGCTAAAATTCAAAAGAAAATAGAAGCTTCATTGCCATTAGTTTTTGTTTTGAATCCAAACGGACTCAAATTCAATCACGTCAAATGAAAATCATATTTGAGACGCAAACACACATCAATTGCTCTTCTCACTTCCCCAAGATGGCCGCTGCATCGCACAATTCAAACACAGCCAACATTGGTGTGCAAAATGGGGGGTGACGGTCAGGCTTTTTTTTTTTTCCTGTAATTGCACATCCACAACAGTCGGTGGCAGTGGCGCTCTCACATTTTTTCTCTTTTTTTTTTTTAGGCAAATGGGTGCAGTTCAAATCTTTTTTGTTACAAACAACAAAACAGCGTTAGTAAGGTTATTTCAATAGTTTAAAAATATATTTTTCATAACTTTTAAATTTTTTCAAGGGATTCATGGAGAACGACAAGATCAGCCCACCGCATCTGCGGCAATACATTTCAAAATCTTACAAGCGCAGAGTCAGAAAAGTGGCAGTAACTCAGTATGGCTGATTTCATACCTTAGGATTTTGTTTTGCACTTTGTTGACTATCATTCCAAAAAGGAAGGACCACAATTGAAAGGGCCGAACGCCGCGCCGCGCCCCGCCTGCAGTTAATTGTGTTGGCTCACTGGCGAAGAGAACGATCGTCCAGCTGTGAAAGTCATCTTGCGGCCGGGCTCAGCGCCTGCTTGCTCCTCGCTGATAACGCGGGGGGGGGAGGAGAGGGGAGGGGAGGAGAGGGGAGGGGGGGAGTTAGCACCCCCACCCCCCTTTCATCCCCTTTTCCAACTTTGGATTGATTTCATTTGGCTGAGGAAGAGGAGGAGGAGGATGAGAAAGAGAATGAGGAGGAAGAGGAAAGGGAAAGAAAGAAGAAGAGGTGAGGAGGAAGCGAGTGATGGAAAGAAGAAGGAAATGAGGAGAAAGGAAAGAAACAGGAGAAAAAAAGAGGGCTACGATGAAGAGGAGTTGCAAGATGACTGGGAAAGAAATCGCAACAAGACAAGGAAGAGGTCAAGAAAGAAGCAGAAGAAGAAGTGGAAAAGGAGGAGGAGGAGGAGGAGGTTGAAGAGAAAAAAGAAGATGAGGAAGAAGGGAAAAGAGGAGGAGGAGAGTGACGGTTTACGGTAGACGGCTTTAGTGTCCTCTACATTAACGCTCCTCCTCCTCCTCCTCCTCCTCCTTCTCCTCCTCCTCCCGAAAGAGACGCGAGCTCTCATTTAGTCAGACAAATATTATTTATGAAAGAATATTTGTCCATTTCCGGAGGGCTTCCCGGGCCGCAGCTGAAATTAAAAACACATTTAAACACCTCCTGCTGCACTGTCACAGACGACACAAAGAACAAAAAGAAGAAGAAAAGAAAATGAAAAAAAGAAGAAAAGAAGACCAAAAGAGGATCGGACAACTGAACAGCAGCCGCAGCAGTTTTGCGTTGCATGTGATCCAATTGGGTCACAATCGAAAGTCCTAAGGCCGAAATACACCAATCGGACGTCTACTCTGTGGCGTACGTCGGCGTAGAAAAATGACGTAAATACACACCGCACCGAGCCCGACTATTACGTACCTTTGGTGTATGCGCGAGAAGTAATTCCCCTCCGTACCATTGGCGGCGGTAGTCATTATGCCAAAAGTCAACCCGTTTACGGGTGCGGGATACAAAAACGTGAAAAAGTCATTTTATTGACTAATTACAAACACTTGCTATACTTCTCAAATATAGAAGTAAATGGCGCCCCATGTCATGCCATAGTTTTGGCTGTCATACCTTTGTCAGCGCACCCTTTAACGGTAATATAAAGAAAAGTTGTGCACCCCGGCCTAAAAACACACAGAGGGGGATCGATCCCAATCCCAATCCCAAGAGGGAGTGCACCTACAAAAATATCGAGGGTGTGCGCCCCTAGAAAACAGCGTGCATTGTGTGAGTGTGTTTGTGTGCTGACCTTACGCGGTGCTGCCTGGAAGCAAGCAAGCGCTCGCCGCGGTTGTCAAGGAGACGGAATTTGCTGCATGCGATGACTCATGCGCCTCATTTTCGCCCCTATGCCATGTGAGCCGCGTGTTGGGGGGGTGCGAGGGGCGGCGGGACCCCATCTTTGCGAAGAGCGCATTATCGAGGCCGCTTATCTTCTTATCGATCGCCTCCTTCCAGTTCCAAACATCAACACGAGGGAGCCGATCGGCAGTTCGGTCGCAGCTGAACAGATTTTCTTCAAGCAGGAAATGCTTCCAAGCGATCATTCAACTCGAACATCACATCAACTTCAACTGAAGTGCATTTAGGAGTCACGGGTCAAATTCAAGGTGTTGGTAAAACCTTTACAACATGTTAAAATGATGATAAAAACATGTTTTTGGCTTGGAATTGCTAATGCCACACACACGCACGCACGCGCACGCACACACTCTCCATGTGACTCGAATTTCCGCTCTCTCCACAATCTGAGGCTTGAAATGGCTACCAAAAAAAACACTTAATCCAATAACATTAGCAATTACACGGCGGACCACACAAGTCTGTGAGCACACTGTCGGATTTTAATGGAGACACACGCGTGTGAATGCGCACGCACACACAATTTTATGACGGGGGGAATGATTTTTCCAGAAATAGTGGCATTATCCATCCTTTTATCCTCAAATGTTGAAACTGTCAAATGAAGGAATGCATTTGATGAGTAATACTTTTTTTTTTTTTAAATCCAAAACAATATATAAGGACATGTTGAATGAATGTTGGATAAAATTTTCAGATGTTTGAAGAGTGAATTTGCATTTTATTTTTAAAATCCTTTTGTCACGTTTGTTAAAATTGTCCAAAATAAATATGTCAATAAATAAAACAGCCCTCTCTGGCACCATCTTGTGTCTGTAGTTGGACTTGTTTGTCAAGGAAGGACTTGGAAATTAACATTTGAATGTAATCATGAAACGAATTGCTATGGTTGGTTTGGCACTTGAAAGCCTTTCAAGTATTGCCTGGTTCTAGTTAGCTTTCTATGAAGGGTCAACCCCCAACCAAAAGTTAATTACTTGGGTCGTTTGTACTACTTTTTATTTTATTTTTTTAAATACAGAGCCCCACAAGGTTGTGTTGTCGTTATCTCCATTTGGATGCAATTCTTACTTTGATGTCAGTCAGCGCAACTCATCGATGAAGAAACTTGGATTGATGACACACTCCCAATAAATTGGCATTAAATCTTTCTTTTGATGCCAGATTTCAATTATTCATCCACTTGCCCATGAAAGGCGCCCGCGTTCCAAAAAGGTGCAGAGCCTCACCCGCTCATGTCCTGTCTTTATTTGTCTCGTCCAATGAGTAAAGCAGCAGAAATATCTTACAGAGGCAGAGCGTCACTTTGGTTATTTACAACATTTCATCCAAGTCGCTTGTGTCACGAAAACAAACAAACACAAAAGAGGAGGGGGGGGGGGTCGTAGGATTATCCTGCCTCAAATCCCATGTGGCATGATGGCGGCGGAAGGTCAGGGGTGGGGCCACGTATCGATAGCTCACAATGTATCATCAGAAATATCACCAAAAATGTTGCAATTTGGTATCGTGATAGCGACACTACAGTTATGAACTATTGCAGTATGGTATGATAATGTGCGTATAAAATAATGCTATATTGCATCATGATATTTCAATCATTGGCCAAATATTGTGATATTGTTTTATTGCAATATCACAACTAACAAAAATTGTATCAGTGTATTAAAAAGTGATTTTGCGTCTTCATACGCTTGCTAGCAAATATTAAGATCCTCCAATGGGGTCGATGTCACGGACTTCCGGCTTTCACACGGCATGTGTCATATCATATACCTTATGGGATACTGTTGTCAAATATGAGCTTTTTAGTAATACTTCATGATACAATGGTTGCAATAACTGATAGCATCGCTGGCATTGTCCATGTCATGTGACAGTCATCGCTAACGTTGTCCAAAAATCAAGATACAGTATTGTGATAGCATCGCTACATAAGTGCATTGATAGCAGATAGTTGACCAAATCTAGCAGTGCAACGCCGCGCGTCGAGTAGGAGAAAATCAATTCCAGTGTGAAAAAAGTAACAGACGAAGACAAGCGTGTCAAATTTGCGCCTCCCGCGTAATAAGGTGAAGACATTTTCCATTTCAAATCCCACCAGGTGATTTAGCGTTGCCGCGACTCCATTTTTAGACCCGCTCGTTTGCCGCGGGGGAGCTGAAGCTCAAGTTGATGATGCCGCGCACACACACACACACACACACACACACACACACACACAAAAAAGTTCCATTACAGCGGCGGTGAATAATTCACAAGGATGAGATCAGTGTTGATAGCAGACCAAAATGGAGGAAAGAAAAGGACAAATGGGAGCTAAATCAGGAACAGCGTGTCCAACCTTTCAAATATGGCAAATATACGCAACATGGCGATCTCCCGCCCGCAAATCACCGCCGCCGTCTTGTTTATCAGCGCGTTATCCGGGAGGAAATGGAGTCGCTTTCCGCGGAGCGCTAGCGGCGTTATCGCTCAACCACATTTGCTCGCTGGTGTCGCCATATGGGGGACGCGTTTGCTTTATGGACATCATTTGAAGATGGATTTTACACCCAAAATGACTTCCACGATAACTCATCAACATTGGAAAACAGCAGCCGGTGTAAGAGTGTGGACTGACTGAGGTGTGTGAGGAGTGTGTGCGTGTTGAGAGGAGTGTGTCAGAGAAAGAGAATGAAAGAAAGAAAGAGAGACAGAAAGAGAAAGCAAGTTTGTGTCGGGTGCATGCATGTAGTGAGGTGCGTGCGTGCGTGTGAGAAATGAATGATTGTGTGGAGTTAGGAGTGTGCATATATAGCTAGAGAAATGTGTGTGCGTGTGTGTGGTCAGGAAGAGTGCATGTACATGTGGAAAAAAGTGTGCACTTGTGCGCATTAAATGAGCGTAAAGATAGCGACTAGAGACAAAGCAAATGTGTGTTAGCGCCACCATCAGGTCACAGAGGAAGAAGAAGGGGCTACTTTTGGGAGGGGGTGACCAGGTGAAGTCAAACAGGAAGTGCTTGCGGTGATCGAGAAGGTCAGATAGGAAGTTGGAAGGTGATGTCCACTTGTGCTTCCTTGGCCAGCGAGACGATTTCAGAAAGCCTCACCACCTGCGAATACGTCACACGCCGTTAAAGCAAAGCTAGCGTTAGCTTGCGTGTGCACGCGCATACCATTTTGGCCGCTTCGTCGAGGTCGTCGCAGGCCAGGATTTTCAGCGGGCTAGCAGCAATCAGAGCTTTGGCGTCGTCCACACGTGTACCTAATGAAGCGGCCGTTAGCAATAGTCACTGTTTTATCGAATCGTCATCCGCGGTGAACAAGCAAAGACTTCATTGCACCTTGCAGTCGCACGACGATGGGGATCTTGAGGTCAAGGTCGAGGACGGCCATGATGATGCCCTGGGCAATGACATCACACCTCATGATGCCTCCGAAGATGTTGACCAGGATGGCCTGAACCTGCGAGAACGGTAGCACGCTTAGCATTAGCGCATGTGTTCTTGGGTGTGGTGGTGGGTCATGTTTTCCTTCCGCAGGTGCCCGTCGTCCTCACCTTCCTGTCCGACGTGATGAGCTTGAAGGCCTCTGTGACCTGGTGGGCGGTGGCCCCGCCACCCACGTCCAGGAAGTTGGCGGGCGTACCCCCGTGCAGCTTGATGATGTCCATGGTGGCCATGGCGAGGCCCGCGCCATTCACTACATTACAAGGCACAAGTTAGCGCAAAAGACGTTAGCTTCCAACGTTAGCGCTAAGCAAGACCGACGTTAAATCCCAACATTAGCTCTGTTTGGAAACGGCGAGCATTGATCAAATGTGCTATTTGGTTATTCAGAGTGCCTGGTAGACACGCTTGGCGCTCCGACTGGGGACGCGGCGTGCCCAGATGGAAAGAGCTCAACCATGAGTTGTTACTGATTGTTTTCTAACATAGGCTGCTTTCGGAAATGAATGAGAGGGGAGCACGTTGAGTGAATTTCCAAACGCACCCGTTAGCTGGAAGCAAAACAGTCGCTTCAGACAGCGGATCCAACTTTATCATCAAATGTTAGCATCAATGTCACCTCTAATCTTAGCTTCCAAAGTTAGCTAGCTTGCATGATCAACGTTAACGATGCAGGTTGCTGCCAAAGTGAACGTCCATCATTTGCGACCGTCATGGTCGCGTACTTCTCAGTGACGCACTGTACACCCTGGATGCTGTGTTGACATGTTTGACGCACCCAGGCAGCCGATGGTTCCATCCAGGCCGATGTAGTTGAGATCGGCCTTGGCCGCCTGTCGGTCTCGCGGGTCCTCCTGGGTCCAGTCTTGCAGGTCGAAAACCTCCTTCTGCCGGTAGGCGGCGTTGGAGTCAAAGTTGATCTTGGCGTCCATGCACATCACTGGAGGCCCGACACGGAATAGCGTGACTTTCTAAGTCTTTCACATACAAACTGTTGCTTGATTTCTTTTTTTTGGTGTGTGTGTGTGGGGTCATGTGCATTTGTGTGAGGTTGAATGTGCTGCGTACCGACACCCGAAGAGTCTTCCACCATGGGATTGATCTCCAGCATGGACGCGTCGTACTTGATGAAGACGTTGTAGAGCTTGATCATGTTTTCGGCCGCCGCCTCCTGCAGCGGCTGCGGGAAACCCATCTCCTGCGCCACCTACGGGCCAAACGCACACCGTTTTTGCAGCCAATTACACTATTTTATTGTATTTTATGCATGACTGTTGCAAGCCAAGACAGCAGCACTGAGCCGGGCACATCAGATGAATTGAATGACTTTCTGGCAGCTTTCCTTTTCTAAAAATTAAAAAATGATCAAAATAAAAAATATGACTCGAAATATAAACATAATGACATTTATTCCCTTTGAAATCAATTCAGAGTATTAAGTTAATTCACTTAGGTGCGAATAAGTATTTTTTTCATTGGACGACAAATTAAGCTTATTTGTTGATTGTGAAAAGAGAAAAAAAAGTTATTTTCATCCTTGGTAAATTGCTCAATAACAACAAAATAAATCAATACAAAAGTAAACAAAGTCAGAGTCTGGTCTCCCGGAAAGTGGAATTGTGATCGAAAGCAGACGCACAAAAAGTAAAAGAACCATTTTGGATTTGGACACGGCAGAACAAGCACACACAATTCCTCTTTTCATGCGGCGTTCGGATCGATCCCCACCTTCAGCGCCTGCTCCATCTTGATGCCCTCCACGATGTCGATGGGCTCCTTGACAATGGCGTCGGGATTTTCCGCCGCCACGTCCTCGATATTGACGCCTCCCTGCGAGCTGCCGATCAACACGGGGCCCTGTCGCAAACGCGCGCGCACGCACAAACACACAAAGAGCAGCTTCAATACAAATGTGCACTGCAGCGTGTATGCCGCGAGCTTCTTTTGTCCTTTTCCAAATGTGGATGTTAGATATTGATTGTTACACTCGTCTCAATCTTCACAGCAAGCTCCAGCCCATGTTTGGGGGAAAAAATCAACAACAAAAAACATTGGAGAACTTTGTTGCCACCTAGTGGTGTCCCTGTGCACGCAAACATCTTGGAATTGGTACTACCTGCTTAAGAAATATTTGATTGGAATTTATTTTTAATTTAATCAAAAATGTTTTTACAATTGGTTTCAAAAATAAAAATAAAAACATCAGCAACAAAATCTAAAAAAAATTTTTTTTTTCAGTCTTTCTTGCAAGAAAAAAATCTGACTTCAGTATATGACTTTTCATTGTTAAAAAAAGACTTTTTTTAATATAACTTTTTCTCTTTTTTTTTTTAATACTAATTTGTCATATCCTGACTCTTTTAACAGATTCAAATCCTCAACATTTTTTTCTAAATCATGCACCCAATTTCTCACAGTATTTTTACTTTCCTTGAGAAATAAACGGACTCATTGTTACAACTTTGCAGCACCAAATCAACGCCCATTATTTGTAAACTTGACTTTATTCTCGTAGATTTCTTTTACAGAAAAAAATATTCAAGTCTTTTTAGGAAAACATTTCAAATTCCAACTACATTTTCAAATTAGGACTTTTTCTTCTTGTAAAATAAACAAATAAAAAAAAGAAAAATCTTACTTTTTTTGCCCTCCATATATTGCAAAGAGAGGCTGATTTTTTTTCTCAAGGACTTTGGTGTGATCAACTTGCCTGGAAGGACCTCTCCATGGTGATGGCAAAGTAGTACTCCCTGCGCGGGTAGCGCCTCTCGCAGATGAACACCTGGTTGCAGATGCGACCCGCCTCGCCCGTCTGCTTGGTGTACAGCTTGCGACCAATCATCTGTGACGAAATGTCCCGCGCCTCCTCGGGCCTGTCGCATGCCACAATTTGCAAGTGTTCGTTATTAGAACGGTTGGTAAGGTTACTTTGAAAATGGATTCCAATATAGCTACTGGTTAGTGTTATCTGTTTAAAAAAAAAAACGGCTAGCAATGTAATCCAAGCAGCACAATATAATAAGGGGAAGTTAAGTCATTTTTTTTCCTTACAATGCATCCCCACTATTCTGATTAATATTGCATTTGTGGAATAGGGTCAGTAAATTCCACTCGTTTTTAATTCATCTCAGGAAGCACGGGTGTCAGGTGACGACCAATCACGGCATCGTGACATTGACAAGCTGGGCCCTTAAGCACCGTGGTGTCATTTTCAGTCGATTGCAAGTAGCAAAATGGCCGCCCCAGGAGATGGATCAAAACGGTTGCATTTTGCAGCTTGATTCATATTCCACAAACAATATTCATCACAACGCCGTGTTTAGACAAGTGGGACAACATCAAAAATTATTGTGAGGAATTGATTTGACTTAACTTCCCTGTTAACGTAAAAATTATTACTTTGAATTCGTTTTGGATTCCTCCAATACCAAATATGCCAAAAAGACAACAACATAAACCCAAATAAATTTTAATATGATATATATTTCTATATTTGTTTCAGGTGCTTGGTTTTGGAATGCAGGAGGAAGCCTGAGCACCCGTAATTTAATTAAAAGCCAAGCAAAGTGCGCGAACTTTGATTGTGCCTGTGGCTCAAGCGAGCTAGTTTTGTTTCCACGGCAACAGTGACAACATCATCATCGTCATCATCGTCATTATGGCGGAGGAGGGAAGCACTTACGAGTATACGATTCGGACGCCTCCCTTCAGTCCGCCCTCAAACGTTCCTTTCCCTCGGCCGCCCGCCAGCACCTGAGCTTTCACCACCAGGTCCTTAGAACCTGACACAAAAACACACAAAAATAGCGTCATCACAGCATGGTATGCAAATATTTTCTTACCCACCAAAATTTGAATGTATTCTGGATTTAATATTGCAAACTATTTCTTGGTAGGAAAAAAAATACTGTACTGTTGAAAACTAATTAGACATACTTTTCACTCATATTTCATGTGCGTAATATGACGTTTGATTCCAAAAATATGACTATTTTTGTGACTTACATAGTTTTCTAAAAAGAAAAACACATCCTTGTCATTTTCCAAAATACTACTTTATCCTCGTTTTTGAACATCTAGAAAAAAAAACACAAAAGCATAATCAGGTTTTTTAAAAATAACTTTATTCCTGCGGAATAAGATTTTCTCCCCAAATAATTCCGCCTCTTGTGAATACCGATGTTTAACAACAAAAACACAAGTGTATTCCTCCAAATTGATGACCTCGTCAGTTTTGTGATGAGAGCAGATTATGTGCTGGCCTTTGTAAAAAAAAAAAAGTCTCATCCAATCAAAGGACAGTACGGCTGTTGTCACTTGATGCCACGTAGGCCGGGACGCCATGTTTAGCAGTGCTAATGGCTATTTAAAACACAAAAGCCCAGAAGAGGTTCTGCATGCTTGGTATCTTGCAGACATACAAGACACGCGGGTGACAACTGCCCATGACCGGTAACTTTATTTAGATTACACAGCGGAGTGACCGGGGGTGCTCTTCCAGTTCTTGCACAGTGGACTCAATGCTGTACGTTCTACTTCGTTTTGCATTACTGACCGATCTGCTTGGCGACGGCGTAGGCCTCGTCCGGGGAACTCGCCACCATGCCGGCGGGCACTGCGATGCCGGCGTCCTTCAGCAGGCCGATGCTCATGTACTCGTGGAGCGACAGACTCCGCTGCTGCTGCAGTTGCAGCGGCGCAGCTGACGAAGCGTGGCCTCCAAACAGACCTGAGGAACCCGCCAGAACCTGGACACACACACGACCGCTTGGAATGAAGCGAAGCAGAAGTCATCAAATTTTCATTATTAGCACAATTTGGGCAGCCACGATTAAATTAGCCTGGTCGTTGGCAATATTTACTATACGTATCTAATCAAGCACTTTCTCAAGCAGTACTCAGCCAACCACCAGGAGGCGAACACAAGTTTAAGGTTTCATTAAACTGCCTAAAAAAATATGTGAGCACACCCTGCAGCGGGAGCTTAAGGTCACTCAGTGAACTGATGAGAGCGAGTCATGTTGACAGAAGAAAGTAAAGCTGAAAGCAAAAACTGGAGATGAGGAGTGACGTGGTAAGGAGCATGTGCCTCATAAAGGCACAAAAATCCACTGTCTGATTTGGACTCAGGACGGAAAAAAAATCGGATTTATTCAGGCAGCAAACTATTTGTAAATTTGATATTTATCAAATTTATAATTTGTTCTAAAATTATAAAATGCATTCATTTAGTAAAATTTTGTGTTGAAAACTAATTACATATTCTTTGTTGAAAAGTAGTGCAATAAAAACACGTACCAAAAGATACAAATATAAACATTGAAAGAAATGAAAATATTATTTAATGATGTCTTAGTTCCGCGCCGTTGACATGTTCAAATCCCCAAATAAGTGATCAATTCCGACAGTTTGACTTGTTTACGACAATTAATGACAACATTCGGTAGCTTGTTTACCTGTTAGCTGTGCTATGCTATGCTGGGTGACATATTTAGCTTATGCGTGTGGAAGGTAAACACATTTGTCCAGCTAACAAGCTGGAGGTCACCAACTTATCAGCTCGCTGCGGACATTTAGGCACCAAATACAAACAAGAACAAGACGTTTGTTCGGCTTTGGAGGCGTTTTGAGACTTCGCATTAAAGCTAACATCGCATTGGTTCGCTCGCATATAAACGCAGTGAGGCTAATGTCAGTTTGACCCTGTCACTTCAGTGGCTGCTGTGGCGGTCAAAGGAGGCCGTGGCGGCGTCCTTCCTCCCCGCCGCCCGGCGGCTGAAACTTTCGCTTTCACGTGGTCAAACACTCACCTTGGAAGCGGAGCTAATGGCGCCTCTGGGCCCCGAATTCCTGAGGCTTGCCGTCAAACGGCTGCAGATCAGGGACGTCGCCATGTCTGCTAGTCAGGCGATGTCTGCTCGTGCGCATGCGCGAGACACGATAAGTACTAGCAGTGGTGCCGCCTCTAGATTAGGACACGATGGAATTTTTTCTTGAACTTGATCCCTGCTGAGCTTCCTCACCCTGTCAAATTGTTACTACCTTTACTACAACGTGAACCGTTTCAAACAATGGACCAGATGATCCATAAGTATTTTTTAATTGAGCAAAAATTGTGTAACCGAAGGCATCACGGCCAGACTACAGCTTAATTATAATAGCAAATATGTAATCTTAATGCTTCTTCACGTCACCTAAGTTTTAACTAAACAATTAACACTACTTACGATCCAGGAAGTTACTTAAACAACAGTATGTCATTACTATAACGACAGTACTTCAATCAATGTACAAAACCACATTATTCCAGTGTCCTTAAAGGAGGCACAGTCGAGCGGTATCCTGTTTTATTTTACAAGAATAGTGTACTTTAAGAAATTCTAACGATAATGTTTCTTCAACCATGTCATGGATTGTATCTATAAAAACAAACATTACAGCGCATTAGCCACAATTCAGGAACTTAGAACCACCAATTACAGTATTTCAAAATAGCAATATTCCCAGTATGCTTCTGAACGAAGCACAGGTGGTAATTTGTCTTCTTTTTTTTTGCTACAACAAAATTTCAAGTACATTTTCAATAAAATGTTCTTGTTCCATTCATATTAATTTTTTATAACTGCCTGATGCAAACACACTTCAGAAATTGAATTACTAGACTAAAGACAAAACATATATTTCTACTCAAAATGTTTTATTTACAAGCATAATTAAGAACATGACACGCACACACATTGACGTCTTTCAGTCCGAGTCGCTACTGCTGCTGGAGGAGTCCGTGGACATGGCCTCCACGTCGTCCTCGTTCTCCTTGTTGTGCCCGGGTGGGTCCAGACCAAAGTCGCCGGCGTGGTGCGGCGGCAGCATGCCCGCCGACAGCTCCGACGACTGCCAGGGGTAGTGCGGTGTCAACACGTCTACGCACAGGGAACACACGAGGGGCAGGGTGTTTACAACTGGCAAACGAGACAGGAGGACGGCGGGTGGGGATGGAGGGGGCGAGGGGGATTGGAGTACCTGGCAACCTCCCGGCGGCGAGGGCGTCGCCTGGTAGGTGTCCGTTGACGCCGTTAGTGGGCAGGTTGGCCATGTGGCCCAGCACCCCGCTGCGCATCTCCAGGTCGGTGGGGTACGGCCGCCGCGGGTCGCCTGAGAGCGCAACAAGTGCATGTTCAGCGTGCTGTCAATCTCCAAAAAATTCATCCAAGTTTTCAGGGTATTGACTAGTCGCCAGACAATCGCTGGGCAAATTAAGACAAAACAATGGACTGGTCGTGGGTCAATGTCAAGTCACATTTTGGCAAAGCATAGACTGGTCGCCAAAGAGCAAACCTGGGAGCCAGTTGAGCGGCGCGCACACAGCGTTACTGGCGCTGATCCTGTGCGCATACTTGATGAGCTCCTCTGACGATATACTTCCTGCAAGAAAGGCAGGCTGTCAATCAATTAATCAATCGATTGGTCACACAGGCGTGTCAGCGCACCTTTCCTGGCTCGCTCGATGGACTTGAGCTTCTCCTTGGCCTGGTAAACGGCTGTCGCCTGACAACAGAGGGAGACCGGTCACATCAACGCAAGACGCAGCATTCCCACTAACTAACCCAATTACCATTGCGGCTTTCTACATCAGGATGATTAGCGAGTCAAATAATGGGACGACGGCTCGTATCTTAAAACACTCAGAAGTAGGGTCACTGGCATCTCACGGCAGCGGGACCCACCAGGATGTGCTCGGCCTCCTTGAGCTGTTTCTGCAGCTGCTGGATGTCGCGGTCTCGCTTCTCCACCTCCTTCTCCAGCTGCTGCATCTCCTGATGCACCTTGCCCTGCCGCTGGGCCACCTCCATCAGGTCCTGGAACTCGCGGTCGCGCTGCACCAGCAGCTCCAGGATCTGACAGTGGCACACGCAATCGCACGTGTTAGTCATACACGATTTGGCTAACATCACAACATTGAGTTGTGCCAAAATAAACGTATTTGCTGCCCTTCATTGTCAAAGCAGCCATTTAAACTGATCTTTCAAGACCTACAGAATACAGTGTTTGTTTCAACAAAAACACTGGCTTTTGACCAACAAAGTAGGGAAAACAAGCCTTTTGTGAAAAGAAACATCCATCCATCTATCTATCCATTGCGTTTGGGACACTTGTAACTATAAAGCAACAAAAACAAGTTCGAGAACATGCTTTTATTTGCAAAATAATCATTTATTTACATTCATACAAACAAGAAATTGACAGACTCGAGTTTTAACGGCACTGGGTTTTTTTTGTGTGTGTGTGTTACATTAACCATTCACCCACGTGAAACGCATTTTCTACTGAACAGGTTTAAGTTCATCCAAAAATATAAAAAAAATACCCGAGTAGGAGAGTTCGCAAATGTGCGGCCTTTTGACTGCACCTAATGTTTCTCTTCACCGTACAACTGCCCGTGGATGTCTACGGGTCGTGTGCGGAACAGTGTGCCCGGTACCTGGGTGTCCTCGCCGGGCTGTGGAAGTTTCTGACTGCGGGACAGAGCCAACATCTCGATCAGCTCCCTGGAAAGGAAAACAGCAGTCAGACGGTCATTAACGAAGGCAGAAGTGATGAGTGAATGACAGGATCAACAGAAATAACAAACTGATTATTTTCCAACACTATCACAGAGTAATAGGATTTAAATTTACCGAGACAAAACCTCCAAGTCGTCCAAAACACTCAACAGACGTTCTTTTGTTGACTTCACCGTCACGGCGGCCGCCATAATAGCTGCCGCCACTTCCGTACTAGATTAGAAACGGAAATGGCGTAACAGAAACGGAAGTGATAACTTTAATACTCATTTGTCTATAGTTTTTTGTTTTTACTTTAATACTTCAATTATATGTACTTATATTTGTGTCTTGATCGCTGAAACAATAAATTAAAAAATAATAATAAAGGAAATTAAATTAATAAACGCCACATGCCGATGAGGCTTTCGCAAACACAACGAGAGCCAATCAAGAGCCGATTTAGCGTGACGTCCTGTGTTGTGTTATCTCCATGGACCTCTTCAGCCAGCGGGTTCAGTAGAACGATTATCTCATAATGTGGCATAATTGGACGATTTTAAAATATACTATATTTGACATTTAATTTCGACTCCGTTTGTCTCCGATTATCTCCGTTTCTTCGCTAATGCCCGAAGTTCACTAAAACTGGTTCCGTCAACTGCGTGACTCATTCGGGTTGTGGCGGTCCGCAAGATCAATTTTCAACTGTCAATATGGCGGACCTCCACCATCATCACAATTTCTCGCCGTGCTTATGCGATTTCATCAGGTAAATGTCTCTTTTTCGAGCACGTCTACAATATTGATGACAAAAGTAAATACTTAAAAAAAAAAAAAACAATGTAAGCTAGGTTTATTATTCGTCGACAGCCACAAATCAAGTGAAAAATCTTGGTTTGATTATCGATTCAACCCGAAGCATCTATCTGTGTGCCAGTGTGACTGATTTACTGCTTTAGTCCGCACGCTCTGTAAAAGGACAGTTAGATATGATGATATTTTTTGCGTAGTCTCCCTACTGTAATTCCGAAGAGCAAACCAATGTAAGTATCAGGCGACGATAACCAAAGTAATCATAAAATTCAGGTTTTAAATGCTGATTTTATTTTTTAAATGGGGAAAAAAGCATTCCCAGCAACTTACCCCTGAATGAAAAGTCCTGATAAAAGTGTTAACCAAAGATCTGATTGGGCCACAGTAGCAACAATGGAAGTCAAGTACATTTTGTATTACTGACAATGAGTGCTTCACATCTCTGTATATATTTCCACACTCTTCCTTGCACAATTGCTTTAATGTGCAATGTTTAAAATTGTGCATTTAATGTGCAATGTTTAAAATTGTGCATTTAATGTGTAATGTGATTGTACTTGAATGTGCCTGTAGTGCAAGGATGGCCAAACTTTTTGTAAATGAGTGCTACTTCTTACTGATTCATGTAAAGGGCCACCAGTTTTATACACACTTCTCAAATAACATCCATTTTCAACAAATGAGCCTCTGACGGCCCTCTTCTGCCCCCCCACACCTAATAGGCTGCTGTCATCCCTGGTGGTCCCCTGCCTGGTCCTGAGCCTGCTGCTGACCCTGCTTCTGTTCCTGCTCCTGCTAGGACTCCGCGCGTGGTTGCGAGGCCGCCGGAAATCCCAGGCCGGCGGCGACGCCAGCCTGGCGGTGGCGTTCTTCCACCCGTACTGCAATGCAGGTGGAGGTGGCGAGCGTGTCCTCTGGTGCGCCCTCAGGGCCCTCATGCAGCGGTACGAAGTTACGAACCTGGGGGGAAGCCAGGCGGTGGGTACAAGCTTGTGCTTGAAAAGGAGCCGCTCATACGTAAAAAGGAAAAAAATAATAATCACTTTGTCAATTGTATTACTTTTAATTCATTAAATCCAAATTAGTCAACAGATGAAATACATGTAAAACTTTCTTTAAAGGGGACCTCAACTATATTGACATGTTTGCGCTATTTATCGGGTTGTTCTTAACGTAGCTATAAGATACATTTTAGAGAAACTTTATTTGTATGTACGTCGCCATTGTTATTTAGGTTGCAATGCATTCTGGGTCATGACCTAAAATGGTTGCTGCCTTTTGCCGAGCAAAACAAAACAATTGCGAACTATACTAGCATCAGCTAAAACTACCTAGAAAGCTTTGCAATGTAAACAATGGCAGCGACAATGGAAATTTTAAATATGTCAGTAAAATATGTCAAATAATTTATTTTAATAGTAAATAGGGAATTTATAATTTCAACTTGAAATAGTTATAATTATCTTGTTAAATACCAATAACTGTTTAATTTGATTGTTTACAATAAATAATAACGCAAATCACTGTACCTTTTAATTCATGAGAGAAATTAATTTAAAAAAATACATATTTAAATTTTTTTATTTATTTAAATAAAACCAAAAGGTATTATATTGAGAAATATACCGTATAAATAAGTGTATTTTATCAACTTTTTTAGAATGTTATTTATTTAATGAGTTAAATCAACAAAATAAATAACTAAACATGAATTGTCCAGTTTTTGGAGGAAAGGCGCAAAAAGGCGTTTGAGGAAAGTGGGAAGTTTGAAAACTGGCCGTTCAGATCGCCAAGCAAGAAAAGTGACACAAAAGTGACGCAATTTGTCGGTCTCATCCGATGTGTTTTGTTCACATCCGAGCGGCGTGTGGTCTTTCCTCCCTTTCGGCGCTTCTCAAACGCTTCTCCTGACGGCAGGTATCCCGGCGTCTCCTTTGTGGTGTACACGGGCGACCGGGGAGTGACGAGCGCTCAGATTCTGGAGCGAGCCCGGCAACGCTTCGACGTGGAGCTGCCCCGGCCCGTCACCTTCGTCTTCTTGCGCCGCCGCGCCTTGGTGGAGGCCTCGTCCTACCCTCACTTCACCCTGCTGGGCCAGAGCGCCGGCTCCATGGTGCTGGGTAAGACCGGGACTAGAAGCTTCCCCGTGGGCGGACGTCTTGCGCGTGTGTTTCTCAAGTGCGTGTGTCAGGCTGGGAGGCCCTGATGGCGTTCGTCCCCGACGTGTACGTGGACTCGATGGGCTACGCCTTCACGCTGCCCATCTTCCGCTACCTGGGAGGCTGCCGGGTGGCCAGCTACGTCCACTACCCCACCGTCAGCACCGACATGTTGTCCGCCGTCCGGGAGCGCCACCCCAGGTAAACCCGCTGGCCCTTCATGTAAGCGTCCAGGGGCCCAAACGTGGAAGTGGGAAGGGGCACATTCTGGCCTATAGGGGGAGCAGTTCCCAACCCAACTGGGTTTTGGCTGCTGCTCTGAAGAAAGTGATTCGGTGGACTGAACTGAAGTTAAAAAAAAAAATGCTGTAATTAGTTACAGCTAAAAAATATATATAAATAAAATATATGTATTTTTCCCAAGCCAATTCAAAAATGACATCCAAGTAACTTTTTACTTTGGAATAAATTAATTCAAGTCAATTTTATTACATTTAACTCGAATGGAATTTCTAATTCAGTATGAACGAAATTTGCAGGGTTATTTGTCTTAGGAAAAATAAATGTATTCAATTTATATTAAATTGAAATTTTAATTAATATAACGAGAAAAACGAACAAATTACAGCATTTTTTTCCCCCGTTTAGTCCAACGAATCACTTTTTTTTTTCAGTGTGTGTGACAGAATGTCAACATCTCTGCGTCCTTTCATGCAAACACGTCAATGCAAAATCGGCTTGCACCGTCTTTGTGTGTCAGGTTCAACAACGCCGCCTGGATCAGCGGCAGCGCCGCGCTGAGCGCGCTGAAGGTTTGCTACTACTGCGTCTTCGCCATCCTGTACGGGCTGGCGGGCTCGTGCAGCCACGTGGTCCTGGTCAACTCCACCTGGACGCTGGGCCACATCCTGGCGCTGTGGCGCTGCCCGGCCCGCACCAGCGTCGTCTACCCGCCCTGCCACGTCAAAGCATTCCTGGGCTGCCGGGACGAGGATGAAGAGCTGGGCGGCGAGGAGGGCGGCGAGGAGGACGGCAAGCGGCGCACCATCGTGTCAGTGGCACAGTTCCGGCCCGAGAAGAACCACCCCTTGCAGATCCGAGCCTTTGGCAAACTTCTGGACCGGAGGCCGAACGACTCTTCCCTGCGGCTGGTCCTGATCGGCGGCTGCAGGGACTGCGAGGACGAAGAGCGAGTGGCCGCCCTGCGCCAGCTCTGCCGGGACCTGGACGTGGAGGAGCGTGTCCGCTTTAAACTCAATCTGCCCTTCCGGGACCTGAAGAGGGAGCTGGCGGAAGCCGTCATCGGCCTGCACACCATGCGCAACGAACACTTTGGCATCGGTAAGTGCAGAGTAATTGGGATGACTGCAGTCTTGCACAATAGAAATCAACGCACAGTCAACAAAATAGTTCAATAGTTTAAACCGATATAGACTTGAACCATCCGCTGACATTAGCTGCAAACCCAAAAACGGGACAGTTTTTAGCATAATGCTAATTTACATAGGCGTTACCATAAGGATGCTACGCTAACTAGCGCTATGACTCCTCCCAACAGTTAATCACAATAACCAAGCTGTCCCCCCCCCCCCCCCCACACACACAGGTGTGGTGGAGTGCATGGCGGCCGGCACGGTGGTGCTGGCCCACAAGTCGGGCGGCCCCGAGCTGGACATCGTGGTCCCTTTCGAGGGCGAGCCCACGGGCTTTTTGGCTGACGGCGAGGAGGACTACGCCGCCACCATGGACGCCATCCTCGCGCTGACGGCGGAACAGCGCGAGCGCATCCGACGCAACGCTCGCCGCTCCGTCATGCGCTTCTCCGACCACGAGTTCCACGCCTCCTTCCTGGCCGCGTGCGACTCGCTGATGAGCCCGCCGGAGCGGTGACAAAAGCCGACGTCGGGATGTTCCAATTGATGGACGGCCAATAAACATCAACATGAGGACGAGCGATAATCCACAGTGTAATCCAGAGTGTGTGTGTGTGTGTGTGTGTGTGTGGGGGGGGGTCCATGGTCACATTCATGCACATAGAGCGCATGTGTCATATGATTTATGCAGTTGCACCTTTTTTAACCAGTTTATAACCTTGGCTCATTACACAATAAAAATAAACACAATGGCTAGAAATAATTGAGTGTTCAAAAAATAATCCACTGCGCATAAGGCACCTGCACTGTACATGTTGTACGATTATGTGACCGCTTATCTACCCACCACCTTGCACAATGGAAATCAACAACAACAAAATCATGATCTCAATAAATAATCTACATAGTTAAAAATAATTGCCCACTGCACACTTGCTCCGACAATTTAGCTGTCATATATTTTCTGTGATCGGTACTCGTGCCAATTATCCATGAGAAACTCTCAGCCCCTGCACAATAGAAATTAACACAGTGACTAGAAATAACGCACACACAAAAACTGTCCATGTTTACATGCATACAAGTTATTTATTTTTTAATAAAAATTGAAGTGGATCAAACCATTTTCAATCAAATGGGAGTGTACTGTATTTTTGTTGTTTAAATATTACTTAAACTATGGTATTTATACTGTATATATATGACTATAAGTATCTAGCTTGTTAATAAGAACACACAATATATATATATATATATATATATATATATATATATATATATATATATATATATATATATATATATATATATATATATATATATATATGTGTGTGTGTGTGTGTGTGCAAAAAAAAATCTGGGGTGCTTTTGTTCACTGAAGCATGCCCAAAAATGGGCTAAATACGCGTCTGGTTTACTGACTTTTTCTCACGTTGAAAAAGAAGACAAAAAAAGGAAGCTCTTACGTTGAAAGTCAACCGGAAGCGTTGCGCCACATTCCTGCCATTTTCTCTCGCTCATAACAACAATCAGCTCAGCTCCGACCGAAAGTTGAAAGTCCAACTCGACAACGACTTTTCTTGCATTGTGTAACGACTTTGACCGGGAATAGTTTTTCGCCGAGTGGGATTTGAAGCGATTCCACGATGGTCAAAGTGTCTTTCAACTCGGCCTTGTCGCTGAAAGATGTGAAGAAGGACGCGGAGACGCTCATTCCCGAACAGGACAAAGTGAGTGCGATTGAGACGGAGAGAAAAAAAAATGGCTAACCCACATCAAACCTGCTGAAGTTTTAGCGTACGCCTGAGATCACTTTCTTTATTTTCACCCCGCACACACTTCGATTAAGCTTGATTACAATGACAATTGTCGTTAACGTGACGCACTTTTGTTCATTTGGCCGCAAGCCAAGTGTCGCTTTCAACTTCTGCATTAATTTCTTTCAATTTGTCTTGTCGCGAGAACACTACTTGCCTTTCGGGGCTTCTTCAAAAGTACCCGTTAAAATGCGAATAATTCATGCCAATGTCGTAATTGTCTGCTTGCTCAACAGTCAATCTGACTATGAGTTGATGTTTTTGAGTTCTACTTGCCAGCGCAAGTCGAACTGCGCGCATGGCTGGAGTTTTCTTTCTTTTCTAAAAGTTTTCGTCCTTTTGGTGTTTAGCACTGATACAATTGGGCGATTAAAAAAAAAACATTCTGGTTGGTGGGCGGTGCAGAAGACGCGTGGAGGGGCGTGCTTGCCGAAATGATGTCATTTGTTTACAGTAGTTGTTGCTTACTACGTAATTACGTAACGTCATTTAAGCTATGAATGTTAAGTTTACGTCAAAACATTCCAAATCAGTGGGCAGTATTGTCTGAATAGTCTGCACATGATTTTTTTTTAAATAAATCAAACTTTGTTGAAATAAACATTTGTTAAGATTTATAACTTCAATTATGATTGATTAAAATCGTAATCGTCCTGCTCCAATGTGGTTCTGGTGCAAGCTGACTAACGTCAAAACAAAAACTTAGTTGCTAAGTCGCCATCCGCTTAATTCCTCCTCATCTATGATGTTTTCATGAACACGGCACGTCCTGTACTTTTTCATTCTGCGGTTGTTTTCTTGAACAGAAAACACCTCAATGTTATCAGGGAGTTGTTTTGAGAAAAATCGGATTTATCTCAAACATGGACAAATGACGTCAACAGTTTAGTGGGAGACCAAACTGTTGACATCGATGCTTCATTTCCTTTTTTTTGGGCGGGGGGTTGTGTGCGCGCGTGTGTGTGTGTGTGTGTGCTCCAGACATTCTGTAACGTATTCACAAAATTCTCTGGGGTCATGTTGATGTTGTGACCTCCCATAACATTTGCCAAAATGGCCTTCTAGGCAGGCAGGTCCGTGTGGACGACCCCTTAAATCAAAGCCCCCAAAAAATAAAAAGAGGATCTTGAGTTTGTATCTGGATTGGCACAAGCTCAGCATTGTTTTTACGCAAACGAGTGTCCACCGCCCACTAAATGCTCGGCATGCCACATTTTGGCATCCCGCTTGTCGGTGTCAGGATGTGCCTGGCTTCCTGTTTTCTGTTTTCCAGCGCCACTTATGCTTTTACAGTCGACGCGAGTAGGCCGACCATCTGCTCTGTTGTCGCTTAACTTTCCTCTAAAGTGGCTTAGTCGGATTTAAGGCTCGAACCACGCCAGTGCGGACGAGCGTGTTATCCTTGGCCAAGCCTGACGAGCGCAACGTTATATTTTCGCAGCCCTTAGTGGACTTGCTTGCGAAAGAAATAGGACAGAACAAAAGACATTTCCACAAGTGTGTCACATGGGCCGAGGAAGAATTGATCCAGTTTTGCTGTGGGTTTTGTCGTTCAAAGTCTGTTACTGACCACTTGCATTGGGGCCAAGTGGGAGCAGCTGGTGTGAAAAACAACAACAACAACTTGCTTTGCATGTGAGAGGAAGTCAGCGCTCACTTTGCAATACACATTTGCGCCACCTACAGGACATTTTCCGCACGGGAAGTCAACACAATTTGTCTTCATGATTAACTCCACCAAGCCTAAAACGTTACGTGAAGTTCTATTTTGATGATTTTGATTTTTAGTTGCTTGGTTAGCACACAGACAAACACAAACGTGCCCGCTTCTCACGGAACTTTCCAGAGGAGTGATGCAGGGCCAAGGAAGAATCTTGTATACTTTTGTTCTCGTTCAAGGTCTGCGACTTGGGTTCAAGAAAGTGCTGACTAAAAAAAAAAAAAATTGACATTCACAGTAGGAATAGACCGATTATCGGTGCTGATATTCAGCATTTTCACAATTAGTATCGGAGTTTTTACAAAAATAGAAATGTAATTAAATTAATTCCCCAAAAATTCTATCAAGTTTCAATTGACTTTATACGGAAACTCAGTACCTTCTGTATTTGTAAGTTTTTAAGACATGCTGATGAATTTGTTAGAATTTTAAAACACCTCTAAGATAATAATAAAAAAAATTAAAAAAGCTTCAATAGTTTGCAAAGATGAAAAGTTGTTCAATAAACATTGGCATTCAAGTTTGTCCATCCATCCATTTTCTGAACCGCTAATTCCAATTTATTAAAATTTTGATGCCACTATGTCACCTTTTTAGTGAAAATGAATATCAGCGTCAAATATCGGCGTCCTTGATTACAAAAAATCGGTCTCGGCCCTGGAAAATAAACAACATATCGGCCTGTCTCTAATTGGCAGCCAAGACGAATCGTGCGAAATCCAAAGCCGCTTTGAGGAACGTGTGGGAAGAGATTAGCCGCTCATCGCTAAAAGCGACTCAGCCAGACACTTTTAAGGGACGCGACCCGACCGGCCTTCAAATTCTGCGCACGTGTGTCGGATCGAGAGGAAACTTTTGACGGCAAGTGAAAAGGAGACATGTTGCCACCTGTTTGCCCAAAAATATTTACCCACAATCCTCGGCTATTTGTGTGTCAATATGAACGTTTTACGCCTTGGGAGATCAATAAAGTTGGCCGGCTTTTGCCAAATAACTTTGACGTGAGTCTGCAGTGCGTGTGTGTGTACTTTTGTCTTTGCTACATTGTGGGGCCCATACACGCGCGCGTGTGTGTGTGTGTGTGTGTGCGGAGCCAACCTTGGTTGCCTGCGTCAACAAAGCCTGCCGAACATCTGTCGGGCGTGGCGGCGCGACCAGACCCGACATGTCGGACTGTTGCGCTACCAAATTGTGCCATCAATGTTTTAGTACACGAGAGAGAGAAAAAAAGAGAACCCGTACACGCAGAAATCATCAAACTGGTTTAACTCCTGGTGGGAATTGAATGCGTTTCGGACTTGACTGTCGTCCAGTTTCACGCACACTAAAAATAATGAAAAGGTCCGAGTCCCAGTGTGACCCGCCTCCCTATTTGAGAAGAACTCCTGTAGACGTACGGGACTGTCATTGGACATTTTGTACGAAGGCATCTAAATGTGTCGCGTTGTATTTTTTCCTCCACCGCAGGATGCCGAGGCGGGGGCGGGACTGGTCCGTCAGCCGCCGCGAGCGTGGCGCTGGTGCATGTGTCTGGGTCTGGCCCTCATTCTGTCGGGGATGGTAGTGGGCGGGGCCTACCTGTACCGCTTCTACATCCTGGAGGTGAGTGGCAGGGTGCTGGCGGCGGCCATCTTGGAGGGCTGCAAACCTTTTGCCCCACTTTCCCGATCCATTTCCATGCATGGGATGTGAAGAATTTTGGAAATATTCTAGAGTGGAAACTTTGAATGAGATTGAAGTGGAAAAAATGAAAACTCCAGTTTTGTCATTTTGTAGGAGTGTGATTTGAAGTTTTCTGGCTGCAGTCAAATCTCCTGAATGAATTTCGTCTGTTCTTGCATAAAATCAATCCGCATTCGGCCAGAATTAATTTCTAACCAATCAAGGGACAACCTTCAGGCGGTAAACGGCTGCTTCATTTGTGCCAGAAAATGTCCACGGAAATGTTCAAACTTTGACAATTGCTGAATTTTTGCAACGCAAGCGGCGACCAGCTTTTGTGCTTTCCTTTTCCCTGCAGGAGGGCGAGGTGTTCGTGTGCGGGGTCCACTACCGCGAGGAAGACCTCAGACTGCCAGAATTCATGCAGGTCGGCTAAGGGTGGGCCGCGTTCCGGATCCGGATGGGCCGCGTTCCGGATCCGGATGGGCCGCGTTCCGGATCTGGATGGGCCGCGTTCCGGATCCGGATGGGCTTTAAATGCGGAAATCTGCTTTCAACGTTGCCGGAATACAAAATGTTCCAAATGCAGTTCAGCTTCCGCGAATCAAATACATGACCGGAAATGTCCTACTTTTTTATCAACCATACAGAGGACGTGAAATCATTCAATATTAGAGTGCATGAATGAAAGTAAACGCGGTGGTGCTTTTAGACGCAAGTTGAATTCTTTCCTCAAGTTCTCGTCCCAATTGAAGCCATTCAAATCTCTGAAATCAAAGTTAAAATGCTAAACTAAGTCAATGCATTTTCTTTCAAGTATTTACAAACATACATTGAAGTAGTTTCTTTTTTATACTTGAATCCTATTAAAGAAGCATGAAAAAAAGTAAATGACGTGCAAACGGATATATTTGAATAGTTGTCAAATTCATGACATATATTTATGAAATGGGTGCACAACCTTTAAAGTGAATTGAATAAATAAGCGACTATTTCAAGACGGTTGAAATAAAAAGGTAACGTTTTGAAAGTGTCTTTGCGTAATACAGGGAAGGACTTTTGCAAATTGGATTTGAGCAAAGGCCCGGTTTGCAGGTGGAGGCGGAAGATGCGAACCCGCTGCGGCAGCTGGAGGAGCGAATCCGAATTCTGGAGCGAGAGCAGGTGGCGCTCATTAACGTGCCCGTGCCCGACTTCGGGGACGGCGACCCGGCCGACATCGTGCACGACTTCCAGAGGGTAAAAAAAAGAAAACGATGCCGAGCCCAGCGAGCGTGTCGGCAGACCGGACCGGACGGCGCTGGCCTCTGACCCGCTTTGTGTGCGTGCGTGTGTTCAGAGGCTGACCGCATACCTGGACCTGAGCCTCAACAAGTGCTACGTCATCCCGCTCAACACCTCCGTCGTCATGCCGCCCACAGACTTCCTGGAACTGCTGGTCAACCTCAAGGTATCGCAACACTCCCGCAAGCGCTGGTCCTTCTTGTTAGCGTTAGCACGGAGCTTGTTGACGCAGCAGTCAAAGTCAAATTTAGCATTTGTTAGCCTTGAGCTTGTTTTGGGTCCCCACCTCGTACAGCTCACATTTTGTCCTGACCTTTTTTTTTCTTTTTTGGACTAGCTTAGCATGTAGCATTTGTATTAGCATTAGCACTCAGCTCCTTTGGCACCTCCAAGTGCTTAGCATTTATCGTTGATTGTTTTGACCCAGCTTGTCTTTGGCGCCCTCCGCAGGCGGGCATTTACCTGCCGCAGTCGTACCTGCTGCACGAGGAGATGGTGGTGACGGAGCGTCTGCAGCACGTGGAGCAGCTGGGCGACTTCATCCACAACCTGTGTCGCGGCAAGGACACCTTCAAGCTGCAGCGACGCGATCGCATCCTAGGTACGATGGAGGCGACCGATCCGCCATTTTTAAAAACCTGAAAAAAAAACTGTTTTTTAAAAACAAATCTTTGTTTCTGGCTTTCTACGTCCATAAGGAGCATAATTAGTAAAAAAAAAAAAAATTAAAAAAAATCAGAATTTCATTTAAGTGGTTGTCAGTGCACCCTCTAGTGGTCAAATTAGTAACACCAATCATTTTACTGAACACTGCTGTTTGTGTTCTGACCTCACGGGCCAGATTGGACCCCCCCTGGCGAGCCGTATGTTTGATACCACTGGACTAGGCAGTGATTGTTTTGCGTAGCGCTTGAGGGGGCCCAAGTGTCACTCTTTTGAATTGAATATAGTTGGACGTGACGTGACGTGACGTGACGTGACGTGACGTGTCGTGACATGTCGTGACGTGACGTGACGTGTCGTGACGTGACGTTGTTTGTCGACAGGCATGCAGAAGCGGGAAGTTCTGGACTGCCGCAAGATTCGCCACTTTGAGAGCACGTTTGTGGTGGAGACCACCATCTGCCAGCTTTAAGCCGTCTCCCGTTGGCTGCCTGCCGTTTCCATTCGCGTTCCATCTTCAGATTTGTGTTTGGCAGAGGAAAGGAAATGTGAAGAAGGCGCCCCCTTGTGGAGACCGCTGGCACCGCAGCGCCGCTTTTTCTTGATTTTTGCCAAACAAACGGCACCAAAAGGGCTCAAATGAGATCGCTTGTAATCCGAGTCACGGTAGCGTCGATTGCTTGATAATTGTGAGTACACGAAGGATGCAGGGTGGCGCTATTTTTTTCTTGTTCTTTTTTCATCTGTATCTTCCTCTTGTGCTTGTAGCATTAACACAATAATTCATGAATTAACTGGACTTGTTTTTGTTGGATCATTTTTGTTCGATTTTAAACGATTAGTCTGTGCAGTAAAACAGAGGGGAAAAATGCTTGCTGGGGATTTTTTTCTGTTGGAATGTTTTTTGTTTTGTGTGTGTGTGTGTGCTTTTATCTTTGCTACATTGTGGGGCCCATACACGTGTGTTTTTCCAGGTTTAAATACCATTGTGGGGACCGACCTCTTTTTGAGGGTCAAGACTTGGTTTTAGACTTAAGGTTTGAATTGGGTCACGGGTAAGGAAGGGGGGTAGGTAATCATTTTTGATCGGTGGGGTTTGGGGGAGAGGCTCGGAAATGCGTCATGTCAATGAGATGTCCCCACGATGAGACAAAGACAAGTGTGTGTGTGTGTTCAACCCAACAGAAAATAAAACAAAACAAAAAATGGTTTGCTTGTATTTTCTTTTCCATCTTGCGTTCAGACCACACCATCCAAAGGTGGAAAAATGATGCACATACATTGTACACTTAAGTCATGTCAAAATTGGAGGGTTTTCTTTTAAGGAGTACAAATATGACAAAACAGGTACTTCTATTTCCTATGGACAAATGATAAATCATTTCCATTTTATCGATCACATTTGAAGGTTCCATTTCTACTGATATGCGACTTGATCAAGGTTAGATACAAACTTCACATACCGGCATGCCGTGCTGCATGCCTTTACATGTGGTGCCCACAAGGTGGCGCCATTTGCAAGTTGCTAACGATTAGTATTTTCTTCAGCCGTCGCAATACAATGCTACGACATTACAACAATTTCAAACAAATACAAACAGTGAGCATGTTTGTAGTTTATTTTTGATTGATTTCATGAATGATTGTAACCTAAACAGCCAAATTAATTTGACATGTATTTACTAGTTTTGTGTATAATCAGTTTTCAATACATCTGCAAACTGCACTCATTGTTGAATTTAAGAGATGATCTTTTCCCTACTTTCAATTTTGAGATAAGAGAAAACTGCCATTCAGTTCTTGTCATTTTCAGGAAAAAAAATACTACACGATAGGCTATAAAAGAAGAATATGTCTTGATTGTGATGAAATGGGATGTCAAATGTCCAAATGCAAATACACATCCATACGTTGATCTTGTCATTGAGGCCTACTATTCCTTAAAACGTATTTTGCCAGGCGAGTCCCTGGAGGAGGTCGCCTTCAGCTTTTGACACCTTGGCCCATTAGCGTGCGATGAGGACGGCTTGCAATCAGAGGTGTGAAGACGACAAAAACAACACGTGAGCTAATGCTTGCGTGTTTTGCCCAACAGACGGACGGCAGTTTTGCAATTCTTCGCCAACTGGATGATCATGTCAGCGTTTCAGCCCAAAGACCAACAATGCAGGCTAACTGCTATTTGTGTGTGTGTGTGTGTGTTGGGCGGTGGGGCAATGTCCGGTCAGAGGACTAAAGCGTCCTCACCTCAGTCACGCCAAATGAGAGGTCGCTTCGTCTTTAAGTGTCACAACAACTCTTCCATTGGCTTCCTTTCTTTCTCTTTCCTATTCTGAGGCCAAAATCTTGTTTTTTGAGGGCCTTTAAAAACTCACTCAATTTAGCAGGTGTGTTCATCCTGCTCAAAATAGAAGTTCGCTCGGTAGAAAGTGCGAGTGTGACCCTCTAAAGTGGTCTTGCTAGCTTAAGTGCTTCCTGGGGTCTTTGGAAAATGAAGATCCTGAAACCCGTTTGACTTCCAACATTAAGCCTTTTTTTGTACGGTGGCCATCTTGTGGTGGCCCTGCAACAACTGCCACTGGCCGTCGATATATGGATGATTATATATATATATATGTGCGTGTGGCTTCTGCTCTTCAATCCATTCCATATGGAAGGATTTAACCCAGGATTTCATTCAAAAAGGCAAAAATGAGCAAATCAAAGCAAAAAAACCCAAAACAAGAACACATCCAGGCAAGAAAATGCTGCCGACAGGACACGGCATGTGTGTGTGACGTGTGTGACGATGACTCGACGAGAAAGCAGGCAAATAAATACACATGGTAACGAGACAACGAGAGTCAGCTGGACAAGACGCACCTGGCTGCGGAGACCGATTGGGTAAAACCAGGGTCCGAGATAACGAGCGCAGGAGGACGAGATCAAACTTGACCAGACGTTGAAAAACAAAACATGAGCCAGAAACAAAACCAAAACACAGAACATGACAGTCACTGACACACAATGAACTGCTCGCAGACAAACACACGATCACAATTTGGATACAAAAAAAAAAGTGTAAATACAATAATAGTGTCAAATATGGAAAGACATTGGAAAATAAATGTCCTTACACATTTCACACTGATGTGGTTTGCAGCATGAAATAAATATAAGAGCAAAACCTTTTCCTTTATGAATTGATATTTAATCCTATGTTTTGTTTTTCATACTTTGCATTTACTTGACATTTTCATTCCCAAGAAATCGTCGGAGATTTACGCGCCGGTCGGTGCGTCGTAACGGTTACGACGGTGTCGTCGTGAGCTGGCCGGCCAGAATATGGAAATGAGGAGTTCGGGGACAAGTCGTGGACATTCGGACACAGCACCTGTTTTTTTTTTTCTTTTCTTTTTGCAGCGTCGGAAGAGCACGCCGATGTCCGTGAGTCCGGTTGGCGTGTTTTTTGGGTCAAACTTCTTGCAGCGTTCTTGCACGTTTTGAATGCTGTGATTAGCGCGCTCATTTTGGCTAGCGCTTTTGCATTGTGTATTAATTCGTCCCCGAGTTAGCTCGGCTGATCATGAAATGGAAAACCAGCTGTCCTTGAAAATGGAGACTTGCGTGTGCTGAGTGCGTTTGGTGACTTTTGACGCCAGCAACATTGGCCTCTTTTTGAGGGACTGTTTGTTATCGGCCAAATCGTACTCGGTGAGCTCCGGTCGAGTGAAACGTGACTTTTGTCATTCCAAACAAAGCAAAGAACAAAAACACAAATGATTAACGTCCTCATAATGTCATCAATGAAATGCATTCATGAAAAGGCCATTTGATTTTTGCAATCTAAGGTATTTGCCGGTCATTGACAATTGCAAGGTCACGTCGCAAGTCAAAATGGTGGTCAACTCGGTGAAAGGAAGCTCGTTGAAAAGCTTTTGGACTTTGGATGCTTGTCATGTGATTTGCGAGGATTCTTTGGATTTGTTAGCATTTGCGTTGCGCAAATATGGCAAATGATGTTCGTATTTCGCTGAGAGGGAGCAGGCCAGCCCGCTGAGAGGGAAAATGCGGGTACATGCATTGGAGGATTTTTAAATTTATATTTTTTTATGCAGGATAAATGTTGACTTTGTCAGCTGATGTTCAGAATCCTTCAGAGTCTTGAAAGGCGCTTCCAAGTCATATCGATTCTTATTCTTATTCTTTGTAATGAATCCCGCATTAGGTGACGACTCTGCTTTTGCGTCATGTCCTAAATGTTGTTTTTGTTTTCGTGTCGCTTGTTTTGCAATACGCGACTGTCTCCGACGACCGGAGACAAATTCCACGTCTTTCTACATTCATGTCTTTCATTTCCAAGATTCATTTATGAGCAACTTATGGTCTTGGTTGTTGCATTTATATTTGCAAATAAAAAAGCTAGCTGTGCAATTTGATGGCGGGGAGCGGCTGTCCTGCCGACGGGGACAAACGTCTCAGCGACATGCGGACATGTGGGCGGGGCCGCAATATCGAACGTAATCGAATATGAAGCTGACGCAGTTCGATTGGACAAAACAAAACACATCTTTTTTTTGGGATGTTGTTAGTAGTGCAGCATTATATGATGTTGAAGCCGCCTCAAATATGAACGTCGTGCTTTTAAGAATATTTATCTTGGATGCAAATGAGTCATGTGGTTATCAGGATACGTTTTGCACAAGCATGGTGACGTTTTTTTTGGGGGGGGATTTTTCTGTCCTTGTAGCTTGTGTCGTGCTTGTTGTTGTTTTTAAGCGTGCGCACGTGACCCCCCCCCCCCCCCCCCCCCCTCGGGCTTGTTCACAATCGGCGGGCCTTTGCCTTCATTTGGCGCCTGCCTGGAGGTTTGCCTTCTCTTGTGACGTCACGCGCGGCGGCGCAGGTTGCCGATTCTCTCGGGCCTCGTGCGATTGGTCTTTTGAGACAGACATGATGTCATCCCTACCGGGCCCGCGGCACTTTGTGTGCGTTACAGACTGCAGCTTTCAACACAATTCTGTCATAAAATATGTCAATGTGTTTGATTTGTCACATTCATTCTGTTGAAATAAGTGATTAAGAACACAGTTTGTTGTCTTATTTGTGCTTATGATACATGAAAAGTGTCTGAAAAGGAGGTTTCAGTTTTCCACACTTTATTTATGAACCGATGCTCTTAAATGTCACCAAAGCGAGAGCCAGCTGCTCCGTTCGGATGGAAGAAGAAGCGGAGCGGCGTGCGCGTCTACAGCACGTTGGCCTGGCGGGAGCCGGGCCGCAGAATCTGCAGGGTGACGATGCGCTTGACGGCGCGTCGGAACCACGGGTAGAACAAGGCGTAGATCAACGGGTTGAGGCAGGAGTTGAAATCAAAGAGGTAGAGCACGTAACGCGCCGACGAGGAGAAGGCGGCGTGGCTCGCCAGGGAGGAAACGTAAAACGGGCAGAAGCACACCACGAAGACCACAACCAGAACGCCCAGAGTCCTGGCCGCCTTCAGCTCGGATTTCTTGGCCCCGGAAGGGTTGCAAGGTTTGCCGCCGGCGACGCGGGAGCGCAGGGCTCGCGCCTGCGCCACGGCCACCGCAAACACTCGGCCGTAGAGCGTGACGATGATGCTGAGCGGGAGGACGCAAATCACAATCAGATCCAGGATGCCGCCGTGGATGTCGATATTGATCAGGCACTCGCCGTGGCACGAGCGGCACTTTTCCGGGCGGGCCATCTGCTCCCTCAGGAGGACGCTGCTGTAAAGGAAGGACACAAACCAGCAGAGGCAAACGCAGGCGCGAATTCTTCGCACGGTGACTTTGACGCTGTAACGCAGAGGCTGGCAGATGGCCACGTAGCGGTCGGCCGAGATCAGCGCCACGTGGCCCACCGAGGCGCTGGTGATGACGAAGGACAGCAGGTGGTAGACGAAGCAGGCGGCGTCGCCCAAAGCCCAGCAGCCCGCGCTCATGTAGATCTCGCCGGGCCACAAGACCAGACCCACCAGGAAGTCCGAGACGGCCAGCGACAGGAGCAGCAGGTTGGTGGGGGTGTGCAGCTGCCTGCGCGCCACAAACACAAGACACGCGGCTTGTCAGTCGCAAGGTCGCCCGGGGGGCGCGGTCACGGGTGAAGAACATGTGCCTGAAGTGGGAGATGGCCGTGATGACCAGCAGGTTGAGCGCGATGGTCGCCACGCAGACGACGGGCAGCGCCACGCTCAGAAAAGCGTCTTCCGACGACCGAGCGGACGACCTCCGGCAGGAGGCGTTGGCCAGCTGCGGGAAGCACAGAACCCATTGGTCCTCGCCATCCATGGAGGGGCCGGCGCTCAGGCGGCGTTCTGTCCCGGCAGCCCCGCTGTCCGCCTCATTTATGTGCTCTCGTACCTCCCCCGGCGAAATCCCATTGGATCAAACTTCTCAAAGTGTGACGTCATGATGAGAGACAAACGCTTCGGCGAGCAACAGTCGGCTCAACGCATGCTCCATTTTACACCATCCAATCCTCTGCCGCTTGTCCGAGGTCGGGTCGCCGGGGCAGCAGCTTTAGCAGGGAAGCTCAGACTTTCCTGTCCCCAGCCACTTCAACCAGCTCCTCCGGCGGGATCCCAAGGTGTTCCCGGGCCAGATGAGAGACATTGTCGGGGACATGCCCGAAACACCTCTCCAGGCGGGCGTCCAGGAGGCCTCCCGACCAGATGCCCGAGCCACCTCAGCTGGGGCAGCGGCTCGACCCTGAGTCCCTCCCGGATGACCCAGCTTGTCACTATCTCTAAGGGAGAGCCCCGGACACCCTGCGGAGGAAAATCATTTGGGCCGCTTGTGTCCAGAAGCTTGTTCTTTGGGTCACGACCCGCAGCTCGTGACCCAAAGAACAAGATAGGTGAGGGTCGGAAACGGAAAATCGAGAGCTTTGCCTTTCGACTCCGCTGCTTCTTCACCAACCCTCTGCATTGAGAGGAACCAGTTGAGGTGGCTCGGGCATCTGGTTCAGCCTTCCTGGAGAGGCGTTCTGGGCATGTCCCACCGGCGGGACCTCACCGGTGGGCTGCCGGTTGGGGGTCTGCCAGATGCTCCCAAGTTCCGCCATGGGTTAGGGTCGTCCCTAGCTTTGGGGCAGGTGGTTTTGCGCCCAACCTGGTGGTCCGGGTTCGAGTTCTCTCACTTCCCTGTGTTGATTGAGGCATGATTGCGTCTTCATAGTCGGACCTCCATCAAACACAAGATGCCAACGTGTCCCAATTCAAAACAACAAAACCCCTCACTGCAGAGGTGGCAAACTGGGTCCTGCAGGGCCGGAGTCCTGCAGCTTTTGGAGGTTTCTCACTCCCAACGCAAGCTGATTCCAATCAACAGGACGGTTATCAGGCTTATGCTGATGAGCTGATCATATATCAGCTGTGTTGGAGAAGGGCAACACGCAAAACCTGCAGGACTCCGGCCCTCCAGGACCACCTCTGGTCTTATTTTCACCAATGACTTGTTGAAGCTTTTTTTGTGACCTCGTCACGATGGACATCATTGCAATGCGAAACTGGTTTTGGGAGCGGAATTGAATTAATTTAATTTTCCCAGGAACGCGACCTCAAACAGACACAACCTTGTATTCAAAACCAGATCAATCAAAGACTACGTAGTCCAGGAGTTTCTCCCATTTTCTCCGTCTTCATCCTGACATCACAAGAATTTTCTTTTTGGTGGGTCAACACACGATTAACTTGCCTGCCAAAGTTGATCAAACTGGCTGAAATTTCAAACTAGTCATGATCTGACTTTGTCATTTTTCAGCAACTTCTTTTCTCTATGGAAAAAAACAAACACATATCAAATGGAATCAAAGGCAGTTGGAAAGCTTGGCAAAGGTCAATTTGTCTCCGGCTTAAGACAATGACTACATTTAGCCGAATATTGGCAATACTCCGGGTTTGAAAAGGCCACGTCAACATGCGCAAAAGCCCCAAAATGCTCTTTTTTGCTATTCTGAGCAAGCCGAACCCTGGCTTAGCCTTGAGCTAACCTGATCATATAAACGCCATCGGGGTCCCTCCTTTGAGCAGAACATTTGCTTTGTGTTCTATTCCCAAGCAGTCTTGGTCTTGCGAGCACAGGAACTACTCGTATGCATGGCGGCCATCTTACGTTGCCACTCACAAAGTGACCCTCACTTGAATATATCGATTTCTCCGCGACGTTGTCACATTATTGTCCGTCCGTACGGTGAAAAAGCCGCAGTGTGTATCGACGGTGTGTGTGTGTGTGTAAGTCCGAGCGGACGCAGATGTAAACAAACATGGCGACATGCACACTTTTGGAGCAAAAAGAAAATCGACGACTTTATTAGTGTGGTGTGTGACGTGAACGCAATGTGTTTTATTGATCGTATAAAGTTCAAGTGGAAACGACGCATAATAATGTCGCGATCAGGATCGACGGTGTAAATACATTTCAGAAAAATGATCATTTTGACCTTAACCTGAATATTGACTGCGTGTAAACATGAAAGTCAGTCCGTCAATGATGTCATCCTGCTTTTCTTGCCGAAGAACATCACAAGCCGCGTTTGTTTGCCTCGCTTGTTGTCGTGTTGTTTTCACACGTCTAATTGCGAGCGGCTGTCATCGTGACACGCTAATGAGCCGAGGTGCGAAACGGCGGCGAAAACATGGCCGACCCGCTCGCTCGGGGGAAAGCTCCAAGGGCGTCGTCCAGGCAGGGACGCAAAAGGCACACTTGAACGTTGATCATGGAAGGATGAAAGGCTCAATGACAAGTGATACGTTGGAACGCATCACAACATGTTGGATGTTGAACTCCAAAAGTCGGATATTCGGGTCAGCGGACCAAACCCAGAAAACAGGTCAACCATGACTGCTCGTTACCTTCAAACATCATTAAGCATATCGTTTTTACATGTATTTAAGGCAAGCTGTAAAATGTCTGAAGTCCTCTTGTTTATGTTGAACAAATTGAAAACATCGTAAATCATGTCTGAAATGTTCTCCAATTTGGATACCGTATGCCGATAAAGGTTTCTTGGGAGGAGCAATATGGCCGCCTCGCCGCTTCAAAAGTGGCCTATCGGCTATCCAGTCATAAATTCAGATCAGTGGATTCCTACGACAAACCAATGAAAAAGGTATTTTGACTGTTAAGGTCTTTCTTATTTACTTTCACATTCACGTTTGTGTTCTCTTTCTTATCTTATCTAACGGCAAACAGCCGTCTTATCGTCGTACCCAAACTGGAGCTACTTATTGCTTCAGTGGGAAGTCCTACTAGCCGCTATCTGCGCAGCATATTTCCAATGTTACAATGCGGGTCTGGCGTGAGGTAAACGGAACAGCCATCTTAAAAAAAAAAAAAATTGGAAAAAAGGTGGGATAAAAGGGAATGCATTAATTGGTTTGCGCTGCTGAACTGTAAACCAAGATAGCGTTTAGCATTAGCTAAAGCAGTGTCCCGATTTTTCATTTAGAAAATCTGGTCATCCTCGTGTGAGCGTGTTGCTAACGTGTGTCAAATGTTTATTAGCAGGTGGATAACATATTTTGCGTGTTTGTTAGCATAAAGCTAAGGTGTTCATGAGAAGGTCACAAATATGTATTAGCATATTGCTACCATCTTATAGCACGTGGCTAACATGTTTGAAACAACAAGATAGTAATGATTAACTCTTTGACTGCCAAAAACTTTAAATAACGTTTAGTAAAATCCTATGGAAGAGTGCCAAAGACGTTAAAATACGTTTTTTCAATGATTACTGAAAAACGGAATAAGGTAGAAACAAACTTTTTTTCTGATGAAAGATGAGAGTCCAATCTTTCATTTGGTAGTCTGTGTGTTTCCATAGTCCAAACACATAATTTTCTTGAAAGATCAGTCAAAATGCTTAAAATCGGCTGGCACCCACGGCATCCCTTTTCTGAAAACGTCTGGCAGTCAAAGAGATACTCTTGTCAGCAAAAGTGGGAAAACATTTTTTAACTAATAGAAATAGTCCAAATTAATTTTGGCCGTCTATAGCCGTCAATGGCAGTGAATGAGTTAAATGTGAACGGCAGGGTTCGAAAATGAAAGCAGATCCAACAAAGGCTTGACTTCCCCTTTGGTACATTCAGTGCAAAATATATATTTATACACACGACAGGACAGATATGCTGTACATTTACAGTTATATACAAATAAGAGACAAACATGATGACTGCACATGGTCCACATACATGTGTGTTGTTGTTTTGTTTTTTTGTCAAAACAGCCCTATCGGTTCATCGCTGGCGTTGAACCGTAACCATCGACCTATTACTAAGATAGGCGGGACACGCATGGAAAGTGACATTTTTGGGGCAACATGCCGTACTAGACACATTCAAACTACATTGCACATTCCCAGAGCTCATTCAAAGTGACTTATGCCGACTACCTATGTAGCACTCTTTAGAAGTTTCGACCCTCGGATGGGACCGGGTAAAGCACGAGGGGCCCGTGACAGTGATTTCCACTATGGGGGGGGGCACATCAAATTCATCTCCTCAATCGATTTTTTTTCCCCCGATAACAATATCCTCATGCAGAAAAAGCTAACAAGGACAGTCAGTGTCTTGCAATAGTTGAGCATGCAATATCAAGTTAGCACACAAAGCCGTCACGGGTTTTACGGCCCCCAGCGCAGCTCACAGAGCCGACCAAGAACCACTCACATGCATGATGGGATAGAAAAGTCTTGCCTTGGCGTCTCGCAGCGCACGCGCGGCGCCGTTACCTAGCGCTATTCTAGCCTGAGCCGCTCCACAACACTTGTTTGTACACTAAGGTTTCATTTTGCATGCACCCCCGTAGAAAAAAAAAAAACAACAACTTTTTGTTGGCAAGGAAGTGTAAGACGGCGTGAAAGGGGTTTCCGTTGTGTACGCAACAGTCTGCTTTACCGCATGCTGTCAAGGCAAAAGTAGTGAGCGGTCACACAAGTGGTACGTCAGGTAGATCATTAATGCAACAGAACCAAGTTGGTGGACTGGATGGCTTTTGTTCTTTGCGCAGGATCATGTGACACCACCCGGCTGTAAACAAATAGTGCTGGAACCACAAATGCAACAAGCAATCATTCGTCACCAAAGGACACCATCGACCTTCTAAGAAGCAATTTGTAGGATATTCAGGGAAAAAGCTGAGACCAACAGGAACCGTCAGACGACATCTTTGACATGAAATGATCATATTTTTCTCAAGTTCATCATTATTAAAGTCTCATGGACTACTTTTGTAGCTTTGGAATACTGGCCTTGACAAATGTTAGGAGAGGCCTGGAGTTGAAGGAAGGAAGCCTCAAAGTTTAGTCACCCATCGGTCTACAATTCGCACCCAACCCAACTTCTTTCTTCTACCAACCAAAATGGCGGACTCCCCTGTTCAACTTCAAAAATGGGACCTTGAGACGTTTTCCTGTGACTTCTGTTATGATAGGCATCATTACCAAATTTCCAACCTATGTTTGTTTTTCCTAAAGGGGCGAAGGTTTTGCGAGTGCTTGCAAAGGTAGCGAATGTTGCTTTCTTGGCAGGGTTCGTCACGGTCAACTAAACGCTATGTTTTGTGTATCCTTTTACCCTTTTTTAAGCAATATACTATAAACGAATTGCCTTAATGTTTTATAGCCTTGTCTTCTTTGAGTACAATTGACACACACACACACATATATATATATATATATATATATATATATATATATATATATATATATATATATATATATATACACACACACACACACACATACAGATAAACAATACAAAATATTGAGCTATAGCGTTGACAAGTATTTACCAAGGTGCGTTAGCGCTCTCTAGTGGATGGAAACAGAATCGTTGCAGTAAATCACACAAACGCCGTGAACTATAGCAATTAGTTAAACAATGAAACAAGACTAATACGAACCTCTCTCCCTTTTCAAATCAGGTGCTAAAGAATTGTTCAGTGAATTACTTGTAAACTTAAGTTTTCTCTGTTTTTCTGTGGCGCGCACTCATCTTGTCTGCACTAAGAAGTTGGCACTACTACTACTGGCGGTTACGTCAGTTCCTACCTGTTTATGAGACCCTTTCCTGCATCCTTCAAAATAAAAGCAACAACTGTATTATAATAGCACCATAAAACAAAACACCCAAAATAATAGCAGGGTCATTTACAGCTGTCCGTGAACGTCTAACGAACGTCTTTGTGATCTTGAAGGTAAAATGTGCTTAATTCTTCAACAAATTGACCAAAATGGGAGCTTTACACCAAACGTGCCGATAATAGACATCTTATTTGTTAAGTCCTAACAGCAAGTTGACCTGGATGGGATTTTATGTTTAAGGACTGTAAATAACTCCAATGCCTCTCCTGGTTGTGTTTGCCAAAGGCATTCATGAAGACCATCAAGTATCCGTAATTAAACACAAAAGTTTTCGAGCCATTCGATGCGTGACTTTTCCTTGCATATCCTACAAATGAGCCGTTGGCACGTTGCTTTTACAGAAGAACTCCACACGGAGCTTTGAGCGGCGAACTTGTGAAAGTCCCACAAGTCCAACTCCGGCTTCCCAAGTGTGAGCTTCCGCTCATGGCTCGAGATTCATACGTATACATTCAGTCACATTTGAAATACATTCATGTCTAATTCCTGTGCATACCTTGGGGCAGGCGTCACCTGTCTTTGCAAAGCCAGCTGCAGGCCACGACTCATGCAAGGGAGGGAGTTCAAATTTCGACGGGGACCGAGAGGTGTGTCGGGCTAGTAAACGCGTCCGTGCACTTACTTTGCAGGGAAGTGCACTGAGAGGGTCTGTGTTTGTCTGTGGTGTTGCAGGACCGAGTCGCCGCTAACGTCAGGAGTACAATTTGATGATTTGTGACACCTGATTTCACCCTCCTGCTATGTTAAGTGGATATTCAATGCAAATGGAGAAGAAGCAGTTCTCTAATAGGAGCCAATCAGGGTATTCGTCCTGGAATTTGCTTAAAATGAAACCAAAATGGCAGACTTCCGTTCAATTTCAGGCAAACTTGAAGCTTTCTCATGTCTGATTTTATATCTATCGGTGAAAGCAGCCATTTCTAGTCAATTCCATGCATCAGCCCCAATTCACTAGAAATGGCTGCTTGACAGTAAAATGGCTGACTTCCTGGTTCATTTTAGCCGTGGTACCTTGGTGAGCCATGATTGGTTGTGAGTTGGGAGTTTGGGGGTCTAACTTTCAAACGGAGTGAGCATCGGGGGCGGGTCATGCTCTGGACCCCGCAAATGCCAACATTTTCACCAGATGCAGGCGCTTGCAAAATATGGGCGACTTTTTGGGGGCGTGGTGTAACCGATATGTAAAGCAGAGACGTAACAGGAGGGTTACGAAGCGCATTCTGTCCCAAAGCAACGTCTGTTTCGATGCACTCTTCCATGCTGTTAAACACGAGTGATGAGGAAAATGTGAAATTAGTATGAATTCAGCAGACACAGTTTGGAGGTCCAGCGAAGATTCTTCATCGTCTCCATTTAAGGTGCAGAAGGACAACGGGTGAATCCAGTAAATCCATCGCGGTTAACCCAAGAGATAAAGCACACGTGTGCGGCTCGGCAAAGTCAGGTATCATCGGGCCGCTTTGGGAAACCACTTTGCGGGGTTCTTCTCTCTCCTTGGAGGTGAGATGTCTTTGGAGGAGGGAGGGGGGGGGGTCACTCCAAACCGAAGGTGCTGGTCTCCTCCACGGCCGTCACCAGCTTCTCATACAGCATGGAGAAGGACGGGTAGGGAGGCAGGTCCAGTCGATTGAAGCACGTGTGCGCTCTGGGGAACATACAAGCATTGGATGAGAGTGTGCTTGCTTGTTTGTTTGTTTTTGGGGGGTGGGGTCATGTTTGGGCCCCTAAAATAGATATTTCAACTCGTTTTCAAAAACTGCAAAGTCTTCAGGAATGGTGAAGCTTAACAAAAATGTGAACTAATAAAAACTACCAGAACCACCCTGAAAACTAATTACAACTAACTAACTAAAAAAAAAAACGAAATACAAAACTAACTAAAATGAAAATTCCCAAACTATAATAACCCTGGTCGCATTATGACCACCCAATTTTGTGTCGTTCAGTGAAATGAGTGTTTGTGGCTGAATTTTTTTTCAAACTCTCTAATTAAGGGTGAGCCCTGCCTTTCACTCGTAATCTGCCCCAAACCAAAATGGCCGACTTCCTGTACAATTTAGCGCATGGATTTTTGGGGACTTTTTTATGTGTCCTGTTATGACAGACATGTCCGCCAAATTTCATGTTGATTGGTAAAACCGGTGTCCGGTGCAGATTTTTTTTTTTTTGTTCTTCCAACTTTCGAAGAAAATACAAAGGCTGGAATTCATTCAAAATGGTTGCTCTGAAACAAAATGGCCGTCTTCCTGTTCAGTTCTGTAAAATGGCGCCGTTGTGATGACATCATGTTTAATTGCGATCCTACCTGGGTAAGGATGTGATCTTCCCCCACTTCTCCACGCAGAACCTGCGAGGTCCGTTGCTTCCACGTAGCGAGGCGAAGCCCTCATAAGGAATACTCGACGTTCCTGTCACAAACTGCGCAAGGAACATTCCCAAAAGGACACATGAGGGCGGAAAAGGGACGATATGCAGCGATGGTGGTTTCAAGGTGATTTATGCATAAAGTTGAGTTGAGTTGCTTTACAAAAGTGTTACAGAATCTGACATTTGAAAATAAATAAGTCCATAACTTTTTCTTTAGTTTTCTTTTTCAGCGAGGCAGTACAGCCTAATGGCCAGACGGTGGCAGCATGCGCGCATGTGCAGGTCCACGTGCCCTACCTGCAGCAGTCGCAGCCTCTGCTCATTGTTGAACCTCTCCACAGCTGCCCAGAACCAGCGTATCACTATGTGGTTGTCATGGTAACCTGGAGGAGGGAGGGGGGAGGGGGGAGGAGGGTGACGGCGGAGCATGAGTCAGAGGAATAACAAATAAGAGCCGCTTCGTCGTCATTTGGCGAACGTTGACTTTTGAAGGCACTTCCATGTTTAGCGGACGTCCGTCTTCGACAGTTCGCCCGTCGATGTCGATGCGTTGATTAAAAGAGGCCCTCATTGAAAAGGACTCTTGCTTTGCTTCCTCCTGGCAGCTCCTCAGCCACACGCGCGCGCACACGCACGCGCACACGCAGCACAGCGACGTTTCGTGTTGCTTTTGTTTCTTTGCCATCAAATTTTAAAAACACGCCCAAAAGAACACGCAGCAGAGTTCAGCTGTATTCATTCTTATTTGAAAATAGATACATCACTTTATTTTATAATTGTATTATTTATTCACGTCATTCATTTATGTTTTTAATTGTCTTGGTTGTAAGTAAAAAGTAATTTCCTTTGTTCACACGTTACTCTTTTAAAAATAAAAGAACATATTTTTGTTTCTATTTAATTTTTTGCGGAAAAAAGTCATTTTGTGATTAAATTGGAATATGGTATAAATAATTTAATATAATATTTTCAGATTTGCATTTCAATAAATCCTGTATTATACATAAAATATTTTTATTAATTTAGTTTTTTATTTTAGTTAATGAAGCTATTTTTTTCAGATACTTTACTTCATATTCAGATTACATTGATAATATCTTATTTTTTAAATATGTATTGTACGGTATTTTGTTATTCCTTTTTTTTTTTTTTACTTTTTTAAATTACTTCATTTTTTCTAGATGCATTTCTTCACAATTTTTAAAATAAATTAAATAGCTTGTGTTTTGCTTATCTCTTTGTTTTAAATATGTTTATAAAATATTTTCATTTTGTTATTTTATTTTGAATATACATAACCAGATACTTTCCTTTCCTTACATAATTTATTTAAAAAATACTGTATTTTTATTTTTTTTTTGTTAATGCTGTTATGTTAATTTTAACTAATGAAAGTAAAGTACTTCATGTTCATACTATATTCAGACTATGATATACTTTATATTTTAAAATATCCATTCACCCTATTTTGTTACTAACTTTGTCATGTTTTTTTTTTTAGTGCTGTCAAAGTTAAAGCGTTAACTGATTAATTAATCACAAAAAAATATCGCATTATTCATGAATTAACATAGATTAATCGCACTATTAATGATGATGATCATTTAGCGTGACAGCGGATGGCTACGTTTACGGTAGCACAGGTTGTGTTTGAGCAATAAACATAATTTCACGGATTAAAGTCAAGCATTTAATAAATGTTTGCGTATGACATTTATAATATTTGTCAAAAATATTGGGGTCATTTTTTTCCCATTTTAAATTATGCAAGTAATTAATGAATCCAAAAACGTTGACATAACATTAAATGTCAAAAGAATGAACACATAACCATAAGCCTTTTTTATTAAGCGATTAATCAAAATTCTAAAATGTGATTAATCTGATTCAAAAATTTAATTGTTTGACAGCTCTTTAAAAAAAAAAAACATTTTTATTAAAGTGACTCACTTTTTTCCCAGATACTTCACTATTATCATTTACTTGATTAAAAAAAATAAAAATAAAAATCAGGATCGCTAGTTACGGTCAAAGTCATGTGAGAGGAAAACATCCCGTGATATTCTGGCAAAACTGTCCAAACGGGAGCAAACATTTTGTCGGGCGTTTGTGCTTCTCCGACTGACCTCCTCTGTACTCGGTGTTGTTCCTCCAGTCCGCCAGGTCGATCTCGGCCGTGCCGGCGATCACCAGCTCCAGCTCCCTGGCGTCAAACACCGACACCAGTCGCACGTCCACCACCTGAACAACACAAAACACGGCACGAAATGGCAAATAGCCAAACGGGAATGAGAGGCACCTTGAGATGTGAATTCCGCGACTGTGCTTGTATCTCAAAACACACTATCTCAAATCCTCTTTCTCCATTGAAATGAATGGAAATGCAAACAATCCGTTCCAGGCCCCCCAAAAACTCCCAAGTGTCTTTTTTTTCACCCACGATAGAAATTGCACTGATAAAAAAAAAAAAAAAAAAAAACAACAACTACAAAACATTTGCTTTCCACAAACACAAAAAAATACGAGCACAAAACGCAACAGTACCTAATGTATTGTCCTTCCTTTCCCTTCTTCTATGGGCTCGATTGGTGTTTGGAAAACTAGCTTAACTGCGCATTAGCGCCACCAACTGATCTCGTCCTTCTACTGCAAGGAAACCAATGTGAATTGACAGCAGCCAGATGTTGTAACATTTGTTGGCTGTTCTGAAGCACACTCCCATTTCAATTTGTTCCTCATATCTCAAGACAGGCGATGGCTCGTATCTCAAAAAGCGTGTCAGTCGAGGCACTTGTATCTCAAGACATGGCTGTAATGGCAAATTTGGAAAAAAAAGTTGGATGTGGGGAATTTTGTGCCTGGCTCGAAGACGGCTTTACAAACCTCGTAAAAACCTCGGACCAGGCTCTCGGTCTGCTGAGCCACGCCCCTCTCGATGCGCCACTTGACCATGCGCTCGATGTACTCCTTCTTGTTCTTCTCCGACACGGGGATGCCGGCCCCGCCCGGCTTCAGCTCTCGCTCGGTGATCTGCAACGTGACACAAGTACTTCTACAGAAAAGTCACTTTGAGGGGGATTTATAGCATGGAGGACCAAAATTCAAAATAAATACATGACTAAATAAATACATGAATAAATGCGAAAATGAAAATGGATATAAAAATATCATTCAAAAAATCAATATAAATGGAAATAAAAACAACAATATATAAATTATATAATTTTTTTTGTATTTAATTTTTGAATTATATTTTTTACATCCTTTTTATTTTCACTTTTATTCTTTCATTCATTTATTTAGTCATTTATTTATTTTTAATTTTGGCAGCTTTGGTCCTCCATATTATAGTACTGGAGTTGTTATGCTTATAATATTTTTGGGTTTTAACCTGAACAACATTTGATGGATTTACAGAAGTCTTATGTATTGATCCGCGCCATTTTGGGGGAATTTCATCCTGTTCATTTCAAACGATGCAACTTTTTTAAGGAAGCTCTCCTACTTCTAAATGTATTGAGCTGTTGAGTCTCACGTGTGTACCTGTCCAAAGACCTCCTCATTGACCGTGAACGTGAGGTCCAGCATGTCCTCGATGTCGTTGTCCTTCATCCACTGCAGGCTCTGGTGGAACTCCTCGTCCAGGAACTCCAGGTCACTCAGATCACATGGTCTGCACAAGTCAAAAGGAAAAGCAGCATGAAACATCTCAAAAGTCATGCATGTTCATGGAAGACTAGTTAGCGTAAATACCATCAAAAGTTGCGAGGCTATAATACGACAATCGGAAAACACCTCAAAGGTTGCACAGGTTCATATAAAATGATCATAAATCCAACCTAAATTGAAAAGTCAAAATTCATAAAATCCATAAAAATTGCATAGTTTTTAAATTAGATTTACAGAAATCTTCTAGAAAGTTGGCTAGGTAAAAAATAAGTTCCCATCCATCCTGGACAACTTCAGCAGGTCAGAGTGAAACCGCCGTAAATCCTCACAAGGGGAAAATAAATGAATAAAACAACAGCAAATTCCCTCAAAGTTTCAAAAGATGATCCTAAAGCCACCAAAGGCTACACAGATTAATGAAGATTTAAAAAAAAAATTCCCCTAAATTTGCACGTGGCATCATAAAATACAATTACCGTCAATTTTGTAAATCTTGCGTATGTTCAAACAAAAATACCGTAAAAATGTACGTCTAAATACAGTCATGTGGTAGAAAGTGTCTGGTTGCGGGACTTACATGCGCAGAAGCCCCTTGTAGAAAGGACGAGTAAAGAAGGCATCCAGCAGGTACTGATGAACCAGCGCCAGTCCCAGAATGCGCCCGCTAAAACGAAACCTTCCGGCACAAAAACACACCTGCGTCAATCAAGGCCATTTTCCATAACGTCAACTAACAAAAAAATGCAAAAAAAAAAAAAAAAAGGAATAAACTTCCAAATTGAATACATTTCCGTTAATGAAACACAATAAAAAACAAATTGCGTTGAAAAAAACTGTAATAATAGCAAAAATGTCAATTAATATCAAACATTAGCTTTCGGGGTTCATTTTAAAAGTATTTATTTATTTATTCATTCATTTATTTGTGTTACTTGATAAATGAAATGAACTTTTTATAATCTTGCACTTGACAAATTCTCCATATATGAAAAAAATACATCAAATACTAAAACTAATCAAAACATTTTAGAAAAAAAAGACTAATAATAAAAATGACCCAACCTGCTGTAAAAAGTCATTAAAAGTGAATTTGAACAGATGAATACACACACGCTCGCACGCACGCACACACACACACACACACACGCACATACACATACTCACCCACATACAAAAAAAATGGTATATATATATATATATATATACAGTATATGTGTGTATACGTGTATATATATATGTATATGTATTTAAAAAAAAAAAAGAAAAAAAAAACATTCATTAAATTTTTTTTAATTGATTTGTTGGATTTTAAAAAAAAAAAAAAAAGGAGATCAATGATGATGTCAAATCGAATGAACAATACTGAGCTCTCCCGTGAAAAAAAAAAAAAGTGAATTTGAAATACGAGCGTCAAAACAAAATAAAAAGTATTCCAACGGTGTTTTCACTTCAGTCGGGTGGAATGAAAACGTGTAAAAGGTCACGGCCTCACCATTCGTGGTGATTATCCACAAAGGCCGACATGGGGCTGATTTGGACCGTGTACGTGTCGTTGGCCGAATATTCAAACAGGCCGTAGTAAGGGTTGAAAAGCTCTCTGGAAACCAGGAAGAAGAACTCTCGGGAGGGACCGCTGTAGTCCAGCCTGCCCCCCAAAAAATTAGAAAAAAAAAAAAGATATCGTGACGTTGCTGAATGAACGGAAAGTGGGCGACGTGTGATTCCAATGCAATTTGCTCTCACCCGTCCTCGCCTACGAAGCTGACGTAAAGTTTGCTCCTCTGCAGGTCTTTGCGAGAGTAACACATGATTTGGTTAAAGGCGTCCTCCAGAAGGTGGTCCCGCCGTATGATGAGCCTGGGTGCAAGCGCACACACAAAATCACCTCACAATTTGTTGTCAGCTATATACTACTTTCATGTCAAGACTAGGACTGGCCTTTTAAAGTTACATGTCACGTCATATTATTGTATTATTGGCATATGTGGCATAATAAGATTATGAGGGGCAAAATAAAGATATGCATGTGTGGCCTAACAATCAAAACAATCACACTCAAAGTTAGTTTTGGCTTGCCAAGACTATATGTGGCGTATTATTAAACTTACATGTGACATATTACGGTTAGTTGAGGTCAATGAAGTTCATCAGAGGCCTATTGAAGCTAAATGTGGCATAACAATCACACACTTGCTGATTCAAAACAATCACTCTCAATTATGTGTAGCATTATGTGTGGTGTTTAAAAGTTAAATATGGCATAATGTCACGTGAGAAGCATAGTAAGGTTATATGAGTGATATTAAAGTTATGTGTGACCTAACAATCACACACCTGTTCAGTCAAAACAATCCCACTCAAAGTTAGGTTTGGCATGTCAAGGCTGTCTGTTGTATTATGAAAGTTACATGTGGCATATTAAGGTTACGTGAAATAGATTAAGTTAATCCGAGGCCTGTTAAAGCTACGTGTGGCTAACAATCACACACTTGTTAAGTCAAAACAATCCCTCTCAGTTATGTGCAACATGTCAGGGCCAAGTGTGGCATTTAAGTTATATGTGGCATAATAATGTCACGTGGGTATTTACAGTTATGTGTGGCCTAACAATCACACACCTGTTCAGTCAAACAATCACACTCACATTTCGGTGTGGCATATTAAGTTATGTGTAGTCTAGCAATCACAGACTTGTTTAGTCAAAACAATCGTACTCAAAGTTGCGTGTGGCGCATTTAAGTTACATGAGACACGCTAAGGTTAAATGTGGCATAACAATCACACACGTTTTGTGTATGTGGCCTCAAGAGCTTTGAAGTTGAAACCTCACTAATGTGTACGTCAAAAATGAAAAAACAGATCTACGCAATCGATCCGATTTCTTGAAATGTAAACGTGTACGTACTTGACTTTCCCGGGTCCCTGTCCATATCCTTTAGTCTCCAGTTTCCGATAGAAGTTCCTCAGCTTCGCCTCAAAATCTCGCTTGTAGGGCGCAGGAGCGCGCGCGTTGGCTCGTTGGGTGCCTGACGGAGAAAAACGTACAGGAGACAGAGAGCATACGGTCAAAACGCCACGGAATTGCTACCCGGGTCACGCGGCTAGAAGTGCAATATCGTCTTGTCTCACCCGGGGAACTCTGCGGAGATGAAGAGAGGTTGTAATTTGGGTGGAGCAAAGGCGGCACGTACGACATCACCTCCTCTTCAAATAAGCTGCGCAGAAAAAATGCCCCAAAAATTGGGCTTTTGTCAGGTTGGCGTCCGAGAGAAAAGTGCACAGGACTGACCTGAGCAACATGACGAGGTCGGCGTCCCCGGAGAGCCGCGCCAGGCCGATGGCTCCCTCGCTGCGGATGAACTGCACCTTCTCCCTGCAAACAGGGCAAAGGTTAACTCACTCACTGGCAGCCATTTTCACTGAAGCAACCCCCTTCGCTCCGGGCCGGTTTACGGGATTTGGACTGAAAAAATGTAAAAATATATTTACGGAAGAGGACTAGGGCCAGTGAAGAGAGAAAAAAAAAAGGTTTCCTTTATTACTGACTTAAAAGTGAGAATCCTGCCAAACTTTTTTTTCTCTCTCTTTACTGGCCCTAGTCCTCTTCCGTAAATATTTTTGGGACCATGGCAATATTTAAAATAGAACGTTTTTATACGTTTTTTGGGAGCAAACGACTTGATGATGATGACGACGACAGCAGGACATACTTGAGCGAGTTGTTCCTGGCGAGCTCCGGTTGCCTTTCCTGCAGCACCTCAAAGACGTTGGGCTGCCTCAGGAAGGCCACAATCTTGTCGTTGTACGCTGAAGGACGGACGACATTGACGACAATCATGACAACAATCACGCGCTCGGACCATGCCCGCCTGCCGTGCTGCTTTTCTGCCCACGTACCCACGGGCACCACCTCGTGGTACTGGCTGGCGCGACTGGATCCACTGAAGGTGCTGGAAGGTCGCGGCACGGCCGGCGGGTTGCTTTGCCGAGAGTCGTCGGCCACCTGCGGCAAAAGGAGACACTGAAGGTTTAGGTCGCATCCAAGTTCTGACACCAAGTGGTCTTGAGATACCTCGAGTGACTCCACTTGGGATTTCCCGAGATACAAGCTGACAATCGGACCTTTTTTTTTGCTTTGACTTGCAAGCCTAAATTTGTCTCACCTCGCCGGCGCTGTGGCTGCGTTGTCGGCTCAGATGCTGGCGGTGGGCCAGGAGCCCGGTGGAGCGAGAGCTCTGGAGAGGCAGCCGCGGGTCGATGAAGGTTGTGGAGCGACAGTTGTGATCCACAAAGAAGGGCTGAGGGGGTGAGACGCAAACAATTTTAGGGGTCAGGTCGCAGGCACGCATCCATCCGAGTCCGCCTCCTGCACGCCAAAACTATTGGAATAGTGCGGCATAGTGTCAAGACCAGCCAACTGGTTTTTGGAATCTTGGAAGAAAACGGAGCACTCGGAGAAAAAAAAGAAAAAAATCTCAGACAAATCAACTGCACTTTAGCAAAAAATGTAGTACAGTATAAGCTTATTTGTTTTCCAATGACTGTTCTAGTAAACCTTTGGAAGAATTTACAGAGAAAAAATAATAAAGGATTTCCTCAGCTAGTATCGAGCATGCATTTGACTTGCTATAGAGTGAAGAGAAGTACGCCGCAAAACAATAAAGGAGAGCGCCATCAAGAGCAAGAACTGGAAGGTTTTGGACACGGCCAAGCAAATCTCCAGACTTGAACCCCATAGAGCATGCATTTTACCTGCTAAAAAAGAAGGTGATTGAACTAACAACCCCCAAACTAGCAGCAAGACAGTGACCTAAAAAAAAAGAAAAGAAACCCTGACAGAATAGCAAAGGAGTTCATCCAAGGACAAGAAACGGGAGCTTAGACTGGAAGTCAATATGCAAATGAATCTCTTGACTTAAAATCGTATAAAGAAAGCATAACTGCCATGGATAAAAAATAATAAATCACAACACAACACAGTGCCAACACAGCAACGTTTTTGGGTGGTGAAAAGCGGGAGGCTGTGCAGCAGCCAATCTCCAGACTTAAACCAAACAGAGCATGCATTTTGACCCTCTCAAACAGAGACTGAAGCGAGTAAAACCCAAAACAAACGGCGCCATTAAGTTGAAGGCTTAGGACGAGCCACGTCGCACGACAGACTAGAACCTTATAGAGTTTTTTGTGTACGCGCATGAAAATGAGCAGGAAACGTCACGACAGCGTCTTTGAGTGAGTTTAAAAATGTCTCCCACTCACCTTCCCCGTATGGTCGTGTTTCATTTCCCAGCCCCGGGGAAGCTCCAGCTGCTTGTTGGAGAACATGTTGAGGAAGGTGACCAGGTCTCGGTTGTGCTGGTAGCGCTCAAAGTAGTGCGCGTCTCGCCGCACCTTGCTGATCATGTGCTTCAGGCAGGTGTTGCTCGTAAACATGCGGTAGGCACTCTGCTCAACACAGCGGCACAGGGTTCCACATTTTCAGCTCTCAGGTCGCACTCAGCCACGTTTGATTCTATTTTTACACCGCCGCCGCTGAAGTGATCAAAGTCTGATGATTTGATTTCTATTATTAGACCTCAACATGCAGCACAATTCTACAAGGGACACGAGAAAGAAGGGGGTTTGTTGAAATGGACCCCAAATTAGCCGACTTGCAAAGTCATGAATTGAAATGACAACACGTGCAGACCATTTGGAGACAAATGAGGACATGCTGATATTCAGCGTGTTGGAATAAACGTGATCGTTACGCAGCAGAGGACACTGACGGGGTTTGAATGCAGCACAGTAAAGAAGTCGGGACTGCACAGGAACTTGGCGCTGGGCGATTGGAGCAGCAGCGACAGGCGGGAACGACTGCTGGAGTGACCCCCGACACTGTCTCGTCTGTATTCTACGAGAAAAGGAAAAAAAACAAGAACGTGTTTCTCGCTGGTGGTCCGCAGGGTGTCAATCTGTCATTGGTGCGTTCAAAGGGACCGGAAATGGAGTGCGGAATCAGTTCCGCTTCTGGTTCAGGGAGCAGGTCAGCAGCGCTCTCCTCGGTCCGATCACTGTTGGTGATGGTTCTTCTGATGCTCTGATATCTGATTGGGGGGAAATAAAATACCGTGAACACACGCGCGCACACGCAACTGTTTAAAAAATAAATAAGACAAAGCAGAAACCCACAGATCAAGAGTTAATAACGTGGCAGCATAAAAATACCCTGACATCAACCATATTGAGAACTTGCGCAGGATTCTTCGAAGAAAAATGCAGTACATGAAAGATGTGTCGAGGTATGACGGAAATCATTGCAAACGCGGCGTTTTTGTCAACTCTCACCTGCGGTTGAGTTGCTCCATCTGCTGAATGGAGTTGGAGCGGGTCAGGCCCTGCGGAGCTGGGGGTCCGGTGGGCCTCTGCCACGTTGTAGTTCTGTTCACGTGATCCACAAAAAAGATCCTGCCGTGACTGTCGATCCGGGCCTCCCAGTCTGAGAGAACACAAGCATCAACAACAACTTCCAAAAGGAGGACTCGCAAGCTACAGTTAACGGAAGACTTCATGGACAAAAGTACGCCAGAAGGTACAAACACATTGATTGGGATATCCTTCGCCACACAGCAAAGATGGCCCGAAACAGATTGCCCAAAAAAAAAATAATTCAAGCAAACAAGTTCATTGGGGCAAAAAAGTGGAAGGTTATAGACTAGTTAATATCCAGACTTCAACCCTACAGAACAGCGGTTGTCAAGTACCCCTAGCCAGCCTGTTTTCCATGTCTCCCACAAGCAACACAGGTGTTTCAAACCATCAGCTAATCAGCAAGCTTTGCATGAAGCCTGACAACAATCCTCAGCTGTGTGGGCTGGGGGGGACATGGAAAACGGGCTAGATAGGGGTACTCGAGGACCGGGGTCGAAAACCAGTGCTACGGTATAGAACATTTACCTCATCAAGAGGAGATTCAAGGAAGTAACTCCTCAAAAAACGCGGATACACAGCGAAGCAAAAACGGAGGGCAAAAAAGTGGAGGATTTCAGACGAGTTGAGTCAATATCAAGACCTAACCCCTATAGAGTATGCATTTTACCAGCTCAGGAGAAAATAGAACGGAGTAACACCCAAAATCAATCCTGAGTGGAAGATGTTAAACTTCAAACTTCAGCAAAATCATATTACTTATAGTGAATTACACAATGTTAACGTTTTGAAGCCAGACATAAAACAACAACAAAAAACCCAAACAGCAGTTTCACCCATCAACACAAAATTGCTTAGACATGCCCATTATAAGAAAACACTCAAAAAGTCTAAAAGATCCATTTCAGAATTGCAACAGGAAGTTGACCATTTTGCGTCAATTCTCGGATTCATACTTGGTTGGAAAGTTGGATTGGAAAAAATCAGCCCGAGACACAAGTTTCACCAATTGACACAAACTTCAGTGGGGGTGGACGGTCCAAAAAGTCTCAGGACATCAACCAAGAAGTTGACCATTTTGGTTTTAGCCAACCTTTTTGAGTAAATTCAAGGGCTCGTACTTTTAAGAAACTCCGACTGGAGAATTTGCCAACTTAGAAGCTGGTATCCTAAACAGATGGGAAAAAAAAAAAAAAAAAAAGAAGACAATAACAAAGACTTACTCGGGGGCAGAGGCTCGTCCACTCGTTGGTAACGGTGAATATCGTGCCGTACGGACGGAAGCGACCGAACAGGATGACCGTTGACAGGAGTCCCTGAGTCCAGACCAACAGTACACAATCCAGAAAATGAAGATTTTCTTTCAGCGACATATTCACTTTATGTTTGAGTGCTTTTCTTATTTTTATTTAGCAAATGCAAAGTCATCAAGCCAAGCAGTTGCCTCCGGGTTTTAGTCACGTTCGGTTTTGGTCTGACAAAGAAAAAGTGAACAAATCTCGCCATACCTTCCTCGCCATCTGTTTCCGTGGTAACTTGCTCAGACTCGGCAGAGCCCGCCTCCTCATGCGGTTTGGACTCTTCGCCGTCCGCTTCTTGGGCCACACCGCCCGACGCCTGCAGACTCAGCTTCCTCGTGCCCATCTCGTCGGACTCCAGAGCCAAGGTTGCCTCGCCTGCAACCTCGGGACAAGCACCTAGACCGTCACGCTCACGGTCTACAGGCGGACTGGACGGCGGCGTGCCACCAGTCACCTCTCCCCCCGGGTCGATGGCTGCATCGGCCCCTTCTTCTGCTTCCTGTGAAGTTAGAGGAAAAAGATCACGTTTTTTTTTTATTTAGGGGTAGCAAACACAGTCCCCAAAAAGTTGGACAAAATTCATCCTCTGACACTGGCTTGGCCATGAAAAGGACCCAAGGAAGTGTTTTGTGTGAACAACAGTGAAAGGAGAAGTTTTAAAGACGGGTTTGAAGATGACCATGAACTCACCACAGCTGTGGTCAACGTGACCGGACAACTATCTGACGAAGACATGACTGTCTGCGGGGCTGTGGCCATGGAACACGTGTCCACCTCTGAAGAAGGCTCTTCGTTCGGTCCTCTTCCCACCTCAAGGGCTTCCCCACCCTCCGGCAAAGCATTGTGGGAAGCGGCCTCTGTGAACAGAGCTTCCTCTGCCTCGGAAAAGACATCTGCTTCCAGAATGTCATCCTGTTCCTGACTGGGCCCCACCTCGGGGGCCACCTGGACTGTCTCTGGTTCTTCCTCCCCAGGCTGCTCTGGGACCAGTTGCAGCTCAGGGGACGCTTCGTATTCATCAAGCCCACTAATATCCGCAGGGTCCCCGTTAAGAAGCAGTGGGGACGGCGGCATCGGGGGCATTTCTCCGAAGCCGGACCTCTCATCATCTTCATCAGAATCAATGTGCAACATAGCGCTGAGCCGTGTATGCGTGGGGAAGCTGGAGCGCAGTTTTGGTGAGGCTGCACCCAACGGCCTTTCCCCGGGACCCTTGGGGGCTTCAATAGCATCCAGGCCCTCGCTGAGAGACCTCTGGAGCAACTCGTGTCCCTCCAAAAACCTCGCCCCGGCTCTGACCAGAAATAGATCCTTTTCTGGGTAGGCCGCCGCCGCCGCCCCGCCTTCCCAGATGCCCTGAGAAATCTGCGATCCGGTGGGGGAGGGCCCTGCTGAAACCACTCCTGGGAGGTGATGAGGAAGGTCCTCGTCATCCGAAGGCGTCCCTGGAGCTCCGTTGAAGGTGGAAAGGCCAATGATGGAATCTGGAGAGGCACCTGGCCGGGAACAACACAGTTTCAACACACATGAGGAACACCACCAGGGAAATGCTGTGAGATTAGTTTCACATGATGACGCCTTTTGGGACCAGAGATTGTGGCATATCGTAGAACTAAGACTAAGCAATAATAGTATACTGGGCGGCTTGGGGGCGTGCCCAGTAGTCGTTTTTTTTTGTGCTATTCACACTGGGTCTTGGTCCCTAACACTTTACCATCAGGTCCAGTTGAGGTGAGTTCCACTTTGAACTGCAGCTGTCCGCTGACGTGTTCCGTGGGCAGGCGTCGGCAGAGGGGAAAAGTCACGGGCTGGACTCTGAAACACCAAAACACAGGATTTACCTGCATATTTCGGTCCTTATTACTCTTTAGTGCAGTCCTTCCACATTTGGTAGGTACCTACCCAGGTATTTTCTCAATAAGCCGTTGCACGGGGATGGTCAACTGGCCAAGGAAGCGTTTGATGATGGGCCGACTTTTGGCAAACTTGTCCTTCACTTCGATGTACAGGATGTCTGTCATCAGTGCTACAAATGTATATTTCTGGAAAGAGAGAGACATACAGTGCATCAGGAACGGGTTAAAACTGGAGTCGGGGTAGGGTTAGGGATACAGGGTTTAAGTTTGGGGTAAGGATAGGGGGGTTATGATATTGTGATTAGGGTTCGAAGGTAGCGTTAAGGGGTCAGGGTACACTTAAGGAGTTGTGATGAAGTGAACTGAAAGTTTTGGGTGATGGTTATGGGCTAAAGGTTTGGGTTAAGGTATAAGGGGAGGTCAAGGTTCAAGGGTCAATTTAGGCATTAGGGCAATTGTTAGATTAGCCTTTTAGTGTGATGACCGGAAGGTTTAGGCTTAAAGTTAATGTGGTTAGGGTTTGTTTAAGGTTGAGATTAGAGGATAGCATCGTGACCTCTCCGTGCCAAACGGGATTGACAGTGTTGGCGATGATGGCCGAACGGCGTTCCTGTCCGTGGTGGCTGAACACAGGAAAGACGCTCCTCTTCCCGGGGTGGATGGACATCTTGAGGTACGGATCCGGATGGAAGAACATGCCTTTCTTCAGGCCGATGGCACGTAGATCTGTGAGCACACGACAAGAAGGAGAACTTTCCTGTAGCATGCTCAGGGGTTGTTGTCGAGGTGCCAGTGACTAACCAGAACTCCAACAATTTGACACTTCATTGGCAGTTTGGGGGAATTTACTGTACAGTCATCTTATTTTCACATATTTAACTCTTGGGGTCTGTACGGTACTGAAACATCAACGTCAACCCACCCGTCAAAGTGAAGCTTATCAGTTTCCGAGGATGTTCGACGCCCACTTGCTCCGCGAGGCCCTCAACCTAAAAAAGTCAAAATGATCAAAAATGATGGTCATATTTGCAGGTTGGGCAAATACTTTGGAACTTTTGAAAATTGGGTGGGGGGGTGGTTTGAGGGTTCTCTGCACAAGTCCCACACCAGGACAGCTGTATTCTTCACAGTGATGCAGGGGGTCGTTGCTCTCAGAGCTCCGCTCACTCCGTGGTAGTACTTGAAACAGATCCTGGTCTCCGCTGTGACAAGAGGTAAGCGAGAAGAATTGATGTTGTGAGGAGGAATAAACAGACCCATGCAACCGCCTTTGGCTTATTTTCTGATTCAGGCTCACTTGTGCAAATCCCTTCGTAGGAAATTGCCAAAATGAAAACCCTGCAATTTGTCCAAAATGGCTGCTTTAAATCGAAATGTCTGACTTTGTGTTCGAAGGACAAAAGTATTTTTCATGACAAGTCTTTTTTTCATGATGTCTTGATTAGCGTAAGTGGTATCCGTGGCTGCCCTCCCCTGACCCCCGCCCAAACATTCTAACAACGTGTCAGTCTTGGAATTGGCCCAAAATGGAAACTTTAGGCTAAAATGGCTGACTTCCTGTTCCATTTTGGGCACAGGTTCTTGAGAATTTTATATGCGGCCTGTTATGATGTCATGCACACTTAAAATAAATGTGAGGACGTCAGTTACTCACGTTCCATGAAATAGGGCCCGGTCTCCAGCCTCCAAACAATCTGACCCTTCTGGGTGCCGTTCACTCCTCGGTTCTTGCAGTCCCACACGTTTGATGGACTGGTCTCATCTGGAGAACAGAACACAACCTGAGACCAATTGGTCCCTCGCATGCTGACATTCCAGAAACAGTAGGGGCAGAGAAAAAAACAGCCAGACAGAGAAATACCAAATGAGAACACTCTCGAGGTCAAACCGTTTAAAGGCAGACGTCCGACACACAAATACACTTTACAAAACCATTTATTACGATTCTATTTGATTGTTCGTACTGCATATTATTCTTTGCTGAGGTGAAACATGCTCCAACATAGCAACAGTTGAACTTGCTGACATAGTTAATGCTCAGATCAATGACGAGCCAAAATGATCTGAGGGAAGGCGTCATTGAATGTCTGCTTAGTCAAGAAAGGCAGTGGGTGTTAAGACCTTGGCGGAGGTAATGAACTCCTGCTGCCATACAATCGATATCAAGTGACCTGACGGCAGCTGATGTTTTCCTTTATTTCTTTCGGCCACTGACTACAGAATTTCTTGTTTTCACCCAGTTGGACCTGGTGGTTACACTTTCAGTAGAAACATCGGGTCCACTGGCTGAAACGGAACCAAAAGTGATTATCTTCCAAGTTGTGTCTCTGATCCAGCAACAATCAAGGACTTGGCCTCGGCGTTCCAATACTTTTGGAGGGTATTGTAGCGTCTTGATAACAAATGCGCCTGTTGAACACGCTTACTCGAGTATTACTTTTCAGCCTTGTCAGAGAGATTGAGCGCCCGATAGCCTTGTTCAGCACTCGCTCGATCCTCTCTGTAAGCACAATTCTCAGTAACGACGGTGGAAAAAATGCGTTAGCTCCATTAGCTTCGCAGTTAGCATCCTGTCTTCTCCACTAGCACCGTCCTAAATGTTTGCATGTCTGATTATTCAACTGTTGTCACTATTTTAGAAATAATTAAATAACTGCCATGGACGTGTATTTGTCAAATGGAATCCAACAGTTTAATGCCACCGACGTGTATATTCGCCAAAAGTCAGCTGGGATCTGCTCTGCTCATCCAAGACCCTCAGTAAGACCTCTTTGCTGTCCATAGAGACCCAAGCAGATGTAAACAAGCCATTTTTCAATAATACGTCATTTATATCCCAAAATCATCATCTTACCGATATGGTAGAGTCCGATCCAGTCGGTGGCGTCCACTTCCTCCTTGATGTCCCAGGAAATGACGAGGGTCTGGCCCCGGTTCAGCGTGAAGTCCAGGGTGGACGCGGTCAACGATGACCTGGTTTGCGAGCTCACCAAGTCGGTGTCGCTGTTCGCACGGGTCAGGCCGACGGGCCCGCTCACCATGGACACCGTGTCCAGCGAGGCCCCGCCCCTTTCCGCCAGGCTGCGGAGGTTCTCCGGACTGAGGGTGTGCCTCAGGTTGGGGCTGCGCCTTCGGGGGGCCGAGAGGTGCTCGCGGCTCCCCACGGCCAGATTGGGCACATTGTGGGTGCGGGTCCTGGCTGGGAGGACGGCGGTGGCGAGGGACGGACGCATGACGTGTCCTGGCTTTGATTGAGGCGATCCCGTTTAGCGAGGAGGATGGCGGGCTCTGAAGTCCGGACGCATATCGGTGACTCCCGACTAAAGGCGACGTTTTTTAGTAGGATTCAGCAGGTTTTCGTGAGGGTTGAGTGAGAACGTCAGTTCCCCCATTGTAACGGAACTTCATTGTCTCTGTGGTGTTTTGAAATGTTAGTACCTGGAAACAAGAAAGGACAGGAGAACTCATGAAACCACGTACAGCACGGGTCTCGAACTCTGGTCCTCAAGGGCCGCTGTCCTATGGACGTACCGGATGAGCAATTTGACAACTTTGACTGAATGTGAGGCACATAGCAAACAAAAGCATTGATTTGGAAATGTAAATAGCTGGATGGAATCAAACAAAAAATGAGAGTATTTCTTATTTCTGGCCATCATATGAGAAATAAAACAATCAAATGTAACAGTCCATCTTCACAGAAATAGACCAGAGGGACACTCACTTACTCACGAGTAACTCACTAAACATTCTCAATCTGGACCGCTTCCCCGTTTAATCTCCTTTCTATTGCGGATTACAGATTGATTCTGGGAAAATGACAGGAGGGTCTGATTGTTATGACAATCTAAAAATAGCGCGACTGTAACAATGACAGTACGTGTTCATGAGACACCTGGAAGTGCAGTCATGCTTAGTAGAAGGTCAAAACCGTCAAATACGTTGATGCGCCGCAGGTTGAAAGTCGAAACAAAGCCGAGTGTTGCCTTGCCCCTCAAATGTTTCAAATGCGTTGAACATCCGCTTCAGTCAATCAACTGTTTTGCAAAATCAAGCTGCCTGAAGCAATCCTGGAGGCACAGTTGGGCACAAGTCTCGGATGCCAAGTCCAAGTCAAGTCTCAATTCTTTGACCCACAAGTCCAAGGCAAGTCCAAGTCTTTGACCCACAAGTCCAAGTCAAGTCTCAAGTCCCTGACCACGAGTCCAAGTCAAGTCTCAAGTCCCTGACCACGAGTCCAAGACAAGTCCAACTCTTTGACCCACATGTCCAAGTCAAATCCAAGTCTTTGATCCACAAGTCCAAGTCAAGCCTCAAGTCTTTATGTTCCAAGTCCAAGTCAAGCCTCAAGTCCCTGACACGGTAACCCAGACTTGGAATTGTGTTTTGAAACCCCAACACCTTGTTTGAATCCCCAACTGTTATTTACTGTTTTGTGGATTTGGTTTTGATTGGATTAGAGTTTTCTCATTTTTTCCCTGCGTCCGTGTCTGTCTCGTTACGTTATTGCGCCCACCTGTGCTCGTCAAGCTTGTCCCTCGTCTTGACCAATCAGCTCCCTCAGAAATGTGTGTTGTCTCGTTACTTGCATTTCGGTCTTTTGGGAAATTGAAACCGTAAGCCTTGTTAGTTCGGGACGGGGTTAAAGGTTGCCAACCATAATGTAAAACTACAAACATTTTACTTCATCTACAGAACTTTGGAAATGGTTGTTTAAAGTGCTGTATCAATAAAGTTGAAATTGAAAAACCCTAACCCTGGTTTTGAAAGCCTACTTTGAAACCCTAAATGCTATTTTTGAGTTATTGGCTGAACGTTAATTAAATGCACCACTGTGCCTTATTTCTGCCCATCTGCTGTGCGTGCGTGCGTGCGTGCGTGCGTGCGTGCGCGTGACGAGGGACCCCTCTGCGCCTTGGTGGAGGTTACTGCAGCACTTTATTGCATGACAGAACAAACACCTTGGGGAGCACGCGCGCACCCGCTGGCCTCTACTAAAGGTCGTTGAACCCAGTGAAAGGTGGGCGTTGTGTGAAGAGCGCTTTTGAGAGGAAAAAGGCAACATTTTGCGGATGAAGATTTTCTCCGGCAAAAGTCTGCCGTGACTTATGACAGCGACGAACGACTCCACGTCACGATCTGCTTTGCGCTCATTTGGCTGAGTGGAAGGAAAGGACGTTTCTTTCTTTGTTTGTTCGTTTCCTGGCAGATGACGCATGGACAGAATCAGGAAATATTGGAGGGGAAAAAAAAGTCCAATTGGGACTTCAAGGAGGTCAAGGGTCAAGAACCTGAATTTTATTATTGTTTTTTGTCTTTTAAGAATCCAGATATTGGATCCAATTGTTGGTACCTCGCTCTCAATGGAAGGAAATTTGTCCATAAATAATGCTTGATTGAAAATGATGACTTTTGCGGCCGGAACGTTTTGGCGCTTGGAGATGGTCGACGTTAACTGCTTGTCTGCCATTTTCCTTCTAATCCTCCTTGGCTTGGTGTCGTCGTCCATGTTCAGTGCGGTACACGCCTGCTGCCCACAAAGCACACCGACTATTTATCAGCCGAGAAAAAAGACAGACTGACAGATTGCGAGTTTGAAGACACCTGTGATGCAAATGAAGGGACTCGGCTGAGTTAAATATGGATCTTTTTTCATTAACAAGCGGGTTCCAACAATTTTGTCCATGTGTGTATGTAACGTATTTGTATTTATTTCTACATTTCATGTGGTTGGGTCACGGGGGTCTGAAAATGGCTGACACGGAATACGTTGAGAAATTTCATTTGCTAACAACATTCTTACTGTTTCAGAATGCTGTTATGATATTACGCTCAATTTGGTCATTTTCACTTCGGGGTGTACTCACTTTTGTTGCCAGGGGTTTAGCTACTTAATGGCTGTTTTTTTTTTTAGATGCACACTGACTACCTGTCAGTGTGTCAAAGTTTCATTTCTTCAGTGTTGTCCCATGAAAAGCATCATCATTAAAAAATAATTTAAAAAAAATATTATCTGCAGAAATGCGAGTCGTGTACTCATTTTTTGATAAGATCAAAAACAATTTGAAATAGTCGCTACGTATGGCTTATTAGGCCACCAAATATGCTAGTGTGGCCCACTTGAAATCAAACTGGGGGGGGGCCGTGGCGCCTGAAATCAAATGAGTTTCACACCTCTGGGAAGGCCTCAATGTTTCAATGCAGTTTTCGTTCTTTCTTTTTCAGCTCATCCACAGGTTGCCTACTCTACCGTCTTTGTTTACGTGCACACACACGCACGACAATATTTATAATGAAAACCAGATCTACTTATGCAAGGCACTGAAGCAAGTAGTTGTGTATTGGGGATTAAAATGGTTATTACACAACAACTTGATCACCGCCCCCAACCTCCAACTTCAATCATTCTCCATCCATGTGTTGTCTTGGATCCAAGCATGCATTGCATGCATTTCATGCATGCATTGCATGCATGCATGGCTATCGGATTAGTGTGGGAATTCCCGACGTCATTTTCGCCTTCCACGCTCGAGCAGCATCTTGCGAGGGTGACGCACGCATGCAAACATGGACGACGTACACGAGCGGGAGCCAGCAAGCACGCTTACCTTTGACGCAGAGGAAACAGCGGCGGGGAGGAGGACGAGGAGGATGAGGAGGGGGGGTCACGCTTGTTCTTCTTGCCTGCTGCTTGCAGCTCGTTGCCCCCGCAGTCCAAATGAGGCGAGACGGGCGGGGTGCAGCCGCGGTCGCTGTGGCAGCCCGGGCCCCTCCCACACCCACGCGCACGGCCACCAGCGACCGGCCGGCCGGCCGGGGGGGGGGAGTCACGTACAGCGGGGATGGACGGTTGAATGACTGGATGGTCGGAGGGATGGTGGACGGGTGCACTCTTGAAAAAAGCAAACAAAAACAAATTAAGTCCCAGGATGACGTAGTTGTTCCTTCCTACGGCGGGGTTGCTGCTGTAGTTCTATGATGACGATGCATGCATGTAAACATGACAGCGGTTTTTTAGGAGCCACATGACGTCTTCAGGGGTTCCTGTGCACCACTACTTAAAAAAAAAAAAAAAAAAAAAAATGCTGGTGCTTGCCGCAGAGCGGGAAGGAGCCCGGTTGGTAACACAACAGCGCCCTCTGGCAGGCCACTCGGACGACGTGCAACGAGACCATTTAAAAAATACATTTTTGGATTCGTTTCTAAAAGTATTTCTATTATCTCTCTATATAAAAAGCAGTTCATTCCATTCCAATTATATTTCGGATACATAGTATATGGCTTGTAAAACCTATGTCAAAATGGGAATTTGGACAGAACGATGTCTTCGTCGTTGGCTCGTCTGCCTCAGTTCTGAGCATGAATGTGATGCGCCCTGTGATTGGAATGATGACCAGGAGCAAAACCAGATGGAATCCTAAATGGGTAAACACAAGTGTGACCTACATGGGTCCCATACTGTTTGCCCGCCTGGAACCCAGTAAAACCCATTCAGATCCCAGCTCAAGCCCATATAAGCAAACACAGGTGGTAACACACATGGTCCCCACGTGAAATGACCCATTTGGAACCCACCTACCATCCAGTCAAAAACCCATGTCAGCCCATGTGGGCTAACGCAGGTGTGCCATTGGCGGGCGCCAGAAGCAAAACCTGATGGAACCCACGCCCATATGCCGATGTGAAAACCCACATGGGGCCCAACTGGACTTGTTGGCTGGGTGTGGATCCCGCTTCTGTCCCAAAGTCAGCCGGGTCAGGCTGCAGCTCGCACTCAACAGTGATTGAAAATAGATGAATGGATGAAAGTTATCACCAAAACACTAAGACAGTGTACGACCGTCATTTTCAGGTCCAGAGTCTTTCTTTACACAAGTGCAATAAAACAAGCAAACCAATATGTTATCAATGTATTGCGCAATTGTGAACGAGGAAGAAAACACGAGCGCTGCGCGTGTTGCGCTCAGTCTGCTCCTTTCCGGCCGCCATGAGGCACTTGTTGCTGGCGTCGCTGTGCGTTCTGTATTTGCGTGGCAGTCGGAGCCGTCAGGTCAACGGAGGGGGGGGCTTCATGCTTCTCGCGGGTCCGCTTCAGTCAGAGAAGGACGTCTTTACCTGCGCTGGTCCCATCCCTGCTGGATCCGCACGCTATTTGGACGACCTTCTGGGACGAGGTGTAACTCATGTCCAGGTGCCGCTGTCCTGGCATCGACTTCTGCCGTCAGGTATCTTTGCGTTCGTTTTCCCTCATTTACAGTCAGGCATAAACATATTTGGCCGCTTAAAATGACAGAGGTCTGTCATTTTTGAGTTACAGAATGTGGAAAAAAAAAATCTGTAAATCATAATGTAGGATTAAAAAAACGAAATCAATATCAAAGGTTACCTCAGGAGCTCACAACGACAAGAGGGAGTGAAATCGTGTAGTGCCAGACGTGCCCCCCCCCCCCCCTTAAGGCCAGGCCCGTCTGACGTTTGCCAGAGAGCATAAGAATGTTACGGGGTCGGATGGAACTCAAATAGAACTTTTTGCTACAAACTCAACTGCTGGTGTTTGGGGGAAGAAAAATGTTGAATTGCATCCCAAGAACATCCGTCAAGCAAATTTCCTGCTTTGTGGGGACCGGACGACTGATTTGTGTTACGGAAAGCACGACAGTCCCTGAAGTGGTCTCAGATCTCAAGCCGTTAGAAAAGCCACAAAACATGAGCAGCTGCAGCGTATGCAAATCTGCTGAAGACCTACATCTAACCTTTGACCTCTGTCATTGTCAATAAAGGTAGACACAAGATATCGAACTGAACTTTTATTATTGACCAAATATGTACTTACTTTCCACCATCATTTACAAATCAATTCTTTCAAAATCTTACAATATGATTTGCAGGCGCTTTTTTTTTTTCTTCTTCATATTCTGTCTCTTACAGTGATGATGAAATTTACCGTCAAGCCCAAATTTTCAGATTCTGATTCTGATTCTTCTCCTCAGGCCACCCCAGGCGGCCCCAACAAGCCGTGGTCAACTGCTACCGGACTCTTCTGAACCAGGTCTTGACGGCGAGTCTCCAGCCTCTTGTCATCCTTCATGCGTCCGCGGTGCCGGAAGTTCTGAAGTCCCGTTATGGAGGATGGCAAAGTCCAGAGCTGCGAGGGATGTTCAGCCTCTACGCAGAGTTTGCGTTTGAAGAGTTTGGGGAGTCGGCCAACTCTTGGGTGATCCTCAGTCAACTGGGTCAGGTTTGGCAAGACGGACCAGCACCCGATGAGCGTTATCAGCGAGACATCCTCCAGTTGATCCGCAATATTGACCAACTTTACCATCGTGACTTTGGAGGCAAAGGTGAGTTATGAAAAGCATTTGGTGACCAACGTGGTTGACTTCCTGTTCAATTCAATTGAGGGGTCCTTGAGATGTATTCGTCAATCCTATTTTGATAGACGTTCCCACCCAGGTAGACAATTAGATGTGATTGGGTGTGACGTACGGAATACTTGGTGGATAGCTCACCCAAAACCCTTACACTCATCCTAATCCTAACCCTAAAAATGAGTCCTAATCTTAACCCTTCACCCAATCCCAAATCTTTAACCCTAACCCGGATGTTTAACCTTAAGGTCTTATTTTATAGCTCAGGGGTCACCAACTCCGGTCCTCGAGAGCTCCTATCCTGGAGTTGGTGACGCTGACTGTTTATTAGGCCACAAAAATACTGGTCCCTCTTGAGATCACATTGGGGGGATGTGGCCTCTGAACTCAAATGAGTTTGACCCCCCTGCCCTAAATCTTAACCCACCCATAATCTCTAACTCTTTGACTGCCAGACGTTTTCAGAAAAGGGATGCCGTGGGTGCCAGCCGATTTTAAGCATTTTGACTGATCTTTCAAGGTCCATAGAAAATTATGTGTTTGGACTATGGAAACACATATACTACCAAATGAAAGATTGGACTCTCATATTTCACCAGAAAAAAAAGCTTGTTTCTACCTTATTCCGTTTTTCAGTAATCCACAATAGAAAATGGTTAGTTTCACCTCTGTTTTGAAACAAACGTCTTTTAACGTCTTTGGCACTCCTCTGTAGGATTTTACTAAACGTTATTTAACGTTTTTGGCAGTCAAAGACCTAACTTTAATCCCAAACATAATCACAACCACTAACCCCTGACTGCCCCCTAACTTAATGCTTTTACGCTTCCATTTTGGCAGGGAAAGTTTCTGTTGGGTTGAGCGCAAGTGACGTCGCACTTGTTTCGCAGATTCAAACTTCGCTCACAGTAAGAATTCTCATCTGCTCTTTTTGTGCTCATCCTAGAAACCACTTTCAATCCACGTGCTCGTGATCTGAAGGACAATCTTTGTATGAACTTCTGTTTCTCCAGTTGGACTTCCTGTCGGTGCATTTGGAGTCCGACTGCGCCTCGACGTTCAATTTGGAGCTGGCAAAGTTGAAGGTGCAATCCTTATCCAAAGCTTTTTCCTCTTTTCATGTTACGAGGTTTGTTTTTTTGTGTTGTAGCTGAGCAGCCAGGATGCGCCGATCCTCATATGCAAGATGGCAATCTGTGATTCTGCCGACAGTCGCCTCCAGGCTCTTGGTCAGGACTTACAAGGTAAAGGTGGCCAAAAGCTACGGACGGAAGTTGTTGTCTGATTGCGAAAACTTTTGTCCTCGATTTCTGGTTTGCACTGCCTGACTTGATTGTGACATTTGGCGCAAAGTTGACGGGCGGGTGGCCTTTCTGAGCAATGCTACTCATTATTGGCTGCTTTGTTTTGTAGCTAATAATCGCTAGCTACCAAAACGTGCTAACGTAACATAGCTATGGCTGCACTGAAGGAAAGGCCTCATTTAGCCACAGGCGTCGGAAAACAGACCAGAGATCATCAAGTGGAATCGGTTTTAGATTGCGCCAATAAACATTTACAGTTTAATCATTATGACTCGCTTGAACTCTTGACAGCGCTCAACAGCAACAATTTCAACATAGAAGGATGTGACATGATGGACGTGTTCGGCAACATGGATACAGAGGATCTTCCTACCAGGTAACACAAGTTTCCTTGTTTGGAGGTTTTGTTTTTTTAAATCCCCGCTTGCAGTATGGAAGTTTTTCTGTGTTTTTTTTTTTGTTTGTTTGTTTTCCAGCAGAAAGGCAAACAGTTATCAGACTGTCTGGGAAATGTTTGTTGGCCAGCTCGAATCTGAACGTGACATTTTCCTCAACGAATCCTTCCCCGCCGATTTCCAGTGGGCCACCTCTAGTGAGTCCTTCAAAGTGGAAGGAGGCTGGGCTGAAGGCGGGAAGGGAGAAACCATTTGGGATCGCTTCAGTCATGAAAATCACGTTTTTGGCAATCAGACGGCCGACCAAGCTTGTGACAGTTACCACAAGGTGGATTACGACGTTTACCTCCTGCGAGGTCTTCAAGTCAACGCCTACCAGTTTTCCATCTCGTGGGCACGTATTTTCCCCTCGGGCTATCGAAGGAGCCGGTCCAATAGAGGAGTACTCTACTACAATAAACTCATCAATGCTCTCATTGAGTCGGGAATACAAGCGGTCGTCACCTTGTACCACTGGGACCTGCCCCAGGACCTGCAGAATCAGGGCGGATGGGCCAATGCTTCCATTGTGGAAGCCTTCAAGGACTATGCAGACTTCTGCTACTCCACCTTCGGAGACAGGGTCAAGACGTGGAACACGTTCAGTAGTCCTTGGGTGGTTAGCCACGCTGGCTATGGCGTCGGCCATCACCCCCCTGAAGTCCAGGATTATGTAGTGGCCTCCTACCAGGTAAGAGTTTTCACAATGCCAATTTTGGCCCATTCGGCATCCATTGCAGTTTGATCATCTGGAAGGAGGATTACCACATTTGCGTTCCTTTCTCAAGGTTTCTCATTTTTTGCCTGTTGGGGTTCGTCCAGCCGAACTCGGTGTGGTTATTATGTAAATGAGCCGATTATGATGTCCCAATCCAGCAAAATTCAGAACGGCTGGTTCACGGACACATTTTCAGAAAGGGTTATCTCACAAAAAACGGACTTGTTTCATTTCACACGTGATGATGATTTTGAGAGCCATAGACACTTGAAAACTGCTTCCCTTTTTTCTCTTCCAGGTGACTCACAACATAATTAAGTCCCACGCTGAGGCCTGGCATGTTTACAATGACAAGTACAGAACCAGACAAGGCGGCGAGGTGGGAATCGCGCTCAACTCTGACTGGGTCGAGCCCTTGGATCCCTCCAGACCTCAGGACGTGGAGGCAGCGGACCGTTCCCTGCAATTCATGTTAGGATGGTTTGCGCATCCTATATTTGTGAACGGAGACTACCCAGCGACTGTGAAGAGTCAAATTGACAAAAAGGACAAACAGTGTCCTCATTCGAAACCTGCGATTCTGCCAAGTTTCACTCCTGAAGAAAGTCAACGGATCAACGGAACAGCTGACTTTTTTGGACTAAACCATTATACAATGCGGCTGATTAACAGCAGTGATGGTGGTTGCAACGCGGGTCCGCAAGGGGTGGGTGACTTTCAGTCCCACGTTGACCCATCCTGGTCTCCAACAGCTTCGGACTGGATCTATTCCACACCCTGGGGGCTGAGAAGGCTTCTTAACTATATCGTTGCGGAGTATCTCAAGTTTAAAAAAGTACCTGTATACGTGACAGGGAATGGCATGCCAACGGGGCATGGTGTGGACCCCCTAAATGACACCGCTAGGTTAGACTACTTAAGTAGGTACATCAATGAAGCTCTAAAAGGTTGGTCGAAGGAATTTCTTTATATATTTGATGTATATTTTTCTACTTATTTGCAGAGGATAGGAATCAAGCCTTGCCGTGATTTTTTTTTAGGATGGGAAAGTCATACATTTTTAAGAAGTTTTAAGCTAATAATGGTCTAATTTCTTTGTCTTATTTTGTAGCAAGACTCCTGGACGGGGTGGATGTGCGCCGGTTCACTGTGCAGTCTCTAATGGATGGATTTGAGGGGAGACAAGGCTACAGCCAAAGATTTGGGCTTCACCACGTCAATTTTGAGGACCCGGACAGACCGAGGACCCCAAAACAGTCGGCATACTTCTACTCACAGGTTATAAAACAAAATGGATTTGGTAGAAATCTCCAAGATGTTTTGAACGTGGCACCGACACAATTTAAGCCTCCCTTGAAAGCTTTGCCTCCTTCTGAGGTTCCGTCCAAGTCCAAGATTACATGGGAGAGATTCTCCCACCAGTCCAAATTCCACCGGAAGATCTACCATTATGGCACTTTCCCATCAAATTTCACCTGGGGAGTATCATCTTCCGCTTACCAGACTGAAGGAGCCTGGAATGCAGATGGGAAAGGACCAAGTATTTGGGACGAGTTTACCCACAAACCAGGCAGTATACCAGGAAACGCCAATGGAGACGTAGCCTGTGACAGTTACCACAGATTCCGAGAGGATCTCTACATGCTGCGAGCTCTGCAGGTGAAGTCGTACAGATTCTCCTTGTCCTGGTCCAGGATCTTCCCTACAGGTCTGCAAAGTTCCCTGAATCTAAAGGGGGTCGACTTTTACAACAGAGTTATTGATGATCTTCTGGTAAATGGCATCACACCGATGGTGACGTTGTACCACTGGGATCTCCCTCAGGAGTTGCAAAAAATGGGCGGCTGGGAGAATTCGGACATAATTGAATTTTTTGCCAATTTTTCCCTTTTCTGCTTCTCCACTTTTGGAGACAGGGTGAAGTTTTGGATGACTTTCAACCAGCCCCACACCATCGCATGGTCAGGATACGGACTCGGACAGATTCCGCCAAATGTTCGGAAGCCAGGAAGTGCGCCGTATAGAGTTGCACACAACCTCATAAAAGCCCACGCCAAAGCTTACCGTATCTACGATGAAAAATACCGCAAATCCCAGGGCGGTCTGGTTTCGCTAGACCTCGGTTCGGACTGGGTGGAACCAAAGGATGTCCGCGTTCTTCGCGAAGTGGCGGCTGCCGACCGCGCTATGCAGTTTCAGTTGGGTTGGTTTGCCCACCCCATTTTTAAGAACGGCGATTATCCCGACGCAATGAAGTGGCAGGTCGGAAACAAGAGCGAACTGCAAGGTCTGGCAGAATCTAGACTACCTAAGTTCACCGAAGAGGAAAAGAAGTCCATCAGGGGGGCCGCCGACGTATTCTGCTTAAGCCACTTCACCACAAAGATAGTAAGCCACGCCACAGCTCGGCTCACTCCGCCGTCCTACGAATACGATCGGGACATGGCAGAAGAAGAAGATGGCGATTGGCCAAGCACGGCCATCAAAAAGCAGAGAGCTGTGGCTTGGGGCTTAAGGAGACTCCTCAACTGGGTCAAAGTGGAATATGGAGATCCGGAGATTTACGTCACTGACAATGGAGTTGCCACAGAGGCAACGACAAAGTGGGATGACACAGCAAGGGTGTTTTATTTCAAAACCTACATTGATGAAGCTCTCAAAGGTAACGTCAGCACTTTTTTGATTGACAGTTTTGATAGCCTATAAAGAGGAGGGTGCAAAGGTGAGAGGATACATGGACAAAGGTGTATACTTTCAAAATTAAAAGTAGGATATTAGTTTATTACGAAATACATGGTTTTAAAAAATATTTTCAAGATAAATAGTTGTGTCAAAAGGTTTCAATTATTTGGATTGAAGTTGCATAGTTTTATAGATTGTGATCGTATATTTTTGGGAAACAAAGTTGTGTGTTTTCTATAGGTAAAAAAAATGTGCCTTCCACATAATTTCCTCCGTAGCGTACGATGTGGACGACGTGAAGGTGAGAGGCTACACGGCCGCCTCGCTCATGGACTCCTTCGAGTGGCTCCACGGCTTCAGAGTGGGATTCGGGTTGCACCACGTCGACTTTGAGGACCAGAACCGCCCGAGAACACCTAAATACTCGGCTCATTTCTATCATCGGGTCATCAAGGACAACGGATTTCCCACACCGGAGGATGAAAAAATACTTTACGGAAATTTTGCCCCAAACTTTATCTGGAGTACTGCAACAGCATCATATCAGGTAATGTTAAACGGTGATATGGAGAATAAACTTGTGGGTGTTTTCCTGAAGTCTTGCATTGACTGCCACTAGATCGAAGGAGGCTGGAGGGCCGATGGAAAAGGTCTGAGCATTTGGGACAAGTTTGCCCACACGCCTCTCCGAGTGTTCAACGACGACAACGGGGACGTCGCCTGCGACAGTTACAACAAAATGGACGAGGACGTTTCCATATTAAGGCAACTCAAGGTGACGCATTACCGCTTCTCCGTGTCCTGGCCGAGGGTTCTTCCCGATGGCACCACCAACTACGTCAACGAAGCCGGACTGAGTTACTACAGTCGCTTGGTGGATGCCCTGCTTGATGCAAACATCCAACCTCACGTACGTGGAAATACAAATACAAATCATTCTGGCTGGTTTTGTTTCCTTTTTGTTGTGGCACTCGTACTTTTACAGCAGTTGTTAGCTTTGCGTGGAAGCGTTATCTTTGATCATCTGTGCGGTAGGTCACGCTGTACCACTGGGACCTTCCTCAAGCTCTGCAGGACGTCGGCGGCTGGGAGAACGAGACCATTGTGCCCAAATTCCGGGATTACGCCAACCTTATCTTCAGCCGACTTGGTCACAAAGTCAAATTCTGGATCACCATCAATGAGCCGTACAACATCGCCAATGTGGGTCACGGTTATGGAGCTGCGGCGCCGGGTACAAATACAGAATATATCGTCACATGATGCATGATCATATCTTAAATAATGATATCTCTTCAATTGTGAGAATGTGACCTTGATCACCATCCAGGGATTAGTTTCCGACCGGGCACGTTGCCGTACATCGTGGGCCACAACTTGCTCAAAGCTCACGCCGAGACCTGGCACCTCTACAACGATGAGTACCGCAGCAAACAGGGCGGGATCATCTCCATCACCATCAATTCTGATTGGTCCGAGCCCAGGAACCCGTACAAGCAGGAGGACGTCGACGCTGCCAGGCGTGTGTTGCAGGTGCCATGTTTGACTTTTCACACAATTAAAATGTCCTTCTAAGATTTTCAAATGTCCGTACATTTGAACGTGAACGTACCCTGCGATTGACTGGCGACCAGTCTGGGGAGTAGACGGCTTCACCACACAGAGATTCCTGTTTTCAGTTCTACATTGGCTGGTTTGCTCACCCGGTCTTCAAGGGCGACTACAGCGATATGATGAAGACGATCATTCGAGAGAGAAGCCTCCAAGCTGGCCTGCCGAAATCTCGGTAATCGACGCTTCTTGTTTGGAAAGTCATCAAATTAGCACGTTGATTACTCTGACCCCCCCCAAAAAAAAGGTTGCCTGAATTCACCGCAGAAGAGGTCCAAAGAATCAAGGGTACTTACGATTACTTTGGATTCAACCATTACACAACGGTCTTGGCCTTCCCTGTGGACTATGGAACCCTTCAGCATTATGATGCCGACAGGTGAGACGAGTCACATTTTGTGACGTCGGCATCGCCCTTTTTCGGGCTTCACATCCGAAAACTTTGTTTGATTATTCCAGAGGTGCAGGAACAATTGCGGATCGCACGTGGCTGGATTCTGGTTCATCCTGGCTCAAGGTGTCCCCGTCGGGATTCCGGAGGATATTAAACTTCATTAAGGAGGAATATGGAAATCCTCCCATCATCATCACTGAGAACGGAATCTCGGAGCGCGGGCCCGTGGATTTGAATGATTTGCACAGGAGCCACTACTACCAAAAATACATCAACCAGGTTTTGAAAGGTGAATTCAACAACCGTGGCAATAATGACGTTTGCTTTTAAGACAGAAAGAACTCATGCAATCGGAATGTTTTGTGTAGCTTATTTACTGGACGACGTGGATGTTCGAGGCTACACGGCTTGGTCTTTGATGGACAACCTTGAATGGGCCACAGGATTCTCGGAAAGGTTCGGACTTTTCTACGTCAACCATTCGGACCCCAAACTTCCTCGAGTGGCCAAGACCTCTGCGGCCCACTACGCCACCATCATCAGCTGTAACGGATTCCCAGACCCCGCCAGTGGGCCGCATGAGTGTCTCAAGCAAGAGGTGGAAGGTCAGTTTGATTGATGGTCAATCGTACAGACTAATCGGCATTCACTTTTGATGATGCGGTCGAGGTTCTCAGGAGAGTTGCAAGTGAGCAACAGTCTCTCCCAGCTGACTAACCCTAAGCCTTTATTGATGATGTAACCCGTAATGGTCACAGCAGAATGAATTCTGAAGTCTACAAAAGCGTTGGTGTTGTGTCTGTGTCCTCGACAGGGACAAGTCGGCCTAGCACGTCTCCTGCCCCCATCGACGCCGTCGACTTCCTGGGGATCGCACTCGCGGCCCGCGATGCCGAAACGGGACTCTACACACTGTTTGCTCTCCTTGTTGTGGCCGCACTTGCTGTGATTTGTTTGTCGTTTTGTTTCCTGAAGACAAAGACACGTTCTGATGAAAGCTGTAATGTTCAATTCATACCAAATCATTAATGACAAATCTTCTGTCTATACAAAGCAGAGGTGGCAAATCCAGCTCCAGAAAGTCAAAACCCTGCCACAGTTTGGCTTTAGCCCCAGGTGCTAGCTAGCTAGCTCCCTAGCTAGCTCCCATGGTGCTCGTTTACCTGCTAGGGAGCTAGCTAGCATCAATGGCTAAACCTGTGGCAGGGTTTTTACTTTCTAGACCTGGACTTGCCACCTCTGGTATAAAGGAAGTCAAGGCAAATATTTTGCATCAGGAAGTGTGAACAGCACACCAACAAAGATTTTTTTTTTTTAAACCAACAAAGAAAAATGGCACAAAAAGTGTCCACATGTGTAATTGTTTACCTTCTGCTATCTAGTGGAAGAACCTTGAATTGTTCTGCCTGTCACACCAGCTAAGCTATATGTGCTACCAAATATCCTTTTAAACAACAAGACAATCGATTGAAGATGTCTCCGCAGGCCTCCTCCAACTCTGTCATGTCAGCTATCATTTCCACTTTTAGCTTTTCACGGTGGCACGTGACAACAAAAATACCCCAAAATTTTGAAATGTTAGAAAAAAATAATATCATAAATTCAATCTTCGAATCAGGTTGTATTTTGTGCTTTGTGTATTTTAACCAAGACATTTTGGAGGCCTCATATGAAGACACCTGTGAATTGTTGTGCGTGTTGGGTCGGGATGGTTTGAATTATTTTCCTTCGAGGTGAAGTCGCAAGTCACAGCTGATTCACGACTGTAGACAATTTAGAGTCTATAAATAAATGAAATGAATCCATTTATGGTACAGTACTTCCGTTTTTATTATTTTTCTAACAAACAGCGTTCATTATTTATTGCAGTTGCCGTAACAAAACCAATTTCTACTCAGCTACGTCACAGCAAATAATTTACAAAAATAACGCTGGTCTTACATACTATCTACATGTATAGCTTATCTGCACTTTAAAACGTGGAGACCAGAACTATTGTAATACAATACAATTCAGTATCATTCAAGTAACAACACAGAACTGCTTGACGCAAAAATGTTCAATTCAAAACATTAAATTCAACACACCTTACCTGTCTAATTGTCAAAATTGGTAGCAATAATAACAAACAAATCTCTGGGACAAGTTTGGCTTTAAATGAGCCCGGGAAATTGCCAAAATGATCCCAAAAATGTCATCTTGAAACCAAAATGGCAGACCTCCCATGTCTTTTCAGGAATGGCTTCTTCAAACTTTTTGATGGGTCTCCTCGTGACAAACTTGCCTACCACATTTGATGTTTCTTTCTTTTATTTATTTATTTATTTTTTAAAATCTTGCCATTATATCCACGGGGACATCTTTTGTCCATGTCCCACTATTCATTAAATATGGCACAAACTACATAAAAACTAGACAATGCCATTTCTGTAGAAATTGCGTGTGAATGTTGAAGAGCTGACGCTAAACTCAAGTGCAATCAATGAATTGTTGAAAAATGTCAGACTGGGAACGTTTGAATCGATTGAGGAATATGGAAGGAATAAAAAGACAAAAAAAGGGCAACATTTTCGTGTCAGCTCTTCGGCATTAACATAAGGATGCTCAAATCTTTTCACAAAACAGTAGCATTGAGTTTTCCCAGTGTTTGCAAACTAAATCCACGAGACGACTTACAGCAATTCGGGACACAAAGTCACTCGGTGCATTCGGCTATCTCGGCTCCGTCCACCAGAAGCGTGTGAATGAGTCCGTCTCGTCGCTTGCCGCTGCTCACCGCCTTGACGCAGCAGTTGTGCTCGCCCAGAGTGAAGTGCGTTTCTGTGCCGTCATCCACAAACTCGCCCTTTTTAAGACGGCACACGAGACGCCAGGTGAGAAGATAAGCCCGCGATCGGAAACTCCACCTGCTGACTTGCTTCACATCAAATGGACCCGATTACTGAATCCCTCCATGAGGTTATCGACAAAAGAACTGACAGTTTGAAGTCAGCAGGCAGCTTTACGTCGAGGAAGAAAAATTGAACGAATTGATATCAAGTAAAAAGGATTTTGAAGGCAAACAGAGCTTGCATTGAGTCTCGTCAGATGCTTAAATTAGCAAAGGCTAACAGTATTAGCTTCTGATGGGCGGCACATACAGCACACTCATGGATGAATGTATGAAGTGCTGCCACCACCAGCGAAAATGCTTTTTTCGAGCGCTCGTTTTTTCTTCCCTCTGCATTCTGAACTGCTCTTCCGCAAGTAGCCAACGCTTGCCTTGTCACAACACCCCAGCTCGCCCCCCATGTCATGGAAAACAAAACTGCATTCTTATTGTACATATACCGCTTTCATTACACAGTGCGGCGCCGTCAAAGCAGTCTAAAGTGCTCTATAATTCTTGATCATTGGAGGTAAGCATATCACATCTGTTTTAAATTGTGGAAAAAATGCACAATCGCACTTACTGCAGTTTCAATCTTCTGTCCATTGCACCAAACATCCATAGTGTCTTTCTCTGCAAGACAAGGAAGGCAGTCGGTACAAGACAAGAAAAAGGTTTTGACGATGACTTGACGATAGATCGGTCCCGTTCCTAACAGTCGCGACACTTTAAGAGGGATTAAGCATGAGAACAAGATGGTGTGCGCTTGAAAGCAGTTAAGCCCTCAGTGCTGACTCAGTAGGCAGCTGGAAATAAACATTTTCAACATGAACAATTTGTCTGAGTCTGATTGGAACGGCCACTTCAATCTGACTACAATTAACCAAAAATATCACTCCACAAAAATGATACTAGTGTATCACAATCTAATGTTCCAATTTAATGTGCCCCCCTTGGCCACTGGGAGGCACTGCAGTGTCATGCAGACACAAACAAAGAAGAATCTTCTCCTTATTGCTGTGATTGACACACTCCAATTTTGTAAGGTTAGTCATTTTTTTCTTGAAGAAAATGAAAATGTGTTTTGGGTCTTGTTTGATGATCTGCCTAAATATGTTAGTCCACCGTTCGTGTTGATATATCCATTATTTAAAGGTGTCTAAAATCGTGTGTATCAATGCTAACCGCTAGCAAGTAAACGACGTTTTCCATATATGTTAGCATGAAGCTAAACAGACTCTCATGAGGCAGAGCTGTTGAAAATACATCACGTCTTCTTCTTTCGTCCCTTTTCTTTTTTCTTACACATTTAATATGACAGTAAACCAAAACAGGGAGTGGCATTTAACGGCTTCAAGCATCGTTTTTAATGAATTGTTCACAATTAGCTAAACTACTGCTTATTCTGAAGTGAGTTGAATTAGATTCACTGCCACCACACAATGACCAACAAGCTCTGAGCTCACAAAAAAAGAAAAGTAAAAACAAACTGCAGGTGTGTTGTAGTAGTAATAGTAAGTTTGCAATAATTTGTTTTTTTTTCTCAACATGAAAAAGCTGTCCTGCCATTGGTTCAGAGCTTTCAAAGGCAAATAGGATATTTTAGCTCGGCATCCAGTGAACACGTCACACATCAGTGAATGTCGTGCACGAGCAAGACACAAGATGCTGCATCCAAAGTCCCATATTGGCGTCGGAAACTAATGTTATCGGCATGTTACTTGTTAGCACTCACTGATACCGATACCACTGTTTTAATGCAGTATCGGGGCCTCTGCCGATAGCAGTATCGGTATCGAAACAACACAAATTAGTAGGAACTGACCCAAGACCACCCTGGAATCCATCCCGTCCAGGTTGAGCACCCAGGTGCTGGTCACCTTGGCCCTGTTCTCCAGGTACTTTTTCAGGCTCTTGCCGTTGATCTCCAGGGTGTACTCGTAGGCGAAGCCACTGACTGCGTCAATGTTGATGGTGGCTTTGGTGTCCAGTTTGCCCACGGTGAACGTCTCCTTGCCCACCAGTTTGAACATCCAGTCATGCTTCAGCACCTCCTAGGAAAGCAAAATTCAAGATTCAGCCATCAAATTAACAGTGCTGCCCCACAAGTGAAAATGCAGTCTGGACTCTGATTACACTAATTGAATCTGCTCAGCAATTTGCAACAGTTGTGTCAAGGCAACTAAAAGCCCGATTTGCCATTGGCCCGGAAGTACATGGGTTGGCCAGAGATCGGACCGCCCCCTCAAAACAGGTTAAAAGTCTTGATCCTTGTGGTATTTGCCGAAAGCATGTTACATCGAGACCTGGGACTGTTTTGAAACGCGAAGAAAGGCCTAACGTACCTTTCCGTCGACGTAGATGACCCTCTTGCCGGTGGTCGTGCCGTGCTCGAAGGCGATCCTGTGCACCCCGTCGCTCAACGCGACGTCCCACACGGCAGCGAGGTCGCCGGACATGCTCGCGCAGACGACGACCACAACACAACCTTGGCGAGGACTTCACTGCACTCTGGGCGTCATCTAGCGAGCTAAACAGCTGAGTTAACGCCGGCGGAACATGTCGACGCCATTATGTCTGAAATAATTCAAGAGAAGCGCGTTGAAGAGCAGTGAGGATAAAAATACTGCAAGTGCTTGACATTGGTTTGCAATGTAGCTGTAGCAGTGTTGTCCGTTTCTCTTAAAAATAAAAGCTATTAATCCTCGCGCAAAATAACATTAATCTTTATTTATTTTATATCTAGATCAAATACATTTAAAATATAATATGTAACAATTATTAATACTACATAGATGTATTTTGATTGATTTTCGCTTCAGGCAGCCCACAATTAATTTTATTTTGAAAACTGAAACGGAAACACTGCTGCATGAGCAGCCGTCACACCGCGTAATCTCCGCTATTAGCTTTTATCCACCGCTTGCTAACGTCATCGTACATGCTCAGAAAAGGCTTTTTTGCCGTTTAAAAAAATCTAGTTTGTCTTAATTGGGTATTTTCTCTATCATGAATTACCTCAAATGTCTTGCAGGGTGGGCTCGAGCAGGTATTGGGCGACTTTCTACAATAGTTTTACAATGCAGCGTGAGCTCGAGCTGGTATGCTATCCTGTAACCATAGCAACGTGACATCCGCCTACGTGATGCTTGGCCACGCCCTCTTCAGTTTAAAAATAAGAGGCGTATATCATTGTAGGTATTCCTCTAAGTACAGTATATCATTATATTTGAGCCTCATTTTAAAATATATGAATGAAATTGAATATTCGTCTAAGTTGCTTACGTTTCTCTAGCTAGGAAATTTAGCAAAATCTCGTTTTAGTCACCTAATCAAGCTAATTGTAAACAATATATTGATAAGCAAGTGTGCTCGGTTTTGTATGCTGTAAGTGTAAAGTATTGTATAGAACGTTTGTTGAAGTATTTTAGTGTTGCAACTCCCTCTTCAGCCAGCAAGAGGCAGCAGTGGATGACTCTTGTAGGCATTACAATAGGACACCTTGACTACTTTTTGCTCTAATTAATCTATTCTTACCCAGAAAAACACATTCGGAACGGACGCTGTACATAAATCATTGAAAGTGAACTGAATGAATGAAAAGAAAATCCCAATTAAAGCAATAAACAACAACATAATTCAGTAAATGGCCTCAATAATCCAAGTAGTGGAAAGCATTTTTTTTTTCTGCCCCTAACACTGAAATCTTTTGTTTTGAGGGGGCGGTCCCATCTCATCCGTCCCGCATACCGTCTCCCTTACTGTGAGGTCAAAGGTCAGTATGTCTTTCATTACCGTACCGACCGGAGGCAACATTTTTGTCAGGAAAGGTGAACACAGAGAAAGCTTATTTTTTTTGGTTTTCCATCATTCCTTCCTACCTATCACTATTGCTCCTTCTTTCTCTCCATCAACCCTTCCTTGATCTTTCCCTCCATCATACCTGCCCTCCTTTCATGCCATCTTCCTCCCATCATTTATTCTTCCTCCCTAAGTTCATTTTGACAAAGTGTATCCGTGTTCTTGGCACACTTTACCGTGTACTTAGATTGTGGTTTTGGTCAGCCAGCGCATGTAAACAGAACGTCTGGGAAATAGTTTCGCCCTCGCTCATTTCAATACAGGACTTGTGATATGTCCAATTGTCTCACACGGCCTCACTGTCTATGTTGTACGAAGGAAGCAAATCCAGCACACACGCTGGCCTATTTGTCTTCAGCGAGTCTTTTGTTTGAAAACGAGGCCAAGTTACGGTGTTTGCCTTCGTCTTTGTCCGCTTGACGGCCGCAGATTAAATTTGTGGACAGAAAGGTCCTGCCTATTTATCGTGGCTGCTCGGTGGCACGAGAAAACTGTTCCTGTTTCACACATTTTCTCAGTCTCTTTGTATATTTTTTAAATGTATAAAAGCACAATTACTGCCAAAATATATTTCTTTTGTGTTTTTTCCTTTCTTTTTCTTTTAAAGAATGAAATACATTTTTTGAATTGACTTGCGAACGACAACACTACTCGACACGACATTGTCCATCGACGCGAATGGTTGTTTGTCCACGTAAGCTATAATTGACTGGTGACTATTCCAGGGCGTTCCCCGTTTGTCTGTCCAAAAGTCCGCCGGGACGTCCTCCCACTCACCCACGGTGCTATGATTTCAATGCCGGCTCATTTTCCACTCCTGCATTCAGGAGAAGGTGCAATGGAGACACACGGATCGACTTGCGTTACACTGGCTTTGATTCTCCCCCCAAAAAAAACCCGATCCGCTGCTTTTAAGTAAGTCTCAATCACGGTCAACCACGTTTGCTGACTGTGGTATTTTGCGGCCTCCCAGTCTCGGCTAAAATAACACGCGCAGAAAGCAGCCGTGGAAATGTGCCGTGCCGCGTTCCTGCGTCCAAAACAGAAGACGGCTTGTGGCGGACGAAAGCCAAAAGGTATCCGTGTTGCTTTCACAGAAGCGCTCTTGAGACGGCGCCGCTTGTTGCCATTCCTGTCAAAGAATCCAACACAGCAGACTTTTGGAAGACCACAGATACAAAGATTGGATAATCAAGTATTTACGGCATGGAAATGGAGGGGAGAAAAACAAAATGCTACGGGTGCGATTCCCGTAAAATTGTCTGGATTGATTTGCAATGTCATTGACTTTCTTGGTTATTACAAGGCAAACTTTGCCATTTTTTTGCGCTTTACAGTCACTAAATTAGAGCTCATTCGCTTTACGAGAGCTTTAGCAGCAAACAAATGCATGGACGCCCCCAAAGCAATAAATAACGCTGCAATGAGCTGAAGATTAAAAGCCACCAGCGGCATTCATCGAGTTGTAAAATAGTTCACGCGCCATTTTATGATCCAAAACAAAAAGTCAAACATTAAACGTGCGCGGTATGTACCGTTTAGGAGAGATGTTTAATAGGAACGACATTGATATGGAATGTGAGGCGCTTGGGCTCTTATATAAAAAGGACTTTTTAATTGCGGTAAACTCCAGAAAGCAGTTTGCAAGTCAATCACATGGCACATAAAGACGGAACAGCGTTCCCATCCACAGGGGTGGGAAGTAATCGAGTACACATACTTTGTTACGACGGGTGGTTCTGATACACTGTTAACTCTTTGACTGCCAAAAACGTTAAATAATGTTTAGTAAAATCCTATGGAGGAGTGCCAAAGACGTTAAAAGACGTTTGTTTCAAAACAGAGGTGAAACTAACCATTTTCTATTGTGGATTACTGAAAAACGGAATAAGGTAGAAACAAACTTTTTTTTCTGATGAAAGATGAGAGTCCAATCTTTCATTTGGTAGTAAGTGTGTTTCCATAGTCCAAACACATAATTTTCTATGGACCTTGAAAGATCAGTCAAAATGCTTAAAATCGGCTGGCACCCACGGCATCCCTTTTCTGAAAACGTCTGGCAATCAAAGAGTTAAGTTTGAAGCCACATTAGAGAGGAGAAGGAAAAAGTCACCATCAAGTTATTCCAGTAAAAGTTGTTGTTTTTTCCTAGTGAGTAACGTTAAGATGTTTCTCTGCAAAGCGTTTGGTATGAATTGACGTTGGCGACAAAAGTTGGCATTAGCCAGTCAGACTGGAGTAGATCGTGATGACTCTTTGCTCATCTCTAAATCATTGTCAATCAAATCGTTTTGAATGAAAAATAGATTCTGAATCGAATGGCGAGACAGTGAAAGGTTCCCACCCCAATCTTAGTTTTCTCGACGGCAGGATGGCAAATGAAGTGCAAGAAGAGGAAATTGAAGCAACCATCGTGTGTGTGCCTGGCAGCAGCCTGCTCAAACTGGTATTTTGTTTTATTTTTTTGCTGAGTCAACTGGAGCAGAGGGAACAAATAGCGAGTGACTAATCGCTGACATGCTGAAGGTGTGACAAGAACAACTTGTATTCACAAAATGGCCAACGGACTCCCTCACCTGATATCACGTGTGATTTATTCTCCATGTCAGCCTTTAAATTCCCGATGAATAGAACGAGAAGGTGTTTATTTAAGAAGGAGGAGTTGAAGTCTTTTCACTGGATTACAGAAAGTGGCCTTGTAAGGTCACGGAATGCGTGTCTTTCTTTGAGAACATAAGCGTGTTGCCTCGAGATCAAGTCGGCCCATTAGCGAAATCGGCGCAACATTCAAGGAAGCATGAAACTATTTCCCACTGACTTGGGAAAAGGGGTCATTGGAGGAAATGCCCCGAGGATCAAGATTTAGCGGCCTCCGTTGTCACCACAAGAGACAAGAAAAAGGCATTTTCACTCACGGAAGCAGCACTTCGTACAGTGCACGTTTGTGCATGTGGCGCATGAAGCGGATTATCAGAAGCTAAAACAGAGGAAAAACAATGCAGCTCTGCTTACATGGTGGTTTTGGAAGCAAGCAACTCCTGTAAAGACAGTAGTAGCATTTTCACTCATGAACGCAGCACTTCATGGCTTTTCTTCCCTCATTTGCTCCCAAAAACGTATAAAAACGTGGGGGGTTGCTTCAGTCGAAATGGCTGCGAGTGAATGAGTTAATAATACACCCAATATGGTTACACAACATGAACGCTATTTTTTTTTCTTTTCTCGAGGACTCACCAAGACGGACGTCATCAAAACGAGAAGTTGCGCCAGTAGCCACGGAAATGAACCCAGAAGGTTTGTTGCTCTTTTCTGTGTGACAATTGCTCAAGTGCCCGAAAACTCCATTCATGAAAAGCGCTGACTGGGCAGAATTCCGACAGTCGGCGCACGAGTGACCGGCGTCAAAATTGTGGTCAACCGCGATCGGATTTTGCGGCGGCCGCATTCTTCGCCTCGAGCAATCTCGTCACAACACTCGTCGTCTTCACGTCAACTCATGAAAAGAGATGAAGGCACGGCTAGGATACGATTTATGGACGTAACGATGAGATTACAATTTGAGCCGATATGGAAAGGTTGTAGCTTTTGTCATGTTTATTAGAATGCAACAACATGTAAAAGCTCTCCGAAGCAAAATCCAATATCCGAGTTAATAATAAAAAAAAGTAAACAAATTTATGTCTGGCGCTGCATCTCCCTGGAAATAAAAAATGGAATAAAAATGCTCGCTTTGGGGCGGAACAAATGATCAAAGGTGTTTGGCTGCAAACAATGTAAATAGTCCCTCAAAAACATTTTGGGGTCAAATTATTTGTAAAAACTGACTATCAAATGTGTTTTGGTGAGCAAAGTTTTTGGGGATCGTCAAAGATGCTTTTGTGAATTAAAATATGAACTTTTTGTGGTCCTCGAAGGCGTTTTGCCGGTAAAAGCACAAACATTTTGGAAAAAGGCCAACTCACCACAAATAATAACATTTCAAATGCTCTCATGCAAAAAGAGATGATGTTCGTTTTTGTAAGACAAAGTGTTTTTGAGAACAAGCGTCACAAAGTTCACACGAGAGCTTTTTCAGCTTTTCAAAAATCCCAGTTGACTAAAAACGCGTGCAATTGCTGAAAGCTTGAATGTTGTAAGGCGCGATGTGATGGAAAGTGCCCGAAAAATGTGTTCTCGCCGACCTGGATGATTGATTTGATTTCCAAGGTATGTTTTATTTGGGCGTGCATCAGTTCCAACTCTGCGCCTGCGCTCTGGTGCGGGCTAGCAAACGGCCGTTGCTCCGCTTGGAAAGGCTTGCTGTGCTGGAATGTGAACAAACAATATTTAGCAGCTGCTTGCCGAATAAACAAAAGTCTGGCGCATCAGCATGAGCGTCACTTTTCTCTCGCTCTTCTTTTCTGGATGTTGTGGAACCAATAAAGTGGGTCCATGTGTTTTTCGGTTGTTTTTTTGCATTCTGTTCTCACGATTAAATGCTCCTAAACTGTCAAGTGTGAAAATGAGTCGACTGAAAAACATTAAAACGCTCAACATTGATTTGAAAAAGCGACTCTCTTTTTTTTTTTCCAGCCTATCCCGTTTTCCTGCTTAGTCATGCAGTACGGTGAATCGCTAGCGTAACAATCTGTGGAACTTAACAACAGGAAATGACAACATCACATTTGATCTAAGTGTGGACTGCGAAGGTGGAACGAGAGGACACGACATGGAACGCGAGTCAAGCGGCGCTACGTACACCCTGCGATGAAAGGGATGGCACGGGGACAGGACAGGACACAACAAGGATAGTGTGACTACACTCTGTGAAGAATGGGACAGGACAATAGCAAATAGGACAGGTGAGACCAGGCCGTCCTACATCCTACGAAGAAAGGACAAGACAAGTAGCATGTAGGACAGGATGGCAGTAAGACAAGTAGTGTTACATCCTATGAGGAAGGTACAAGGAGAGTAGCAAATGGGACAGGGTATAGGACAGTAATATCCAGCCAAGCAGTGCTTTATCCTCTGAAGAAGAGACATGAACAGGACAAAAAAAAAATCACTTGACAGGGGTGAGCCAGGCAATGCTAAACATCTTGTGAGGAACTATCAATAAGGGCAGGACAGGATTAATGAGCTAAGCAAATATATACTCGGTGAGGAAAGGACCAGATGCGTTAAAGATAGGACAGGACAGGAACAGGACAACAGGATCGTCATAGCAAGCCAGGCAATGTGAATAGCAGCAAATAAAACAGGACGGGAGCGGGACAGGAAAGAACAGGACAGTGGCCGTGTCCTGTTCCATCCTGTCCTGTCTTATTCACAACTCATTGTACAGCCCACCCAGTCCAATGCTACAGGTCTGTTTTTGGTAACAGAAGCAGCAGAGTCTTGTCCTTGCGAAACATTTTGTCCCTCATCTTCACATTGGTGGGAATTCTTTCAAAAGTCATCGCATCGCAAAATCCCCTCAAGAACCAAACATGTATCATTGAAATCATTCTTACAGCCCAAAGGGTTGAAATTTATCTCACCAGTTGACAAGAGGCGCCCAGCTGTTTTTAATGCACAGTCCTGTTGGTGGGGGTGCGATTATTTGTCGTTTTTGGGGGATTGTGGATTATTTCTTGTCATTCTGTTGACATTCGCTCTTTTGATTATTTAGACTGAGGAGGGACGCAAATCTATTTTTTCACACCAGGGATCTTCTGGCTGAGCGTTTTTTTTTTTATGTGTGTGTTTGTGTTTCCTCCCTTCTCTGGTTGCTAAGCCAATGGATTCAAATCCCACCAAGTGGCGACAGTTAGTCATGTGCTCAATCATATTTTCTGGGCCCGACAAACGTGACTCACCGGCTCAAGTCTTGCTCCGTCCACAGGGAAACTGCGTGTCATTTTCACCAAGACGTAAATACAGAAAGAAAGTCAAAGTTTGAAAACCAGACAGCGGGACACCCCAAACCTTCCCATTTCATGACCTCACCACTTAGACATGGGCGGGCGAGACCGCATGGACTCAGCAGATGTGCAGGACAAGAAAGACGCCACTTGTCTTTGGATGAAATGGCAACAGATGATTTTCAAAAATCCAACTGGCTCCTTCGGACCGACACTCTTTTCAATTCCGGTGACTTTAAAATACGATCGCATCATTCAGAGTCGAAGTGCGCTACTTGTACAATTGATTGTTCGTCAGCACTTTTGTTTACAATTTGGCACGCGTCCAAACACGCACAATTTGGACCCAAAAGTGGAAAAGCAAATAGAAAAAATACAAAGTAACAACAGAGAGCAGGATATGGAAGAAAGCTGGACCAAAACGTGTCATTCGGTAACTCGAATTTATTATCGTCACCCTCTCATTTTTTTTATAAATTTTTTTTTTTTTGCCTAAATCATCTACTCGCGATGCAAATTTCCTGAAAAATCTGAAAAAAATGACTTAAGAAGGCGTCATGACAGAATAAAGGCCTACATGGCAAAATAAGAGTGACAACATCAAGGACCCAAACTTAATTATGACGCTTCTGCTTACCTTTTTTGCCTTTGGCCTAGAGACAATGCAATAATTAATTGTGTAACTGCTCGCCCCTCACCCCCTCTGCTCACAGAGGGAAAATACAAACTAATTGGGGACAATTCACTTCAAAGAGGCAGCAGCCAATCGTGCTGTGCCCTGCTTAGAAAGTCTCTAAAAAAAAGAAAAGAAGATCTGACAACTAGTATTAGTGGTTATTGAAAATGTATTTGCGGATTTCGTCCGTTGTTAGACTGGAATGTAAGCGTTGCGATAAACAAGTAAGCAGTTGACAACAACAAAAAGATATCACAATGCATCCACTTGCAAGAATAAAACGTTTTTCTTTTCTTTTTCTTTTTTAATGGCCTCGAGAGAGAAAACAAATGGGAGTGCAATGTTGCAAAGCCTCCGTACCAGATGTGGAGAGCTGCGGAGTTGAGTAACACACTGCCCGCACACACACACACACACACACACACACACACACACACACGGAGCCAGCTGTGTATACGTGTTAAAGCCTACAATCACTTTCTTATGTGTGACATCAGAAATGTCAAGTTTCCTTTTTCTGGCTTCACGTTCCTCTTTCCCGACTTCTCACGTAAAATCTTTTTCTGAGCTTTTCTGCAAAAGTATGCAAGAGACTTGAAGTAACGGGACGTGTTGCAAGCGATACGGAAGGCACGAGGGGGCTTCGGAGGGAGGCTGCGTTCAATCAATGCGCTTCCTGTGCCTCTCTCGGTCCACTTTTCTAAAGTCTGCTTTGACTTTTGAGCTCCAAAGGTCTTTCGAAAGGGACACCCAGGAATGGAAAACGCTTCAAAAGTCGCTTGGCTTCCGCTTTTATTTATAAATCACAGTGGATGGAATCTGCGTGAGTTTTTGCTGATCAAATCGAAATTGTTGGAAGCACATGAAGGCAAGTTAGTGAAGGGGAACGTTACATGAAGCAAACTCAACATGTACAAGAAAGCAAGTCCAACAAATACAGTGTTACAAATTATCGTAGTGAAATTTAAAAAAGAAAAAAAAGTGTGTTTTTTTTCTGTGAAGGTTTTTGCAATTTTTCACAGAGTTGTTTGTGGGTGGTGCGAAGATATTTCAAAAGCTGCTGTCCTGCTACGGGCACTGCTTCCCAATGTATTTATTTCATTTCTAGTTCCCATTCATTTGCGAGTATCGATACCTTGAAATAAGGCTGCTTTATGGGCCCAATACCTGGCATCGATACTTGCCCTGATTAAAATAGTTCGTTGCAACTTGCAGCACAAACTCAAGCTTATCATTTGTGAGTAAATCCCCACCCGGGTCCCGCCGTAGCCGCACCATCACCATCTGCTCCGGGGCGGGGGCAGGGCTGTCTGTTTCCATGGCAACGCTGTACCCCTCCTCCCAAGAAGCGCGGAAGGTATGAAGCGGTTGGTTTTTTGCGGGTCCCGCGTGCCACCTGGCTTCCAACTCTAACCCGAGCACGCTACCGAGGGTTGCCGTGCAGATTACGTACCGTACACAACATTCCTCTTCCAGCAAGCGGAGGCCAAACTGCTGAACATGAAGTCGGAGTGAGATTAAGGAGGAAGAGAACCCCCACTGAGAAGGTCACCCCGCCTCCCCACTCCCTCCCCCATTTTTACAACAAGGTGACCCGTGCAAATGAAGCCTGGGGTTGGCGTCCCATCCCCCGACACGCTCTCAACACAAGCGGGGTGCCAAAAAGTAAGTCGGCAGGAAGGAGGCAATAAAGCACACCAGCGCGCGTGGAACACGCGCACGCACATTTCGCTCAACTCATACGGAACAACAAGGAACACTGCTGGAGCATTTCTTCCACCAAATCCATCCGAAGACGTACTAGTGGCCTCTCGCAATTTCAAAAAGATTGATTTCTCTTAACAACGGTCATTTTCCGCCCCAAAAGAGTGTCGCTTATTCAAGTTGGCTCTCCACAACTTGCTCGTCCCCTGCAAGCCCTCGTTGACAACTTAGCGCACATCAAATAGTGTCTTCATATGCAGCGCGCCCTCATCCTGTTTGGCGGCTGCGACAGGCAGCTCACGACTTTCTCCTCGACGCAAAATCACGTGACCACCGTAACTCTTACGGCGCATAAATCTCCGACCATTTATTATGAACGAAAATGTTTTAAAACTATACTTTTGTTCCTTTGATGTAAATGTTTTCAACTAAAACGAATGAATGATATCTGTAGTAAATATTGAATGCGTCGCTTTTGCTTGCACCGCGTTGTCTTCATACCCGCAATGCATTGTGGTCTATATCAACCCGTTCATTAACATCCACGTGCACTACTTTTCAGAGTGCATTGTGGGTCATTTTGAGTGCCCTACATTTCCGCTCCCTGGACATTCGGACGCCACTGCAAAATGGCGCGACCCCTCAATAGGGCACTTGATAAGCAGTAACGTTATGGTTAAGTACAGACACTTCACGATGATGCAATAAACGGCATGTTTTTGTCACGGTCAGATTTAATGGCATTTGAAATTGCAAATGGCAAAACAACAACCGACAAACGTAGCAGTACATTCTAAAAAGCAAACAAACAAGCAATTGGAAGATTGTTAAATCTACCAAATTATGCACAGTAACGGGAAAAAAAAGCAATAAATCAGGAAAGTGCTACTTGAGTATTTTTAGACTATTCAATAGCTTGTCTTCTTTTTCAAAAATTACAACATAGTTGGGTTTCCATCCAGCCATTTTGATTTGAATTTTCAAGAAATGTGAAAATAAAACTGACTAGAAATGGAAACGCTAGAAATTCGAAAAAAAAGGCCCCAAAATTCACAAAAAAAAGAGGGGGTGGATTTTGAAGCGTATCGAAAAAAGGAAAATACGAATTTGGGCTATGGAACAACACGTCGCACGTTTTGACTGGATATGACGTCACACGTATGTTTGTAGTCCCAAAGCAATCTTGGACGATAAAGTAACTGTAAGGTATGTTTGGGGGGACGACGAAAATGAAATCTTTTTGGAATGGATTAAAGAAGCGAATATTAATGCAATTTTAGATGCAAAACAGCAAAGAAACGCTACGTCTTAACAAGAATTACAAAAGCAAACTCATACGACGTCATCGCACGGGGCAGTCGCTTCACGTCTCTATGGTGTATAGCGCCACCTACAGCGGCGGAGTCCCCTCTCAAAAACAACAGATGGAAACGGGCAGAAGTCGCATGTCCGTTTTGTTCGAAACAATTGGATGGAAACCTGACTCATTAAGTGTGACTTTTTCATGGCTAAGCTGCACTACTGTTTAATTGTTACCACAGAAGCGTCAATTGTAGCGACTCTGGAAACCGCACGCACAACTCTTCATAGGATGGCAGGTGGATTGAAAAAGAGTTGCGCTGCGGCGGGACATCTTGGTTCAGACGAGGCCAAGAATTTGTTGGCAGGGAAGCCAACTTCCCTGTCGCGTTAACAATTAAACGCGAACGTTTACCGTACTTAATTCAATTGCATTTTACTCAGCCAAAACCAAAGCTGACAGGTGGAAGTGGATTTACAAGCGTTTCGAGGCAAAAGGACGCATTTACTGTCCGTACGGATGCAAAAATGGAGTAGATAGAAGAAAAAGTCGAAATTCATTCTTTGGCTTCAGTCGCTTGCGCAGGCGCCATCTTGGCTGGATGCCAGTTGAACCTTGCGTTAGTGGCAGTGATTTAAAAAGCCAAACGACGCACGTGTGCCTTTTTCTCCGCCGGGGTGTTGGCAGGGCAACAGCCTGAGGAATTCAAGTTAAAACATCGAGAGCACGCGGCGATAACTCAAAAGAATGTTGTTGAGGAGTTTACATCCTGACCACAGCAAGAGTTCTCCTTTTGGATTCTCTTGTGTGCTCAACTTCTTCATCAAAAGTCTCACTTTTTTGCCCCAATTTTTTGGTCTCATTTTTCTTTCTTTAAAAGTAAATTTATTATTATTATTATTATTATTATTATTATTATCATCATTATTATTATCAGCCAGATGGTCAGGTCCCGAGGCAAAGAACTCTTCATCCAAGTCCTTTCACCTCTTGAGACATGTTTTGACATCTGGAAAGATGTCCTCTGTCAGGAGAACAGGACAGGGGCCAAAGATGTTTGATCGACAGGAAAAGTGAGTGGACAAGGACTTAGACTTAGACGCCGCATAAACTATCAAACTAGAATTTTCAGCATGGATAATTCAAAAGAGAGAAAGACATTTGTTCCCTTTGTAAGAGTTTGTCCATATTGAAGCCCTCAATTTCAAATTTGCCCGAAATGGCTGTGCTTTTAACCAAGATGGCCGACTTCCTGTTCCGTTCTGGGCACTTGAGGCTTTTTGGTGTCCTGTTCTGGTGGACGTGTGCCCAATTTCATGTTGATCTGTGAAACTGGCTTACGGGGGGCTTCGCTCTTTCTCTCTCTCTTTCTCTCTCTCTTTTTAAAGTTTCAAACCAAATACAAGGCTTGAAATTTGCGCTAAAATGGCAGCATTATATAAAAATGGACCACTTCCTGTCCAGTTTCAGGCATGGGTTCTTGGGACTTTTTTCATGTTTGCTGTTCTGATACAGAATGTGTCCGCCCAGTTTCGTGTTAATCTTTGAAAACACTGTCTGGGCAGATTTTTTTCTCCTTCTTCTTCAAACTCACTAACAAAGTACAAAGCCTCGAATTCATCTGAGATGGCCGCGCTACATACCAAGATAGCCGACTTCCTGCTCAACATTAGGCATCAATGTCTGTTTCAAATGGGTGTTTGAGGTTTTTCGTGTCTCCTGGCCAAATATCCTGTTGATCGTTGCATTTATTTATTTATTTTTTCCCACAATAGCACTTATTTGGACGACTTCCCGAGTAGTACGAGCCCCATAATTCAACTCATATGCAGTGTAAGCTTTTGGATAAAACCACCACGATCACACGAAACATGAAAAACACAAGTCCTTCATAAACGTGGACAAGCTTGACGTTGACCACCTCAAATATGCAATCTACATCCATTTCACATGCCTGCTTCTAAATAAAGAACACAAAAACCATAAGCAAGCGCTTCTTGAATCTGTGACAAGCGCTTTCAAACGAAGAAGCCGGGCTTGCAAGCCCTGTTGAGCCTCCAGATGATCTGTCTCTAGACTCTTTCCTTCTGGACTCTGGATTACATGCGATGAATAAAAGCTTGCCCTGCGGTTGACAATAGGGCTACGCTGCTCCCGCGAACGAGGGGGAAGGGCATCGCATTCCTCTGTTGACCCCCACTTTGCAGCGGCTATTAAACAATAACTGCAGCTTTTTGTGCGCCCAAATAATAGCCTTGTGAATCTTGTCAAAAAGATACGGGGTTGCTTATTTGATACATTTCTTGATTCAAACCAAAGTAATAACCCATAAAGTTGCTCGCAGACCTGGATTACAAACCTTGGTCTGAAATCTGGGAAAGTGAGTCGCATATGCAGTGATCACTTTGTGAATGGGAAGGCTTCAGTAATGAAACGACTTACATAGCTGAATAAAACTCTCAACAGGCCCAAGTGATATTACTGGAAACATAGCTAACCGCGATGTCACCATGTGGAGTTTGTTCTACAGCTTGTGTGTCCATGCTACGTGAATGTGTCTTTGTTTTTAGCAATGCTAGCTACATTAGCTATCGCGACGAGTGGTTCTTAAATTGAGCTCCTTCTTCCAGGAAGGCCACAACATACGGATGGAAAGATATACTTATACTTAAGCCTTGCTTCAATCACAAGACGTTTACATAATTACAGGACGTAGATACGTGACTGGTGAGTCTCTGTTTGACCGTTTAAGTCGTTTAAGAGCGTGACACTTAGCCAGCTAGCTTGTAGCCTGACGCCAGTGGTACGTTTTATGTACATTTGAGATGAAAAGAGAATGATTCTGAATCACCCGAGCAAAAACAAGACGGCAGTCATTGAGTGCTTCTTTCGAGTTCGCCGACAAAAACCGCACACGAAATAGTTGAACGCCTCTAGGCTTTGATACGCCTTCATTTGGCTAGCCGTGCAGTACGATGTCTGGAGGACGAGGTCGCTCGTGATGTGGATTTTGCCTCCACATCAGGCAAATCCGACACGAGTTCTGAAAAAATCTTTTTTCCTCAGAGTGTAAGGATCATATCGGACATATTTGACTATTTTTAGAGCGCTTCGGCTACGCCCAGGCTCACCCAACGCTTTTGCATAGTCGCTTTCCATCATTTTCAATGGGTGTTTCCTACTTCCTGACCCCAGAGTTGAATTTCGCGCGCCGCCGGAATCACGTGATTGCAACCCTCCCATTAGCGAGTGGCAACATAAGATGGCCGCCACACGCATACACGCAGTTCCTGTACTCAAACGACCAACATTCCTTGCAAATAATCAACGCTGGGTTCAATCAAGTTATTCCGAATGTGTTTATTTCACCAAATATTCGGGTTAATAAAGGGGTAACCCTGGGGTATTATTTGGGTTTTGTGCGTTTACATGGCCTTCCAAAACCCGAATATTACCAATATTCAGCTTTTGAAAAGGACTGCATGTAAACGCAGTCAGTAACATTCCTGCAGATGAGTCACAGTGAGGGACGTCCTGACGTCGAGCACACTTCTCGTGAACCTCATTCGTCTTCTTCCAAGTCTCAGGAGAAAGTGCCGAGTCATCCCCAGGGAAGGAGAGCGGTTTCGAGAGACGCTCACTTTTTGATGGAGTGCAGTTTAAAGCTTTACGTTAGGCTATTGTGCAGGAGGGGGTTGGGGGGTGGGGGGTGGAGGGTGCCACTTTTATATTCCTCAGAGTGCTGAGCTCAGGCATGCGCTCAACTTGTGATTCACGGGCCGAGCCACCCAACGTCGTAATGCCGCGCATTAATCTCGCTGTGGAAGTGCTGCAAACTTCCTGTCAAGCTTTACAAATGAGTTTGCGACGCGTTATGCCTGATTCAGAATGGTCAATTACGATGGGGGCGGAGGAAGGGATGTGGAGCACGGCCATTTGCACTGACGCTCATTAAGGTTCCAGTCCACAGGCAAAATGGAGCCTCCAAAAGTATTTTTCTAACACGAATATCGGGTCAATAAATGCGTATTGGGGTGCCTTCTTTAAATGGAACTTTGGTTTGTGTTCTGAGTATGCTCTGTTCCAGGGGTGGGCAAACTTGGTCCCCGAGGGCCGGAGTCCTTCAGGTTTTTAAGGTTTCCCTCTTCTAACACAAGCTGATTCCAATCAACAGCCCATATGTTGCTGCTGGCTAAATAAGCCTCACATCAATATATTGATTTCTCTGTGGTGTTTCAGAAAGCGGAATTTTTACCTTAATCCTTTAACCTTAATTGACTGCATGTAAGTAAACGACGTTCAAGAGCTGCTATCGACCACAGCTCACACCCAAGTCGCTCTACACACTGACTCCACAATTTACAAGGAGTGCTGCAAAGCATGCTGGGAAACAAAGCATGCTGCCTGGCCATGAGAAGGTAGACTACGTGAAGGCGTTTTAACTGGGGGGTGGGAGGGGGGGGGGGGTATTGAAAAAGGAGGTTAGTGTTGCATCAGGAGCAGTGAAGCAGCAGCCGAGGACGAGGGGGTGGGGTGCAGCAGCAGGAGCAGCAGCAGCAGCAGCAGCAGGAGGAGGAGGAGGAGGAGGAGGAGAAAAGGAGGGGGAGAAAAGGAGGGGGACACCCACCCTGCAGGGCTCCACTCTTTGTCTGTAGCCCGCCGAGTCCAACGCACACAAAAGCTGACGACGCCGCGCAAGGATCATACGAGCTCGTCCATCCCGACAAGAAATCGCCACGAATGGCTTGAGCGGGGACGCCAGCGTGTGTTTGTGTTCTTTTTTTTTGTGGGCGACATTTTTTGTGTAAAAAAAAAGAGAAGAAAGTCAGAGCAGCGAAGCAGCAGCATCGCAATCACAAGGTAATTGTTTTACTACTTGGCCAACAAAAGCAGCATCTCCGCTGCTTTAAGGCAAACTTTTCAGCCAGGCAGAAGGTAATATGTTTTCAAAAGCCACTTTTGAGCTCCGTACGAAAGCTAAAATCTTCTTCTTTTTTTCCTTCTCTCCGCTAACCTCTGATTACGTGTAAGAGGCTTCGCGCGATGTCTTGCAACCAAACCAAACCAAACCAAACCAAACCTTCAAACTATTTTTGGGCGTATTTTTAAAACGCGAATGAGCAGTGTAATATTAAACATATTTCCACGTAAAGTTGGTTAAATAAATTAAAGTTTAAGTGTCTAAGTATGTGGCGTAAAATGTGACGAAAGTGCGTAAAGGGGACCTTTTTGTCCTCCATCATCCTCACAACGTAAAATTATTTACCGATTTAGCTTCATGTCTAACTTTGTAGCCATTCTTAATGAATTTTGTGGAATTCTCGAGTGAGGTAAAACACGTGGAATATCCAAACGGACCACGAGGAGCATTCTGGGCTAATCGTGGATTGAGAAAATCGTGTTCCCATCTCGTTCCATTTGTTACAGAACTGTTTTTGTTTCAAGAAACATAAAATAGCCAGTTGTGGACCATTTGTTTGGCTTCCAAAATGCAGGCCCCCGCAGAGCCTCTCGGCCTGTGGAGGAATTCTTAACTAACATCCCAGATGTGGTAGCCACATCGACCCTGTTTTTTCTCCTTCTTTCTCTCTCCCTTCCCTGTTTGCTTTGAGGTGTCCCGAAGTCAAGACGTCATGAAATGTGTCGCAGTCTTTAGTTAGCACACATCAAACGATGTTTTTCTTCTTCTACTTTTGGCAGGCTGGAGTACAAGAACATTAAAAGTTTTTATTTTACCGTGACCGGCATCTCGCCACCGAGCGTTATTTTGCCGTGAGTCGCGCGAGAACACGCCAGTCAGTCCACGCCATATTTGCCGCGAATGATTTATTTTCATAATTGATCAGTCTGTCCATTAATTCTTCAATTAATCAAATAAAATTGCGAATGCACCCCAATCAAAAGCAGGTATCACAGACGGATGGATAAATACAGTTTGACTTATTGCTGAATTGTGAAGCTTTTTCTGCCTACAGTAGATAGTTGTGGGAAAAAAAAAACAATTTTGTGATTTGATTGATCACACATGTTATTTACACATAAAAGAAAAAGAAGCGGTCCTAAAATTGAACCCTGTGGGACTCCTCTCTCTAAGGGGGTTGGATCAAAAAACAAGTTCACCAACCCTAACAGTCTCTGTCTAGTGTAGATGGAACATTGCACCTAAGTTTGATAACAATGACTTTTTTATCTCTAACAAAGAATTCTTATTTTTTTCATCAATAGCAACCAAACATTTTATTGGACAGCAACACAAACAGCAGCAAATCTAGTTAGTTACTACAAGTATAAACTGCAGGAAGAAACCATCGCTCTCGCCTTGTATCTCAGCTTGGATCTTTGTCGCCCAAGAACCACAACATCTGTCACGGGGTTGGTTTGAAACCTATATTGATATTTTAGCTTGCAGTCTTATAGTGTCCTGAGGTAAGATTTTCTTTCTTTTCTCAAGATTAGCCAGTAAAAGATGTTGAGTGACAAACTCTTTCCAAATCAAAAGGCAGTCTGCTGGGTTACGCACATTTGTCCTTTTTGTTATGCTCTTTTTGCCGTCTCAGATGTTGCACAAATCTTGTAAACGTGACCTTAAGCTTTGGGATCTTCTCTGAAACGGCAA